>NC_057836.1:67800000-68425000 GCF_910594005.1 Cervus elaphus
CGATAACCTGCACTGCGTGCAGAGCAATTCCGTGTTGCACATCACACATGAAAGGAGCCTTGATTTCCTTGATGGCACTCCAGAGAAACCCCAAGAACACTGTTTCAAGGCTAGAGGGATCCTGAGGTCACTGTAGCAACACGAAAGAGCTCCGTGGACCAAAAATCAACTCGAGATGAGAGGTTAGTCCCTGGCTTCGACTCCAGAGGAATACCACCTTACCACAAGCACCTCAAGAGGAGGCTTCTCTCAGCTCTAGCTATGTGAGAGGGACCCTGAGATTGCGGCCTCAAGTGGAATGGACACCGCGATGCCCTGACTCGAAATAAGGCCGGATATCCCTGCAGTGACTTGAATGCAGGCTCGTCTTGCATCTCCAAAGATGAAAGGATGTCTGAATCCCCAGTGGTGACCACAGAGATAAACCTAGTTCCCCACCTCATCGCGACCGGAGGCCTCACATCCTTTGAAAACTCCAGAGGTACGCGGAGATCAGTGCCTCCAAAGGGGACCATGCCTGACTCCTCGTGAAACTTGATAGGAGTCCCAGGATTCCTGTGGCACGTGGAAAGGGAGCCTTGGTCTCCCGCCTCAGCTGGAGAGGAATCCCAATTTTCCTGCCAAGCCTCGAGGAGAATCCCGAGTTGTCCCTCGCAACCAGGCAGCAGTCCTGACGTGGCTGAACAAACAAGTGGGTGGAAGGGCCATGCCCGTCGTAACTCGAGAATATACCCCAGGTTCCCGCTGCAACTCGAGAAAAACCATGAGATTTCCCCTCGCCAGTAGATGAGGCCAGATTCCCCTGCACTGCGTGCAGAGCAATTCCGTGTTGCACATCACACATCAAAGGAGCATTGATTTCCTTGATGGCACTTCAGAGAAACCCCAAGAACACTGTTTCAAGGCTAGAGGGATCCTGAGGTCACTGTAGCAACACGAAAGAGCTCCGTGGACCAAGAATCAACTTGAGATGAGAGGTTAGTCCCAGGATTCGACTCCAGAGGAATACCACCTTACCACAAGCACCTCAAGAGGAGGCTTCTCTCAGCTCTAGGTATGTGAGAGGGACCCTGATTTTTCGGCCTCAAGTGGAATGGACACCGCGTGCCCTGACTCGAAATAAGGCCACATATGTCTGAAGTGACTTGAATGCAGGCTCGTCTTGCATCTCCCAAGATGAAAGGATGTCTGAATCCCCTGTGGAGACCACAGAGAAAGACCTAGTTCCCCACCTCATTGCGACCGGAGGCCTCACATCCTTTGAAAACTCCAGAGGTACGCGGAGATCAGTGCCTCCAAAGGAGACGAAGCCTGACTCCTCGTGAAACTTGATAGGAGTCCCAGGATTCCTGTGGCACGTGGAAAGGGACCCCTGGTCTCCCGCCTCAGCTGGAGAGGAATCCCAATTTTCCTGCCAAGCCTCGAGGAGAATCCCGAGTTGTCCCTCTCAACTAGGCAGGAGTCCTGACGTGGCTGAACCAACATGTGGTTGGAAGGGCCATCCCCGTCGTAACTCGAGAATATACCCCAGGTTCCCACCGCAACACGAGAAAAACCAAGAGACTTTCGCCATGCCGCAAAATGAGGCCCGATACCCTGCACTGCATGCAGAGGAATTCCGTGTTGCACATCACACATGAAAGGAGACTTGATTTCCTTGGTGGCATTCCAGAGAAACCCCAAGAACACTGTTTCAAGGCCAGAGGGATCCTGAGGTCACTGTAGCAACACGAAAGAGCTCTGTGGACCAAAAATCAACTCGAGATGAGAGGTTAGTCCCTGGCTTCGACTCCAGAGGAATACCACCTTACCACACGCACCTCAAGAGGAGGCTTCTCTCAGCTCTAGCTATGTGAGAGGGACCCTGAGTTTGCGGCCACAAGTGGAATGGACACCACGATGCCCTGACTCGAAATAACGCCGGATATCCCTGCAGTGACTTGAATGCAGGCTCGTCTTGCATCTCCCAAGACGAAAGGATGTTTGAATCCCCTGTGGAGACCACAGAGAAAGACCTAGTTCCCCACCTCATCACGACCGGAGGCCTCACATCCTTTGAAAACTCCAGAGGTACGCGGAGATCAGTGCCTCCAAAGGAGACGATGCCTGACTCCTCGTGAACCTTGATAGGAGTCCCAGGATTCCTGTGGCACGTGGAAAGGGACACTTGGTCTCCCGCCTCAGCTGGAGAGGCGTCCCAATTGCCCTGCCAAGCCTCGAGGAGAATCCCGAAATGTCCCTCGCAACTAGCCAAGAGTCCTGACGTCGCTGAACAAACACGTGGTTGGAAGGGCCATCCCCGTCGTAACTCGAGAATATACCCCAGGTTCCCGCCGCAACTCGAGAAAAACCATGAGACTTTCCCCTCGCCGCGAGATGAGGCTCGATTCTCCTGCACTGCATGCAGAAGAATTCCGTGTTGCACATCACACATGAAAGGAGCCTTGATTTCCTTGATGGCACACCAGAGAAACCCCAAGAACACTGTTTCAAGGCTGGAGGGATCCTGAGGTCACTGTAGCAACAAGAAAGAGCTCCGTGGACCAAAAATCAACTCGAAATGAGAGGTTAGTCCCTGGCTTCGATTCCAGAGGAATACTACCTTACCACAAGCACCTCAAGAGGAGGCTTCTCTCAGCTCTAGGTATGTGAGAGGGACCCTGAGTTTGCGGCCTCAAGTGGAATGGACACTGCGATGCCCTGACGCGAAATAAGGCCGGATATCCCTGCAGTGACTTGAATGCAGGCTCGTCTTGCATCTCCCAAGATGAAAGGATGTCTGAATCCCCTGTTGAGACCACAGAGAAAGACCTAGTTCCCCACCTCATGGCGACCGGAGGCCTCACATCCTTTGAAAACTCCAGAGGTACGCGGAGATCAGTGCCTCCAAAGGAGACGATGCCTGACTCCTCGTGAAACTTGATAGGAGTCCCAGGACTCCTGTGGCACGTGGAAAGGGACCCTTGGTCTCCCGCCTCAGCTGGAGAGGCGTCCCAATTGCCCTGCCAAGCCTCGAGGAGAATCCCGAGTTGTCCCTCACAACCAGGCAGGAGTCCTGACTTGGCTGAACAAACACGTGGATGCAAGGGCCATCCCCGTCATAACTCGAGAATATACCCCAGGTTCCCACCGCAACTCGAGAAAAACCATGAGACTTCCCCCTCGCCGCAAGATGAGGCCCGATAACCTGCACTGCGTGCAGAGCAATTCCGTGTTGCACATCACACATGAAAGGAGCCTTGATTTCCTTGATGGCACTCCAGAGAAACCCCAAGAACACTGTTTCAAGGCTAGAGGGATCCTGAGGTCACTGTAGCAACACGAAAGAGCTCCGTGGACCAAAAATCAACTCGAGATGAGAGGTTAGTCCCTGGCTTCGACTCCAGAGGAATACCACCTTACCACAAGCACCTCAAGAGGAGGCTTCTCTCAGCTCTAGCTATGTGAGAGGGACCCTGAGATTGCGGCCTCAAGTGGAATGGACACCGCGATGCCCTGACTCGAAATAAGGCCGGATATCCCTGCAGTGACTTGAATGCAGGCTCGTCTTGCATCTCCAAAGATGAAAGGATGTCTGAATCCCCAGTGGTGACCACAGAGATAAACCTAGTTCCCCACCTCATCGCGACCGGAGGCCTCACATCCTTTGAAATTTCCAGAGGTACGCGGAGATCAGTGCCTCCAAAGGGGACCATGCCTGACTCCTCGTGAAACTTGATAGGAGTCCCAGGATTCCTGTGGCACGTGGAAAGGGAGCCTTGGTCTCCCGCCTCAGCTGGAGAGGAATCCCAATTTTCCTGCCAAGCCTCGAGGAGAATCCCGAGTTGTCCCTCGCAACCAGGCAGCAGTCCTGACGTGGCTGAACAAACAAGTGGGTGGAAGGGCCATGCCCGTCGTAACTCGAGAATATACCCCAGGTTCCCGCTGCAACTCGAGAAAAACCATGAGATTTCCCCTCGCCAGTAGATGAGGCCAGATTCCCCTGCACTGCGTGCAGAGCAATTCCGTGTTGCACATCACACATCAAAGGAGCCTTGATTTCCTTGATGGCACTTCAGAGAAACCCCAAGAACACTGTTTCAAGGCTAGAGGGATCCTGAGGTCACTGTAGCAACATGAAAGAGCTCCGTGGACCAAGAATCAACTTGAGATGAGAGGTTAGTCCCAGGATTCGACTCCAGAGGAATACCACCTTACCACAAGCACCTCAAGAGGAGGCTTCTCTCAGCTCTAGGTATGTGAGAGGGACCCTGATTTTTCGGCCTCAAGTGGAATGGACACCGCGTGCCCTGACTCGAAATAAGGCCACATATGTCTGAAGTGACTTGAATGCAGGCTCGTCTTGCATCTCCCAAGATGAAAGGATGTCTGAATCCCCTGTGGAGACCACAGAGAAAGACCTAGTTCCCCACCTCATTGCGACCGGAGGCCTCACATCCTTTGAAAACTCCAGAGGTACGCGGAGATCAGTGCCTCCAAAGGAGACGAAGCCTGACTCCTCGTGAAACTTGATAGGAGTCCCAGGATTCCTGTGGCACGTGGAAAGGGACCCCTGGTCTCCCGCCTCAGCTGGAGAGGAATCCCAATTTTCCTGCCAAGCCTCGAGGAGAATCCCGAGTTGTCCCTCTCAACTAGGCAGGAGTCCTGACGTGGCTGAACCAACATGTGGTTGGAAGGGCCATCCCCGTCGTAACTCGAGAATATACCCCAGGTTCCCACCGCAACACGAGAAAAACCAAGAGACTTTCGCCATGCCGCAAAATGAGGCCCGATACCCTGCACTGCATGCAGAGGAATTCCGTGTTGCACATCACACATGAAAGGAGACTTGATTTCCTTGGTGGCACTCCAGAGAAACCCCAAGAACACTGTTTCAAGGCCAGAGGGATCCTGAGGTCACTGTAGCAACACGAAAGAGCTCCGTGGACCAAAAATCAACTCGAGATGAGAGGTTAGTCCCTGGCTTCGACTCCAGAGGAATACCACCTTACCACACGCACCTCAAGAGGAGGCTTCTCTCAGCTCTAGCTATGTGAGAGGGACCCTGAGTTTGCGGCCACAAGTGGAATGGACACCACGATGCCCTGACTCGAAATAACGCCGGATATCCCTGCAGTGACTTGAATGCAGGCTCGTCTTGCATCTCCCAAGACGAAAGGATGTTTGAATCCCCTGTGGAGACCACAGAGAAAGACCTAGTTCCCCACCTCATCACGACCGGAGGCCTCACATCCTTTGAAAACTCCAGAGGTACGCGGAGATCAGTAACTCCAAAGGAGACGATGCCTGACTCCTCGTGAACCTTGATAGGAGTCCCAGGATTCCTGTGGCACGTGGAAAGGGACACTTGGTCTCCCGCCTCAGCTGGAGAGGCGTCCCAATTGCCCTGGCAAGCCTCGAGGAGAATCCCGAAATGTCCCTCGCAACTAGCCAAGAGTCCTGACGTCGCTGAACAAACACGTGGTTGGAAGGGCCATCCCCGTCGTAACTCGAGAATATACCCCAGGTTCCCGCCGCAACTCGAGAAAAACCATGAGACTTCCCCATCGCCGCGACATGAGGCCCGATTCCCCTGCACTGCGTGCAGAGCAATTCCGTGTTGCACATCACACATGAAAGGAGCCTTGATTTCCTTGATGGCACTCCAGAGAAACCCCAAGAACATTGTTTCAAGGCTAGAGGGATCGTGAGGTCCTGTAGCAACACAAAAGAGCTCCGTGGACCAAAAATCAACTCGAGATGAGAGGTGAGTCCCTGGCTTCGACTCCAGAGGAATACCACCTTACCACAAGCACCTCAAGAGGAGGCTTCTCTCAGCTCTAGGTATGTGAGAGGGACCCTGATTTTGCGGCCTCAAGTGGAATGGACACTGCGATGCCCTGACGCAAAATAAGGCCGGATATCCCTGCAGTGACTTGAATGCAGGCTCGTCTTGCATCTCCCAAGATGAAAGGATGTCTGAATCCCCTGTGGAGACCACAGAGAAAGACCTAGTTCCCCACCTCAACGTGACCGGAGGCCTCACATCCTTTGAAATCTCCAGAGGTACGCGGAGATCAATGCCTCCAAAGGACACGATGCCTGACTCCTCGTGAAACTTGATAGGAGTCCCAGGATTCCTGTGGCACGTGGAAAGGGACACTTGGTCTCCCACCTCAGCTGGAGAGGCGTCCCAATTGCCCTGCCAAGCCTCGAGGAGAATCCCGAGTTGTCCCTCGCAACTAGGCAGGAGTCCTGACGTCGCTGAACAAACACGTGGGTGGAAGGGCCATCCCCGTTGTAACTCGAGAATATACCCAAGGTTCCCGCCGCAACTCGAGAAAAACAATGAGACTTCCCCTTCGCCGCGAGATCAGGTCCGATTCCCCTGCACTGCATGCAGAGCAATTCCGTGATGCACATCACACATGAAAGGAGCCTTGATTTCCTTGATGGCACTCCATAGAAAACCCACGAACACTATTTCAAGGCTAGAGGGATCCTGAGGTCACTGTAGCAACACAAAAGAGCTCCGTGGACCAAAAATCAACTCGAGAGGAGAGGTTAGTCCCTGGCTTCGACTCCAGAGGAATACCACCTTACCACAAGCACCTCAAGAGGAGGCTTCTCTCAGCTCTAGGTATGTTAGAGGGACCCTGAGTTTGCGGCCTCAAGTGGAATGGACACCGCGATGCCCTGACTCGAAATAAGGCCGGATATCCCTGCAGTGACTTGAATGCAGGCTCGTCTTGCATCTCCCAAGACGAAAGGATGTCTGAATCCCCTGTGGAGACCACAGAGAAAGACCTAGTTCCCCACCTCATCGTGACCGAAGGCCTCACATCCTTTGAAAACTCCAGAGTTACGCGGAGATCAGTGCCTCCAAAGGAGACGATGCCTGACTCCTCGTGAAACTTGATAGGAGTCCCAGGATTCCTGTGGCACGTGGAAAGGGACCCTTGGTCTCCCGCCTCAGCTGGAGAGGCATCCCAATTGCCCAGCCAAGCCTCGAGGAGAATCCCGAGTTGTCCCTCGCAACTAGGCAGGAGTCCTGACGTCGCTGATCAAACACGTGGGTGGAAGGGCCATCCCCGTCGTAACTCGAGAATATACCCCAGGTTCCCGCCGCAACTCGAGAAAAACCATGAGACTTCCCCCTCGCCGCGAGATGAGGCCCGATTCCCCTGCACTGCATGCACAGCAATTCCGTGTTGCACATCACACATGAAAGGATCCTTGATTTCCTTGATGGCACTCCAGAGAAACCCGAAGAACACTGTTTCAAGGCTAGAGGGATCTGAGGTCACTGTAGCAACACGAAAGAGCTCTGTGGACCAAAAATCAACTCGAGATGAGAGGTTAGTCTCTGGCTTCGACTCCAGACGAATACTACCTTACCACAAGCACCTCAAGAGGAGGCTTCTCTCAGCTCTAGGTATGTGAGAGGGACCCTGAGTTTGCGGCCTCAAGTGGAATGGACACTGCGATGCCCTGACGCGAAATAAGGCCGGATATCCCTGCAGTGACTTGAATGCAGGCTCGTCTTGCATCTCCCAAGACGAAAGGATGTCTGAATCCCCTGTGGAGACCACAGAGAAAGACCTAGTTCCCCACCTCATGGCGACCGGAGGCCTCACATCCTTTGAAAACTCCAGAGGTACGCGGAGATCAGTGCCTCCAAAGGAGACGACGCCTGACTCCTCGTCAAACTTGATAGGAGTCCCAGGATTCCTGTGGCACGTGGAAAAGGACACTTGGTCTCCCGCCTCAGCTGGAGAGGCGTCCCAATTGCCCTGCCAAGCCTCGAGGAGAATCCCGAGTTGTCCCTCACAACCAGGCAGGAGTCCTGACTTGGCTGAACAAACACGTGGATGCAAGGGCCATCCCCGTCATAACTCGAGAATATACCCCAGGTTCCCACCGCAACTCGAGAAAAACCATGAGACTTCCCCCTCGCCGCAAGATGAGGCCCGATAACCTGCACTGCGTGCAGAGCAATTCCGTGTTGCACATCACACATGAAAGGAGCCTTGATTTCCTTGATGGCACTCCAGAGAAACCCCAAGAACACTGTTTCAAGGCTAGAGGGATCCTGAGGTCACTGTAGCAACACGAAAGAGCTCCGTGGACCAAAAATCAACTCGAGATGAGAGGTTAGTCCCTGGCTTCGACTCCAGAGGAATACCACCTTACCACAAGCACCTCAAGAGGAGGCTTCTCTCAGCTCTAGCTATGTGAGAGGGACCCTGAGATTGCGGCCTCAAGTGGAATGGACACCGCGATGCCCTGACTCGAAATAAGGCCGGATATCCCTGCAGTGACTTGAATGCAGGCTCGTCTTGCATCTCCAAAGATGAAAGGATGTCTGAATCCCCAGTGGTGACCACAGAGATAAACCTAGTTCCCCACCTCATCGCGACCGGAGGCCTCACATCCTTTGAAAATTCCAGAGGTACGCGGAGATCAGTGCCTCCAAAGGGGACCATGCCTGACTCCTCGTGAAACTTGATAGGAGTCCCAGGATTCCTGTGGCACGTGGAAAGGGAGCCTTGGTCTCCCGCCTCAGCTGGAGAGGAATCCCAATTTTCCTGCCAAGCCTCGAGGAGAATCCCGAGTTGTCCCTCGCAACCAGGCAGCAGTCCTGACGTGGCTGAACAAACAAGTGGGTGGAAGGGCCATGCCCGTCGTAACTCGAGAATATACCCCAGATTCCCGCTGCAACTCGAGAAAAACCATGAGATTTCCCCTCGCCAGTAGATGAGGCCAGATTCCCCTGCACTGCGTGCAGAGCAATTCCGTGTTGCACATCACACATCAAAGGAGCCTTGATTTCCTTGATGGCACTTCAGAGAAACCCCAAGAACACTGTTTCAAGGCTAGAGGGATCCTGAGGTCACTGTAGCAACACGAAAGAGCTCCGTGGACCAAGAATCAACTTGAGATGAGAGGTTACTCCCAGGATTCGACTCCAGAGGAATACCACCTTACCACAAGCACCTCAAGAGGAGGCTTCTCTCAGCTCTAGGTATGTGAGAGGGACCCTGATTTTTCGGCCTCAAGTGGAATGGACACCGCGTGCCCTGACTCGAAATAAGGCCACATATGTCTGAAGTGACTTGAATGCAGGCTCGTCTTGCATCTCCCAAGATGAAAGGATGTCTGAATCCCCTGTGGAGACCACAGAGAAAGACCTAGTTCCCCACCTCATTGCGACCGGAGGCCTCACATCCTTTGAAAACTCCAGAGGTACGCGGAGATCAGTGCCTCCAAAGGAGACGATGCCTGACTCCTCGTGAAACTTGATAGGAGTCCCAGGATTCCTGTGGCACGTGGAAAGGGACCCCTGGTCTCCCGCCTCAGCTGGAGAGGAATCCCAATTTTCCTGCCAAGCCTCGAGGAGAATCCCGAGTTGTCCCTCTCAACTAGGCAGGAGTCCTGACGTGGCTGAACCAACATGTGGTTGGAAGGGCCATCCCCGTCGTAACTCGAGAATATACCCCAGGTTCCCACCGCAACACGAGAAAAACCAAGAGACTTTCGCCATGCCGCAAAATGAGGCCCGATACCCTGCACTGCATGCAGAGGAATTCCGTGTTGCACATCACACATGAAAGGAGACTTGATTTCCTTGGTGGCACTCCAGAGAAACCCCAAGAACACTGTTTCAAGGCCAGAGGGATCCTGAGGTCACTGTAGCAACACGAAAGAGCTCCGTGGACCAAAAATCAACTCGAGATGAGAGGTTAGTCCCTGGCTTCGACTCCAGAGGAATACCACCTTACCACACGCACCTCAAGAGGAGGCTTCTCTCAGCTCTAGCTATGTGAGAGGGACCCTGAGTTTGCGGCCACAAGTGGAATGGACACCACGATGCCCTGACTCGAAATAACGCCGGATATCCCTGCAGTGACTTGAATGCAGGCTCGTCTTGCATCTCCCAAGACGAAAGGATGTTTGAATCCCCTGTGGAGACCACAGAGAAAGACCTAGTTCCCCACCTCATCACGACCGGAGGCCTCACATCCTTTGAAAACTCCAGAGGTACGCGGAGATCAGTGCCTCCAAAGGAGACGATGCCTGACTCCTCGTGAACCTTGATAGGAGTCCCAGGATTCCTGTGGCACGTGGAAAGGGACACTTGGTCTCCCGCCTCAGCTGGAGAGGCGTCCCAATTGCCCTGCCAAGCCTCGAGGAGAATCCCGAAATGTCCCTCGCAACTAGCCAAGAGTCCTGACGTCGCTGAACAAACACGTGGTTGGAAGGGCCATCCCCGTCGTAACTCGAGAATATACCCCAGGTTCCCGCCGCAACTCGAGAAAAACCATGAGACTTCCCCATCGCCGCGACATGAGGCCCGATTCCCCTGCACTGCGTGCAGAGCAATTCCGTGTTGCACATCACACATGAAAGGAGCCTTGATTTCCTTGATGGCACTCCAGAGAAACCCCAAGAACATTGTTTCAAGGCTAGAGGGATCGTGAGGTCCTGTAGCAACACAAAAGAGCTCCGTGGACCAAAAATCAACTCGAGATGAGAGGTGAGTCCCTGGCTTCGACTCCAGAGGAATACCACCTTACCACAAGCACCTCAAGAGGAGGCTTCTCTCAGCTCTAGGTATGTGAGAGGGACCCTGATTTTGCGGCCTCAAGTGGAATGGACACTGCGATGCCCTGACGCAAAATAAGGCCGGATATCCCTGCAGTGACTTGAATGCAGGCTCGTCTTGCATCTCCCAAGATGAAAGGATGTCTGAATCCCCTGTGGAGACCACAGAGAAAGACCTAGTTCCCCACCTCAACGTGACCGGAGGCCTCACATCCTTTGAAATCTCCAGAGGTACGCGGAGATCAATGCCTCCAAAGGACACGATGCCTGACTCCTCGTGAAACTTGATAGGAGTCCCAGGATTCCTGTGGCACGTGGAAAGGGACACTTGTTCTCCCACCTCAGCTGGAGAGGCGTCCCAATTGCCCTGCCAAGCCTCGAGGAGAATCCCGAGTTGTCCCTCGCAACTAGGCAGGAGTCCTGAGGTCGCTGAACAAACACGTGGGTGGAAGGGCCATCCCCGTTGTAACTCGAGAATATACCCAAGGTTCCCGCCGCAACTCGAGAAAAACAATGAGACTTCCCCTTCGCCGCGAGATCAGGTCCGATTCCCCTGCACTGCATGCAGAGCAATTCCGTGATGCACATCACACATGAAAGGAGCCTTGATTTCCTTGATGGCACTCCATAGAAAACCCACGAACACTATTTCAAGGCTAGAGGGATCCTGAGGTCACTGTAGCAACACAAAAGAGCTCCGTGGACCAAAAATCAACTCGAGAGGAGAGGTTAGTCCCTGGCTTCGACTCCAGAGGAATACCACCTTACCACAAGCACCTCAAGAGGAGGCTTCTCTCAGCTCTAGGTATGTTAGAGGGACCCTGAGTTTGCGGCCTCAAGTGGAATGGACACCGCGATGCCCTGACTCGAAATAAGGCCGGATATCCCTGCAGTGACTTGAATGCAGGCTCGTCTTGCATCTCCCAAGACGAAAGGATGTCTGAATCCCCTGTGGAGACCACAGAGAAAGACCTAGTTCCCCACCTCATCGTGACCGAAGGCCTCACATCCTTTGAAAACTCCAGAGTTACGCGGAGATCAGTGCCTCCAAAGGAGACGATGCCTGACTCCTGGTGAAACTTGATAGGAGTCCCAGGATTCCTGTGGCACGTGGAAAGGGACCCTTGGTCTCCCGCCTCAGCTGGAGAGGCATCCCAATTGCCCTGCCAAGCCTCGAGGAGAATCCCGAGTTGTCCCTCGCAACTAGGCAGGAGTCCTGACGTCGCTGATCAAACACGTGGGTGGAAGGGCCATCCCCGTCGTAACTCGAGAATATACCCCAGGTTCCCGCCGCAACTCGAGAAAAACCATGAGACTTCCCCCTCGCCGCGAGATGAGGCCCGATTCCCCTGCACTGCATGCACAGCAATTCCGTGTTGCACATCACACATGAAAGGATCCTTGATTTCCTTGATGGCACTCCAGAGAAACCCCAAGAACACTGTTTCAAGGCTAGAGGGATCTGAGGTCACTGTAGCAACACGAAAGAGCTCTGTGGACCAAAAATCAACTCGAGATGAGAGGTTAGTCTCTGGCTTCGACTCCAGACGAATACCACCTTACCATAAGCATCTCAAGAGGAGGATTCTCTCAGCTCTAGGTATGTGAGAGGGACCTTGATTTTGCGGCCTCAAGTGGAATGGACACTGCGATGCCCTGACGCGAAATAAGGCCGGATATCCCTGCAGTGACTTGAATGCAGGCTCGTCTTGCATCTCCCAAGATGAAAGGATGTCTGAATCCCCTGTGGAGACCACAGAGAAACACCTAGTTCCCGACCTCATCGCGACTGGAGGCCTCACATCCTTTGAAAATTCCAGAGGTACGCGGAGATCAGTGCCTCCAAAGGAGACGATGCCTGACTCCTCGTGAAACTTGATAGGAGTCCCAGGATTCCTGTGGCACGTGGAAAGGGACCCTTGGTCTCCCACCTCAGCTGGAGAGGCGTCCCAATTGCCCTGCCAAGCCTCGAGGAGAATCCCGAGTTGTCCCTGGCAACTAGGCAGGAGTCCTGACGTCGCTGAACAAACACGTGGGTGGAAGGGCCATCCCCGTCGTAACTCGAGAATATACCCCAGGTTCCCGCCGCAACTCGAGAAAAACAATGAGACTTCCCCTTCGCCGCGAGATCAGGTCCGATTCCCCTGCACTGCATGCAGAGCAATTCCGTGTTGCACATCACACATGAAAGGAGCCTTGATTTCCTTGATGGCACTCCATAGAAACCCCAAGAACACTATTTCAAGGCTAGAGGGATCCTGAGGTCACTGTAGCAACACGAAAGAGCTCCGTGGACCAAAAATCAACTCGAGAGGAGAGGTTAGTCCCTGGCTTCGACTCCAGAGGAATACCACCTTACCACAAGCACCTCAAGAGGAGGCTTCTCTCAGCTCTAGGTATGTGAGAGGGACCCTGAGTTTGCGGCCTCAAGTGGAATGGACACCGCGATGCCCTGACTCGAAATAAGGCCGGATATCCCTGCAGTGACTTGAATGCAGGCTCGTCTTGCATCTCCCAAGACGAAAGGATGTCTGAATCCCCTGTGGAGACCACAGAGAAAGATCTAGTTCCCCACCTCATCGCGACCGGAGGCCTCACATCCTTTGAAAACTCCAGAGGTACGCGGAGATCAGTGTCTCCAAAGGAGACGATGTCTGACTCCTCGTGAAACTTGATAGGAGTCCCAGGATTCCTGTCGCACGTGGAAAGGGACCCTTGGTCTCCCGCCTCAGCTGGAGAGGCGTCCCAATTGCCCTGCCAAGCCTCGAGGAGAATCCCGAGTTGTCCCTCGCAGCTAGGCAGGAGTGCTGAGTCGCTGAACAAACACGTGGGTGGAAGGGCCATCCCCGTCATAACTTGAGAATATACCCCATGTTCCCGCCGCAACTGGAGAAAAACCATGAGACTTCCCCCTCGCCGCGAGATGAGCCCCGATTCCCCTGCACTGCGTGAAGAGCAATTCCGTGTTGCACATTAAACATGAAAGGAGCCTTGATTTCCTTGATGGCACTCCAGAGAAACCCCAAGAACACTCTTGTAAGGCTAGAGGGATCCTGAGTTCACTGCAGCAACACGAAAGAGCTCCGTGGACCAAAAATCAACTCGAGATGAGAGGTTAGTCCCTGGCTTCAACTCCAGAGGAATACCACCTTACCACAAGCACATCAAGAGGAGGCTTCTCTCAGCTCTACGTATGTGAGTGGGACCCTGATTTTGCGGCCTCAAGTGGAATGGACACTGCGATGCCCTGACTCGAAATAAGGCCGGATATCCCGGCAGTGACTTGAATGCAGGCTCGTCTTGCATCTCCCAAGATGAAAGGATGTCTGAATCCCCTGTGGAGACCACAGAGAAAGACCTAGTTCCCCACCTCATTGCGACCGGAGGCCTCACATCCTTTGAAAACTCCAGAGGTACGCGGAGATCAGTGCCTCCAAAGGAGACGATGCCTGACTCCTCGTGAAACTTTATAGGAGTCCCAGGATTCCTGTGGCACGTGGAAAGGGACCCTTGGTCTCCCGCCTCAGCTGGAGAGGCGTCCCAATTGCCCTGCCAAGCCTCGAGGAGAATCCCGAGTTGTCCCTCGCAACTAGGCAGGAGTCCTGACATCGCTGAAGAAACACGTGGGTGGAAGGGACATCCCCGTCGTAACTCGACAATATACCCCATGTTCCCGCTGCAACTCGAGAAAAACCATGAGACTTCCCCCTCGCCGCGAGATGAGCCCCGATTCCCCTGCACTGCGTGCAGACGAATTCCGTGTTGCACATCACACATGAAAGGAGCCTTGATTTCCTTGATGGCACTCCAGAGAAACCCCAAGAACACTGTTGCAAGGCTAGAGGGATCCTGAGGTCACTGTAGCAACACGAAAGAGCTCCGTGGACCAAAAATCAACCTGAGATGAGAGGTTAGTCCCTGGTTTCAACTCCAGAGGAATACCACCTTATCACAAGCACCTCAAGAGAAGGCTTCTCTCAGCTCTAGGTATGTGAGAGGGACCCTGATTTTGCGGCCTCAAATGGAATGGACACTGCGATGCCCTGACGCGAAATAAGGCCGGATATCCCGGCAGTGACTTGAATGCAGGCTCGTCTTGCATTTCCCAAGATGAAAGGATGTCTGAATCCCCTGTGGAGACCACAGAGAAAGACCTAGTTCCCCACCTCATGGCGACCGGAGGCCTCACATTCTTTGAAAACTCCAGAGGTATGCAGAGATAAGTGCCTCCAAAGGAGACGATGCCTGACTCCTCGTGAAACTTGATAGGAGTCCCAGGATTCCTGTGGCACGTGGAAAGGGACCCTTGGTCTACTGCCTCAGCTGGAGAGGCGTCCCAGTTTCCCTGCCAAGCCTCGAGGAGAATCCCGAGTTGTCCCTCGTAACTAGGCAGGAGTCCTGAGGTCGCTGAACAAACACGTGGGTGGAAGGGCCATCCCCGTCATAACTTGAGAATATACCCCAGGTTCCCGTCGCAACTCGAGAAAAATCATGAGACTTCCCCCTCGCCGCGAGATGAGGCCCGATTTCCCTGCACTGCATGCAGAGCAATTCCGTGTTGCACATCACACATGAAAGGAGCCTTGATTTCCTTGATGGCACTCCATAGAAATCCCAAGAACACTGTTTCAAGGCTAGAGGAATCCTGAGGTCACTGTAGCAACACGAAAGAGCTCCGTGGACCAAAAATCAACTCGAGATGTGAGGTTAGTCCTTGGCTTCAACTCCAGAGGAATATCACCTTACCACAAGCACCTCAAGAGGAGGCTTCTCTCAGCTCTAGGTATGTGAGAGGGACCCTGATTTTGCGGCCTGAAGTGGAATGGACACTGCGATGCCCTGACTCGAAATAAGCCCGGATATCCCGGCAGTGACTTGAATGCAGGCTCGTCTTGCATTTCCCAAGATGAAAGGATGTCTGAATCCCCTGTGGAGACCACAGAGAAAGACCTAGTTCCCCACCTCATGGCGACCGGAGGCCTCACATTCTTTGAAAACTCCAGAGGTACGCAGAGATAAGTGCCTCCAAAGGAGACGATGCCTGACTCCTCTTGAAACTTGATAGGAGTCCCAGGATTCCTGTGGCACGTGGAAAGGGACACTTGGTCTCCCGCCTCAGCTGGAGAGGCGTCACAATTGCCCTGCCAAGCCTCGAGGAGAATCCCGAGTTATCCCTCGCAACTAGGCAGGAGTGCTGACTTCGCTGAACAAACACGTGGGTGGAAGGGCCATCCCCGTCATAACTTGAGAATATACCCAAGGTTCCCGCCGCAACTGGAGAAAAACCATGAGACTTCCCCCTCGCCACGAGATGAGCCCCGATTCCCCTGTACTGCATGCAGAGCAATTCCGTCTTGCACATCACACATGAAAGGAGCCTTGATTTCCTTGATGGCACTCCAGAGAAACCCCAAGAACACTGTTGCAAGGCTAGAGGGATCCTGAGGTCACTGTAGCAACACGAAAGAGCTCCATGGACCAAAAATCAACTCGAGATGAGAGGTTAGTCCCTGGCTTCAACTCCAGAGGAATACCACCTTACCACAAGCACATCAAGAGGAGGCTTCTCTCAGCTCTACGTATGTGAGTGGGACCCTGATTTTGCGGCCTCAAGTGGAATGGACACTGCGATGCCCTGACGCGAAATAAGGCCGGATATCCCGGCAGTGACTTGAATGCAGGCTCCTCTTGCATCTCCCAAGATGAAAGGATGTCTGAATCCCCTGTGGAGACCACAGAGAAAGACCTAGTTCCCCACCTCATGGCGACCGGAGGCCTCACATCCTTTGAAAACTCCAGAGGTACGCGGAGATCAGTGCCTCCAAAGGAGACGATGCCTGACTCCTCGTGAAACTTGATAGGAGTCCCAGGATTCCTGTGGCACGTGGAAAGGGACCCTTGGTCTCCCGCCTCAGCTGGAGAGGCGTCCCAATTGCCCTGCCAAGCCTCGAGGAGAATCCCGAGTTGTCCCTCGCAACTAGGCAGGAGTCATGCCGTCACTGAACAAACACGTGTCTGGGAGGGCCATCCCCGTCGTAACTCGAGAATATACCCCAGGTTCCCGCCGCAACACGAGAAAAACCATGAGACTTCCCCCTCGCCGCGAGATGAGGCCCGATTCCCCTGCACTGCGTGCAGAGCAATTCCGTGTTGCACATCACACATGAAAGGAGCCTTGATTTCCTTGATGGCACTCCAGAGAAACCCCAAGAACACTGTTTCAAGGCTAAAGGGATTCTGAGGTCACTGTAGCAACACGAAAGAGATCCGTGGACCAAAAATCAACTCGAGATGAGAGGTTAGTCCCTGGCTTCGACTCCAGAGGAATACCACCTTACCACAAGCACCTCAAGAGGAGGCTTCTCTCAGCTCTAGGTATGTGAGAGGGACCCTGAGTTTGCGGCCTCAAGTGGAATGGACACCGCGATGCCCTGACTCGAAATAAGGCCGGATATCCCTGCAGTGACTTGAATGCAGGCTCGTCCTGCATATCCCAAGACGAAAGGATGTCTGAATCCCCTGTGGAGACCACAGAGAAAGACCTAGTTCCCCACCTCATCGCGACCGTAGGCCTCACATCCTTTGAAAACTCCAGAGGTACGCGGAGATCAGTGCCTCCAAAGGAGACGACGCCTGACTCCTCGTCAAACTTGATAGGAGTCACAGGATTCCTGTGGCACGTGGAAAGGGACCCTTGGTCTCCCGCCTCAGCTGGAGAGGCGTCCCAATGGCCCTGCCAAGCCTCGAGGAGAATCCCGAGTTGTCCCTCGCAACTAGGCAGGAGTCCTGCCGTCGCTGAACAAACATGTATGTGGAAGGGCCATCCCCGTCGTAACTCGAGAATATACCCCAGGTTCCCGCCGCAACTCGAGAAAAACCAAGAGACTTCCCCCTCGCCGCGAGATGAGGCCTGATTCCCCTGCACTGCGTGCAGAGCAATTCCGTGTTGCACATCACACATGAAAGGAGCCTTGATTTCCTTGATGGCACTCCAGAGAAACCCCAAGAACACTGTTTCAAGGCTAGAGGGATTCTGAGGTCACTGTAGCCACACGAAAGAGCTCTGTGGACCAAAAATCAACTCGAGATGAGAGGTTAGTCCCTGGCTTCGACTCCAGAGGAATACCACCTTACCACAAGCACCTCAAGAGGAGGTTTCTCTCAGCTCTAGGTATGTGAGAGGGACCCTGAGTTTGCGGCCTCAAGTGGAATGGACACCGCGATGCCCTGACTCGAAATAAGGCCGGATATCCCTGCAGTGACGTGAATGCAGGCTCGTCTTGCATCTCCCAAGATGAAAGGATGTCTGAATCCCCTGTGGAGACCACAGAGAAAGACCTAGTTCCCCACCTCATCGCGACCGGAGGCCTCACATCCTTTGAAAACTCCAGAGGTACGCGGAGATCAGTGCCTCCAAAGGAGACGATGTCTGACTCCTCGTGAAACTTGATAGGAGTCCCAGGATTCCTGTCGCACGTGGAAAGGGACCCTTGGTCTCCCGCCTCAGCTGGAGAGGCGTCCCAATTGCCCTTCCAAGCCTCGAGGAGAATCCCGAGTTGTCCCTCGCAGCTAGGCAGGAGTGCTGAGTCGCTGAACAAACACGTGGGTGGAAGGGCCATCCCCGTCATAACTTGAGAATATACCCCAGGTTCCCGCCGCAACTGGAGAAAAACCATGAGACTTCCCCCTCGCCGCGAGATGAGCCCCGATTCCCCTGCACTGCGTGAAGAGCAATTCCGTGTTGCACATTAAACATGAAAGGAGCCTTGATTTCCTTGATGGCACTCCAGAGAAACCCCAAGAACACTGTTGTAAGGCTAGAGGGATCCTGAGTTCACTGTAGCAACACGAAAGAGCTCCGTGGACCAAAAATCAACTCGAGATGAGAGGTTAGTCCCTGGCTTCAACTCCAGAGGAATACCACCTTACCACAAGCACCTCAAGAGAAGGCTTCTCTCAGCTCTAGGTATGTGAGAGGGACCCTGATTTTGCGGCCTCAAGTGGAATGGACACTGCGATGCCCTGACGCGAAATAAGGCCGGATATCCCGGCAGTGACTTGAATGCAGGCTCGTCTTGCATTTCCCAAGATGAAAGGATGTCTGAATCCCCTGTGGAGACCACAGAGAAAGACCTAGTTCCCCACCTCATGGCGACCGGAGGCCTCACATTCTTTGAAAACTCCAGAGGTACGCAGAGATAAGTGCCTCCAAAGGAGACGATGCCTGACTCCTCTTGAAACTTGATAGGAGTCCCAGGATTCCTGTGGCACGTGGAAAGGGACACTTGGTCTCCCGCCTCAGCTGGAGAGGCGTCACAATTGCCCTGCCAAGCCTCGAGGAGAATCCCGAGTTATCCCTCGCAACTAGGCAGGAGTGCTGACTTCGCTGAACAAACACGTGGGTGGAAGGGCCATCCCCGTCATAACTTGAGAATATACCCAAGGTTCCCGCCGCAACTGGAGAAAAACCATGAGACTTCCCCCTCGCCACGAGATGAGCCCCGATTCCCCTGTACTGCATGCAGAGCAATTCCGTCTTGCACATCACACATGAAAGGAGCCTTGATTTCCTTGATGGCACTCCAGAGAAACCCCAAGAACACTGTTGCAAGGCTAGAGGGATCCTGAGGTCACTGTAGCAACACGAAAGAGCTCCATGGACCAAAAATCAACTCGAGATGAGAGGTTAGTCCCTGGCTTCAACTCCAGAGGAATACCACCTTACCACAAGCACATCAAGAGGAGGCTTCTCTCAGCTCTACGTATGTGAGTGGGACCCTGATTTTGCGGCCTCAAGTGGAATGGACACTGCGATGCCCTGACGCGAAATAAGGCCGGATATCCCGGCAGTGACTTGAATGCAGGCTCCTCTTGCATCTCCCAAGATGAAAGGATGTCTGAATCCCCTGTGGAGACCACAGAGAAAGACCTAGTTCCCCACCTCATGGCGACCGGAGGCCTCACATCCTTTGAAAACTCCAGAGGTACGCGGAGATCAGTGCCTCCAAAGGAGACGATGCCTGACTCCTCGTGAAACTTGATAGGAGTCCCAGGATTCCTGTGGCACGTGGAAAGGGACCCTTGGTCTCCCGCCTCAGCTGGAGAGGCGTCCCAATTGCCCTGCCAAGCCTCGAGGAGAATCCCGAGTTGTCCCTCGCAACTAGGCAGGAGTCATGCCGTCGCTGAACAAACACGTGTCTGGGAGGGCCATCCCCGTCGTAACTCGAGAATATACCCCAGGTTCCCGCCGCAACACGAGAAAAACCATGAGACTTCCCCCTCGCCGCGAGATGAGGCCCGATTCCCCTGCACTGCGTGCAGAGCAATTCCGTGTTGCACATCACACATGAAAGGAGCCTTGATTTCCTTGATGGCACTCCAGAGAAACCCCAAGAACACTGTTTCAAGGCTAAAGGGATTCTGAGGTCACTGTAGCAACACGAAAGAGATCCGTGGACCAAAAATCAACTCGAGATGAGAGGTTAGTCCCTGGCTTCGACTCCAGAGGAATACCACCTTACCACAAGCACCTCAAGAGGAGGCTTCTCTCAGCTCTAGGTATGTGAGAGGGACCCTGAGTTTGCGGCCTCAAGTGGAATGGACACCGCGATGCCCTGACTCGAAATAAGGCCGGATATCCCTGCAGTGACTTGAATGCAGGCTCGTCCTGCATATCCCAAGACGAAAGGATGTCTGAATCCCCTGTGGAGACCACAGAGAAAGACCTAGTTCCCCACCTCATCGCGACCGTAGGCCTCACATCCTTTGAAAACTCCAGAGGTACGCGGAGATCAGTGCCTCCAAAGGAGACGACGCCTGACTCCTCGTCAAACTTGATAGGAGTCACAGGATTCCTGTGGCACGTGGAAAGGGACCCTTGGTCTCCCGCCTCAGCTGGAGAGGCGTCCCAATGGCCCTGCCAAGCCTCGAGGAGAATCCCGAGTTGTCCCTCGCAACTAGGCAGGAGTCCTGCCGTCGCTGAACAAACATGTATGTGGAAGGGCCATCCCCGTCGTAACTCGAGAATATACCCCAGGTTCCCGCCGCAACTCGAGAAAAACCAAGAGACTTCCCCCTCGCCGCGAGATGAGGCCTGATTCCCCTGCACTGCGTGCAGAGCAATTCCGTGTTGCACATCACACATGAAAGGAGCCTTGATTTCCTTGATGGCACTCCAGAGAAACCCCAAGAACACTGTTTCAAGGCTAGAGGGATTCTGAGGTCACTGTAGCCACACGAAAGAGCTCTGTGGACCAAAAATCAACTCGAGATGAGAGGTTAGTCCCTGGCTTCGACTCCAGAGGAATACCACCTTACCACAAGCACCTCAAGAGGAGGTTTCTCTCAGCTCTAGGTATGTGAGAGGGACCCTGAGTTTGCGGCCTCAAGTGGAATGGACACCGCGATGCCCTGACTCGAAATAAGGCCGGATATCCCTGCAGTGACGTGAATGCAGGCTCGTCTTGCATCTCCCAAGATGAAAGGATGTCTGAATCCCCTGTGGAGACCACAGAGAAAGACCTAGTTCCCCACCTCATCGCGACCGGAGGCCTCACATCCTTTGAAAACTCCAGAGGTACGCGGAGATCAGTGCCTCCAAAGGAGACGATGTCTGACTCCTCGTGAAACTTGATAGGAGTCCCAGGATTCCTGTCGCACGTGGAAAGGGACCCTTGGTCTCCCGCCTCAGCTGGAGAGGCGTCCCAATTGCCCTTCCAAGCCTCGAGGAGAATCCCGAGTTGTCCCTCGCAGCTAGGCAGGAGTGCTGAGTCGCTGAACAAACACGTGGGTGGAAGGGCCATCCCCGTCATAACTTGAGAATATACCCCAGGTTCCCGCCGCAACTGGAGAAAAACCATGAGACTTCCCCCTCGCCGCGAGATGAGCCCCGATTCCCCTGCACTGCGTGAAGAGCAATTCCGTGTTGCACATTAAACATGAAAGGAGCCTTGATTTCCTTGATGGCACTCCAGAGAAACCCCAAGAACACTGTTGAAAGGCTAGAGGGATCCTGAGTTCACTGTAGCAACACGAAAGAGCTCCGTGGACCAAAAATCAACTCGAGATGAGAGGTTAGTCCCTGGCTTCAACTCCAGAGGAATACCACTTACCACAAGCACCTCAAGAGAAGGCTTCTCTCAGCTCTAGGTATGTGAGAGGGACCCTGATTTTGCGGCCTCAAGTGGAATGGACACTGCGATGCCCTGACGCGAAATAAGGCCGGATATCCCGGCAGTGACTTGAATGCAGGCTCGTCTTGCATTTCCCAAGATGAAAGGATGTCTGAATCCCCTGTGGAGACCACAGAGAAAGACCTAGTTCCCCACCTCATGGCGACCGGAGGCCTCACATTCTTTGAAAACTCCAGAGCTACGCAGAGATAAGTGCCTCCAAAGGAGACGATGCCTGACTCCTCTTGAAACTTGATAGGAGTCCAAGGATTCCTGTGGCACGTGGAAAGGGACCCTTGGTCTCCCGCCTCAGCTGGAGAGGCGTCCCAATTGCCCTGCCAAGCCTCGAGGAGAATCCCGAGTTGTCCCTCGCAACTAGGCAGGAGTGCTGACTTCGCTGAACAAACGCGTGGGTGGAAGGGCCATCCCCGACATAACTTGAGAATATACCCCAGGTTCCCGCCGCAACTGGAGAAAATCCATGAGACTTCCCCCTCGCCGCGAGATGAGCCCCGATTCCCCTGCACTGCATGCAGAGCAATTCCGTGTTGCACATCACACATGAAAGGAGCCTTGATTTCCTTGATGGCACTCCAGAGAAACCCCAAGAACACTGTTGCAAGGCTAGAGGGATCCTGAGGTCACTGTAGCAACACGAAAGAGCTCCGTGGACCAAAAATCAACTCGAGATGAGAGGTTAGTCCCTAACTTCGACTCCAGAGGAATACCACCTTACCACAAGCACATCAAGAGGAGGCTTCTCTCAGCTCTACGTATGTGAGTGGGACCCTGATTTTGCGGCCTCAAGTGGAATGGACACTGCGATGCCCTGACGCGAAATAAGGTCGGATATCCCGGCAGTGACTTGAATGCAGGCTCGTCTTACATCTCCCAAGATGAAAGGATGTCTGAATCCCCTGTGGAGACCACAGAGAAAGACCTAGTTCCCCACCTCATTGCGACCGGAGGCCTCACATCCTTTGAAAACTCCAGAGGTACGCGGAGATCAGTGCCTCCAAAGGAGACGAAGCCTGACTCCTCGTGAAACTTTATAGGAGTCCCAGGATTCCTGTGGCACGTGGAAAGGGACCCTTGGTCTCCCGCCTCAGCTGGAGAGGCGTCCCAATTGCCCTGCCAAGCCTCGAGGAGAATCCCAAGTTGTCCCTCGCAACTAGGCAGGAGTCCTGACATCGCTGAAGAAACACGTGGGTGGAAGGGACATCCCCGTCGTAACTCGACAATATACCCCATGTTCCCGCTGCAACTCGAGAAAAACCATGAGACTTCCCCCTCGACGCGAGATGAGGCCCGATTCCCCTGCACTGCGTACAGACGAATTCCGTGTTGCACATCACACATGAAAGGAGCCTTGATTTCCTTGATGGCACTCCAGAGAAACCCCAAGAACACTGTTTCAAGGCTAGAGGGATCCTGAAGTCACTGTGGCAACACGAAAGAGCTCCGTGGACCAAAAATCAACTCGAGATGAGAGGTTAGTCTCTGGCTTCGATTCCAGAAGAATACCACCTTACCACAAGTAACTCAAGACGAGTCTTCTCTTAGCTCTAGGTATGTGAGAGGGACCCTGAGTTTGCGGCCTCAAGTGGAATGGACACCGCGATGCCCTGACTCGAATAAGGCCGGATATACCTACAGTGACTTGAATGCAGGCTCGTCTTGCATCTCCCAAGACGAAAGGATGTCTGAATCCCCTGTGGAGACCACAGAGAAAGACCTAGTTCCCCACCTCATGGCGACCGGAGGCCTCACATCCTTTAAAAACTCCAGAGGTACGCGGAGATCAGTGCCTCCAAAGGAGACGATGCCTGACTCCTCGTGAAACTTGATAGGAGTCCCAGGATTCCTGTGGCACGTGGAAAGGGACACTTGGTCTCCCGCCTCAGCTGGAGAGGCGTCCCAATTGCCCTGCCAAGCCTCTAGGAGAATCCCGAGTTGTCCCTCGCAACTAGGCAGGAGTCCTGACGTCGCTGAACAAACACGTGGGTGGAAGGGCCATCCTCTTCGTAACTCGAGAATATACCCCTGGTTCCCGCCGCAACTCGAGAAAAACCATGAGACTTCCCCGTCGCCGTTAGATGAGGCCTGATTCCCCTGCACTGCATGCAGAGCAATTCCGTGTTGCACATCACACATGAAAGGAGCCTTGATTTCCTTGATGGCACTCCAGAGAAACCCCAGGAACACTGTTGCAAGGCTAGAGGGATTCTGAGGTCACTGTAGCAACACGAAAGAGCTCCGTGGACCAAAAATCAACCTGAGATGAGAGGTTAGTCCCTGGTTTCAACTCCAGAGGAATACCACCTTATCACAAGCACCTCAAGAGAAGGCTTCTCTCAGCTCTAGGTATGTGAGAGGGACCCTGATTTTGCGGCCTCAAGTGGAATGGACACTGCGATGCCCTGACGCGAAATAAGGCCGGATATCCCGGCAGTGACTTGAATGCAGGCTCGTCTTGCATTTCCCAAGATGAAAGGATGTCTGAATCCCCTGTGGAGACCACAGAGAAAGACCTAGTTCCCCACCTCATGGCGACCGGAGGCCTCACATTCTTTGAAAACTCCAGAGGTATGCAGAGATAAGTGCCTCCAAAGGAGACGATGCCTGACTCCTCGTGAAACTTTATAGGAGTCCCAGGATTCCTGTGGCACGTGGAAAGGGACCCTTGGTCTACTGCCTCAGCTGGAGAGGCGTCCCAGTTTCCCTGCCAAGCCTCGAGGAGAATCCCGAGTTGTCCCTCGTAACTAGGCAGGAGTCCTGAGGTCGCTGAACAAACACGTGGGTGGAAGGGCCATCCCCGTCATAACTTGAGAATATACCCCAGGTTCCCGTCGCAACTCGAGAAAAATCATGAGACTTCCCCCTCGCCGCGAGATGAGGCCCGATTTCCCTGCACTGCATGCAGAGCAATTCCGTGTTGCACATCACACATGAAAGGAGCCTTGATTTCCTTGATGGCACTCCATAGAAACCCCAAGAACACTGTTTCAAGGCTAGAGGGATCCTGAGGTCACTGTAGCAACACGAAAGAGCTCCGTGGACCAAAAATCAACTCGAGATGAGAGGTTAGTCCCTGGCTTTGACTCCAGAGGAATACCACCTTACCACAAGCACCTCAAGAGGAGGCTTCTCTCAGCTCTAGGTATGTGAGAGGGACCCTGATTTTGCGGCCTGAAGTGGAATGGACACTGCGATGCCCTGACTCGAAATAAGCCCGGATATCCCTAGAGTGACTTGAATGCAGGCTCGTCTTGCATTTCCCAAGATGAAAGGATGTCTGAATCTCCTGTGGAGACCACAGAGAAAGACCTAGTTCCCCACCTCATGGCGACCGGAGGCCTCACATTCTTTGAAAACTCCAGAGGTACGCAGAGATAAGTGCCTCCAAAGGAGACGATGCCTGACTCCTCTTGAAACTTGATAGGAGTCCCAGGATTCCTGTGGCACGTGGAAAGGGACACTTGGTCTCCCGCCTCAGCTGGAGAGGCGTCACAATTGCCCTGCCAAGCCTCGAGGAGAATCCCGAGTTATCCCTCGCAACTAGGCAGGAGTGCTGACTTCGCTGAACAAACACGTGGGTGGAAGGGCCATCCCCGTCATAACTTGAGAATATACCCAAGGTTCCCGCCGCAACTGGAGAAAAACCATGAGACTTCCCCCTCGCCACGAGATGAGCCCCGATTCCCCTGTACTGCATGCAGAGCAATTCCGTCTTGCACATCACACATGAAAGGAGCCTTGATTTCCTTGATGGCACTCCAGAGAAACCCCAAGAACACTGTTTGAAGGCTAGAGGGATCCTGAGGTCACTGTAGCAACACGAAAGAGCTCCGTGGCCCAAAAATCAACTCGAGATGAGAGGTTAGTCTCTGGCTTCGATTCCAGAGGAATACCACCTTACCATAAGCAACTCAAGACGAGTCTTCTCTTAGCTCTAGGTATGTGAGAGGGACCCTGAGATTGCGGCCTCAAGTGGAATGGACACCGCGATGCCCTGACTCGAAATAAGGCCGGATATCCCTGCAGTGACTTGAATGCAGGCTCGTCTTGCATCTCCCAAGATGAAAGGATGTCTGAATCCCCTGTGGAGACCACAGAGAAAGACCTAGTTCCCCACTTCATGGCGACCGGAGGCCTCACATCCTTTGAAAACTCCAGAGGTACGCGGAGATCAGTGCCTCCAAAGGAGACGATGCCTGACTCCTCGTGAAACTTGATAGGAGTCCCAGGATTCCTGTGGCACGTGGAAAGGGACCCTTGGTCTCCCGCCTCAGCTGGAGAGGCGTCCCAATTGCCCTGCCAAGCCTCGAGGAGAATCCCGAGTTGTCCCTCGCAACTAGGCAGGAGTCATGCCGTCGCTGAACAAACACGTGTCTGGGAGGGCCATCCCCGTCGTAACTCGAGAATATACCCCAGGTTCCCGCCGCAACTCGAGAAAAACCATGAGACTTCCCCCTCGCCGGGAGATGAGTCCCGATTCCCCTGCACTGGGTGCAGAGCAATTCCGTGTTGCACATCACACATGAAAGGAGCCTTGATTTCCTTGATGGCACTCCGGAGAAACCCCAAGAACACTGTTTCAAGGCTAAAGGGATTCTGAGGTCACTGTAGCAACACGAAAGAGATCCGTGGACCAAAAATCAACTCGAGATGAGAGGTTAGTCCCTGGCTTCGACTCCAGAGGAATACCACCTTACCACAAGCACCTCAAGAGGAGGCTTCTCTCAGCTCTAGGTATGTGAGAGGGACCCTGAGTTTGCGGCCTAAAGTGGAATGGACACCGCGATGCCCTGACTCGAAATAAGGCCGGATATCCCTGCAGTGACTTGAATGCAGGCTCGTCTTGCATATCCCAAGACGAAAGGATGTCTGAATCCCCTGTGGAGACCACAGAGAAAGACCTAGTTCCCCACCTCATCGCGACCGTAGGCCTCACATCCTTTGAAAACTCCAGAGGTACGCGGAGATCAGTCCCTCCAAAGGAGACGACGCCTGACTCCTCGTCAAACTTGATAGGAGTCTCAGGATTCCTGTGGCACGTGGAAAGGGACCCTTGGTCTCCCGCCTCAGCTGGAGAGGCGTCCCAATTGCCCTGCCAAGCCTCGAGGAGAATCCCGAGTTGTCCCTCGCAACTAGGCAGGAGTCATGACGTCGCTGAACAAACACGGGGGTGGAAGGGACATCCCCGTCGTAACTCGAGACTATACCCCAGGTTCCCGCCGCAACTCAAGAAAAACCATGAGACGTCCCCCTCGCCGCAAGATGAGGCCCGATTCCCTTGCACTGCGTGCAGAGCAATTCCGTGTTGCACATCACATATGAAAGGAGCCTTGATTTCCTTGATGGCACTCCAGAGAAACCCCAAGAACACTGTTTCAAGGCTAGAGGGATCCTGAGGTCACTGTAGCAACACGAAAGAGCTCCGTGGACCAAAAATCAACTCGAGATGAGAGGTTAGTCCCTGGCTTCGACTCCAGAGGAATACCACCTTACCACAAGCACCTCAAGAGGAGGCTTCTCTCAGCTCTAGGTATGTGAGAGGGACCCTGATTTTGCGGCCTCAAGTGGAATGGACACTGCGATGCCCTGACGCGAAATAAGGCCGGATATCCCTGCAGTGACTTGAATGCAGGCTCGTCTTGCATCTCCCAGGACGAAAGGATGTCTGAATCCCCTGTGCAGACCACAGAGAAAGCCCTAGTTGCCCACCTCATCGCGACCGGAGGCCTCACATCCTTTGAAAACTCCAGAGGTACGCGGAGATCAGTGCCTCCAAAGGAGACGATGCCTGACTCCTCGTGAAACTTGATAGGAGTCCCAGGATTCCTGTGCACGTGGATAGGGACCCCTGGTCTCCCGCCTCAGCTGGAGAGGCGTCCCAATTGCCTTGCCAAGCCTCGAGGAGAATCCCGAGTTGTCCCTCGCAACTAGGCAGGAGTCCTGACGTCGCTGAAGAAACACGTGGGTGGAAGGGACATCCCCGTCGTAACTCGACAATATACCCCATGTTCCCGCTGCAACTCGAGAAAAACAATGAGACTTCCCCCTCGCCGCGAGATGAGGCCCGATTCCCCTGCACTGCGTGCAGACGAATTCCGTTTTGCACATCACACATGAAAGGAGCCTTGATTTCCTTGATGGCACTCCAGAGAAAACCCAAGAACACTGTTTCAAGGCTAGAGGGATCCTGGGGTCACTGTAGCAACACGAAAGAGCTCCGTGGACCAAAAATCAACTCGAGATGAGAGGTTAGTCCCTGGCTTCGACTCCAGAGGAATACCACCTTACCACAAGCACATGAAGAGGTGGCTTCTCTCAGCTCTAGCTATGCGAGAGGGACCCTGAGTTTGCGGCCTGAAGTGGAATGGACACTGCGATGCCCTGACTCGAAATAAGGCCGGATATCCCTGCAGTGACTCGAATGCAGGCTCGTCTTGCATCTCCCAAGAAGAAAGGATGTCTGAATCCCCTGTGGAGATCACAGAGAAAAACCTAGTTCCCCACCTCATCGCGACCGGAGGCCTCACATCATTTGAAAACTCCAGAGGGACGCGGAGATCAGTGCCTCCAAAGGAGACGATGCCTGACTCCTCGTGAAACTTGATAGGAATCCCAGGATTCCTGTGGCACGTGGAAAGGGACCCTTGGTCTCCCGCCTCAGCTGGAGAGTCATCCCAATTGCCCTGCCAAGCCTCGAGGAGAATCGCGACTTGTCCCTCGCAATTAGGCAGGAGTCCTGACGTCGCTGAACAAACACGTGGGTGGAAGGGCCATCCCTGTCGTAACTCGAGAATATACCCCAGGTTCCCGCCACAACTCGAGAAAAACCATGAGACTTCCCCCTCGCCGCGAGATGAGGCACGATTTCCCTGCACTGCGTGCAGAGCAATTCCGTGTTGCACATCACACATGAAAGGAGCCTTGATTTCCTTGATGGCACTCCAGAGAAACCCCAAGAACACTGTTTCAAGGCTAGAGGGATCCTGAGGTCACTGTATCAACACGAAAGAGCTCCGTGGACCAAGAATCAACTCGAGATGAGAGGTTAGTCCCTGGCTTCGACTCCAGAGGAATACCACCTTACCACAAGCACCTCAAGAGGAGGCTTCTCTCAGCTCTAGGTATGTGAGAGGGACCCTGATTTTGCGGCCTCAAGTGGAATGGACACTGCGATGCCCTGACGCGAAATAAGGCCGGATATCCCTGCAGTGACTTGAATGCAGGCTCGTCTTGCATCTCCCAAGACGAAAGGATGTCTGAATCCCCTTTGCAGACCACAGAGAAAGACCTAGTTCCCCACCTCATCGCGACCGGAGGCCTCACATCTTTGAAAACTCCAGAGGTACGCGGAGATCAGTGCCTCCAAAGGAGACGATGCCTGACTCCTCGTGAAACTTGATAGGAGTCCCAGGATTCCTGTGGCACGTGGAAAGGGACCCTTGGTCTCCCGCCTCAGCTGGAGAGGCGTCCCAATTGCCCTGCCAAGCCTCGAGGAGAATCCCGAGTTGTCCCTCACAACTAAGCAGAAGTCCTGACGTCGCTGAACAAACACGTGTGTGGAAGGACCATCCCCGTCATAACTCGTGAATATACCCCAGGTTCCTGCCGCAACTCGAGAAAAACCATGAGACTTCCCCCTCGCCGCGAGATGAGGCCCGATTCCCCTGCACTGTGTGCACAGCAATTCCGTGTTTCATATCACACATGAAAGGAGCCCTGATTTCCTTGATCGCACTCCAGGGAAACCCCAAGAACACTGTATCAAGGCTAGAGGGATCCTGAGGTCAATGTAGCAACAAGAAAGTGCTCCGTGGACCAAAAATCAACTCGAGATGAGAGGTTAGTCCCTGGCTTCGACTGCAGAGGAATACCACCTTACCACAAGCACCTCAAGAGGAGGCTTCTCTCAGCTCTAGGTATGTCAGAGGGACCCTGAGTTTGCGGCCTCAAGTGGAATGGACACCGCGATGCCCTGACTCGCAATAAGGCCGGATATCCCTGCAGTGACTTGAAAGCAGGCTCGTCTTGCATCTCCCAAGATGAAAGGATGACTGAATCCCCTGTGGAGACCACAGAGAAAGACCTAGTTCCCCACCTCATCGCGACCGGAGGCCTCATATCCTTTGAAAACTCCAGAGGTACGCGGAGATCAGTGCCTCCAAAGGAGACGATGCCTGACTCCTCGTGAAACTTGATAGGAGTCCCAGGATTCCTGTGGCACGTGGAAAGGGACACTTGGTCTCCCGCCTCAGCTGGAGAGGCGTCCCAATTGCCCTGCCAAGCCTCAAGGAGAATCCCGAGTTGACCATCGCAACTAGGCAGAAGTCCTGACGTCGCTGAACAAACACGTGTGTGGAAGGGCCATCCCCGTCATAACTCGTGAATATACCCCAAGTTCCCGCCGCAACTCGAGAAAAACCATGAGACTTCCCCCTCGCCGCGAGATGAGGCCCGATTCCCCTGCACTGCGTGCAGAGCAATTCCGTGTTGCACATCACACATGAAAAGATTCTTGATTTCCTTGATGGGACTCCAGAGAAACCCCAAGAACCCTGCTTCAAGGCTAGAGGGATCCTGAGGTCACTGTAGCCACACGAAAGAGCTCCGTGGACCAAAAATCAACTCGAGATGAGAGGTTAGTCCGTGGCTTCGACTGCAGAGGAATACCACTTCACCACAAGCACATCAAGAGGTGGCTTCTCTCAGCTCTAGCTATGCGAGAGGGACCCTGAGTTTGCGGCCTGAAGTGGAATGGACACTGCGATGCCCTGACTCGAAATAAGGCCGGATATCCCTGCAGTGACTCGAATGCAGGCTCGTCTTGCATCTCCCAAGAAGAAAGGATGTTTGAATCCCCTGTGGAGATCACAGAGAAAGACCTAGTTCCCCACCTCATCGCGACCGGAGGCCTCACATCATTTGAAAACTCCAGAGGGACGCGGAGATCAGTGTCTCCAAAGTAGACGATGCCTGACTCCTCGTGAAACTTGATAGGAATCCCAGGATTCCTGTGGCACGTGGAAAGGGACCCTTGGTCTCCCGCCTCAGCTGGAGAGTCATCCCAATCGCCCTGCCAAGCCTCGAGGAGAATCGCGAGTTGTCCCTCGCAATTAGGCAGGAGTCCTGACGTCGCTGAACAAACACGTGGGTGGAAGGGCCATCCCCGTCGTAACTCGAGAATATACCCCAGGTTCCCGCCACAACTCGAGAAAAACCATGAGTCTTCCCCCTCGCCGCGAGATGAGGCCCGATTCCCCTGCACTGCGTGCAGAGCAATTCCGTGTTGCACATCCCACAGGAAAGGAGCCTTGATTTCCTTGATGGCACTCCAGAGAAACCCCAAGAACCCTGTTTCAAGTCTAGAGGGATCCTGAGGTCACTGTATCAACACGAAAGAGCTCCGTGGACCAAGAATCAACTCGAGATGAGAGGTTAGTCCCTGGCTTCGACTCCAGAGGAATACCACCTTACCACAAGCACCTCAAGAGGAGGCTTCTCTCAGCTCTAGGTATGTGAGAGGGACCCTGATTTTGCGGCCTCAAGTGGAATGGACACAGCGATGCCCTGACGCGAAATAAGGCCGGATATCCCTGCAGTGACTTGAATGCAGGCTCGTCTTGCATCTCCCAAGACGAAAGGATGTCTGAATCCCCTTTGCAGACCACAGAGAAAGACCTAGTTCCCCACCTCATCGCGACCGGAGGCCTGATATCCTTTGAAAACTCCAGAGGTACGCGGAGATCAGTGCCTCCAAAGGAGACGATGCCTGACTCCTCGTGAAACTTGATAGGAGTCCCAGGATTCCTGTGGCACGTGGAAAGGGACCCTTGGTCTCCCGCCTCAGCTGGAGAGGCGTCCCAATTGCCCTGCCAAGCCTCGAGGAGAATCCCGAGTTGTCCCTCGCAACTAGGCAGGAGTCCTGACGTCGCTGAACAAACACGTGTGTGGAAGGGCCATTCCCGTCGTAACTCGAGAATATACCCCAGGTTCCCGCCGCAACTCGAGAAAAACCATGAGACTTCCCCCTCGCCGCGAGATGAGGCCCGATTCCCCTGCACTGTGTACAGAGCAATTCCGTGTTGCACATCACACATGAAAGATTCTTGATTTCCTTGATGGCACTCCAGAGAAAACCCAAGAACCCTGTTTCAAGGATAGAGGGATCCTGAGGTCACTGTAGCCACACGAAAGAGCTCTGTGGACCAAAAATCAACTCGAGATGAGAGGTTAGTCCCTGGCTTCGACTCCAGAGGAATACCACCTTACCACAAGCACCTCAAGAGGAGGCTTCTCTTAGCTCCAGGTATGTGAGAGGGACCCTGAGTTTGCGGCCTCAAGTGGAATGGACACTGCGATGCCCTGACGCGAAATAAGGCCAGATATCCCTGCAGTGACTTGAATGCAGGCTCGTCTTGCATCTCCCAAGACGAAAGGATGTCTGAATCCCCTGTGGAGACCACAGAGAAAGACCTAGTTCCCCACCTCATCGCGACCGGAGGCCTCACATCCTTTGAAAACTCCAGAGGTACGCGGAGATCAGTGCCTGCAAAGAAAACGATGCCTGACTCCTCGTGAAACTTGATAGGAGTCCCAGGATTCCTGTGGCCCGTGGAAAGGGACCCTTGGTCTCCCGCCTCAACTGGAGAGGCGTCCCAATTGCCCTGCCAAGCCTCGAGGAGAATCCCGAGTTGACCCTCGCAAGTAAGCAGAAGTCCTGACGTCGCTGAACAAACACGTGTGTGGAAGGGCCATCCCCGTCATAACTCGTGAATATACCCCAGGTTCCCGCCGCAACTCGAGAAAAACCATGAGACTTCCCCCTCGCCGCGAGATGAGGCCCGTTTCCCCTGCATTGGGTACACAGCAATTCCGTGTTGCATATTACACATGAAAGGAGCCCTGATTTCCTTGATCGCACTCCAGAGAAACCCAAAGAACACTGTATCAAGGCTAGAGGGATCCTGAGGTCACTGTAGCAACAAGAAAGAGCTTCATGGACCAAAAATCAACTCGAGATGAGAGGTTAGTCCCTGGCTTCGACTCCAGAGGAATATCACCTTACCACAAGCACCTCAAGAGGAGGCTTCTCTCAGCTCTAGGTATGTCAGAGGGACCCTGAGTTTGCGGCCTCAAGTGGAATGGACACCGCGATGCCCTGACTCAAAATAAGGCCGGATATCCCTGCAGTGACTTGAATGCAGGCTCGTCTTGCATCTCCCAAGATGAAAGGATGTCTGAATCCCCTGTGGAGACCACAGAGAAAGACCTAGTTCCCCACCTCATCGCGACCAGAGGCCTCATATTCTTTGAAAGCTCCAGAGGTACGCGGAGATCAGTGCCTCCAAAGGAGACGATGCCTGACTCCTCGTGAAACTTGATAGGAGTCCCAGGATTCCTGTGGCACGTGGAAAGGGACCCTTGGTCTCCCGCCTCAGCTGGAGAGGCATCCCAATTGCCCTGCCAAGCCTCGAGGAGAATCGCGAGTTGTCCCTCGCAATTAGGCAGGAGTCCTGACGTCGCTGAACAAACATGTATGTGGAAGGGCCATCCCTGTCGTAACTCGAGAATATTCCCCAGGTTCCCGCCGCAACTCGAGAAAAACCATGAGACTTCCCCTCGCCGCGAGATGAGGCCTGATTCCCCTGCACTGCGTGCAGAGCAATTCCGTGTTGCACATCACACATGAAAGGAGCCTTGATTTCCTTGATGGCACTCCAGAGAAACCCCAAGAACACTGTTTCAAGTCTAGAGGGATCCTGAGGTCACTGTAGCAACACGAAAGAGCTCCGTGGACCAAGAATCAACTCGAGATCAGAGGTTAGTCCCTGGCTTCGACTCCAGAGGAATACCACCTTAACACAAGCACCTCAAGAGGAGGCTTCTCTCAGCTCTAGGTATGTGAGAGGGACACTGATATTGCGGCCTCAAGTGGAATGGACACTTCGATGCCCTGACGCGAAATAAGGCCAGATATCCCTGCAGTGAATTGAATGCAGGCTCGTCTTGCATCTCCCAAGACGAAAGGATGTCTGAATCCCCTGTGCAGACCACAGAGAAAGACCTAGTTCCCCACCTCATGGCGACCGGAGGCCTCACATCCTTTGAAAACTCCAGAGGTACGCGGAGATCAGTGCCTCCAAAGGAGACGATGCCTGACTCCTCGTGAAACTTGATAGGAGTCCCAGGACTCCTGTGGCACGTGGAAAGGGACCCTTGGTCTCCCGCCTCAGCTGGAGAGGCGTCCCAATTGCCCTGCCAAGCCTCGAGGAGAATCCCGAGTTGTCCCTCGCAACTAGGCAGGAGTCCTGATGTCGCGGAACAAACACGTGTGTGGAAGGGCCATCCCCGTCGTAACTCGAGAATATACCCCAGGTTCCCGCCGCAACTCGAGAAAAACCATGAGACTTCCCCCTCGCCGCGAGATGAGGCCCGATTCTCCTGCACTGCGTGCAGAGCAATTCCGTGTTGCACATCACACATGAAAGGAGCCTTGATTTCCTTGATGGCACTCCAGGGAATCCCAAAGAACACTGTATCAAGGCTAGAGGGATTCTGAGGTCACTGTAGCAACAAGAAAGAGCACCATGGACCAAGAATGAACTCGAGATGAGAGGTTAGTACCTGGCTTCGACTCCAGAGGAATACCACCTTATCACAAGCACCTCAAGAGGAGGCTTCTCTCAGCTCTAGGTATGTCAGAGGGACCCTGAGTTTGCGGCCTCAAGTGGAATGGACACCACGATGCCCTGACTCGAAATAAGGCTGGATATCCCTGCAGTGACTTGAATGCAGGCTCGTCTTGCATCTCTCAAGATGAAAGGATGTCTGAATCCCCTGTGGAGACCACAGAGAAAGACCTAGTTCCCCACCTCATGGCGACCGGAGGCCCCACATCCTTTGAAAATTCCAGAGGTACGCGGAGATCAGTGCCTCCAAAGGAGACGATGCCTGACTCCTCGTGAAACTTGATAGGAGTCCCAGGATTCCTGTGGCACATGGAAAGGGACCCTTGGTCTCCCGCCTCAGCTGGAGAGGCGTCCCAATTGCCCTGCCAAGCCTCGAGGAGAATCGCGAGTTGTCCCTCGCAACTAGGCAGGAGTCCTGACGTCGCTGAACAAACACGTGGGTGGAAGGGCCATCCCTGTCGTAACTCGAGAATATACCCCACGTTCCCGCCGCAACTCGAGAAAAACCATGAGACTTCCCCCTCGCCGCGAGATGAGGCCCGATTCCCCTGCACTGCGTGCAGAGTAATTCCGTGTTGAACATCACACATGAAAAGATTCTTGATTTCCTTGATGGCACTCCAGAGAAACCCCAAGAACCCTGTTTCAAGTCTAGAGGGATCCTGAGGTCACTGTAGCCACACGAAAGAGCTCTGTGGACCAAAAATCAACTCGAGATGAGAGGTTAGTCCCTGGCTTCGACTCCAGAGGAATACCACCTTACCACAAGCACCTCAAGAGGAAGCTTCTCTCAGCTCTAGGTATGTGAGAGGGACCCTGAGTTTGCGGCCTCAAGTGGAATGGACACCGCGATGCCCTGACTCGAAATAAGGCCGGATATCCCTGCAGTGACTTGAATGCAGGCTCGTCTTGAATCTCCCAAGACGAAAGGATGTCTGAATCCCCTGTGGAGACCACAGAGAAAGACCTAGTTCCCCACCTCATCGCGACCGTAGGCCTCACATCCTTTGAAAACTCCAGAGGTCCGCGGAGATCAGTGCCTCCAAAGGAGAAGATGCCTGACTCCTCGTGAAACTTGATAGGAGTCTCAGGATTCCTGTGCACGTGGAAAGGTACCCTTGGTCTCCCGCCTCAGCTGGAGAGGCGTCCCAATTGCCCTGCCAAGCCTCGAGGAGAATCCCGAGTTGTCCGTCGCAACTAGGCAGTAGTCCTGCCGTCGCTGAACAAACACGTGTTTGGAAGGGCCATCCCCATCGTAACTCGAGAATATACCCCAGGTCCCCGCCGCAACTCGTGAAAAACCATGAGACTTCCCCCTCACCCCGATATGAGGCCCGATTTCCCTGCACTGCGTGCAGAGCAATTCCGTGTTGCATATCACACATGAAAGGAGCCTTGATTTCCTTGATGGCACTCCAGAGAAACCCCAAGAACACTGTTTCAAGGCTAGCGGGATCCTGAGGTCACTGTAGCAACACGAAAGAGGTCCGTGGACCAAAAATCAACTCGAGATGAGAGGTTAGTCCCTGGCTTCGACTCCAGAGGAATACCACCTTACCACAAGCACCTCAAGAGGAGGCTTCTCTCAGCTCTAGCTATGTGCTGAGTTTGCGGCCTCAAGTGGAATGGACACCACGATGCCCTGACTCGAAATAAGGCCGGATATCCCTGCAGTGACTTGAATGCAGGCTCGTCTTGCATCTCCCAAGATGAAAGGATGTCTGAATCCCCTGTGGAGACCACAGAGAAAGACCTAGTTCCCCACCTCATCACGACCGGAGGCCTCACATCCTTTGAAAACTCCAGAGGTACGCGGAGATCAGTGCCTCCAAAGGAGACGATGCCTGACTCCTCGTGAAACTTGATAGGAGTCACAGGATTCCTGTGGCACGTGGAAAGGGAACCTTGGTCTCCCGCCTCAGCTGGAGAGGCGTCCCAATTGCCCTGCCAAGACTCGAGGAGAATCCCGAGCTGTCCCTCGCAACTAGGCAGGAGTCCTGACGTCGCTGAACAAACACGTGGCTGGAAGGTCCATCCCCGTCATAACTCGACAATATACCCCAGGGTCCCGCCGCAACTCGAGAAAAACCATGAGACTTCCCCATCGCCGCGAGATGAGGCTCGATTCTCCTGCACTGCATGTAGAGCAATTCCGTGTTGCACATCAAACATGAAGGGAGACTTGATTTCCTTCATGGCACTCCAGAGAAACCCCAAGAACACTGTTTCAAGGCTAGAGTGATCCTGAGGTCACTGTAGCAACACGAAAGATGTCCGTGGACCAAAAATCAACTCGAGATGAGAGGTTAGTCCCTGGCTTCGACTCCAAAGGAATACCACCTTACCACAAGCACCTCAAGAGGCTTTTCTCAGCTCTAGCTATGTGAGAGGGACCCTGATTTTGCAGACTCAAGTGGAATGGACACCGCGATGCCCTGACTCGAAATAAGGCCGGATATCCCTGCAGTGACATGAATACAGGCTCGTCTTGCATCTCCCAAGATGAAAGGATGTCTGATGCCCTGTGGAGACCTCAGAGAAACATGTAGTTCCCCACCTCATGTCGACTGGAGGCCTCAGATCCTTTGAAAACTCCAGAGGTACGCGGAGATCAGTGCCTCCAAAGGAGACGATGCCTGACTCCTCGTGAAACTTGATAGGAGTCCCAGGATTCCTGTGGCACGTGGAAAGGGACCCTTGGTTTCCCGTCTCAGCTGGAGAGGCGTCCCAATTGCCCTGCCAAGCCTCGAGGAGAATCTCGAGTTGTCCTTCGCAACTAGGCAGGAGTCCTGACATGGCTGAACAAACACGTGTGTGGAAGGGCTATCCCCGTCGTAACTTGAGTATATACCCCAGGTTCCCGCCGCAACTCGAGAAAAACCATGAGACTTCCCACTCGCCGCAAAATGAGGCCCGATTCCCCTGCACTGCGTGCAGAGCAATTCCGTGTTGCACATCACACATGAAAGGAGCCTTGATTTCCTTGATGGCACTTCAGAGAAACCCCAAGAACACTGTTTCAAGGCTCAAGGGATCCTCAGGTCACTGTAGCAACATGAAAGAGCTCCGTGGACCAAAAATCAACTCGAGATGAGAGGTTAGTCTCTGGCTTCGACTCCAGAGGAACACCACCTTACCACAAGCACCTCAAGAGGTGGCTTCTCTCAGCTCTAGGTATGTGAGAGGGACCCTGATTTTGCGGACTCACGTGGAATTGACACTGCGATGCCCTGACGCGGAATAAGGCCGGATATCCCTGCAGTGACTTGAATGCAGGCTGGTGTTGCATCTCCCAAGACGAAAGGATGTCTGAATCCCCTGTGGAGACCACAGAGAAAGACCTAGTTCCCTTCGTCATCGCGACCGGAGGCCTCACATCCTTTGAAAACTCCAGAGGTACGCGGAGATCAGTGCCTCAAAAGGAGACGATGCCTGACTCCTCCTGAAACTTGATAGGAGTCTCAGGATTCCTGTGCACGTGGAAAGGGACCCTTGGTCTCCCGCCTCAGCTGGAGAGGCGTCCCAATTGCCCTGCCAAGCCTCGAGGAGAATCCCGAGTTGTCCCTCGCAACTAGGCAGGAGTCCTGACGTCGCTGAACAAACACGTGGGTGGAAGGGCCATCCCCGTCGTAACTCGAGAATATACCCCAGGTTCCCTCCGCAACTCGAGAAAAACCATGAGACTTCCCCCTCGCCGCGAGATGAGGACTGATTCTCCTGCCCTGCGTGCAGAGCAATTCCGTGTTGCACATCACACATGAAAGGAGCCTTGATTTCCTTGATAGCACTCCAGAGAAACCCCAAGAACACTGTTTCAAGGCTAGAGGGATCCTGAGGTCACTGTAGCAACACGAAAGAGCTCCGTGGACCAAAAATCAACTCGAGATGAGAGGTTAGTCCCTGGCTTTGACTCCAGAGGAATACCACCTTAACACAAGCACCTCAAGAGGAGGCTTCTCTCAGCTCTAGCTATGTGCTGAGTTTGCGGCCTCAAGTGGAATGGACACCGCGATGCCCTGACTTGAAATAAGGCCGGATATCCCTGCAGTGACTTGAATGCAGGCTCGTCTTGCATCTCCCAAGACGAAAGGATGTCTGAATCCCCTGTGGAGACCACAGAGAAAGACCTAGTTCCCCACCTCATCGCGACCGGAGGCCTCACTTCCTTTGAAAACTCCAGAGGTACGCGGAGATCAGTGCCTCCAAAGGAGACGATGCCTGACCCCTCGTGAAACTTGATAGGAGTACCAGGATTCCTGTGGCACGTGGAAAGGGACCCTTGGTCTCCCGCCTCAGCTGGAGGGGCGTCCCAATTGCCCTGCCAAGCCTCGAGGAGAATCCCGAGTTGTCCCTCGCAACTAGGCAGGAGTCCTGACATTGCTGAATAAACACTTGGCTGGAAGGGCCATCCCCGTCGAAACTCGAGAATATACCCCAGGTTCCCACCGCAACTCGAGAAAAACCATGAGACTTCGCTCTCGCCTTGAGTTGAGGCCCGATTCCCCTACACTGCGTGCAGAGCAATTCAGTGTTGCACATCACACATGAAAGGAGCCTTGATTTCCTTGATGGCACTCCAGAGAAACCCCAAGAACACTGTTTGAAGGCTAGAGGGATCCTGAGGTCACTGTAGCAACACGAAAGAGCTCCGTGGCCCAAAAATCAACTCGAGATGAGAGGTTAGTCCCTGGCTTCGACTCCAGAGGAATACCACCTTAACACAAGCACCTCAAGAGGAGGCTTCTCTCAGCTCTAGGTATGTGAGAGGGACCCTGAGTTTGCGGCCTCAAGTGGAATGGACACCGCGATGCCCTGACTCGAAATAAGGCCGGATATCCCTGCAGTGACTTGAATGCAGGCTCGTCTTGCGTCTCCCAAGACGAAAGGATGTCTGAATCCCCTGTGGAGACCACAGAGAAAGACCTAGTTCCCCACCTGATCGCGATCGGAGGCCTCACATCCTTTGAAAACTTCAGAGGTACGCGGAGATCAGTGCCTCCAAAGGAGACGATGCCTGACTCCTCGTGAAACTTGATAGGAGTCCCAGGATTCCTGTGGCACGTGGAAAGGGACCCTTGGTCTCCCGCCTCAGCTGGAGAGGCGTCCCAATTGCCTGCCAAGCCTCGAGGAGAATCCCGAGTTGTCCCTCGCAACTAGGCAGGAGTCCTGACGTCGCTGAACAAACACGTGGTTGAAAGGGCCATCCCCGTCGTAACTCGAGAATATACCCCAGGTTCCCGCCGCAACTCGAGAAAAACCATGAGACTTCCCCCTCGCCTCGAGATGAGGCCTGATTCCCCTGCCCTGCGTGCAGAGCAATTCCGTGTTGCACATCAAACATGAAAGGAGCCATGATTTCCTTGATGTCACTCCAGAGAAACCCCAAGAACACTGTTTCAAGGCTAGAGGGATCCTGAGGTCACTGTAGCAACACGAAAGAGCTCCGTGGACCAAAAATCAACTCGAGATGAGACGTTAGTCAATGGCTTCGACTCCAGAGGAATACCACCTTACCACAAGCACCTCAAGAGGAGGCTTCTCTCAGCTCTAGGTATGTGAGAGGGACCCTGAGTTTGCGGCCTCAAGTGGAAAGGACACCGCAATGCCCTGACTCGAAATAAGGCCGGATATCCCTGCAGTGACTTGAATGCAGGCTCGTCTTGCATCTCCCAAGATGAAAGGATGTCTGAATCCCATGTGAAGACCACAGAAAAAGACCTAGTTCCCAACTTATCACGACCGGAGGCCTCACATCCTTTGAAAATTCCAGAGGTACGCTGAGATCAGTGCCTCCAAAGTAGACGATGCCTGACTCCTCGTGAAACTTGATAGGAGTCCCAGGATTCCTGTGGCACGTGGAAATGGACCCTTGGTCTCCCGCCTCAGCTGGAGAGGCGTCCCAATTGCCCTGCCAAGCCTCGAGGAGAATCCCGAGTTGTTCCTCGCAACTAGGCAGGAGTCCTGACGTCGCTGAACAAACACGTGTGTGGAAGGGCCATCCCCGTCGTAACTCGAGAATATACCCCAGGTTCCCGCCACAACTCGAGAAAAACCATTAGACTTCCCCCTCGCCGCGAGATGAGGCCCGATTCCCCTGCACTGCGTGCAGAGCAATTCAGTGTTGCACATCACACATGAAAGGAGCCTTGATTTCCTTGATGGCACTCCAGAGAAACCCCAAGAACACTGTTTCAATGCTAGAGGGATCCTGAGGTCACTGTAGCAACACGAAAGAGCTCCATCGCCCAAAAATCAACTCGAGATGAGAGGTTAGTCCCTGGCTTCGACTCCAGAGGAATACCACCTTAACACAAGCACCTCAAGAGGAGGCTTCTCTCAGCTCTAGGTATGTGAGAGGGACCCTGAGTTTGCGGCCTCAAGAGGAATGGACACCGCGATTCCCTGACTCGAAATAAGGCCGGATATCCCTGCAGTGACATGAATACAGGCTCGTCTTGCATCTCCCAAGATGAAAGGATGTCTGAATCCCCTGTGGAGACCTCAGAGAAACATGTAGTTCCCCACCTCATGGCGACTGGAGGCCTCAGATCCTTTGAAAACTCCAGAGGTACGCGGAGATCAGTGCCTCCAAAGGAGACGATGCCTGACTCCTCGTGAAACTTGATAGGAGTCCCAGGATTCCTGTGGCACGTGGAAAGGGACCCTTCGTCTCCCGCCTCAGCTGGAGAGGCGTCCCAATTGCCCTGCCAAGCCTCGAGGAGAATCTCGAGTTGTCCTTCGCAACTAGGCAGGAGTCCTGACATGGCTGAACAAACACGTGTGTGGAAGGGCTATCCCCGTCGTAACTCGAGTATATACCCCAGGTTCCCGCCGCAACTCGAGAAAAACCATGAGACTTCCCACTCGCCGCAAAATGAGGCCCGATTCCCCTGCACTGCGTGCAGAGCAATTCCGTGTTGCACATCACACATGAAAGGAGCCTTGATTTCCTTGATGGCACTTCAGAGAAACCCCAAGAACACTGTTTCAAGGCTCGAGGGATCCTCAGGTCACTGTAGCAATATGAAAGAGCTCCGTGGACCAAAAATCAACTCGAGATGAGAGGTTAGTCTCTGGCTTCGACTCCAGAGGAACACCACCTTACCACAAGCACCTCAAGAGGTGGCTTCTCTCAGCTCTAGGTATGTGAGAGGGACCCTGATTTTGCGGACTCAAGTGGAATTGACACTGCGATGCCCTGACGCGGAATAAGGCCGGATATCCCTGCAGTGACTTGAATGCAGGCTCGTCTTGCATCTCCCAAGACGAAAGGATGTCTGAATCCCCTGTGGAGACCACAGAGAAAGACCTAGTTCCCTTCGTCATCGCAACCGGAGGCCTCACATCCTTTGAAAACTCCAGAGGTTCGCGGAGATCAGTGCCTCCAAAGGAGACGATGCCTGACTCCTCGTGAAACTTGATAGGAGTCCCAGGATTCCTGTGGCACGTGGAAAGGGACACTTGGTCTCCCGCCTCAGCTGGAGAGGAGTACCAGTTGCCCTGCCAAGCCTCGAGGAGAATCCCGAGTTGTCCCTCGCAATTGGGCAGGAGTCCTGACGTGGCTGAACAAACACGTGTGTGGAAGGGCATCCCCGTCGTAACTCGAGAATATACCCCAGGTTCCCGCCGCAACTCGAGAAAAACCATGAGACTTCCCCCTCGCCGCGAGATGAGGCCCGATTCCCCTGCACTGCGTGCAGAGCAATTCCGTGTTGCACATCACACATGAAAGGAGCCTTGATTTCCTTGATGGCACTCCAGAGAAACCCCAAGAACACTGTTTCAAGGCTCGAGGGATCCTCAGGTCACTGTCGCAACATGAAAGAGCTCCGTGGACCAAAAATCAACTCGAGATGAGAGGTTAGTCTCTGGCTTCGACTCGAGAGGAACACCACCTTACCACAAGCACCTCAAGAGGAGGCTTCTCTCAGCTCTAGGTATGTGAGAGGGACCCTGATTTTGCGGACTCAAGTGGAATGGACACTGCGATGCCCTGACGCGGAATAAGGCTGGATATCCCTGCAGTGACTTGAATGCAGGCTCGTCTTGCATCTCCCAAGACGAAAGGATGTCTGAATCCCCTGAGGAGACCACAGAAAAAGACCTAGTTCCCTACGTCATCACGACCGGAGGCCTCACATTCATTGAAAATTCCAGAGGTACGCGGAGATCAGTGCCTCCAAAGGAGATGATACCTGACTCCTCGTGAAACTTGATAGGAGTCCCAGGATTCCTGTGGCACGTGGAAAGGGACCTTTGGTCTCCCGCCTCAGCTGGAGAGGCGACCCAATTGCCCTGCCAAGCCTCGAGGAGAATCTCGAGTTGTCCTTCGCAACTAGGCAGGAGTCCTGCCGTCGCTGAACAAACACGTGTGTGGAAGGGCCATCCCCGTCGTAACTCGAGAATATACCCCAGGTTCCCACCGCAACTCGAGAAAAACCATGAGACTTCCCCCTCGCCGCGAGATGAGGCCCGATTCCCCTGCATTGCGTGCAGAGCAATTCCGTGTTGCACATCACACATGAAAGGAGCCTTGATTTCCTTGATGGCACTCCAGAGAAACCCCAAGAACACTGTTTCAAGGCTAGAGGGATCCTGAGGTCACTGTAGCAACACGAAAGAGCTCCGTGGACCCAAAATCAACTCGAGATGAGAGGTTAGTCCCTGGCTTCGATTCCAGAGGAATACCACCTTACCACAAGCACCTCAAGAGGAGGCTTCTCTCAGCTCTAGGTATGTGAGAGGGACCCTGAGTTTGCAGCCTCAAGTGGAATGGACACCGCGATTACCTGACTCGAAATAAGGCCGGATATCTCTGCAGTGACTTAAATGCAGGCTCGTCTTGCATCTCCCAAGACGAAAGGATGTCTGAATCCCCTGTGGAGACCACAGAGAAAGACCTAGTTCCCCACCTCATCGCGGCCGGAGGTCTCACATCCCTTGAAAACCCCAGAGGAACGCGGAGATCAGTGCCTCCAAAGGAGACGATGCCTGATTCCTCGTGAAACTTGATAGGAGTCTCAGGATTCCTGTGGCACGTGGAAAGGGACCCTTGGTCTCCCGCCTCAGCTGGAGAGGCGTCCCAATTGCCCTGCCAAGCCTCAAGGAGAATCCCGAGTTGACCCTCGCAACTAGGCAGAAGTCCTGACGTCGCTGAACAAACACGTGTGTGGAAGGGCCATCCCCGTCATAACTCGTGAATATACCAAAGGTTCCCGCCGCAACTCGAGAAAAACCATGAGACTTCCCCCTCGCCGCGAGATGAGGCCCGATTCCCCTGCACTGCGTGCACAGCAATTCCGTGTTGCATATCACACATGAAAGAAGCCTTGATTTCCTTGATGGCACTCCAGAGAAACCCCAAGAACACTGTTTCAAGGCTAGCGGGATCCTGAGGTCACTGTAGCAACAAGAAAGAGCACCATGGACCAAGAATGAACTCGAGATGAGAGGTTAGTTCCTGGCTTCGACTCCATAGGAATACCACCTTACCACAAGCACCTCAAGAGGAGGCTTCTCTCAGCTCTAGGTATGTGAGAGGGACCCTGAGTTTGCGGCCTCAAGTGGAATGGACACCACGATGCCCTGACTCGAAATAAGGCCGAATATCCCTGCAGTGACTTGAATGCAGGCTCGTCTTGCATCTCCCAAGATGAAAGGATGTCTGAATCCCCTGTGGAGACCACAGAGAAAGACCTAGTTCCCCACCTCATCACGACCGAAGGCCTCACATCCTTTGAAAACTCCAGAGGTATGCGAAGATCAGTGCCTCCAAAGGAGACGATGCCTGACTCCTCGTGAAACTTGATAGGAGTCCCAGGATTCCTGTGGCACGTGGAAAGGGAACCTTGGTCTCCCGCCTCAGCTGGAGAGGCGTCCCAATTGCCCTGCCAAGACTCGAGGAGAATCCCGAGCTGTCCCTCGCAACTAGGCAGGAGTCCTGACGTCGCTGAACAAACACGTGGGTGGAAGGGCCATCCCCGACATAACTCGAGAATATACCCCAGGGTCCCGCCGCAACTCGAGAAAAACCATGAGACTTCCCCATCGCCGCGAGATGAGGCTCGATTCTCCTGCACTGCATGCAGAGCAATTCCGTGTTGCACATCAAACATGAAGGGAGACTTGATTTCCTTCATGGCACTCCAGAGAAACCCCAAGAACACTGTTTCAAGGCTAGAGGGATCCTGAGGTCACTGTAGCAACACGAAAGAGGTCCGTGGACCAAAAATCAACTCGAGATGAGAGGTTAGTCCCTGGCTTCGACTCCAAAGGAATACCACCTTACCACAAGCACCTCAAGAGGCTTCTCTCAGCTCTAGCTATGTGAGAGGGACCCTGATTTTGCAGACTCAAGTGGAATGGACACTGCGATGCCCTGACGCGAAATAAGGCCAGATATCCCTGCAGTGAATTGAATGCAGGCCCGTCTTGCATCTCCCAAGATGAAAGGATATTTGAATCCCCTGTGAAGACCACAGAGAAAGACCTAGTTCCCCACCTCACCGCGACCGGAGGCCTCACATCCTTTGAAAACTTCAGAGGTACGCGGAGATCAGTGCCTCCAAAGGAGACGATGCCTGACTCCTCGTGAAACTTGATAGGAGTCCCAGGATTCCTGTGGCACGTGGAAAGGGAACCTTGGTCTCCCGCCTCAGCTGGAGAGGCGTCCCAATTGCCCTGCCAAGCCTCGAGGAGAATCCCGAGTTGTCCCTCGCAACTAGGCAGGAGTCCTGACGTCGCTGAACAAACACGTGGGTGGAAGGGCCATCCCCGTCGTAACTCGAGAATATACCCCAGGTTCCCTCCGCAACTCGAGAAAAACCATGAGACTTCCCCCTCGCCGCGAGATGAGGACTGATTCTCCTGCCCTGCGTGCAGAGCAATTCCGTGTTGCACATCACACATGAAAGGAGCCTTGATTTCCTTGATAGCACTCCAGAGAAACCCCAAGAACACTGTTTCAAGGCTAGAGGGATCCTGAGGTCACTGTAGCAACACGAAAGAGCTCCGTGGACCAAAAATCAACTCGAGATGAGAGGTTAGTCCCTGGCTTTGACTCCAGAGGAATACCACCTTAACACAAGCACCTCAAGAGGAGGCTTCTCTCAGCTCTAGCTATGTGCTGAGTTTGCGGCCTCAAGTGGAATGGACACCGCGATGCCCTGACTCGAAATAAGGCCGGATATCCCTGCAGTGACTTGAATGCAGGCTCGTCTTGCATCTCCCAAGACGAAAGGATGTCTGAATCCCCTGTGGAGACCACAGAGAAAGACCTAGTTCCCCACCTCATCGCGACCGGAGACCTCACATATTTTGAAAACTCCAGAGGTACGCGGAGATCAGTGCCTCCAAAGGAGACGATGCCTGACCCCTCGTGAAACTTGATAGGAGTACCAGGATTCCTGTGGCACGTGGAAAGGGACCCTTGGTCTCCCGCCTCAGCTGGAGGGGCGTCCCAATTGCCCTGCCAAGCCTCGAGGAGAATCCCGAGTTGTCCCTCGCAACTAGGCAGGAGTCCTGACATTGCTGAATAAACACTTGGCTGGAAGGGCCATCCCCGTCGTAACTCGAGAATATACCCCAGGTTCCCACCGCAACTCGAGAAAAACCATGAGACTTCGCTCTCGCCGTGAGTTGAGGCACGATTCCCCTACACTGCGTGCAGAGCAATTCAGTGTTGCACATCACACATGAAAGGAGCCTTGATTTCCTTGATGGCACTCCAGAGAAACCCCAAGAACACTGTTTGAAGGCTAGAGGGACCCTGAGGTCACTGTAGCAACACGAAAGAGCTCCGTGGCGCAAAAATCAACTCGAGATGAGAGGTTAGTCCCTGGCTTCGACTCCAGAGGAATACCACCTTAACACAAGCACCTCAAGAGGAGGCTTCTCTCAGCTCTAGGTATGTGAGAGGGACCCTGAGATTGCGGCCTCAAGTGGAATGGACACCGCGATGCCCTGACTCGAAATAAGGCCGGATATCCCTGCAGTGACTTGAATGCAGGCTCGTCTTGCGTCTCCCAAGACGAAAGGATGTCTGAATCCCCTGTGGAGACCACAGAGAAAGACCTAGTTCCCCACCTCATCGCGACCGGAGGCCTCACATCCTTTGAAAACTTCAGAGGTACGCGGAGATCAGTGCCTCCAAAGGAGACGATGCCTGACTCCTCATGAAACTTGATAGGAGTCCCAGGATTCCTGTGGCACGTGGAAAGGGACCCTTGGTCTCCCGCCTCAGCTGGAGAGGCGTCCCAATTGCCTGCCAAGCCTCGAGGAGAATCCCGAGTTGTCCCTCGCAACTAGGCAGGAGTCCTGACGTCGCTGAACAAACACGTGGGTGGAAGGGCCATCCCCGTCGTAACTCGAGAATATACCCCAGGTTCCCGCCGCAACTCGAGAAAAACCATGAGACTTCCCCCTCGCCGCGAGATGAGGCCTGATTCCCCTGCCCTGCGTGCAGAGCAATTCCGTGTTGCACATCACACATGAAAGGAGCCATGATTTCCTTGATGTCACTCCAGAGAAACCCCAGGAACACTGTTTCAAGGCTAGAGGGATCCTGAGGTCACTGTAGCAACACGAAAGAGCTCCGTGGACCAAAAATCAACTCGAGATGAGACGTTAGTCAATGGCTTCGACTCCAGAGGAATACCACCTTACCACAAGCACCTCAAGAGGAGGCTTCTCTCAGCTCTAGGTATGTGAGAGGGACCCTGAGTTTGCGGCCTCAAGTGGAAGGGACACCGCGATGCCCTGACTCGAAATAAGGCCGGATATCCCTGCAGTGACTTGAATGCAGGCTCGTCTTGCATCTCCCAAGATGAAAGGATGTCTGAATCCCATGTGAAGACCACAGAAAAAGACCTAGTTCCCCACCTCATCACGACCGGAGGCCTCACATCCTTTGAAAATTCCAGAGGTACGCTGAGATCAGTGCCTCCAAAGTAGACGATGCCTGACTCCTCGTGAAACTTGATAGGAGTCCCAGGATTCCTGTGGCACGTGGAAATGGACTCTTGGTCTCCCGCCTCAGCTGGAGAGGCGTCCCAATTGCCCTGCCAAGCCTCGAGGAGAATCCCGAGTTGTTCCTCGCAACTAGGCAGGAGTCCTGACGTCGCTGAACAAACACGTGTGTGGAAGGGCCATCCCCGTCGTTACTCGAGAATATACCCCAGGTTCCCGCCACAACTCGAGAAAAACCATGAGACTTCCCCCTCGCCGCGAGATGAGGCCCGATTCCCCTGCACTGCGTGCAGAGCAATTCCGTGTTGCACATCACACATGAAAGGAGCCTTGATTTCCTTGATGGCACTCCAGAGAAACCCCAAGAACACTGTTTCAATGCTAGAGGGATCCTGAGGTCACTGTAGCAACACGAAAGAGCTCCGTGGACCAAAAATCAACTCGAGATGAGAGGTTAGTCCCTGGCTTCGACTCCAGAGGAATACCACCTTAACACAAGCACCTCAAGAGGAGGCTTCTCTCAGCTCTAGGTATGTGAGAGGGACCCTGAGTTTGCGGCCTCAAGAGGAATGGACACCGCGATGCCCTGACTCGAAATAAGGCCGAAAATCCCTGCAGTGACATGAATACAGGCTCGTCTTGCATCTCCCAAGATGAAAGGATGTCTGAATCCCCTGTGGAGACCTCAGAGAAACATGTAGTTCCCCACCTCATGGCGACTGGAGGCCTCAGATCCTTTGAAAACTCCAGAGGTACGCGGAGATCAGTGCCTCCAAAGGAGACGATGCCTGACTCCTCGTGAAACTTGATAGGAGTCCCAGCATTCCTGTGGCACGTGGAAAAGGACCCTTGGTTTCCCGTCTCAGCTGGAGAGGCGTCCCAATTGCCCTGCCAAGCCTCGAGGAGAATCTCGAGTTGTCCTTCGCAACTAGGCAGGAGTCCTGACATGGCTGAACAAACACGTGTGTGGAAGGGCTATCCCCGTCGTAACTCGAGTATATACCCCAGGTTCCCGCCGCAACTCGAGAAAAACCATGAGACTTCCCACTCGCCGCAAAATGAGGCCAGATTCCCCTGCACTGCGTGCAGAGCAATTCCGTGTTGCACATCACACATGAAAGGAGCCTTGATTTCCTTGATGGCACTCCAGAGAAACCCCAAGAACACTGTTTCAAGGCTCGAGGGATCCTCAGGTCACTGTAGTAACATGAAAGAGCTCCGTGGACCAAAAATCAACTCGAGATGAGAGGTTAGTCTCTGGCTTCGACTCCAGAGGAACACCACCTTACCACAAGCACCTCAAGAGGTGGCTTCTCTCAGCTCTAGGTATGTGAGAGGGACCCTGATTTTGCGGACTCAAGTGGAATGGACACTGCGATGCCCTGACGCGGAATAAGGCTGGATATCCCTGCAGTGACTTGAATGCAGGCTCGTCTTGCATCTCCCAAGACGAAAGGATGTCTGAATCCCCTGAGGAGACCACAGAAAAAGACCTAGTTCCCTACGTCATCACGACCGGAGGCCTCACATCCATTGAAAATTCCAGAGGTACGCGGAGATCAGTGCCTCCAAAGGAGATGATGCCTGACTCCTCGTGAAACTTGATAGGAGTCCCAGGATTCCTGTGGCACGTGGAAAGGGACCCTTGGTCTCCCACCTCAGCTGGAGAGGCGACCCAATTGCCCTGCCAAGCCTCGAGGAGAATCTCGAGTTGTCCTTTGCAACTAGGCAGGAGTCCTGCCGTCGCTGAACAAACACGTGTGTGGAAGGGCCATCCCCGTCGTAACTCGAGAATATACCCCAGGTTTCCGCCGCAACTCGAGAAAAACCATGAGACTTCCCACTCGCCGCAAAATGAGGCCCGATTCCCCTGCACTGCGTGCAGAGCAATACCGTGTTGCACATCACACATGAATGGAGCCTTGATTTCCTTGATGGCACTCCAGATAAACCCCAAGAACACTGTTTCAAGGCTCGAGGGATCCTCAGGTCACTGTAGCAACATGAAAGAGCTCCGTGGACCAAAAATCAACTCGAGATGAAAGGTTAGTCTCTGGCTTCGACTCCAGAGGAACACCACCTTACCACAAGCACCTCAAGAGGTGGCTTCTCTCAGCTCTAGGTATGTGAGAGGGACCCTGATTTTGCGGACTCAAGTGGAATGGACACTGAGATGCCCTGACGCGGAATAAGGCTGGATATCCCTGCAGTGACTTGAATGCAGGCTCGTCTTACATCTCCCAAGACGAAAGGATGTCTGAATTTCCTGTGGAGACCACAGAGAAAGACCTAGTTCCCTTCGTCATCGCGACCGGAGGCCTCACATCCTTTGAAAACTCCAGAGGTACGCGGAGATCAGTGCCTCCAAAGGAGACGATGCCTGACTCCTCGTGAAACTTGATAGGAGTCCCAGGATTCCTGTGGCACGTGGAAAGGGACACTTGGTCTCCCGCCTCAGCTGGAGAGGAGTACCAGTTGCCCTGCCAAGCCTCGAGGAGAATCCCGAGTTGTCCCTCGCAACTGGGCAGGAGTCCTGACGTGGCTGAACAAACACGTGTGTGGAAGGGCATCCCCGTCGTAACTCGAGAATATACCCCAGGTTCCCGCCGCAACTCGAGAAAAACCATGAGACTTCCCCCTCGCCGCGAGATGAGGCCCGATTCCCCTGCACTGCGTGCAGAGCAATTCCGTGTTGCACATCACACATGAAAGGAGCCTTGATTTCCTTGATGGCACTCCAGAGAAACCCCAAGAACACTGTTTCAAGGCTCGAGGGATCCTCAGGTCACTGTCGCAACATGAAAGAGCTCCGTGGACCAAAAATCAACTCGAGATGAGAGGTTAGTCTCTGGCTTCGACTCCAGAGGAACACCACCTTACCACGAGCACCTCAAGAGGAGGCTTCTCTCAGCTCTAGGTATGTGAGAGGGACCCTGATTTTGCGGACTCAAGTGGAATGGACACTGCGATGCCCTGACGCGGAATAAGGCTGGATATCCCTGCAGTGACTTGAATGCAGGCTCGTCTTGCATCTCCCAAGACGAAAGGATGTCTGAATCCCCTGAGGAGACCACAGATAAAGACCTAGTTCCCTACGTCATCACGACCGGAGGCCTCACATCCATTGAAAATTTCAGAGGTACGCGGAGATCAGTGCCTCCAAAGGAGATGATGCCTGACTCCTCGTGAAACTTGATAGGAGTCCCAGGATTCCTGTGGCACGTGGAAAGGGAACCTTGGTCTCCCGCCTCAGCTGGAGAGGCGTCCCAATCGCCCTGCCAAGCCTCGAGGAGAATCGCGAGTTGTCCCTCGCAACTAGACAGGAGTCCTGACGTCGCTGAACAAACACGTGGGTGGAAGGGCCATCCCTGTCGTAACTCGAGAATATACCCCAGGTTCCCGCCGCAACTCGAGAAAAACCATGAGACTTCCCCCTCGCCGCGAGATGAGGCCCGATTCCCCTGCACTGCGTGCAGAGCAATTCCGTGTTGCACCTCACACATGAAAAGATTCTTGATTTCCTTGATGGCCCTCCAGAGAAACCCCAAGAACCCTGTTTCAAGTCTAGAGGGATCCTGAGGTCACTGTAGCCACACGAAAGAGCTCTGTGGACCAAAAATCAACTCGAGATGAGAGGTTAGTCCCTGGCTTCGACTCCAGAGGAATACCACCTTACCACAAGCACCTCAAGAGGAGGCTTCTTTCAGCTCTAGGTATGTGAGAGGGACCCTGAGTTTGCGGCCTCAAGTGGAATGGACACCGCGATGCCCTGACTCGAAATAAGGCCGGATATCCCTGCAGTGACTTGAATGCAGGCTCGTCTTGAATCTCCCAAGATGAAAGGATGTCTGAATCCCCTGTGGAGACCACAGAGAAAGACCTAGTTCCCCACCTCATCGCGACCGGAGGCCTCACATCCTTTGAAAACTCCAGAGGTACGCGGAGATCAGTGCCTCCAAAGGAGACGATGCCTTACTCCTCGTGAAACTTGATAGGAGTCTCAGGATTCCTGTGCACGTGGAAAGGGACCCTTGGTCTCCCGCCTCAGCTGGAGAGGCGTCCCAATTGCCCTGCCAAGCCTCGAGGAGAATACCGAGTTGTCCGTCGCAACTAGGCAGTAGTCCTGCCGTCGCTGAACAAACACGTGGTTGGAAGGGCCATCCCCGTCGTAACTCGAGAATATACCCCAGGTCCCCGCCGCAACTCGTGAAAAACCATGAGACTTCCCCCTCACCCCGATATGAGCCCCGATTTCCCTGCACTGCGTGCAGAGCAATTCCGTGTTGCATATCACACATGAAAGAAGCCTTGATTTCCTTGATGGCACTCCAGAGAAACCCCAAGAACACTGTTTCAAGGCTAGAGGGATCCTGAGGTCACTGTAGCAACAAGAAAGAGCTCCGTGGACCAAAAATTAACTCGAGATGAGAGGTTAGTCCCTGGCTTCGACTCCAAAGGAATACCACCTTACCACAAGCACCTCAAGAGGCTTCTCTCAGCTCTAGCTATGTGAGAGGGACCCTGATTTTGCAGACTCAAGTGGAATGGACACTGCGATGCCCTGACGCGAAATAAGGCCGGATATCCCTGCAGTGAATTGAATGCAGGCCCGTCTTGCATCTCCCAAGATGAAAGGATATCTGAATCCCCTGTGAAGACCACAGAGAAAGACCTAGTTCCCCACCTCATCGCGACCGGAGGCCTCACATCCTTTGAAAACTTCAGAGGTACGCGGAGATCAGTGCCTCCAAAGGAGACGATGCCTGACTCCTCGTGAAACTTGATAGGAGTCCCAGGATTCCTGTGGCACGTGGAAAGGGAACCTTGGTCTCCCGCCTCAGCTGGAGAGGCGTCCCAATTGCCCTGCCAAGCCTCGAGGAGAATCCCAAGTTGTCCCTCGCAACTAGGCAGGAGTCCTGACGTCGCTGAACAAACACGTGGGTGGAAGGGCCATCCCCGTCGTAACTCGAGAATATACCCCAGGTTCCCTCCGCAACTCGAGAAAAACCATGAGATTTCCCCCTCGCCGCGAGATGAGGACTGATTCTCCTGCCCTGCGTGCAGAGCAATTCCGTGTTGCACATCACACATGAAAGGAGCCTTGATTTCCTAGATAGCACTCCAGAGAAACCCCAAGAACACTGTTTCAAGGCTAGAGGGATCCTGAGGTCACTGTAGCAACAAGAAAGAGCTCCGTGGACCAAAAATCAACTCGAGATGAGAGGTTAGTCCCTGGCTTTTACTCCAGAGGAATACCACCTTAACACAAGGACTTCAAGAGGAGGCTTCTCTCACCTCTAGCTATGTGCTGAGTTTGCGGCCTCAAGTGGAATGGACACCGCGATGCCCTGACTCGAAATAAGGCCGGATATCCCTGCAGTGACTTGAATGCAGGCTCGTCTTGCATCTCCCAAGACGAAAGGATGTCTGAATCCCCTGTGCAGACCACAGAGAAAGACCTAGTTCCCCACCTCATCGCGACCGGAGGCCTCACATAATCTGAAAACTCCAGAGGTACGCGGAGATCAGTGCCTCCAAAGGAGACGATGCCTGACTCCTCGTGAAACTTGATAGGAGTCCCAGGATTCCTGTGGCACGTAGAAAGGGACCCTTGGTCTCCCGCCTCAGCTGGAGAGGCGTCCCAATTGCCCTGCCAAGCCTCGAGGAGAATCCCGAGTTGTCCCTCGCAACTAGGCAGGAGTCCTGACATTGCTGAATAAACACTTGGCTGGAAGGGCCATCCCCGTCGTAACTCGAGAATATACCCCAGGTTCCCACCGCAACTCGAGAAAAACCATGAGACTTCGCTCTCGCCGTGAGTTGAGGCCCGATTCCCCTACACTGCGTGCAGAGCAATTCAGTGTTGCACATCACACATGAAAGGAGCCTTGATTTCCTTGATGGCACTCCAGAGAAACCCCAAGAACACTGTTTGAAGGCTAGAGGGATCCTGAGGTCACTGTAGCAACACGAAAGAGCTCCGTGGCCCAAAAATCAACTCGAGATGAGAGGTTAGTCCCTGGCTTCGACTCCAGAGGAATACCACCTTAACACAAGCACCTCAAGAGGAGGCTTCTCTCAGCTCTAGGTATGTGAGAGGGACCCTGAGTTTGCGGCCTCAAGTGGAATGGACACCGCGATGCCCTGACTCGAAATAAGGCCGGATATCCCTGCAGTGACTTGAATGCAGGCTCGTCTTGCGTCTCCCAAGACGAAAGGATGTCTGAATCCCCTGTGGAGACCACAGAGAAAGACCTAGTTCCCTACCTCATCGCGACCGGAGGCCTCACATCCTTTGAAAACTTCAGAGGTACGCGGAGATCAGTGCCTCCAAAGGAGACGATGCCTGACTCCTCGTGAAACTTGATAGGAGTCCCAGGATTCCTGTGGCACGTGGAAAGGGACCCTTGGTCTCCCGCCTCAGCTGGAGAGGCGTCCCAATTGCCCTGCCAAGACTCGAGGAGAATCCCGAGTTGTCCCTCGCAACTAGGCAGGAGTCCTGACGTCGCTGAACAAACACGTGGTTGAAAGGGCCATCCCCGTCGTAACTCGAGAATATACCCCAGGTTCCCGCCGCAAGTCGAGAAAAACCATGAGACTTCCCCCTCGCCGCGAGATGAGGCCTGATTCCCCTGCCCTGCGTGCAGAGCAATTCCGTGTTGCACATCACACATGAAAGGAGCCATGATTTCCTTGATGTCACTCCAGAGAAACCCCAAGAACACTGTTTCAAGGCTAGAGGGATCCTGAGGTCACTGTAGCAACACGAAAGAGCTCCGTGGACCAAAAATCAACTCGAGATGAGACGTTAGTCAATGGCTTCGACTCCAGAGGAATACCACCTTACCACAAGCACCTCAAGAGGAGGCTTCTCTAAGCTCTAGGTATGTGAGAGGGACCCTGAGTTTGCGGCCTCAAGTGGAATGGACACCGCAATGCCCTGACTCGAAATAAGGCCGGATATCCCTGCAGTGACTTGAATGCAGGCTCGTCTTGCATCTCCCAAGATGAAAGGATGTCTGAATCCCCTGTGGAGACCACAGAGAAAGACCTTGTTCCCCACCTCATCGCGACCGGAGGCCTCACATCCTTTGAAAATTCCAGAGGTACGCGGAGATCAGTGCCTCCAAAGGAGACGATGCCTGACTCCTCGTGAAACTTGATAGGAGTCCCAGGATTCCTGTGGCACGTGGAAAGGGACCCCTGGTTTCCCGTCTCAGCTGGAGAGGCGTCCCAATTGCCCTGCCAAGCCTCGAGGAGAATCTCGAGTTGTCCTTCGCAACTAGGCAGGAGTCCTGACATGGCTGAACAAACACGTGTGTGGAAGGGCCATCCCCGTCGTAACTCGAGTATATACCCCAGGTTCCCGCCGCAACTCGAGAAAAACCATGAGACTTCCCCCTCGCCGCAAAATGAGGCCCGATTCCCCTGCACTGCGTGCAGAGCAATTCCGTGTTGCACATCACACATGAAAGGAGCCTTGATTTCCTTGATGGCACTTCAGAGAAACCCCAAGAACACTGTTTCAAGGCTCAAGGGATCCTCAGGTCACTGTAGCAACATGAAAGAGCTCCGTGGACCAAAAATCAACTCGAGATGAGAGGTTAGTCTCTGGCTTCGACTCCAGAGGAACACCACCTTACCACAAGCACCTCAAGAGGTGACTTCTCTCAGCTCTAGGTATGTGAGAGGGACCCTGATTTTGCGGACTCAAGTGGAATGGACACTGCGATGCCCTGACGCGGAATAAGGCCGGATATTCCTGCAGTGACTTGAATGCAGGCTCTTCTTGCATCTCCCAAGACGAAAGGATGTCTGAATCCCCTGTGGAGACCACAGAGAAAGACCTAGTTCCCCACTTCATGGCGACCGGAGGCCTCACATCCTTTGAAAACTCCAGAGGTACGCGGAGATCAGTGCCTCCAAAGGAGACGATGCCTGACTCCTCGTGAAACTTGATAGGAGTCCCAGGATTCCTGTGGCACGTGGAAAGGGACACTTGGTCTCCCGCCTCAGCTGGAGAGGAGTACCAGTTGCCCTGCCAAGCCTCGAGGAGAATCCCGAGTTGTCCCTCGCAACTGGGCAGGAGTCCTGAAGTGGCTGAACAAACACGTGTGTGGAAGGGCATCCCCGTCGTAACTCGAGAATATACCCCAGGTTCCCGCCGCAACTCGAGAAAAACCATGAGACTTCCCCCTCGCCGCGAGATGAGGCCCGATTCCCCTGCACTGCGTGCAGCGCAATTCCGTGTTGCACATCACACATGATAGGAGCCTTGATTTCCTTGATGGCACTCCAGAGAAACCCCAAGAACACTGTTTCAAGGCTCGAGGGATCCTCAGGTCACTGTCGCAACATGAAAGAGCTCCGTGGACCAAAAATCAACTCGAAATGAGAGATTAGTCTCTGGCTTCGACTCAAGAGGAACACCACCTTACCACAAGCACCTCAAGAGGAGGCTTCTCTCAGCTCTAGGTATGTGAGAGGGACCCTGATTTTGCGGACTCAAGTGGAATGGACACTGCGATGCCCTGACGCGGAATAAGGCCGGATATCCCTGCAGTGACTTAAATGCAGGCTCGTCTTGCATCTCCCAAGACGAAAGGATGTCTGAATCCCCTGAGGAGACCACAGAAAAAGACCTAGTTCCCTACGTCATCACAACCGGAGGCCTCACATACATTGAAAATTCCAGAGGTACGCGGAGATCAGTGCCTCCAAAGGAGATGATGCCTGACTCCTCGTGAAACTTGATAGGAGTCCCAGGATTCCTGTGGCACGTGGAAAGGGACCCTTGGTCTCCCGCCTCACCTGGAGAGGCGACCCAATTGCCCTGCCAAGCCTCGAGGAGAATCTCGAGTTGTCCTTCGCAACTAGGCAGGAGTCCTGTCGTAGCTGAACAAACACGTGTGTGGAAGGGCCATCCCCGTCGTAACTCGAGAATATACCCCAGGTTCCCGCTGCAACTCGAGAAAAACCATGAGACTTCCCCCTCGCCGCGAGATGAGGCCCGATTCCCCTGCACTGCGTGCAGAGCAATTCCGTGTTGCACATCACACATGAAAGGAGCCTTGATTTCCTTGATGGCACTCCAGAGAAACCCCAAGAACACTGTTTCAAGGCTAGAGGGATCCTGAGGTCACTGTAGCAACACGAAAGAGCTCCGTGGACCAAAAATCAACTCGAGATGAGAGGTTAGTCCCTGGCTTCGATTCCAGAGGAATACCACCTTACCACAAGCACCTCAAGAGGAGGCTTCTCTCAGCTCTAGGTATGTGAGAGGGACCCTGAGTTTGCAGCCTCAAGTGGAATGGACACCGCGATTACCTGACTCGAAATAAGGCCGGATATCCCTGCAGTGACTTAAATGCAGGCTCGTCTTGCATCTCCCAAGACGAAAGTATGTCTGAATCCCCTGTGGAGACCACAGAGAAAGACCTAGTTTCCCACCTCATCGCGACCGGAGGTCTCACATTCCTTGAAAACCCCAGAGGAACGCGGAGATCAGTGCCTCCAAAGGAGACGATGCCTGACTCCTCGTGAAACTTGATAGGAGTCCCAGGATTCCTGTGGCACGTGGAAAGGGACACTTGGTCTCCGGCCTCAGCTGGAGAGGCGTCCCAATTGCCCTGCCAAGCCTCAAGGAGAATCCCGAGTTGACCCTCGCAACTAGGCAGAAGTCCTGACGTCGCTGAACAAACACGTGTGTGGAAGGGCCATCCCCGTCATAACTCGTGAATATACCCCAGGTTCCCGCCGCAACTCGAGAAAAACCATGAGACTTCCCCCTCGCCGCGAGATGAGGCCCGATTCCCCTGCACTGCGTGCAGAGCAATTCCGTGTTGCATATCACACATGAAAGGAGCCCTCATTTCCTTGATCGCACTCCAGGGAATCCCAAAGAACACTGTATCAAGGCTAGAGGGATTCTGAGGTCACTGTAGCAACAAGAAAGAGCACCATGGACCAAGAATGAACTCGAGATGAGAGGTTAGTTCCTGGCTTCGACTCCAGAGGAATACCACCTTACCACAAGCACCTCAAGAGGAGGCTTCTCTCAGCTCTAGGTATGTCAGAGGGACCCTGAGTTTGCGGCCTCTAGTGGAATGGACACCACGATGCCCTGACTCGAAATAAGGCCGGATATCCCTGCAGTGACTTGAATGCAGGCTCGTCTTGCATCTCTCAAGATGAAAGGATGTCTGAATCCCCTGTGGAGACCACAGAGAAAGACCTAGTTCCCCACCTCATGGCGACCGGAGGCCCCACATCCTTTGAAAATTCCAGAGGTACGCGGAGATCAGTGCCTCCAAAGGAGACGATGCCTGACTCCTCGTGAAACTTGATAGGAGTCCCAGGATTCCTGTGGCACGTGGAAAGGGAACCTTGGTCTCCCGCCTCAGCTGGAGAGGCGTCCCAATTGCCCTGCCAAGCCTCGAGGAGAATCGCGAGTTGTCCCTCGCAACTAGGCAGGAGTCCTGACGTCGCTGAACAAACACGTGGGTGGAAGGGCCATCCCTGTCGTAACTCGAGAATATACCCCAGGTTCCCGCCGCAACTCGAGAAAAACCATGAGACTTCCCCCTCGCCGCGAGATGAGGCCCGATTCCCCTGCACTGCGTGCAGAGCAATTCCGTGTTGCACCTCACACATGAAAAGATTCTTGATTTCCTTGATGGCCCTCGAGAGAAACCCCAAGAACACTGTTTCAAGTCTAGAGGGATCCTGAGGTCACTGTAGATACACGAAAGAGCTCTGTGGACCAAAAATCAACTCGAGATGAGAGGTTAGTCCCTGGCTTCGACTCCAGAGGAATACCACCTTACCACAAGCACCTGAAGAGGAGGCTTCTCTCAGCTCTAGGTATGTGAGAGGGACCCTGAGTTTGCGGCCTCAAGTGGAATGGACACCGCGATGCCCTGACTCGAAATAAGGCCGGGTATCCCTGCAGTGACTTGAATGCAGGCTCGTCTTGAATCTCCCAAGACGAAAGGATGTCTGAATCCCCTGTGGAGACCACAGAGAAAGACGTTGTTCCCCACCTCATCGCGACCGGAGGCCTCACATCCTTTGAAAACTCCAGAGGTACGCGGAGATCAGTGCCTCCAAAGGAGACGATGCCTGACTCCTCGTGAAACTTGATAGGAGTCTCAGGATTCCTGTGCACGTGGAAAGGGACCCTTGGTCTCCCGCCTCAGCTGGAGAGACGTCCCAACTGCCCTGCCAAGCCTCGAGGAGAATACCGAGTTGTCCGTCGCAACTAGGCAGTAGTCCTGCCGTCGCTGAACAAACACGTGGTTGGAAGGGCCATCCCCGTCGTAACTCGAGAATATACCCCAGGTCCCCGCCGCAACTCGTGAAAAACCATGAGACTTCCCCCTCACCCCGATATGAGCCCCGATTTCCCTGCACTGTGTGCAGAGCAATTCCGTGTTGCATATCACACATGAAAGAAGCCTTGATTTCCTTGATGGCACTCCAGAGAAACCCCAAGAACACTGTTTTAAGGCTAGCGGGATCCTGAGGTCACTGTAGCAACACGAAAGAGCTCCGTGGACCAAAAATCAACTCGAGATGAGAGGTTAGTCCCTGGCTTCGACTCCAGAGGAATACCACCTTACCACAAGCACCTCAAGAGGAGGCTTCTCTCAGTTCTAGCTATGTGCTGAGTTTGCGGCCTCAAGTGGAATGGACACCACAATGCCCTGACTCGAAATAAGGCCGAATATCCCTGCAGTGACTTGAATGCAGGCTCGTCTTGCATCTCCCAAGATGAAAGGATGTCTGAATCCCCTGTGGAGACCACAGAGAAAGATCTAGTTCCCCACCTCACAACGACCGGAGGCCTCACATCCTTTGAAAACTCCAGAGGTACGCGGAGATCAGTGCCTCCAAAGGAGTCGATGCCTGACTCCTCGTGAAACTTGATAGGAGTCCCAGGATTCCTGTGGCACGTGGAAAGGGAACCTTGGTCTCCCGCCTCAGCTGGAGAGGCGTCCCAATTGCCCTGCCATGCCTCGAGGAGAATCCCGAGCTGTCCCTCGCAACTAGGCAGGAGTCCTGACGTCGCTGAACAAACACGTGGCTGGAAGGGCCATCCCCGTCATAACTCGAGAATATACCCCAGGGTCCCGCCGCAACTGAAGAAAAACCATGAGACTTCCCCATCGCCGCGAGATGAGGCTCGATTCTCCTGCACTGCATGCAGAGCAATTACGTGTTGCACATCAAACATGAAGGGAGACTTGATTTCCTTCATGGCACTCCAGAGAAACCCCAAGAACACTGTTTCAAGGCTAGAGGGATTCTGAGGTCACTGTAGCAACACGAAAGAGCTCCGTGGACCAAAAATCAACTCGAGATGAGAGGTTAGTCCCTGGCTTCGACTCCAAAGGAATACCACCTTACCACAAGCACCTCAAGAGGCTTCTCTCAGCTCTAGCTATGTGAGAGGGACCCTGATTTTGCAGACTCAAGTGGAATGGACACTGCGATGCCCTGACGCGAAATAAGGCCGGATGTCCCTGCAGTGAATTGAATGCAGGCCAGTCTTACATCTCCCAAGATGAAAGGATATCTGAATCCCCTGTGAAGACCACAGAGAAAGACCTAGTTCCCCACCTCATCGCGACCGGAGGCCTCACATCCTTTGAAAACTCCAGAGGTACGCGGAGATCAGTGCCTCCAAAGGAGACGATGCCTGACTCCTCGTGAAACTTGATAGGAGTCCCAGGATTCCTGTGGCACGTGGAAAGGGAACCTTGGTCTCCCGCCTCAGCTGGAGAGGCGTCCCAATTGCCCTGCCAAGCCTCGAGGAGAATCCCGAGTTGTCCCTCGCAACTAGGCAGGAGTCCTGACGTCGCTGAACAAACACGTGGGTGGAAGGGCCATCCCCGTCGTAACTCGAGAATATACCCCAGGTTCCCTCCGCAACTCGAGAAAAACCATGAGATTTCCCCCTCGCCGCGAGATGAGGACTGATTCTCCTGCCTTGCGTGCAGAGCAATTCCGTGTTGCACATCACACATGAAAGGAGCCTTGATTTCCTTAATAGCACTCCAGAGAAACCCCAAGAACACTGTTTCAAGGCTAGAGGGATCCTGAGGTCACTGTAGCAACACGAAAGAGCTCCGTGGACCAAAAATCAACTCGAGATGAGAGGTTAGTCCCTGGCTTTTACTCCAGAGGAATACCACCTTAACACAAGGACCTCAAGAGGAGGCTTCTCTCAGCTCTAGCTATGTGCTGAGTTTGCGGCCTCAAGTGGAATGGACACCGCGATGCCCTGACTCGAAATAAGGCCGGATATCCCTGCAGTGACTTGAATGCAGGCTCGTCTTGCATCTCCCAAGACGAAAGGATGTCTGAATCCCCTGTGGAGACCACAGAGAAAGACCTAGTTCCCCACCTCATCGCGACCGGAGGCCTCACATCCTTTGAAAACTCCAGAGGTACGCGGAGATAAGTGCCTCCATAGGAGACGATGCCTGACTCCTCGTGAAACTTGATAGGAGTCCCAGGATTCCTGTGGCACGTGGAAAGGGACCCTTGGTCTCGCGCCTCAGCTGGAGAGGCGTCCCAATTGCCCTGCCAAGCCTCGAGGAGAATCCCGAGTTGTCCCTCGCAACTAGGCAGGAGTCCTGACATTGCTGAATAAACACTTGGCTGGAAGGGCCATCCCCGTCGTAACTCGAGAATATACCCCAGGTTCCCACCGCAACTCGAGAAAAACCATGAGACTTCGCTCTCGCCGTGAGTTGAGGCCCGATTCCCCTACACTGCGTGCAGAGCAATTCAGTGTTGCACATCACACATGAAAGGAGCCTTGATTTCCTTGATGGCACTCCAGAGAAACCCCAAGAACACTGTTTCAAGGCTAGAGGGATCCTGAGGTCACTGTAGCAACACGAAAGAGCTCCGTGGCCCAAAAATCAACTCGAGATGAGAGGTTAGTCCCTGGCTTCGACTCCAGAGGAATACCACCTTAACACAAGCACCTCAAGAGGAGGCTTCTCTCAGCTCTTAGTATGTGAGAGGGACCCTGAGTTTGCGGCCTCAAGTGGAATGGACACCGCGATGCCCTGACTCGAAATAAGGCCGCATATCCCTGCAGTGACTTGAATGCAGGCTCGTCTTGCATCTCCCAAGATGAAAGGATGTCTGAATCCCATGTGAAGACCACAGAAAAAGACCTAGTTCCCCACCTCATCACTACCGGAGGCCTCACATCCTTTGAAAACTCCAGAGGTACGCGGAGATCAGTGCCTCCAAAGTAGACAATGCCTGACTCCTCGTGAAACTTGATAGGAGTCCCAGGATTCCTGTGGCACGTGGAAAGGGACCCTTGGTATCCCGCCTCAGCTGGAGAGGCGTCCCAATTGCCCTGCCAAGCCTCGAGGAGAATCCCGAGTTGTCCCTCACAACTAGGCAGGAGTCCTGACGTCGCTGAACAAACACGTGGCTGGAAGGGCCATCCCCGTCATAACTCGAGAATATACCCAAGGGTCCCGCCGCAACTCGAGAAAAACCATGAGACTTCCCCATCGCCGCGAGATGAGGCTCGATTCTCCTGCACTGCATGCAGAGCAATTCCGTGTTGCACATCACACATGAAAGGAGCCTTGATTTCCTTCATAGCACTCCAGAGAAACCCCAAGAACACTGTTTCAAGGCTAGAGGGATCCTGACGTCACTGTAGCAACACGAAAGAGCTCCGTGGACCAAAAATCAACTCGAGATGAGAGGTTAGTCCCTGGCTTCGACTCCAGAGGAATACCACCGTAACACAAGCACCTCAAGAGGAGGCTTCTCTCAGCTCTAGCTATGTGCTGAGTTTGCGGCCTCAAGTGGAATGGACCCCGCGATGCCCTGACTCGAAATAAGGCCGGATATCCCTGCAGTGACTTGAATGCAGGCTCGTCTTGCATCTCCCAAAACGAAAGGATGTCTGAATCGCCTGTGGAGACCACAGAGAAAGACCTAGTTCCCCACCTCATCGCGACCGGAGGCCTCACATCCTTTGAAAACTTCAGAGATACGCGGAGATCAGTGCCTCAAAAGGAGACGATGCCTGACTCCTCGTGAAACTTCATAGGAGTCCCAGGATTCCTGTGCACGTGGAAAGGGACCCTTGGTCTCCCGCCTCAGCTGGAGAGGCGTCCCAATTGCCTGCCAAGCCTCGAGGAGAATCCCGAGTGGTCCCTCGCAACTAGGCAGGAGTCCTGACGTCGCTGAACAAACACGTGGTTGAAAGGGCCATCCCCGTCGTAACTCGAGAATATACCCCAGGTTCCCGCCGCAACTCGAGAAAAACCATGAGACTTCCCCCTCGCCGCGAGATGAGGCCTGATTCCCCTGCCCTGCTTGCAGAGCAATTCCGTGTTGAACATCACACATGAAAGGAGCCATGATTTCCTTGATGGCACTCCAGAGAAACCCCAAGAACCCTGTTTCAAGGCTAGAGGGATCCTGAGTTCACTGTAGCAACAAGAAAGAGCTCCGTGGACCAAAAATCAACTCGAGATGAGACGTTAGTCAATGGCTTCGACTCCAGAGGAATACCACCGTACCACAAGCACCTCAAGAGGAGGCTTCTCTCAGCTCTAGGTATGTGAGAGGGACCCTGAGTTTGCGGCCTCAAGTGGAATGGACACCGCGATGCCCTGACTCGAAATAAGGCCGGATATCCCTGCAGTGACTTGAATGCAGGCTCGTCTTGCATCTCCCAAGATGAAAGGATGTCTGAATCCCATGTGAAGACCACAGAAAAAGACCTAGTTCCCCACCTCATCGCGACCGGAGGCCTCACATCCTTTGAAAACTCCAGAGGTACGCGGAGATCAGTGCCTCCAAAGGAGACGATGTCTGACTCCTCGTGAAACTTGATAGGAGTCCCAGGATTCCTGTGGCACGTGGAAAAGAACACTTGTTCTCCTGCATCAGATGGAGGGGCGTCCCAATTGCCCTGTCAAGCCTCGAGAGGAATCCCGAGTTGGCCCTCGCAACTAGGCAGGAGTCCTGACGTCGCTGAACAAACACGTGGGTGGAAGGGCCATCCCCGTCGTAACTCGAGAATATACCCCAGGTTCCCGCCGCAACTTGAGAAAAACCATGAGACTTCCGCCTCGCCGCGAGATGAGACCAGATTCCCCTGCAGTGCGTGCAGAGCAATTCCGTGTTGCACATCACACATGAAAGGAGCCTTGATTTCCTTGATGGCAATCCAGAGAAACCCCAAGAACACTGTTTCAAGTCTAGAGGGATCCTGAGGTTATTGTAGCCACACGAAAGGTCTCTGGGAAACAAAAATCAACTCGAGATGAGAGGTTAGTCCCTGGCTTCAACTCCAGAGGAATACCACCTTACCACAAGCACATCAAGAGGAGGCTTCTCTCAGCTCTAGGTATGTGAGAGGGACCCTGAGTTTGCGGCCTCAAGTGGAATGGAAACCGCGATGCCCTGACTCGAAATAAGGCCGGATATCCCTGCAGTGACTTGAATGCAGGCTCGTTTTGCATCTCCCAAGACGAAAGGATGTCTGAATCCCCTGTGGAGACCACAGAGAAAGACCTAGTTCCCCACCTCATCGCGACCGGAGGCCTCACATCCTTTGAAAACTCCAGAGGTACACGGAGATCAGTGCCTCCAAAGGAGACGATGCCTGACTCCTCGTGAAACTTGATAGGAGTCCCAGGATTCCTATGGCACGTGGAAAGGGACCCTTGGTCTCCTGCCTCAGCTGGAGAGGCGTCCCAATTGCCCTGCCAAGCCTCGAGGAGAATCCCGAGTTGTCCCTCGCAACTAGGCAGGAGTCCTGACGCCGCTGACAAACACATGGGTGGAGGGCCATCCCCGTCGTAACTCGAGAATATACCCCAGGTTCCCGCCGCAACTCGAGAAAAACCATGAGACTTCCCCCTCGCCACGAGATGAGGCCCGATTCCCCTGCACTGCATGCAGAGCAATTCCGTGTTGCACATCAAACATGAAAGGAGCCTTGATTTCCTTGATGGCACTCCAGAGAAACCCCAAGAACACTGTTTCAAGGCTAGAGCGATCCTGAGGTCACTGTAGCAACACGAAAGAGCCCCCAGGACCAAAAATCGACTGGAGATGAGAGGTTAGTCCCTGGCTTCGACTCCAGAGGAATACCACCTTACCACAAGCACCTCAAGAGGAGGCTTCTCTCAGCTCTAGGTATGTGAGAGGGACCCTGATTTTGCGGCCTAAGTGGAATGGACACCGCGATGCCCTGACGCGAAATAAGGCCGGATATCCCTGCAGTGACTTGAATGCAGGCTCGTCTTGCATCTCCCAAGATGAAAGGATGTCTGAATCCCCTGTGGAGACCGCAGAGAAAGACCTAGTTCCCCACCTCATGGCGACCGGAGGCCTCACATCCTTTGAAAACTCCAGAGGTACGTGGAGATCAGTGCCTCCAAAGGAGACGATGCCTGACTCCTCGTGAAACTTGATAGGAGTCCCAGGATTCCTGTGGCACATGGAAAGGGACCCTTGGTCTCCTGCCTCAGCTGGAGAGGCGTCCCAATTGCCCTGCCAAGCCTCGAGGAGAATCCCGAGTTGTCCCTCGCAACTAGGCAGGAGTCCTGAAGTCGCTGAACAAACACGGGGGTGGAAGGGCCATCCCCGTCGTAACTCGAGAATATACCCCAGGTTCCCGTCGCAACTCGAGAAAAATCATGAGACTTCCCGCTCGCCGCGAGATGAGGCCTGATTCCCCTGCACTGCGTGCAGCGAAATTCCGTGTTGCACATCACACATGAAAGGAGCCTTGATTTCCTTAATGGCACTCCAGAGAAACCCCAAGAACACTGTTTCAAGGCTAGAGGGATCCTGAGGTCACTGTAGCAACACGAAAGAGCTCCGTGGACCAAAAATCAACTCGAGATGAGAGGTTAGTCCCTGGCTTCGACTCCAGAGGAATACCACCTTACCACAAGCACCTCAAGAGGAGGCTTCTCTCAGCTCTAGGTATGTGAGAGGGACCCTGAGTTTGCGGCCTCAAGTGGAATGGACACTGTGATGCCCTGACTCGAAATAAGGCCGAATATCCCTGCAGTGACTTGAATGCAGGCTCGTCTTGCATCTCGCAAGATGAAAGGATGTCTGAATCCGCTGTGGAGACCACAGAGAAAGACCTAGTTCCCCACCTCATCGCGACCGGAGGCCTCACATCCCTTGAAAACTCCAGAGGTACGCGGAGATCAGTGCCTCCAAATGAGAGGATGCCTGACTCCTCGGGAAACTTGATAGGAGTCCCAGGATTCCTGTGGCACTTGGAAATGGACCCTTGGTCTCCCGCCTCAGCTGGAGAGGTGTCCCAATTGCCCTGCCAAGCCTCGAGGAGAATCCCGAGTTGTCCCTCGCAACTAGGCAGGAGTCCTGACGTCGCTGAACAAACACGTGGGTGGAAGGGCCATCCCCGTCGTAACTCGAGAATATACCCCATGTTCCCGCCGCAACTCGAGAAAAACCATGAGACTTCCCCCTCGCCGCGAGATGAGGCCCGATCCCCTACACTGCGTGCACAGCAATTCCATGTGGCACATCACACATGAAAGGAGCCTTGATTTCCTTGATGGCACTCCAGAGAAACCCCAAGAACACTGTTTCAAGGCTAGAGGGATCCTGAGGTCACTGTCGCCACACGAAAGAGCTCCGTGGACCAAAAATCAACTCGAGATGAGAGGTTAGTCCCTGGCTTCGACCCCAGAAGAATACCACCTTACCACAAGCACCTCAAGAGGAGGCTTCTCTCAGCTCTAGGTATGTGAAAGGGACCCTGATTTTGTGGCCTCAAGTGGAATGGACCCTGCGATGCTCTGACGCGAAATAAGGCCGAATATTCCTGCAGTGACTTGAATGCAGGCTCTTCTTGCATCTCCCAAGACGAAAGGATGTCTGAATCCCCTGTGGAGACCACAGAAAAAGACCTAGTTCCCCATCTCATCGCGACCGGAGGCCTCACATCCTTTGAAAACTCCAGAGGTACGCGGAGATCAGTGCCTCCAAAGGAGACGATGCCTGACTCCTCGGGAAACTTGATAGGAGTCCCAGGATTCCTGTGGCACGTGGAAAGGGACCCTTGGTCTCCCGCCTCAGCTGGAGAGGCGTCCCAATTGCCCTGTCAAGCCTCGAGGAGAATCCCGAGTTGTCCCTCCCAACTAGGCAGGAGTCCTGACGTCGCTGAACAAACACGTGGGTGGATGGGCCATTCCCATCATAACTCGATAATATAGCCCAGGTTCCCGCCGCAACTCGAGAAAAACCATGAGACTTCCCCCTCGCCGCGAGATGAGGCCCGATTCCCTTACACTGCGTGCAGAGCAATTCCGTGTTGCACATCAAACATGAAAGGAGCCTTTATTTCCTTGATGACACTCCAGAGAAAACCCAAGAACACTGTTTCAAGGATAGAGGGATCCTGAGGTCACTATCGCCACACAAAAGAGCTCCGTGGACCAAAAATCAACTCGAGATGAGAGGTTAGTCCCTGGCTTCGACTCCAGAGGAATACCACCTTACCACAAGCACCTCAAGAGGAGGATTCTCTCAGCTCTAGGTATGTGAAAGGGACCCTGATTTTGTGGCCTCAAGTGGAATGGACCCTGCGATGCTCTGACGCGAAATGAGGCCTGATATTCCTGCAGTGACTTGAATGCAGGCTGGTCTTGCATCTCCCAAGACGAAAGGATGTCTGAATCCCCTGTGCAGACCACAGAGAAAGACCTAGTTCCCCACCTCATCGCGGCCGGATGCCTCACATCCTTTGAAAACTTCAGAGGGACGCGGAGATCAGTGCCTCCAAAGGAGACGATGCCTGACTCCTCGTGAAACTTGATAGGAGTCCCAGGATTCCTGTGGCATGTGAAAGGGACCCTTGGTCTCCCGCCTCAGCTGGAGAGGCGTCCCAATTGCCCTGCCAAGCCTCGAGGATAATCCCGAGTTGTCCCTCGCAACTAGGCAGGAGTCCTGACGCCGCTGAACAAAAACGTGGGTGGAAAGGCCATCCCCGTCGTAACTCGAGAATATACCCCAGGTTCCCGCCGCAACTCGAGAAAAACCATGAGACTTCCCCCTCGCCACGAGATGAGGCCCGATTCCCCTGCACTGCGTGCAGAGCAATTCCGTGTTGCACATCACACATGAAAGGAGCCTTGATTTTCGTGATGCCACTCCAGAGAAACCCCAAGAACACTGTTTCAAGGCTAGCGGGACCCTGAGGTCACTGTCGCCACACGAAAGAGCTCCGTGGACCAAAAATCAACTCGAGATGAGAGGTTAGTCCCTAACTTCAACTCCAGAGGAATACCACCTTACCACAAGCACCTCAAGAGGAGGCTTCTCTCAGCTCTAGGTATGTGAGAGGGACCCTGAGTTTGCGGGCTCAAGTGGAATGGACACTGCGATGACCTGACACGAAATAAGGCCGGATATCCCTGCAGTGACTTTAATGCAGGCTCGTCTTGCATTTTCCAAGATGAAAGGATGTCTAAATCCCCTGTGGAGACCACAGAGAAAGACCTAGTTCCCCACCTCATGGCGACCAGAGGCCTCACATCATTTGAAAACTCCAGAGGTACGCGGAGATCAGTGCCTCCGAAGGAGACAATGCCTGACTCCTCGTGAAACTTGATAGGAGTCCTAGGATTCCTGTGGCACGTGGACAAGGACACTTGGTCTCCCGCCTCAGCTGGAGAGGCGTCCCAATTGCCCTGCCAAGCCTCGAGGAGAATCCCGAGATGTCCCTCGCAACTAGGCAGGAGTCCTGACGTCGCTGAACAAACACGTGGGTGGAAGGGCCATGCCCGTCGTAACTCGAGAATATACCCCAGGTTCCCGCCGCTACTCGAGAAAAACCATGAAACTTCCCCCTCGCCGCGAGATGAGGCCCGATTCCCCTGCACTGCGGGCAGAGCAATTCCGTGTTGCACATCACACATGAAAGGAGCCTTGATTTCCTTGATGGCACTCCAGAGAAACCCCAAGAACACTGTTTCAAGTCTAGAGGATCCTGAGGTCACTGTAGCAACACGAAAGAGCTCCGTGGACCAAGAATCAACTCGAGATGAGAGGTTAGTCCCTGGCTTCGACTCCAGTGGAATACCACCTTACCACAAGCACCTCAAGAGGAGGCTTCTCTCAGCTCTAGGTATGTGAGAGGGACCCTGATATTGCGGCCTCAAGTGGAATGGAGACTGCGATGCCCTGACTCGAAATAAGGCCGGATATCCCTGCAGTGACTTGAATGCAGGCTCGTCTTGCAGCTCCCAAAACGAAAGGATGTCTGAATCCCCTGTGGAGACCACAGAGAAAGACCTAGTTCCCCACCTCATGGCGACCGGAGGCCTCACATCCTTTGAAAAGTTCAGAGGTACGCGGAGATCAGTGCCTCCAAAGGAGACGATGCCTGACTCCTCGTGAAACTTGATAGGAGTCCCAGGATTCCTGTGGCACGTGGAAAGGGACCCTTGGTTTCCTGCCTCAGCTGGAGAGGCGTCCCAATTGCCCTGCCAAGCCTCGAGGCGAATCCCGAGTTGTCCCTCACAACTAGGCAGGAGTCCTGACGTCGCTGAACAAACACGTTTGTGGAAGGGCCATCCCATTCGTAACTTGAGAATATACCCAGGTTCCCGCCGCAACTCGAGAAAAACCATGAGACTTCCCCCTCGCCGCGAGATGAGGCCCGATTCCCCTGCACTGCGTGCAGAGCAATTCCGCGTTGCACATCACACATGAAAGGAGCCTTGATTTCCTTGGTGGCACTCCAGAGAATCCCCAATAACACTGTTTCAAGGCTAGAGGGATCCTGAGGACACTGTAGCAACATGAAAGAGCTCCGTGGACCACAAATCAACTCGAGATGAGAGGTTAGTCCCTGGCTTCGACTCCAGAGCAATAGCACCTTAGCAGAAGCACCTCAAGAGGAGGCTTCTCTCAGCTCTAGGTATGTGAGAGGGACCCTGAGTTTGCGGCCTCATGTGGAATGGCCACTGCGATGCCCTGACGCGAAATAAGGCCGGATATCCCTGCAGTGACTTGAATGCAGGCTCGTCTTGCATTTCCCAAGATGAAAGAATGTCTGAAACCCCTGTGGAGACCACAGAGAAAGACCTAGTTTCCTACCTCATGGCGAGGGGAGGCCTCACATCCTTTGAAAACTCCAGAGGTACGCGGAGATCAGTGCCTCCAAAGGAGACGATGCCTGACTCCTCGTGAGACTTGATAGGAGTCCCAGGATTCCTGTGGCACGTGGAAAGGGACACTTGGTCTCCCGCCTCAGCTGGAGAGGCGTCCCAATTGCCCTGCCAAGCCTCGAGGAGAATCCCGAGTTGTCCCTCACAAATAGGCAGGAGTCCTGACGTCGCTGAACAAACACGTGTGTGGAAGGGCCATCCCCGTCGTAACTCGAGAATATACCCCAGGTTCCCGCCGCAACTCGAGAAAAACCATGAGACTTCCCACTCGCCGTGAGATGAGGCCCGATTCCCCTGCACTGCATGCAGAGCAATTCCATGTTGCACATCACACATGAAAGGAGCCTTGATTTCCTTGGTGGCACTCCAGAGAAACCCCAAGAACACTGTTTCAAGGCTAGAGGGATCCTGAGGTCACTGTAGCAACACGAAAGAGCTCCGTGGACCACAAATCAACTCGAGATGAGGGGTTAGTCCCTGGCTTCGTCTCCAGAGGAATACCACCTTACCACAAGCACCTCAAAAGGAGGCTTCTCTCAGCTCTAGGTATGTGAGAGGGACCCTGATTTTGCGGCCTCAAGTGGAATGGACACCGCGATGCCCTGACTCGAAATAAGGCCGGATATCCCTGCAGTGACTTGAATGCAGGCTCGTCTTGCATCTCCCAAGACGAAAGGATGTCTGAATCCCCTGTGGAGACCACAGAGAAAGACGTAGTTCACCACCTCATCGCGACCGGAGGCCTCACATCCTTTGAAAACTCCAGAGGTACGCGGAGATCAGTGCCTCCAAAGGAGACGATGCCTGACTCCTCGTGAAACTTGATAGGAGTCCCAGGATTCCTGTGGCACGTGGAAAGGGACACTTGGTCTCCCGCCTCAGCTGGAGAGGTGTCCCAATTGCCCTGCCAAGCCTCGAGGAGAATCGCGAGTTGTCCCTCGCAACTAGGCAGGAATCCTGACGTCGCTGAACAAACACGTGGGTGGAAAGGCCATCCCCGTCGTAACTCGAGAATATACCGCAGGTTCCCGCCGCAACTCGAGAAAAACCATGAGACTTCCCCCTCGCTGCGAGATGAGGCCCGATTCCCCTGCACTGCGTGCAGCGCAATTCCGTGTTGCACATCACATATGAAAGGAGCCTTGATTTCCTTGATGGCACTCCAGAGAAACCCCAAGAACACTGTTTCAAGGCCAGAGGGATCCTGAGTTCACTGTAGCAACACGAAAGAGCGCCGTGGAACAAAAATCAACTCGAGATGAGAGGTTAGTCCCTAACTTCGACTCCAGAGGAATACCACCTTACCACATGCACCTCAAGAGGAGGCTTCTCTCAGCTCTAGGTATGTGAGAGGGACCCTGATATTGCGGCCTCAAGTGGAATGGACACTGTGATGCCCTGACGCGAAATAAGGCCGGATATCCCTGCAGTGACTTGAATGCAGGCTCGTCTTGCATCTCCCAAGATGAACGGAAGTCTGAATCCACTGTGGAGAACACAGAGAAAGACCTAGTTCCCCACCTCATGGCGACCGGAGGCCTCACATCCTTTGAAAACTCCAGAGGTACGCGGAGATCTATGCCTCCAAAGGAGACGATGCCTGACTCCTCGTGAAACTCGATAGGAGTCCCAGGATTCCTCTGGCACGTGGAAAGGGACACTTGGTCTCCCGCCTCAGCTGGAGAGGCGTCCCAATTGCCCTGCCAAGCCTCGAGGAGAATCCCGAGTTGTCCCTCACAACTAGGCAGGAGTCCTGACGTCGCTGAACAAACACGTGTGTGGAAGGGCCATCCCATTCGTAACTTGAGAATATACCCAGGTTCCCGCCGCAACTCGAGAAAAACCATGAGACTTCCTCCTCGCCGCGAGATGAGGCCCGATTCCCCTGCACTGCGTGCAGAGCAATTCCGTGTTGCACATCACACATGAAAGGAGCCTTGATTTCCTTGGTGGCACTCCAGAGAATCCCCAAGAACACTGTTTCAACGCTAGAGGGATCCTGAGGACACTGTAGCAACATGAAAGAGCTCCGTGGACCACAAATCAACTCGAGATGAGAGGTTAGTCCCTGGCTTCGACTCCAGAGCAATAGCACCTTACCAGAAGCACCTCAAGAGGAGGCTTCTCTCAGCTCTAGGTATGTGAGAGGGACCCTGAGTTTGCGGCCTCATGTGGAATGGCCACTGCGATGCCCTGACGCGAAATAAGGCCGGATATCCCTGCAGTGACTTGAATGCAGGCTCGTCTTGCATTTTCCAAGATGAAAGAATGTCTGAAACCCCTGTGGAGACCACAGAGAAAGACCTAGTTTCCTTCCTCATGGCGAGCGGAGGCCTCACATCCTTTGAAAACTCCAGAGGTACGCGGAGATCAGTGCCTCCAAAGGAGACGATGCCTGACTCCTCGTGAGACTTGATAGGAGTCCCAGGATTCCTGTGGCACGTGGAAAGGGACACTTGGTCTCCCGCCTCAGCTGGAGAGGCGTCCCAATTGCCCTGCCAAGCCTCGAGGAGAATCCCGAGTTGTCCCTCACAAATAGGCAGGAGTCCTGACGTCGCTGAACAAACACGTGTGTGGAAGGGCCATCCTCGTCGTAACTCGAGAATATACCCCAGGTTCACGCCGCAACTCGAGAAAAACCATGAGACTTCCCACTCGCCGTGAGATGAGGCCCGATTCCCCTGCACTGCATGCAGAGCAATTCCATGTTGCACATCACACATGAAAGGAGCCTTGATTTCCTTGGTGGCACTCCAGAGAAACCCCAAGAACACTGTTTCAAGGCTAGAGGGATCCTGAGGTCACTGTAGCAACACGAAAGAGCTCCCTGGACCACAAATCAACTCGAGATGAGGGGTTAGTCCCTGGCTTCGTCTCCAGAGGAATACCACCTTACCACAAGCACCTCAAAAGGAGGCTTCTCTCAGCTCTAGGTATGTGAGAGGGACCCTGAGTTTGCGGCCTCAAGTGGAATGGACACCGCGATGCCCTGACTCGAAATAAGGCCGGATATCCCTGCAGTGACATGAATGCAGGCTCGTCTTGCATCTCCCAAGACGAAAGGATGTCTGAATCCCCTGTGGAGACCACAGAGAAAGACGTAGTTCACCACCTCATCGCGACCGGAGGCCTCACATCCTTTGAAAACTCCAGAGGTACGCGGAGATCAGTGCCTCCAAAGGAGACGATGCCTGACTCCTCGTGAAACTTGATAGGAGTCCCAGGATTCCTGTGGCACGTGGAAAGGGACACTTGGTCTCCCGCCTCAGCTGGAGAGGCGTCCCAATTGCCCTGCCAAGCCTCGAGGAGAATCCCGAGTTGTCCCTCACAACTAGGCAGGAGTCCTGCCATCGCTGAACAAACACGTGTGTAGAAGGGTCATCCTCGTTGTAACTCGAGAATATACCCCAGGTTCCCGCCGCAACTCGAGATAAACCATGAGACTTCCCCCTCGCTGCGAGATGAGGCCTGATTCCCCTGCACTGCGTGCAGAGCAATACCGCGTTGCAGATCACACATGAAAGGAGCCTTGATTTTCTTGATGCCACTCCAGAGAAACCCCAAGAACACTGTTTCAAGGCTAGCGGGATCCTGAGGTCACTGTAGCAAAACGAAAGAGCTCCGTGGACCAAAAATCAACTCGAGATGAGAGGTTAGTTCCTAACTTCAACTCCAGAGGAATACCACCTTACCACAAGCACCTCAAGAGGAGGTTTCTCTCAGCTCTAGGTATGTCAGAGGGACCCTGAGTTTGCGGCCTCAAGTGGAATGGACACTGCGATGACCTGACGCGAAATAAGGCCGGATATCCCTGCAGTGACTTGAATGCAGGCTCGTTTTGCATCTCCCAAGACGAAAGGATGTCTGAGTCCCCTGTGGAGACCACAGAGAAAGACCTAGTTCCCCACCTCATCGCGACCGGAGGCCTCACATCCTTTGAAAATTCCAGAGGTACGCTGAGATCAGTGCCTCCAAATGAGAGGATGCCTGACTCCTCGGGAAACTTGATAGGAGTCCCAGGATTCCTGTGGCACTTGGAAATGGACCCTTGGTCTCCCGCCTCAGCTGGAGAGGTGTCCCAATTGCCCTGCCAAGCCTCGAGGAGAATCCCGAGTTGTCCCTCGCAACTAGGCAGGAGTCCTGACGTCGCTGAACAAACACGTGGGTGGAAGGGCCATCCCCGTCGTAACTCGAGAATATACCCCATGTTCCCGCCGCAACTCGAGAAAAACCATGAGACTTCCCCCTCGCCGCGAGATGAGGCCCGATCCCCTACACTGCGTGCATAGCAATTCCATGTGGCACATCACACATGAAAGGAGCCTTGATTTCCTTGATGGCACTCCAGAGAAACCCCAAGAACACTGTTTCAAGGCTAGAGGGATCCTGAGGTCACTGTCGCCACACGAAAGAGCTCCGTGGACCAAAAATCAACTCGAGATGAGAGGTTAGTCCCTGGCTTCGACTCCAGAAGAATACCACCTTACCACAAGCACCTCAAGAGGAGGCTTCTCTCAGCTCTAGGTATGTGAAAGGGACCCTGATTTTGTGGCCTCAAGTGGAATGGACCCTGCGATGCTCTGACGCGAAATAAGGCCGAATATTCCTGCAGTGACTTGAATGCAGGCTCTTCTTGCATCTCCCAAGACGAAAGGATGTCTGAATCCCCTGTGGAGACCACAGAAAAAGACCTAGTTCCCCATCTCATCGCGACCGGAGGCCTCACATCCTTTGAAAACTCCAGAGGTACGCGGAGATCAGTGCCTCCAAAGGAGACGATGCCTGACTCCTCGGGAAACTTGATAGGAGTCCCAGGATTCCTGTGGCACGTGGAAAGGGACCCTTGGTCTCCCGCCTCAGCTGGAGAGGCGTCCCAATTGCCCTGTCAAGCCTCGAGGAGAATCCCGAGTTGTCCCTCCCAACTAGGCAGGAGTCCTGACGTCGCTGAACAAACACGTGGGTGGATGGGCCATTCCCATCATAACTCGATAATATAGCCCAGGTTCCCGCCGCAACTCGAGAAAAACCATGAGACTTCCCCCTCGCCGCGAGATGAGGCCCGATTCCCTTACACTGCGTGCAGAGCAATTCCGTGTTGCACATCAAACATGAAAGGAGCCTTTATTTCCTTGATGACACTCCAGAGAAAACCCAAGAACACTGTTTCAAGGATAGAGGGATCCTGAGGTCACTATCGCCACACAAAAGAGCTCCGTGGACCAAAAATCAACTCGAGATGAGAGGTTAGTCCCTGGCTTCGACTCCAGAGGAATACCACCTTACCACAAGCACCTCAAGAGGAGGATTCTCTCAGCTCTAGGTATGTGAAAGGGACCCTGATTTTGTGGCCTCAAGTGGAATGGACCCTGCGATGCTCTGACGCGAAATGAGGCCTGATATTCCTGCAGTGACTTGAATGCAGGCTGGTCTTGCATCTCCCAAGACGAAAGGATGTCTGAATCCCCTGTGCAGACCACAGAGAAAGACCTAGTTCCCCACCTCATCGCGGCCGGATGCCTCACATCCTTTGAAAACTTCAGAGGGACGCGGAGATCAGTGCCTCCAAAGGAGACGATGCCTGACTCCTCGTGAAACTTGATAGGAGTCCCAGGATTCCTGTGGCATGTGAAAGGGACCCTTGGTCTCCCGCCTCAGCTGGAGAGGCGTCCCAATTGCCCTGCCAAGCCTCGAGGATAATCCCGAGTTGTCCCTCGCAACTAGGCAGGAGTCCTGACGCCGCTGAACAAAAACGTGGGTGGAAAGGCCATCCCCGTCGTAACTCGAGAATATACCCCAGGTTCCCGCCGCAACTCGAGAAAAACCATGAGACTTCCCCCTCGCCACGAGATGAGGCCCGATTCCCCTGCACTGCGTGCAGAGCAATTCCGTGTTGCACATCACACATGAAAGGAGCCTTGATTTTCGTGATGCCACTCCAGAGAAACCCCAAGAACACTGTTTCAAGGCTAGCGGGACCCTGAGGTCACTGTCGCCACACGAAAGAGCTCCGTGGACCAAAAATCAACTCGAGATGAGAGGTTAGTCCCTAACTTCAACTCCAGAGGAATACCACCTTACCACAAGCACCTCAAGAGGAGGCTTCTCTCAGCTCTAGGTATGTGAGAGGGACCCTGAGTTTGCGGGCTCAAGTGGAATGGACACTGCGATGACCTGACACGAAATAAGGCCGGATATCCCTGCAGTGACTTTAATGCAGGCTCGTCTTGCATTTTCCAAGATGAAAGGATGTCTAAATCCCCTGTGGAGACCACAGAGAAAGACCTAGTTCCCCACCTCATGGCGACCAGAGGCCTCACATCATTTGAAAACTCCAGAGGTACGCGGAGATCAGTGCCTCCGAAGGAGACAATGCCTGACTCCTCGTGAAACTTGATAGGAGTCCTAGGATTCCTGTGGCACGTGGACAAGGACACTTGGTCTCCCGCCTCAGCTGGAGAGGCGTCCCAATTGCCCTGCCAAGCCTCGAGGAGAATCCCGAGTTGTCCCTCGCAACTAGGCAGGAGTCCTGACGTCGCTGAACAAACACGTGGGTGGAAGGGCCATGCCCGTCGTAACTCGAGAATATACCCCAGGTTCCCGCCGCTACTCGAGAAAAACCATGAAACTTCCCCCTCGCCGCGAGATGAGGCCCGATTCCCCTGCACTGCGGGCAGAGCAATTCCGTGTTGCACATCACACATGAAAGGAGCCTTGATTTCCTTGATGGCACTCCAGAGAAACCCCAAGAACACTGTTTCAAGTCTAGAGGATCCTGAGGTCACTGTAGCAACACGAAAGAGCTCCGTGGACCAAGAATCAACTCGAGATGAGAGGTTAGTCCCTGGCTTCGACTCCAGTGGAATACCACCTTACCACAAGCACCTCAAGAGGAGGCTTCTCTCAGCTCTAGGTATGTGAGAGGGACCCTGATATTGCGGCCTCAAGTGGAATGGAGACTGCGATGCCCTGACTCGAAATAAGGCCGGATATCCCTGCAGTGACTTGAATGCAGGCTCGTCTTGCAGCTCCCAAAACGAAAGGATGTCTGAATCCCCTGTGGAGACCACAGAGAAAGACCTAGTTCCCCACCTCATGGCGACCGGAGGCCTCACATCCTTTGAAAAGTTCAGAGGTACGCGGAGATCAGTGCCTCCAAAGGAGACGATGCCTGACTCCTCGTGAAACTTGATAGGAGTCCCAGGATTCCTGTGGCACGTGGAAAGGGACCCTTGGTTTCCTGCCTCAGCTGGAGAGGCGTCCCAATTGCCCTGCCAAGCCTCGAGGCGAATCCCGAGTTGTCCCTCACAACTAGGCAGGAGTCCTGACGTCGCTGAACAAACACGTTTGTGGAAGGGCCATCCCATTCGTAACTTGAGAATATACCCAGGTTCCCGCCGCAACTCGAGAAAAACCATGAGACTTCCCCCTCGCCGCGAGATGAGGCCCGATTCCCCTGCACTGCGTGCAGAGCAATTCCGCGTTGCACATCACACATGAAAGGAGCCTTGATTTCCTTGGTGGCACTCCAGAGAATCCCCAATAACACTGTTTCAAGGCTAGAGGGATCCTGAGGACACTGTAGCAACATGAAAGAGCTCCGTGGACCACAAATCAACTCGAGATGAGAGGTTAGTCCCTGGCTTCGACTCCAGAGCAATAGCACCTTAGCAGAAGCACCTCAAGAGGAGGCTTCTCTCAGCTCTAGGTATGTGAGAGGGACCCTGAGTTTGCGGCGTCATGTGGAATGGCCACTGCGATGCCCTGACGCGAAATAAGGCCGGATATCCCTGCAGTGACTTGAATGCAGGCTCGTCTTGCATTTCCCAAGATGAAAGAATGTCTGAAACCCCTGTGGAGACCACAGAGAAAGACCTAGTTTCCTACCTCATGGCGAGGGGAGGCCTCACATCCTTTGAAAACTCCAGAGGTACGCGGAGATCAGTGCCTCCAAAGGAGAGGATGCCTGACTCCTCGTGAGACTTGATAGGAGTCCCAGGATTCCTGTGGCACGTGGAAAGGGACACTTGGTCTCCCGCCTCAGCTGGAGAGGCGTCCCAATTGCCCTGCCAAGCCTCGAGGAGAATCCCGAGTTGTCCCTCACAAATAGGCAGGAGTCCTGACGTCGCTGAACAAACACGTGTGTGGAAGGGCCATCCCCGTCGTAACTCGAGAATATACCCCAGGTTCCCGCCGCAACTCGAGAAAAACCATGAGACTTCCCACTCGCCGTGAGATGAGGCCCGATTCCCCTGCACTGCATGCAGAGCAATTCCATGTTGCACATCACACATGAAAGGAGCCTTGATTTCCTTGGTGGCACTCCAGAGAAACCCCAAGAACACTGTTTCAAGGCTAGAGGGATCCTGAGGTCACTGTAGCAACACGAAAGAGCTCCGTGGACCACAAATCAACTCGAGATGAGGGGTTAGTCCCTGGCTTCGTCTCCAGAGGAATACCACCTTACCACAAGCACCTCAAAAGGAGGCTTCTCTCAGCTCTAGGTATGTGAGAGGGACCCTGATTTTGCGGCCTCAAGTGGAATGGACACCGCGATGCCCTGACTCGAAATAAGGCCGGATATCCCTGCAGTGACTTGAATGCAGGCTCGTCTTGCATCTCCCAAGACGAAAGGATGTCTGAATCCCCTGTGGAGACCACAGAGAAAGACGTAGTTCACCACCTCATCGCGACCGGAGGCCTCACATCCTTTGAAAACTCCAGAGGTACGCGGAGATCAGTGCCTCCAAAGGAGACGATGCCTGACTCCTCGTGAAACTTGATAGGAGTCCCAGGATTCCTGTGGCACGTGGAAAGGGACACTTGGTCTCCCGCCTCAGCTGGAGAGGTGTCCCAATTGCCCTGCCAAGCCTCGAGGAGAATCGCGAGTTGTCCCTCGCAACTAGGCAGGAATCCTGACGTCGCTGAACAAACACGTGGGTGGAAAGGCCATCCCCGTCGTAACTCGAGAATATACCGCAGGTTCCCGCCGCAACTCGAGAAAAACCATGAGACTTCCCCCTCGCTGCGAGATGAGGCCCGATTCCCCTGCACTGCGTGCAGCGCAATTCCGTGTTGCACATCACATATGAAAGGAGCCTTGATTTCCTTGATGGCACTCCAGAGAAACCCCAAGAACACTGTTTCAAGGCCAGAGGGATCCTGAGTTCACTGTAGCAACACGAAAGAGCGCCGTGGAACAAAAATCAACTCGAGATGAGAGGTTAGTCCCTAACTTCGACTCCAGAGGAATACCACCTTACCACATGCACCTCAAGAGGAGGCTTCTCTCAGCTCTAGGTATGTGAGAGGGACCCTGATATTGCGGCCTCAAGTGGAATGGACACTGTGATGCCCTGACGCGAAATAAGGCCGGATATCCCTGCAGTGACTTGAATGCAGGCTCGTCTTGCATCTCCCAAGATGAACGGAAGTCTGAATCCACTGTGGAGAACACAGAGAAAGACCTAGTTCCCCACCTCATGGCGACCGGAGGCCTCACATCCTTTGAAAACTCCAGAGGTACGCGGAGATCTATGCCTCCAAAGGAGACGATGCCTGACTCCTCGTGAAACTCGATAGGAGTCCCAGGATTCCTCTGGCACGTGGAAAGGGACACTTGGTCTCCCGCCTCAGCTGGAGAGGCGTCCCAATTGCCCTGCCAAGCCTCGAGGAGAATCCCGAGTTGTCCCTCACAACTAGGCAGGAGTCCTGACGTCGCTGAACAAACACGTGTGTGGAAGGGCCATCCCATTCGTAACTTGAGAATATACCCAGGTTCCCGCCGCAACTCGAGAAAAACCATGAGACTTCCTCCTCGCCGCGAGATGAGGCCCGATTCCCCTGCACTGCGTGCAGAGCAATTCCGTGTTGCACATCACACATGAAAGGAGCCTTGATTTCCTTGGTGGCACTCCAGAGAATCCCCAAGAACACTGTTTCAACGCTAGAGGGATCCTGAGGACACTGTAGCAACATGAAAGAGCTCCGTGGACCACAAATCAACTCGAGATGAGAGGTTAGTCCCTGGCTTCGACTCCAGAGCAATAGCACCTTACCAGAAGCACCTCAAGAGGAGGCTTCTCTCAGCTCTAGGTATGTGAGAGGGACCCTGAGTTTGCGGCCTCATGTGGAATGGCCACTGCGATGCCCTGACGCGAAATAAGGCCGGATATCCCTGCAGTGACTTGAATGCAGGCTTGTCTTGCATTTTCCAAGATGAAAGAATGTCTGAAACCCCTGTGGAGACCACAGAGAAAGACCTAGTTTCCTTCCTCATGGCGAGCGGAGGCCTCACATCCTTTGAAAACTCCAGAGGTACGCGGAGATCAGTGCCTCCAAAGGAGACGATGCCTGACTCCTCGTGAGACTTGATAGGAGTCCCAGGATTCCTGTGGCACGTGGAAAGGGACACTTGGTCTCCCGCCTCAGCTGGAGAGGCGTCCCAATTGCCCTGCCAAGCCTCGAGGAGAATCCCGAGTTGTCCCTCACAAATAGGCAGGAGTCCTGACGTCGCTGAACAAACACGTGTGTGGAAGGGCCATCCTCGTCGTAACTCGAGAATATACCCCAGGTTCACGCCGCAACTCGAGAAAAACCATGAGACTTCCCACTCGCCGTGAGATGAGGCCCGATTCCCCTGCACTGCATGCAGAGCAATTCCATGTTGCACATCACACATGAAAGGAGCCTTGATTTCCTTGGTGGCACTCCAGAGAAACCCCAAGAACACTGTTTCAAGGCTAGAGGGATCCTGAGGTCACTGTAGCAACACGAAAGAGCTCCCTGGACCACAAATCAACTCGAGATGAGGGGTTAGTCCCTGGCTTCGTCTCCAGAGGAATACCACCTTACCACAAGCACCTCAAAAGGAGGCTTCTCTCAGCTCTAGGTATGTGAGAGGGACCCTGAGTTTGCGGCCTCAAGTGGAATGGACACCGCGATGCCCTGACTCGAAATAAGGCCGGATATCCCTGCAGTGACATGAATGCAGGCTCGTCTTGCATCTCCCAAGACGAAAGGATGTCTGAATCCCCTGTGGAGACCACAGAGAAAGACGTAGTTCACCACCTCATCGCGACCGGAGGCCTCACATCCTTTGAAAACTCCAGAGGTACGCGGAGATCAGTGCCTCCAAAGGAGACGATGCCTGACTCCTCGTGAAACTTGATAGGAGTCCCAGGATTCCTGTGGCACGTGGAAAGGGACACTTGGTCTCCCGCCTCAGCTGGAGAGGCGTCCCAATTGCCCTGCCAAGCCTCGAGGAGAATCCCGAGTTGTCCCTCACAACTAGGCAGGAGTCCTGCCATCGCTGAACAAACACGTGTGTAGAAGTGTCATCCTCGTTGTAACTCGAGAATATACCCCAGGTTCCCGCCGCAACTCGAGATAAACCATGAGACTTCCCCCTCGCTGCGAGATGAGGCCTGATTCCCCTGCACTGCGTGCAGAGCAATACCGCGTTGCAGATCACACATGAAAGGAGCCTTGATTTTCTTGATGCCACTCCAGAGAAACCCCAAGAACACTGTTTCAAGGCTAGCGGGATCCTGAGGTCACTGTAGCAACACGAAAGAGCTCCGTGGACCAAAAATCAACTCGAGATGAGAGGTTAGTTCCTAACTTCAACTCCAGAGGAATACCACCTTACCACAAGCACCTCAAGAGGAGGTTTCTCTCAGCTCTAGGTATGTGAGAGGGACCCTGAGTTTGCGGCCTCAAGTGGAATGGACACTGCGATGACCTGACGCGAAATAAGGCCGGATATCCCTGCAGTGACTTGAATGCAGGCTCGTCTTGCATCTCCCAAGATGAAAGGATGTCTGAACCCCTGTGGAGACCACAGAGAAAGATCTAGTTCCCCACCTCATGGCGACCAGAGGCCTCACATCATTTGAAAACTCCAGAGGTACGCGGAGATCAGTGCCTCCGAAGGAGACGATGCCTGACTCCTCGTGAAACTTGATAGGAGTCCCAGGATTCCTGTGGCACGTGGACAGGGACACTTGGTCTCCCGCCTCAGCTGGAGAGGCGTCCCAATTGCCCTGCCAAGCCTCGAGGAGAATCCCGAGTTGTCCCTCGCAACTAGGCAGGAGTCCTGACGTCGCTGAACAAACACGTGGGTGGAAGGGCCATCCCCGTCGTAACTCGAGAATATACCGCAGGTTCCCGCCGCAACTCGAGAAAAACCAGGAGACTTCCCCCTCGCAGCGAGATGAGGACTGATTCCCCTGCACTGCGTGCAGAGCAATTCCGTGTTGCACATCACACATGAAAGGAGCCTTGATTTCCTTGATGGCACACCAGAGAAACCCCAAGAACACTGTTTCAAGGCTAGAGGGATCCTGAGGTCACTGTAGCAACACGAAAGAGCTCCGTGGACCAGAAATCAACTCGAGATGAGAGGTTAGTCCCTGGCTTCGAATCCAGAGGAATACCACCTTACCACAAGCACCTCAAGAGGAGGCTTCTCTCAGCTCTAGGTATGTGAGAGGGACCCTGAGTTTGTGGCCTCAAGTGGAATGGACACCACGATGCCCTGACTCGAAGTAAGGCCGGATATCCCTGCAGTGACTTGAATGCAGGCTCGTCTTGCATCTCCCAAGATGAAAGGATGTCTGAATCCCCTGTGGAGACCACAGAGAAAGACCTAGTTCCCCACCTCATGGCGACCGGAGGCCTCACATCCTTTGAAAACTCCAGAGGTACGCGGAGATCAGTGCCTCCAAAGGAGACGATGCCTGACTCCTCGTGAAACTTGATAGGAGTCCCAGGATTCCTGTGGCACGTGGATAGGGACCCTTGGTCTCCCGCCTCAGCTGGAGAGGCGTCCCAATTGCCCTGCCAAGCCTCGAGGAGAATCCCGAGTTGTCCCTCGCAACTAGGCAGGAGTCCTGACGTCGCTGAACAAACACGTGTGTGGAAGGGCCATCCCCTTCGTAACTCGAGAGTACACCCCATGTTCCCGCCGCAACTCGAGAAAAACCATGAGACTTCCCCCTCGCCGCGAGATGAGGCCTGATTCCCCTGCACTGCGTGCAGAGCAATTCCGTGTTGCACATCACACATGAAAGGAGCCTTGATTTCCTTGATGGCACTCCAGAGAAACCCCAAGAACACTGTTTCAAGGCTAGAGGGATCCTGAGGACACTGTAGCAACATGAAAGAGCTCCGTGGACCACAAATCAACTCGAGATGAGAGGTTAGTCCCTGGCTTCGACTCCAGAGCAATACCACCTTACCACAAGCACCTCAAGAGGAGGCTTCTCTCAGCTCTAGGTATGTGAGAGGGACCCTGAGTTTGCGGCCTCGTGTGGAATGGCCACTGCGATGCCCTGACGCGAAATAAGGCCGGATATCCCTGCAGTGACTTGAATGCAGGCTCGTCTTGCATTTCCCAAGATGAAAGAATGTCTGAAACCCCTGTGGAGACCACAGAGAAAGACGTAGTTTCCTACCTCATGGCGAGCGGAGGCCTCACATCCTTTGAAAACTCCAGAGGCACGCGGAGATCAGTGCCTCCAAAGGAGACGATGCCTGACTCCTCGTGAGACTTGATAGGAGTCCCAGGATTCCTGTGGCACGTGGAAAGGGACACTTGGTCTCCCGCCTCAGCTGGAGAGGCGTCCCAATTGCCCTGCCAAGCCTCGAGGAGAATCCCGAGTTGTCCCTCACAAATAGGCAGGAGTCCTGACGTCGCTGAACAAACACGTGTGTGGAAGGGCCATCGCCGTCGTAACTCGAGAATATACCCCAGGTTCACGCCGCAACTCGAGAAAAACCATGAGACTTCCCACTCGCCGTGAGATGAGGCCCGATTCCCCTGCACTGCATGCAGAGCAATTCCATGTTGCACATCACACATGAAAGGAGCCTTGATTTCCTTGGTGGCACTCCAGAGAAACCCCAAGAACACTGTTTCAAGGCTAGAGGGATCCTGAGGTCACTGTAGCAACACGAAAGAGCTCCGTGGACCACAAATCAACTCGAGATGAGGGGTTAGTCCCTGGCTTCGTCTCCAGAGGAATACCACCTTACCACAAGCACCTCAAAAAGGAGGCTTCTCTCAGCTCTAGGTATGTGAGAGGGACCCTGATTTTGCGGCCTCAAGTGGAATGGACACCGCGATACCCTGACTCGAAATAAGGCCGGATATCCCTGCAGTGACTTGAATGCAGGCTCGTCTTGCATCTCCCAAGACGAAAGGATGTCTGAATCCCCTGTGGAGACCACAGAGAAAGACGTAGTTCACCACCTCATCGCGACCGGAGGCCTCACATCCTTTGAAAACTCCAGAGGTACGCGGAGATCAGTGCCTCCAAAGGAGACGATGCCTGACTCCTCGTGAAACTTGATAGGAGTCCCAGGATTCCTGTGGCACGTGGAAAGGGACTCTTGGTCTCCCGCCTCAGCTGGAGAGGCGTCCCAATTGCCCTGCCAAGCCTCGAGGAGAATCCCGAGTTGTCCCTCGCAACTAGGCAGGAATCCTGACGTCGCTGAACAAACACGTGGGTGGAAAGGCCATCCCCGTCGTAACTCGAGAATATACACCAGGTTCCCGCCGCAACTCGAGAAAAACCATGAGACTTCCCCCTCGCTGCGAGATGAGGCCCGATTCCCCTGCACTGCGTGCAGCGCAATTCCGTGTTGCACATCACATATGAAAGGAGCGTTGATTTCCTTGATGGCACTCCAGAGAAACCCCAGAACACTATTTCAAGGCCAGAGGGATCCTGAGTTCACTGTAGCAACACGAAAGAGCGCCGTGGAACAAAAATCAACTCGAGATGAGAGGTTAGTCCCTAACTTCGACTCCAGAGGAATACCACCTTACCACATGCACCTCAAGAGGAGGCTTCTCTCAGCTCTAGGTATGTGAGAGGGACCCTGAGTTTGCGCCCTCAAGTAGAATGGACACTGTGATGCCCTGACGAGAAATAAGGCCGGATATCCCTGCAGTGACTTGAATGCAGGCTCGTCTTGCATCTCACAAGATGAAAGGATGTCTGAATCCCCTGTGGAGAACACAGAGAAAGACCTAGTTCCCCACCTCATGGCGACCGGAGGCCTCACATCCTTTGAAAACTCCAGAGGTACGCGGAGATCAGTGCCTCCAAAGGAGACGATGCCTGACTCCTCGTGAAACTCGATAGGAGTCCCAGGATTCCTGTGGCACGTGGAAAGGGACACTTGGTCTCCCGCCTCAGCTGGAGAGGCGTCCCAATTGCCCTGCCAAGCCTCGAGGAGAATCCCGAGTTGTCCCTCACAACTAGGCAGGAGTCCTGCCATCGCTGAACAAACACGTGTGTAGAAGGGTCATCCCCGTTGTAACTCGAGAATATACCCCAGGTTCCCGCCGCAACTCGAGATAAACCATGAGACTTCCCCCTCGCTGCGAGATGAGGCCTGATTCCCCTGCACTGCGTGCAGAGCAATACCGCGTTGCAGATCACACATGAAAGGAGCCTTGATTTTCTTGATGCCACTCCAGAGAAACCCCAAGAACACTGTTTCAAGGCTAGCGGGATCCTGAGGTCACTGTAGCAACAAGAAAGAGCTCCGTGGACCAAAAATCAACTCGAGATGAGAGGTTAGTCCCTAACTTCAACTCCAGAGGAATAACACCTTACCACAAGCACCTCAAGAGGAGGCTTCTCTCAGCTCTAGGTATGTGAGAGGGACCCTGAGTTTGCGGCCTCAAGTGGAATGGACACTGCGATGACCTGACGCGAAATAAGGCCTGATATCCCTGCAGTGACTTGAATGCAGGCTCGTCTTGCATCTCCCAAGATGAAAGGATGTCTGAATCCCCTGTGGAGACCACAGAGAAAGACCTAGTTCCCCACCTCACGGCGACCAGAGGCCTCACATGATTTGAAAACTCCAGAGGTACGCGGAGATCAGTGCCTCCGAAGGAGACGATGCCTGACTCCTCGTGAAACTTGATAGGAGTCCCAGGATTCCTGTGGCACGTGGACAGGGACACTTGGTCTCCCGCCTCAGCTGGAGAGGCGTCCCAATTGCCCTGCCAAGCCTCGAGGAGAATTCCGAGTTGTCCCTCACAAATAGGCAGGAGTCCTGACGTCGCTGAACAAACACGTGTGTGGAAGGGCCATCCCATTCGTAACTTGAGAATATACCCAGGTTCCCGCCGCAACTCGAGAAAAACCATGAGACTTCCCCCTCGCCACGAGATGAGGCCCGATTCCCCTGCACTGCGTGCAGAGCAATTCCGTGTTGCACATCACACATGAAAGGAGCCTTGATTTCCTTGGTGGCACTCCAGAGAATCCCCAAGAACACTGTTTCAACGCTAGAGGGATCCTGAGGACACTGTAGCAACATGAAAGAGCTCCGTGGACCACAAATCAACTCGAGATGAGAGGTTAGTCCCTGGCTTCGACTCCAGAGCAATAGCACCTTACCAGAAGCACCTCAAGAGGAGGCTTCTCTCAGCTCTAGGTATGTGAGAGGGACCCTGAGTTTGCGGCCTCATGTGGAATGGCCACTGCGATGCCCTGACGCGAAATAAGGCCGGATATCCCTGCAGTGACTTGAATGCAGGCTCGTCTTGCATTTCCCAAGATGAAAGAATGTCTGAAACCCCTGTGGAGACCACAGAGAAAGACCTAGTTTCCTACCTCATGGCGAGCGGAGGCCTCACATCCTTTGAAAACTCCAGAGGTACGCGGAGATCAGTGCCTCCAAAGGAGACGATGCCTGACTCCTCGTGAGACTTGATAGGAGTCCCAGGAATCCTGTGGCACGTGGAAAGGGACACTTGGTCTCCCGCCTCAGCTGGAGAGGCGTCCCAATTGCCCTGCCAAGCCTCGAGGAGAATCCCGAGTTGTCCCTCACAAATAGGCAGGAGTCCTGACGTCGCTGAACAAACACGTGTGTGGAAGGGCCATCGCCGTCGTAACTCGAGAATATACCCCAGGTTCACGCCGCAACTCGAGAAAAACCATGAGACTTCCCACTCGCCGTGAGATGAGGCCCGATTCCCCTGCACTGCATGCAGAGCAATTCCATGTTGCACATCACACATGAAAGGAGCCTTGATTTCCTTGGTGGCACTCCAGAGAAACCCCAAGAACACTGTTTCAAGGCTAGAGGGATCCTGAGGTCACTGTAGCAACACGAAAGAGCTCCGTGGACCACAAATCAACTCGAGATGAGGGGTTAGTCCCTGGCTTCGTCTCCAGAGAAATACCACCTTACCACAAGCACCTCAAAAGGAGGCTTCTCTCAGCTCTAGGTATGTGAGAGGGACCCTGATTTTGTGGCCTCAAGTGGAATGGACACCGCGATGCCCTGACTCGAAATAAGGCCGGATATCCCTGCAGTGACTTGAAGGCAGGCTCGTCTTGCATCTCCCAAGACGAAAGGATGTCTGAATCCCCTGTGGAGACCACAGAGAAAGACGTAGTTCACCACCTCATCGCGACCGGAGGCCTCACATCCTTTGAAAACTCCAGAGGTACGCGGAGATCAGTGCCTCCAAAGGAGACGATGCCTGACTCCTCGTGAAACTTGATAGGAGTCCCAGGATTCCTGTGGCACGTGGAAAGGGACTCTTGGTCTCCCGCCTCAGCTGGAGAGGCGTCCCAATTGCCCTGCCAAGCCTCGAGGAGAATCCCGAGTTGTCCCTCGCAACTAGGCAGGAGTCCTGACGTCGCTGAACAAACACGTGGGTGGAAAGGCCATCCCCGTCGTAACTCGAGAATATACCGCAGGTTCCCGCCGCAACTCGAGAAAAACCATGAGACTTCCCTCTCGCTGCGAGATGAGGCCCGATTCCCCTGCACTGCGTGCAGCGCAATTCCGTGTTGCACATCACATATGAAAGGAGCCTTGATTTCCTTGATGGCACTCCAGAGAAACCCCAAGAACACTGTTTCAAGGCCAGAGGGATCCTGAGTTCACTGTAGCAACACGAAAGAGCTCCGTGGAACAAAAATCAACTCGAGATGAGAGGTTAGTCCCTAACTTCGACTCCAGAGGAATACCACCTTACCACATGCACCTCAAGAGGAGGCTTCTCTCAGCTCTAGGTATGTGAGAGGGACCCTGATTTTGCGGCCTCAAGTGGAATGGACACTGTGATGCCCTGACGCGAAATAAGGCCGGATATCCCTGCAGTGACTTGAATGCAGGCTCGTCTTGCATCTCCCAAGATGAACGGACGTCTGAATCCACTGTGGAGACCACAGAGAAAGACCTAGTTCCCCACCTCATGGCGACCGGAGGCCTCACATCCTTTGAAAACTCCAGAGGTACGCGGAGATCAGTGCCTCCAAAGGAGACGATGCCTGACTCCTCGTGAAACTCGATAGGAGTCCCAGGATTCCTGTGGCACGTGGAAAGGGACACTTGGTCTCCCGCCTCAGCTAGAGAGGCGTCCCAATTGCCAGGCCAAGCCTCGAGGAGAATCCCGAGTTGTCCCTCACAACTAGGCAGGAGTCCTGCCATCGCTGAACTAACACGTGTGTAGAAGGGTCATCCCCGTTGTAACTCGAGAATATACCCCAGGTTCCCGCCGCAACTCGAGATAAACCATGAGACTTCCCCCTCGCTGCGAGATGAGGCCTGATTCCCCTGCACTGCGTGCAGAGCAATACCGCGTTGCAGATCACACATGAAAGGAGCCTTGATTTTCTTGATGCCACTCCAGAGAAACCCCAAGAACACTGTTTCAAGGCTAGCGGGATCCTGAGGTCACTGTAGCAACAAGAAAGAGCTCCGTGGACCAAAAATCAACTCGAGATGAGAGGTTAGTCCCTAACTTCAACTCCAGAGGAATAACACCTTACCACAAGCACCTCAAGAGGAGGCTTCTCTCAGCTCTAGGTATGTGAGAGGGACCCTGAGTTTGCGGCCTCAAGTGGAATGGACACTGCGATGACCTGACGCGAAATAAGGCCGGATATCCCTGCAGTGACTTGAATGCAGGCTCGTCTTGCATCTCCCAAGATGAAAGGATGTCTGAATCCCCTGTGGAGACCACAGAGAAAGACCTAGTTCCCCACCTCATGTCGACCAGAGGCCTCACATCATTTGAAAACTCCAGAGGTACGCGGAGATCAGTGCCTCCAAAGGAGACGATGCCTGACTCCTCGTGAAACTTGATAGGAGTCCCAGGATTCCTGTGGCACGTGGACAGGGACACTTGGTCTCCCGCCTCAGCTGGAGAGGCGTCCCAATTGCCCTGCCAAGCCTCGAGGAGAATCCCGAGTTGTCCCTCGCAACTAGGCAGGAGTCCTGACGTCGCTGAACAAACACGTGGGAGGAAGGGCCATCCCCGTCGAAACTCGAGAATATACCGCAGGTTCCCACCGCAACTCGAGAAAAACCATGAGACTTCCCCCTCGCCGCGAGATGAGGCCCGATTCCCCTGCACTGCGGGCAGAGCAATTCCGTGTTGCACATCACACATGAAAGGAGCCTTGATTTCCTTGATGGCACACCAGAGAAACCCAAAGAACACTGTTTCAAGGCTAGAGGGATCCTGAGGTCACTGTAGCAACACGAAAGAGCTCCGTGGACCAGAAATCAACTCGAGATGAGAGGTTAGTCCCTGGCTTCGACTCCAGAGGAATACCACCTTACCACAAGCACCTCAAGAGGAGGCTTCTCTCAGCTCTAGGTATGTGAGAGGGACCCTGAGTTTGCGCCCTCAAGTGGAATGGACACTGCGATGCCCTGACGCGAAATAAGGCCGGATATCCGTGCAGTGACTTGAATGTAGGCTCGTCTTGCATTTCCCAAAATGAAAAAATGTCTGAATCCCCTGTGGAGACCACAGAGAAAGACCTAGTTTCCTACCTCATGGCGACCGGAGGCCTCATATCCTTTGAAAACTCCAGAGGTACGCGGAGATCAGTGCCTCCAAAGGAGACGATGCCTGACTACTCGTGAAACTTGATAGGAGTCCCAGGATTCCTGTGGCACGTGGATAGGGTCCCTTGGTCTCACGACTCAGCTGGAGAGGCGTCCCAATTGCCCTGCCAAGCCTCGAGGAGAATCCCGAGTTGTCCCTCGCAACTAGGCAGGAGTCCTGACGTCGCTGAACAAACACGTGTGTGGAAGGGACATCCCCTTCGTAACTCGAAAATACACCCCATGTTCCCGCCGCAAGTCGAGAAAAACCATGAGACTTCCCCCTCGCAGCGAGATGAGGACTGATTCCCCTGCACTGCGTGCAGAGCAATTCCGTGTTGCACATCACACAGGAAAGGAGCCTTGATTTCCTTGATGGCACTCCAAAGAAACCCCAAGAACACTGATTCAAGGCTAGAGGGATCCTGAGGTCACTGTAGCAACACGAAAGAGCTCCGTGGACCCAAAATCAACTCGAGATGAGAGGTTAGTCCCTGGCTTCGACTCCAGAGGAATACCACCTTACCACAAGCACCTCAAGAGGAGGCTTCTCTCAGCTCTAGGTATGTGAGAGGGACCCTGAGTTTGCGGCCTCAAGTGGAATGGACACCACGATGCCCTGACTCGAAATAAGGCCGGATATCCCTGCAGTGACTTGAATGCAGGCTCGTCTTGCATCTCCCAAGATGAAAGGATGTCTGAATCCCCTGTGGAGACCACAGAGAAAGACCTAGTTCCCCACCTCATGGCGACCGGAGGCCTCACATCCTTTGAAAACTCCATAGGTACGCGGAGATCAGTGCCTCCAAAGGAGACGATGCCTGACTCCTCGTGAAACTTGATAGGAGTCCCAGGAATCCTGTGGCACGTGGATAGGGTCCCTTGGTCTCACGACTCAGCTGGAGAGGCGTCCCTATTGCCCTGCCAAGCCTCGAGGAGAATCGCGAGTTGTCCCTCGCAACTAGGCAGGAGTCCTGACGTCGCTGAACAAACACGTGGGTGGAAGGGCCATCCCCGTCGTAACTCGAGAATATACCCCAGGTTCCCGCCGCAACTCGAGAAAAACCATGAGACTTCCCCCTCGCCGCGAGATGAGGCCCGATTCCCCTGCACTGCGTGCAGAGCAATTCCGTATTGCACATTACATATGAAAGGAGCCTTGATTTCCTTGATGGCACTCCAGAGAAACCCCAAGAACTCTGTTTCAAGGCTAGAGGGATCCTGAGGTCACTGTAGCAACACGAAAGAGCTCCGTGGACCAGAAATCAACTCGAGATGAGAGGTTAGTCCCTGGCTTCGACTCCAGAGGAATACCACCTTACCACAAGCACCTCAAGAGGAGGCTTCTCTCAGCTCTAGGTATGTGAGAGGGACCCTGAGTTTGCGCCCTCAAGTGGAATGGACACTGCGATGCCCTGACGCGAAATAAGGCCGGATATCCCTGCAGTGACTTGAATGCAGGCTCGTCTTGCATTTCCCAAGATGAAAGAATGTCTGAATCCCCAGTGGAGACCACAGAGAAAGACCTAGTTTCCTACCTCATGGCGACCGGAGGCCTCACATCCTTTGAAAACTCCAGAGGTACGCGGAGATCAGTGCCTCCAAAGGAGACGATGCCTGACTCCTCGTGAAACTTGATAGGAGTCCCAGGATTCCTGTGGCACGTGGATAGGGACCCTTTGTCTCCCGCCTCAGCTGGAGAGGCGTCCCAATTGCCCTGCCAAGCCTCGAGGAGAATCCCGAGTTGTCCCTCGCAACTAGGCAGGAGTCCTGACGTTGCTGAACAAACACGTGTGTGGAAGGGCCATCCCCGTCGTAACTCGAGAATACACCCCATGTTCCCGCCGCAACTCGAGAAAAACCATGAGATTTCCCCCTTGCCGCGAGATGAGGCCTGATTCCCCTGCACTGCGTGCAGAGCAATTCCGTGTTGCACATCACACATGAAAGGAGCCTTGATTTCCTTGATGGCACTCCAGAGAAACCCCAAGAACACTGTTTCAAGGCTAGAGGGATCCTGAGGTCACTGTAGCAACACGAAAGAGCTCCGGGGACCAAAATTCAACTCGAGATGAGAGGTTAGTCCCTGGCTTCGACTCCAGAGGAATACCACCTTACCACAAGCACCTCAAGAGGAGGCTTCTCTCAGCTCTAGGTATGTGAGAGGGACCCTGATTTTGCGGCCTCAAGTGGAATGGACACTGCGATGCCCTGGCTCGAAATAAGGCCTGATATCCCTGCAGTGACTTGAATGCAGGCTCGTCTTGCATCTCCCAAGACGAAAGGATGTCTGAATCCCCTGTGGAGACCACAGAGAAAGACCTAGTTCCCCACCTCATCGCGACCGGAGGCCTCACAGACTTTGAAAACTCCATAGGTACGCGGAGATCAGTGCCTCCAAAGCAGACGATGCCTGACTCCTCGTGAAACTTGATAGGAGTCCCAGGATTCCTGTGGCACGTGGACAGGAACCCTTGGTCTCCCGCCTCAGCTGGAGAGGCACCCCAATTGCCCTGCCAAGCCTCGAGGAGAATCCCGAGTTGTCCCTCGCAACTAGGCAGGAGTCCTGACGTCGCTGAACAAACACGTGGGTGGAAGGGCCATCCCCGTCATAACTCGAGAATATACCCCAGGTTCCCGCCGCAACTCGAGAAAAACCATGAGACTTCCCCCTCGCCGTGAGATGAGGCCCGATTCCCCTGCACTGCGTGCAGCGCAATTCCGTGTTGCACATCACATATGAAAGGAGCCTTGATTTCCTTGATGGCACTCCAGAGAAACCCCAAGAACACTGTTTCAAGGCTAGAGGGATCCTGAGGTCACTGTAGCAACACGAAAGAGCTCCGTGGACCAAAAATCAACTCGAGATGAGAGGTTAGTCCCTAACTTCGACTCCAGAGGAATACCACCTTACCACAAGCACCTCAAGAGGAGGCTTCTCTCAGCTCTAGGTATGTGAGAGGGACCCTGATTTTGCGGCCTCAAGTGGAATGGACACTGTGATGCCCTGACGCGAAATAAGGCCGGATATCCCTGCAGTGACTTGAATGCAGGCTCGTCTTGCATCTCCCAAGTTGAAAGGATGTCTGAATCCCCTGTGGAGACCACAGAGAAAGACCTAGTTCCCCACCTCATGGCGACCGGAGGCCTCACATCCTTTGAAAACTCCAGAGGTACGCGGAGATCAGTGCCTCCAAAGGAGACGATGCCTGACTCCTTGTGAAACTCGATAGGAGTCCCAGGATCCCTGTGGCACGTGGAAAGGGCCCCTTGGTGTCCCGCCTCAGCTGGAGAGGCGTCCCAATTGCCCTGCCAAGCCTCGAGGAGAATCCCGAGTTGTCTCTCACAACTAGGCAGGAGTCCTGCCATCGCTGAACAAACACGTGTGTGGAAGGGCCATCCCCGTCGTAACTCGAGAATATACCCCAGGTTCCCGCCGCAACTCGAGATAAACCATGAGACTTCCCCCTCGCCGCGAGATGAGGCCTGATTCCCCTGCACTGTGTGCAGAGCAATACCCGTTGCAGATCACACATGAAAGGAGCCTTGATTTCCTTGATGGCACTCCAGAGAAACCCAAAGAACACTGTTTCAAGGCTAGAGGGATCCTGAGGTCACTGTAGCAACACGAAAGAGCTCCGTGGACCAAAAATCAACTCGAGATGAGAGGTTAGTCCATGGCTTCGACTCCAGAGGAATACCACCTTACCACACGCACCTCAAGAGGAGGCTTCTCTCAGCTCTAGGTATGTGAGAGGGACCCTGAGTTTGCGGCCTCAAGTGGAATGGACACCGCGATGCCCTGGCTCGAAATAAGGCCGGATTACCCTGCAGTGACTTGAATGCAGGCTCGTCTTGCATCTCCCAAGACGAAAGGATGTCTGAATCCCCTGTGGAGACCACAGAGAAAGACCTAGTTCCCCACCTCATCGCGACCGGAGGCCTCACATCCTTTGAAAACTCCAGAGGTACGCTGAGGTCAGTGCCTCCAAAGGAGACGATACCTGACTCCTCGTGAAACTTGAAAGGAGTCCCAGGATTCCTGTGGCACGTGGAAAGGGACCCTTGGTCTCCCGCCTCAGCTGGAGAGGCGTCCCAATTGCCCTGCCAAGCCTCGAGGAGAATCCCGAGTTGTCCCTCGCAAATAGGCAGGAGTCCTGCCGTCGCTGATCAAACACGTGGGTGGAAGGGCCATCCCCGTCGTAACTCGAGAATATACCCCAGGTTCCCGCCGCAACTCGAGAAAAACCATGAGATTTCCCCCTTGCCGCGAGATGAGGCCCGATTCCCCTGCACTGCGTGCAGAGCAATTCCGTGTTGCACATCAGACATGAAAGGAGCCTTGATTTCCTTGCTGGCACTCCAGAGAAACCCCAAGAACACTGTTTCAAGGCTAGAGGGATCCTGAGGTCACTGTAGCAACACGAAAGAGCTCCGTGGACCAAAAATCAACTTGAGATGAGAGGTTAGTCCCTGCCTTCGAATCCAGAGGAATACCACCTTACCACAAGCACCTCAAGAGGAGGCTTCTCTCAGCTCTAGGTATGTGAGAGGGACCCTGAGTTTGCGGCCTCAAGTGGAATGGACACTGTGATGCCCTGACGCGAAATAAGGCCGGATATCCCTGCAGTGACTTGAATGCAGGCTCGTCTTGCATCGCCCAAGGTGAAAGGATGTCTGAATCCCCTGCGGAGACCACAGAGAAAGACCTAGTTCCCCACCTCATGGCGACCGGAGGCCTCACATCCTTTGAAAACTCCATAGGTACGCGGAGATCAGTGCCTCCAAAGGAGACGATGCCTGACTCCTCGTGAAACTTGATAGGAGTCCCAGGAATCCTGTGGCACGTGGATAGGGTCCCTTGGTCTCACGACTCAGCTGGAGAGGCGTCCCTATTGCCCTGCCAAGCCTCGAGGAGAATCGCGAGTTGTCCCTCGCAACTAGGCAGGAGTCCTGACGTCGCTGAACAAACACGTGGGTGGAAGGGCCATCCCCGTCGTAACTCGAGAATATACCCCAGGTTCCCGCCGCAACTCGAGAAAAACCATGAGACTTCCCCCTCGCCGCGAGATGAGGCCCGATTCCCCTGCACTGCGTGCAGAGCAATTCCGTATTGCACATTACATATGAAAGGAGCCTTGATTTCCTTGATGGCACTCCAGAGAAACCCCAAGAACTCTGTTTCAAGGCTAGAGGGATCCTGAGGTCACTGTAGCAACACGAAAGAGCTCCGTGGACCAGAAATCAACTCGAGATGAGAGGTTAGTCCCTGGCTTCGACTCCAGAGGAATACCACCTTACCACAAGCACCTCAAGAGGAGGCTTCTCTCAGCTCTAGGTATGTGAGAGGGACCCTGAGTTTGCGCCCTCAAGTGGAATGGACACTGCGATGCCCTGACGCGAAATAAGGCCGGATATCCCTGCAGTGACTTGAATGCAGGCTCGTCTTGCATTTCCCAAGATGAAAGAATGTCTGAATCCCCAGTGGAGACCACAGAGAAAGACCTAGTTTCCTACCTCATGGCGACCGGAGGCCTCACATCCTTTGAAAACTCCAGAGGTACGCGGAGATCAGTGCCTCCAAAGGAGACGATGCCTGACTCCTCGTGAAACTTGATAGGAGTCCCAGGATTCCTGTGGCACGTGGATAGGGACCCTTTGTCTCCCGCCTCAGCTGGAGAGGCGTCCCAATTGCCCTGCCAAGCCTCGAGGAGAATCCCGAGTTGTCCCTCGCAACTAGGCAGGAGTCCTGACGTTGCTGAACAAACACGTGTGTGGAAGGGCCATCCCCGTCGTAACTCGAGAATACACCCCATGTTCCCGCCGCAACTCGAGAAAAACCATGAGATTTCCCCCTTGCCGCGAGATGAGGCCTGATTCCCCTGCACTGCGTGCAGAGCAATTCCGTGTTGCACATCACACATGAAAGGAGCCTTGATTTCCTTGATGGCACTCCAGAGAAACCCCAAGAACACTGTTTCAAGGCTAGAGGGATCCTGAGGTCACTGTAGCAACACGAAAGAGCTCCGGGGACCAAAATTCAACTCGAGATGAGAGGTTAGTCCCTGGCTTCGACTCCAGAGGAATACCACCTTACCACAAGCACCTCAAGAGGAGGCTTCTCTCAGCTCTAGGTATGTGAGAGGGACCCTGATTTTGCGGCCTCAAGTGGAATGGACACTGCGATGCCCTGGCTCGAAATAAGGCCTGATATCCCTGCAGTGACTTGAATGCAGGCTCGTCTTGCATCTCCCAAGACGAAAGGATGTCTGAATCCCCTGTGGAGACCACAGAGAAAGACCTAGTTCCCCACCTCATCGCGACCGGAGGCCTCACAGACTTTGAAAACTCCATAGGTACGCGGAGATCAGTGCCTCCAAAGCAGACGATGCCTGACTCCTCGTGAAACTTGATAGGAGTCCCAGGATTCCTGTGGCACGTGGACAGGAACCCTTGGTCTCCCGCCTCAGCTGGAGAGGCACCCCAATTGCCCTGCCAAGCCTCGAGGAGAATCCCGAGTTGTCCCTCGCAACTAGGCAGGAGTCCTGACGTCGCTGAACAAACACGTGGGTGGAAGGGCCATCCCCGTCATAACTCGAGAATATACCCCAGGTTCCCGCCGCAACTCGAGAAAAACCATGAGACTTCCCCCTCGCCGTGAGATGAGGCCCGATTCCCCTGCACTGCGTGCAGCGCAATTCCGTGTTGCACATCACATATGAAAGGAGCCTTGATTTCCTTGATGGCACTCCAGAGAAACCCCAAGAACACTGTTTCAAGGCTAGAGGGATCCTGAGGTCACTGTAGCCACACGAAAGAGCTCCGTGGACCAAAAATCAACTCGAGATGAGAGGTTAGTCCCTAACTTCGACTCCAGAGGAATACCACCTTACCACAAGCACCTCAAGAGGAGGCTTCTCTCAGCTCTAGGTATGTGAGAGGGACCCTGATTTTGCGGCCTCAAGTGGAATGGACACTGTGATGCCCTGACGCGAAATAAGGCCGGATATCCCTGCAGTGACTTGAATGCAGGCTCGTCTTGCATCTCCCAAGATGAAAGGATGTCTGAATCCCCTGTGGAGACCACAGAGAAAAACCTAGTTCCCCACCTCATGGCGACCGGAGGCCTCACATCCTTTGAAAACTCCAGAGGTACGCGGAGATCAGTGCCTCCAAAGGAGACGATGCCTGACTCCTTGTGAAACTCGATAGGAGTCCCAGGATCCCTGTGGCACGTGGAAAGGGCCCCTTGGTGTCCCGCCTCAGCTGGAGAGGCGTCCCAATTGCCCTGCCAAGCCTCGAGGAGAATCCCGAGTTGTCTCTCACAACTAGGCAGGAGTCCTGCCATCGCTGAACAAACACGTGTGTGGAAGGGCCATCCCCGTCGTAACTCGAGAATATACCCCAGGTTCCCGCCGCAACTCGAGATAAACCATGAGACTTCCCCCTCGCCGCGAGATGAGGCCTGATTCCCCTGCACTGTGTGCAGAGCAATACCCGTTGCAGATCACACATGAAAGGAGCCTTGATTTCCTTGATGGCACTCCAGAGAAACCCAAAGAACACTGTTTCAAGGCTAGAGGGATCCTGAGGTCACTGTAGCAACACGAAAGAGCTCCGTGGACCAAAAATCAACTCGAGATGAGAGGTTAGTCCATGGCTTCGACTCCAGAGGAATACCACCTTACCACACGCACCTCAAGAGGAGGCTTCTCTCAGCTCTAGGTATGTGAGAGGGACCCTGTGTTTGCGGCCTCAAGTGGAATGGACACCGCGATGCCCTGGCTCGAAATAAGGCCGGATTACCCTGCAGTGACTTGAATGCAGGCTCGTCTTGCATCTCCCAAGACGAAAGGATGTCTGAATCACCTGTGGAGACCACAGAGAAAGACCTAGTTCCCCACCTCATCGCGACCGGAGGCCTCACATCCTTTGAAAACTCCAGAGGTACGCTGAGGTCAGTGCCTCCAAAGGAGACGATACCTGACTCCTCGTGAAACTTGAAAGGAGTCCCAGGATTCCTGTGGCACGTGGAAAGGGACCCTTGGTCTCCCGCCTCAGCTGGAGAGGCGTCCCAATTGCCCTGCCAAGCCTCGAGGAGAATCCCGAGTTGTCCCTCGCAAATAGGCAGGAGTCCTGCCGTCGCTGATCAAACACGTGTGTAGAAGGGCCATCCCCGTTGTAACTCGAGAATATAACCCTGGTTCCCGCCGCAACTCGAGATAAACCATGAGACTTCCCCCTCGCCGCGAGATGAGGCCCGATTCCCCTGCACTGCGTGCAGAGCAATTCCGTGTTGCACATCACACATGAAAGGAGCCTTGATTTCCTTGATGGCACTCCAAAGAAACCCCAAGAACACTGTTTCAAGGCAAGAGGGATCCTGAGGTCACTGTAGCAACACGAAAGAGCTCCGTGGACCAAAAATCAACTCGAGATGAGAGGTTAGTCCCTGGCTTCGACTCCAGAGGAATACCACCTTACCACAAGCACCTCAAGAGGAGGCTTCTCTCAGCTCTAGGTATGTGAGAGGGACCCTGAGTTTGCGGCCTCAAGTGGAATGGACACCGCGATGCCCTGACTCGAAATAAGGCCGCATATCCCTGCAGTGACTTGAATGCAGGCTCGTCTTGCATCTCCCAAGACGAAAGGATGTATGAATCCCCTGTGGAAACCACAGAAAAAGACGTAGTTCCCCACCTCATCGCGAGCGGAGGCCTCACATCCTTTGAAAACTCCAGAGGTACGCGGAGATCAGTGCCTCCAAAGGAGACGATGCCTGACTCCTCGTGAAACTTGATAGGAGTCCCAGGATTCCTGTGGCACGTGGAAAGGGACCCTTGGTCTCCCGCCTCAGCTGGAGAGGCGTCCAAATTGCCCTGCCAAGCCTCGAGGAGAATCCCGAGTTGTCCCTCGCAACTAGGCAGGAGTCCTGACGTCGCTGAACAAACATGTGGGTGGAAGGGCCATCCCTGTCGTAACTCGAGAATATACCCCAGGTTCCCGCCGCAACTCGAGAAAAACCATGAGACTTCACCCTCGCCGCGAGATGACGCCCGATTCCCCTGCACTGCATGCAGAGCAATTCCGTGTTGCACATCACACATGAAAGGAGCCTTGATTTCCTTGGTGGCACTCCAGAGAAACCCCAAGAACACTGTTTCAAGGCTAGAGGGATCCTGAGGTCACTGTAACAACACGAAAGAGCTCCGTGGACCAGAACTCAACTCGAGATGAGAGGATAGTCCCTGGCTTCGACTCCAGAGGAATACCACCTTACCACAAGCACCTCAAGAGGAGGCTTCTCTCAGCTCTAAGTATGTGAGAGGGACCCTGAGTTTGCGGCCTCAAGTTGAATGGACACTGCGATGCCCTGACTCGAAATAAGGCCGGATATCCCTGCAGTGAATTGAATGCAGGCTCGTCTTGCATCTCCCAAGATGAAAGGTTGTCTGAATCACCTGTGGAGACCACAGAGAAGACCTAGTTCCCCACCTCATCGCGACCGGAGGCCTCACATCCTTTGAAAACTTCAGAGGTACGCGGAGATCAGTGTCTCCAAAGGAGACGATGCCTGACTCCTCGTGAAACTTGATAGGAGTCCCAGGATTCCTGTGCACGTGGAAAGGGACCACTGGTCTCCCCGCTCAGCTGGAGAGGCTTCCAAATTGCCCTGCCAAGCCTCGAGGAGAATCCCGAGCTGTCCCTCGCAACTAGGCAGGAGTCCTGCCATCGCTGAACAAACACGTGGGTTGAAGGGCCATCCCCGTTGTAATTCGAGAATATACCCCAGGTTCCCGCCGCAACTCGAGAAAAACCATGAGACTTCCCACTCGCCGCGAGATGAGGCCCGATTCCCCTGCACTGCGTGCAGAGCAATTACGTGTTGCACATCACACATGAAAGGAGCCTTGATTTCCTTGATGGCACTCCAGAGAAACCCCAAGAACACTGTTTCAAGGCTAGAGGGATCCTGAGGTCACTGTAGCAACACGAAAGAGCTCCGTGGACCAAACATCAACTCGAGATGAGAGGTTAGTCCCTGGCTTCGACTCCAGAGGAATACCACCTTACCACAAGCACCTCAAGAGGAGGCTTCTCTCAGCTCTAGCTATGTGAGAGGGACCTTGAATTTGCGGCCTCAAGTGGAATGGACACCGCGATGCCCTGACTCGAAATAAGACCGGATATCCCTGCAGTGACTTGAATGCAGGCTCGTCTTGCATCTCACACGATGAAAGGATGTCTGAATCCCCTGTGGAGACCACAGAGAAAGACCTAGTTCCCCACCTCATCGCGACCGGAGGCCTCACATCCTTTGAAAACTCCAAAGGTACACGGAGATCAGTGTCTCCAAAGGAGACGATGCCTGACTCCTCATGAAACTTGATACGAGTCCCAGGATTCCTGTGGCACGTGGAAAGGGACCCTTGGTCTCCCGCCTCAGCTGGAGAGGCGGCCCATTTGCCCTGCCAAGCCTCGAGGAGAGTCTCGAGTTGTCCCTCGCAACTAGGCAGGAGTCCTGACGTCACTGAACAAACACGTGGCTGGAAGACCCATCCCCGTCGTAACTCGAGAATATACCCCAGGTTCCCGCCGCAACTCGAGAAAAACCATGGGACTTCCCCCTCGCCGCGAGATGAGGCCCGATTCCCCTACACTGCGTGCAGAGCAATTCCGTGTTGCACATCACACATGAAAGGACCCTTGATTTCCTTGATGGCACTCCAGAGAACCCCCAAGAACACTGTTTCAAGGCTAGAGGGATTCTTAGGTCACTGTAGCAACACGAAAGAGCTCCGTGGACCAAAAATCAACTCGAGATGAGATGTTAGTCCCTGGCTTCGACTCCAGAGGAATACCACCTTACCACAAGCACCTCAAGAGGAGGCTTCTCTCAGCTCTAGGTATGTGAGAGGGACCCTGAGTTTGCGGCCTCAAGTAGAATGGACACCGCGATGCCCTGACTCGAAATAAGGCCGGATATCCCTGCAGTGACTTGAATGCAGGCTCGTCTTGCATCTCCCAAGACGAATGGATGTCTGAACCCCTGTGGAGACCACAGAGAAAGACCTAGTTGCCCACCTCATCGCGACCGGAGGCCTCACATCCTTTGAAAATTTCAGAGGTACACGGAGATCAGTGCCTCCAAAGGAGACGATGCCTGACTCCTCGTGAAACTTGATAGGACTCCCAGGATTCCTGTGCACGGGGAAAGGGACACTTTGTCCCCCGCCTCAGCTGGAGAGGCGTCCCAGTTTCCCTGCCAAGCCTCGAGGAGAATCCCGAGTTGTCCCTTGCAACTAGGCAGGAGTCCTGACGTCGCTGAACAAACACATGTGTGGAAGGGCCATCCCCGTCGTAACTCGAGAATATACCCCAGGTTCCCGCCGCAACTCGAGAAAAACCATGAGACTTCCCACTCGCCGTGAGATGAGGCCCGATTCCCCTGCACTGCGTGCAGAGCAATTACATGTTGCACATCACACATGAAAGGAGCCTTGATTTCCTTGATGGCACTCCAGAGAAACCCCAAGAACACTGTTTCAAGGCTAGAGGGATCCTGAGGTCACTGTAGCAACACGAAAGAGCTCCGTGGACCAAACATCAACTCGAGATGAGAGGTTAGTCCCTGGGTTCGACTCCAGAGGAATACCACCTTACCACAAGCACCTCAAGAGGAGGCTTCTCTCAGCTCTAGCTATGTGAGAGGGACCTTGAATTTGCGGCCTCAAGTGGAATGGACACCGCGATGCCCTGACTCGAAATAAGACCGGATATCCCTGCAGTGACTTGAATGCAGGCTCGTCTTGCATCTCACACGATGAAAGGATGTCTGAATCCCCTGTGGAGACCACAGAGAAAGACCTAGTTCCCCACCTCATCGCGACCGGAGGCCTCACATCCTTTGAAAACTGCAGAGGTACACGGAGATCAGTGTCTCCAAAGGAGACGATGCCTGACTCCTCATGAAACTTGATACGAGTCCCAGGATTCCTGTGGCACGTGGAAAGGGACCCTTGGTCTCCCGCCTCAGCTGGAGAGGCGGCCCATTTGCCCTGCCAAGCCTCGAGGAGAGTCTCGAGTTGTCCCTCGCAACTAGGCAGGAGTCCTGACGTCACTGAACAAACACGTGGCTGGAAGACCCATCCCCGTCGTAACTCGAGAATATACCCCAGGTTCCCGCCGCAACTTGAGAAAAACCATGAGACTTCCCCTTGCCGCGAGATGAGGCCCGATTCCCCTGCACTGCGTGCAGAGCAATTCCGTGTTGCACATCACACATGAAAGGAGCCTTGATTTCCTTGATGGCACTCCAGAGAACCCCCAAGAACACTGTTTCAAGGCTAGAGGGATCCTGAGGTCACTGTAGCAACACGAAAGAGCTCCGTGGACCAAAAATCAACTCGAGATGGGATGTTAGTCCCTGGCTTCGACTCCAGAGGAATACCACCTTACCACAAGCACCTCAAGAGGAGGCTTCTCTCAGCTCTAGGTATGTGAGAGGGACCCTGAGTTTGCGGCCTCAAGTAGAATGGACACCGCGATGCCCTGATTCGAAATAAGGCCGGATATCCCTGCAGTGACTTGAATGCAGGCTCGTCTTGCATCTCCCAAGACGAAAGGATGTCTGAACCCCTGTGGAGACCACAGAGAAAGACCTAGTTCCCCACCTCATCGCGACCGGAGGCCTCACATCCTTTGAAAACTCCAGAGGTACGCGGAGATCAGTGCCTCCAAAGGAGACGATGCCTGACTCCTCGTGAAACTTGATAGGAGTCCCAGGATTCCTGTGCACGTGGAAAGGGACACTTTGTCTCCCGCCTCAGCTGGAGAGGCGTCCCAGTTTCCCTGCCAAGCCTCGAGGAGAATCCCGAGTTGTCCCTTGCAACTAGGCAGGAGTCCTGACGTCGCTGAACAAACACATGTGTGGAAGGGCCATCCCCGTCGTAACTCGAGAATATACCCCAGGTTCCCGCCGCAACTCGAGAAAAACCATGAGACGTCCCCCTCGCCGCGAGATGATGCCAGATTCCCCTGCACTGCGTGCAGAGCAATTCCGTGTTGCACATCACACATGAAAGGAGCCTTGATTTCCTTGATGGCACTCCAGAGAAACCCCAAGAACACTGTTTCAAGGCTAGAGGGATCCTGAGGTCACTGTGGCAACACAAAAGAGCTCCGTGGACCGAAAATCAACTGGAGATTAGAGGTTAGTCCCTGGCTTCGACTCCAGTGGAATACCACCTTACCACAAGCACCTCAAGTGGAGGCTTCTCTCAGCTCTAGGTATGGGAGAGGGACCCTGATTTTGTGGCCTCAAGTGGAATGGACACCACGATGCCCTGACTCGAAATAAGGCCGGATATCCCTGCAGTGACTTGAATGCAGGCTCGTCTTGCTTCTCCCAAGACGAAAGGATGTCTGAATCCCCTGTGAAGACCACAGAGAAAGACCTAGTTCCCTACCTCATTGCGACCGAAGGCCTCACATCCTTTGAAAACTCAAGAGGTACGTGGAGATCACTGCCTCCAAAGGAGAAGATGCCTGACTCCTCGTGAAACTTGATAGGAGTCCCAGGATTCCTGTTGCACGTGGAAAGGGACCCTTGGTCTCCCGCCTCAGCTGGAGAGGCGTCCCAATTGCCTGCCAAGCCTCGAGGAGAATCCGGAGTTGTCCCTCGCAACTAGGCAGGAGTCCTGATGTCGCTGAACAAACACGTGGGTGGAAGGGCCATCCCCGTCATAACTCGAGAATATATCCCAGGTTCCCGCCGCAACTCGAGAAAAACCATGAGACTTCCCCCTCGCCGTGAGATGAGGCTCGATTCTCCTGTACTGCATGCAGAGCAATTCCGTGTTGCACATCACACATGAAAGGAGCCTTGATTTCCTTGATGGCACTCCAGAGAAACCCCAAGAACACTGTTTCAATGCTAGAGGGATCCTGAGGTCACTGTAGCAACACGAAAGAGCTCCGTGAACCAGAATTCAACTCGAGATGAGAGGTTAGTTCCTGGCTTCGACTCCAGAGGAATAACACGTTACCACAAGCAGCTCAAGAGGAGGCTTCTCTCAGCTCTAGGTATGTGAGAGGGACCCTGATTTTGCGGCCTCACGTGGAATGGACACTGCGATGCCATGACGCGAAATAAGGCCAGATATCCCTGCAGTGACTTGAATGCAGGCTCGTCTTGCATCTCCCAAGACGAAAGGATGTCTGAATCCCCTGTGGAGACCACAGAGAAAGACCTAGTTCCCCACCTCATCGCGACCGTAGGCTTCAAATTCTTTGAAAATTCCAGAGGTACGAGGAGATCTGTGCCTCCAAAGGAGACGATGCCTGACTCCTCGTGAAACTTGCTAGGAGTTCCAGGATTCCTGTGGCACGTGGAAAGGGACCCTTGGTCTCCTGCCTCAGCTGGAGAGGCGTCCCAATTGCCCTGCAAAGCCTTGAGGAGAATCCCGAGTTGTCCCTCGCAACTAGGCTGGAGTCCTGACGTGGCTGAACAAACACGTGGGTGGAAGGGACATCCCCGTCATAACTCGAGAATATACCCCAGGTCCCCGCCTCAACTCAAGAAAAACCATGAGACTTCCCGCTCGCCGCGAAATGAGGCCGGATTGCCCTGCACTGCGAGCAGAGCAATTCCGTGATGCACATCACACATGAAAGGAGCCTTGATTTCCTTGATGGTACTCCAGAGAAACACCAAGAACACTGTTTCAAGGCTAGAGGGATCCTGAGGTCACTGTAGCAACACGAAAGAGCTCCGTGGACCAAAAATCAACTCGAGATGAGAGGTTAGTCCCTGGCTTCGACTCCAGAGGAATACCACCTTACCACAAGCACCTCAAGAGGAGGCTTCTCTCAGCTCTAGGTATGTGAGAGGGACCCTGAGTTTACGGCCTCAAGTGGAATGAACACCGCGATAACCTGACTCGAAATAAGGCCAGATATCCCTGCAGTGACTTGAATGCAGGCTCGTCTTGAATCTCCCAAGAAGAAAGGATGTCTGAATCCCCTGTGGAGACCACAGGAAAGACCTAGTTCCCTACCTCTTCGCGACCGGAGGCCTTACATCGTTTGAAAACTCCAGAGGTACGCGGAGATCAGTGCCTCCAAAGGAGATGATGCCTGACTCCTCGTGAAACTTGATAGGAGTCCCAGGATTCCTGTGGCACGTGGAAAGGGACTCTTGGTCTCCCGCCTCAGCTGGAGAGGCGTCTCAATTGCCCTGCCAAGCCTCGAGGAGAATCCCGAGTTGTCCCTCGCAACTAGGCAGGAGTCCTGACGTCGCTGAACAAAGACGTGTGTGGAAGGGCATCCCCGTCGTAACTCGAGAATATACCCCAGGTTCCCGCCGCAACTCGAGAAAAACCATGAGACTTCCCCCTCGCCGCGAGATGAGACCCGATTCCCCTGCACTGCGTGCAGAGCCATTCTGTGTTGCACATCACACATGAAAGGAGCCTTGATTTCCTTGATGGCACTCCTGAGAAACCCCAAGAACACTGTTTCAAGGCTAGCAGGATCCTGAGGTCACTGTAGCAACACGAAAGAGCTCCGTGGACCAAGAATCAACTCGAGATGAGAGGTTAGTCCCTGGCTTCGATTGCGGAGAACTACCACCTGACCACAAGCACCTCAAGAGGAGGCTTCTCTCAGCTCTAGGTATGGGAGAGGGACCCTGAGTTTGCGGCCTCAAGTGGAATGGACACCGCGATGCCCTGACTCGAAATAAGGCCGGATATCCCTGCAGTGACTTGAATGCCAGCTCGTCTTGCATCTCCCAAGATGAAAGGATGTCTGAATCCCCGGTGGAGACCACAGAGAAAGACCTAGTTCCCCACCTCATCGCGACCGGAGGCCTCAAATCCTTTGAAAACTCCAGAGGTACGCGGAGATCAGTGTCTCCAAAAGGGACGATGCCTGACTCCTCGTGAAACTTGATAGGAGTCCCAGGATTTCTGTGGCATATGGAAAGGGAAGCTTGGTCTCCCGCCTCAGCTGGAGAGGCGTCCCAATTGCCCTGCCAAGCCTCGAGGAGAATCCCGAGTTGTCCCTCGCAACTAGGCAGGAGTCTTGCCGTCGCTGATCAAACACGTGTGTGGAAGGGACATCCCCGTCCTAACTCGAGAATATACCCCAGGTTCCCGCCGCAACTGGAGAAAAACAATGAGACTTCCCCCTCGCCGCGAGACGAGGCCCGATTCCCCTGAACTGCCTGCAGAGCAATTCCGTGTTGCACATCACACATGAAAGGAGCCTTGATTTTCTTGATGGCACTCCAGAGAAACCACAAGAACACTGCTTCAAGGCTAGAGGGATCCTTAGGTCATTCTAGCAACATGAAAGAGCTCCGTGGACCAAAAATCAACTCGAGATGAGAGGTTAGTCCCTGGCTTCGACTCCAGAGGAATACCACCTTACACAAGCACCTCAAGAGGAGGCTTCTCTCAGCTATAGGTATGTGAGAGGGACCTTGAGTTTGCGGCCTCAAGTGGAATGGACACCGCGTTGCCCTGGCTCGAAATAAGGCCGGATATCCCGCAGTGACTTGAATGCAGGCTCGTCTTGCATCTCCCAAGACGAAAGGATGTCTGAATCCCTTGTGGAGACCACAGAGAAAGACCTAGTTCCCCACCTCATCGCGACCGGAGGCCTCACATCCTTTGAAAACTCCAGAGGTACACGGAGATCAGTGCCTCCAAAGGAGACGATGCCTGACTCCTCGTGAAACTTGATAGGAGTCCCAGGATTCCTGTGGCACCTGGAAAGGGACCCTTGGTCTCCCGCCTCAGCTGGAGAGGCGTCCCAATTGCTCTGCCAAGCCTCGAAGAGAATCCCGAGTTGTCCCTCGCAACTAAGCAGGAGTCCTGACGTCGCTGAAGAAACACGTGTGTGGAAGGGCCATCCCCGTCTTAACTCGAGAATATACCCCAGGTTCCCGCCGCAACTCGAGAAAAACAATGAGACTTCCCCCTTGCCGCGAGATGAGGCCCGATTCCCCTGCACTGCGTGCAGAGCAATTCCGTGTTGCACATCACACATGAAAGGAGCCTTGATTTCCTTGATGGCACTCCAGAGAAACCCCAAGAACACTGTTTCAAGGCTAGAGGGATCCTGAGGTCACTGTAGCAACACGAAGGAGCTCCGTGGACCAGAAATCAACTCGAGATGAGAGGTTAGTCCCTGGCTTCGACTCCAGAGGAATACCACCTTACCACAAGCACCTCAAGAGGAGGCTTCTCTCAGCTCTAGGTATGTGAGAGGGACCCTGAGTTTGCGCCCTCAAGTGGAATGGACACTGCGATGCCCTGACGCGAAATAAGGCCGGATATCCCTGCAGTGACTTGAATGCAGGCTCGTCTTGCATTTCCCAAGATGAAAGAATGTCTGAATCCCCAGTGGAGACCACAGAGAAAGACCTAGTTTCCTACCTCATGGCGACCGAAGGCCTCACATCCTTTGAAAACTCCAGAGGTACGCGGAGATCAGTGCCTCCAAAGGAGACGATGCCTGACTCCTCGTGAAACTTGATAGGAGTCCCAGGATTCCTGTGGCACGTGGATAGGGACCCTTGGTCTCCCGCCTCAGCTGGAGAGGCGTCCCAATTGCCCTGCCAAGCCTCGAGGAGAATCCCGAGTTGTCCCTCGCAACTAGGCAGGAGTCCTGACGTCGCTGAACAAACACGTGGGTGGAAGGGCCATCCCCGTCGAAACTCGAGAATATACCCCAGGTTCCCGCCGCAACTCGAGAAAAACCATGAGACTTCCCCCTCTCCGTGAGATGAGGCCCGATTCCCCTGCACTGCGTGCAGCGCAAATCCGTGTTGCACATCACATATGAAAGGAGCCTTGATTTCCTTGATGGCACTCCAGAGAAACCCCAAGAACACTGTTTCAAGGCTAGAGGGATCCTGAGGTCACTGTAGCAACACGAAAGAGCTCCGTGGACCAAAAATCAACTCGAGATGAGAGGTTAGTCCCTAACTTCGACTCCAGAGGAATACCACCTTACCACAAGCACCTCAAGAGGAGGCTTCTCTCAGCTCTAGGTTTGTGAGAGGGACCCTGAGTTTGCGGCCTCAAGTGGAATGGACACCGCGATGCCCTGACTCGAAATAAGGCCGCATATCCCTGCAGTGACTTGAATGCAGGCTCGTCTTGCATCTCCCAAGACGAAAGGATGTCTGAATCCCCTGTGGAGACCACAGAAAAAGACGTAGTTCCCCACCTCATCGCGAGCGGAGGCCTCACATCCTTTGAAAACTCCAGAGGTACGCGGAGATCAGTGCCTCCAAAGGAGACGATGCCTGACTCCTCGTGAAACTTGATAGGAGTCCCAGGATTCCTGTGGCACGTGGAAAGGGACCCTTGGTCTCCCGCCTCAGCTGGAGAGGCGTCCAAATTGCCCTGCCAAGCCTCGAGGAGAATCCCGAGTTGTCCCTCGCAACTAGGCAGGAGTCCTGACGTCGCTGAACAAACATGTGGGTGGAAGGGCCATCCCTGTCGTAACTCGAGAATATACCCCAGGTTCCCGCCGCAACTCGAGAAAAACCATGAGACTTCACCCTCGCCGCGAGATGACGCCCGATTCCCCAGCACTGCATGCAGAGCAATTCCGTGTTGCACATCACACATGAAAGGAGCCTTGATTTCCTTGGTGGCACTCCAGAGAAACCCCAAGAACACTGTTTCAAGGCTAGAGGGATCCTGAGGTCACTGTAACAACACGAAAGAGCTCCGTGGACCAAAACTCAACTCGAGATGAGAGGATAGTCCCTGGCTTCGACTCCAGAGGAATACCACCTTACCACAAGCACCTCAAGAGGAGGCTTCTCTCAGCTCTAAGTATGTGAGAGGGACCCTGAGTTTGCGGTCTCAAGTTGAATGGACACTGCGATGCCCTGACTCGAAATAAGGCCGGATATCCCTGCAGTGACTTGAATGCAGGCTCGTCTTGCATCTCCCAAGATGAAAGGTTGTCTGAATCACCTGTGGAGACCACAGAGAAAGACCTAGTTCCCCACCTCATCGCGACCGGAGGCCTCACATCCTTTGAAAACTTCAGAGGTACGCGGAGATCAGTGTCTCCAAAGGAGACGATGCCTGACTCCTCGTGAAACTTGATAGGAGTCCCAGGATTCCTGTGCACGTGGAAAGGGACCACTGGTCTCCCGGCTCAGCTGGAGAGGCTTCCAAATTGCCCTGCCAAGCCTCGAGGAGAATCCCGAGCTGTCCCTCGCAACTAGGCAGGAGTCCTGCCATCGCTGAACAAACACGTGGGTTGAAGGGCCATCCCCGTTGTAATTCGAGAATATACCCCAGGTTCCCGCCGCAACTCGAGAAAAACCATGAGACTTCCCACTCGCCGCGAGATGAGGCCCGATTCCCCTGCACTGCGTGCAGAGCAATTGCGTGTTGCACATCACACATGAAAGGAGCTTTGATTTCCTTGATGGCACTCCAGAGAAACCCCAAGAACACTGTTTCAAGGCTAGAGGGATCCTGAGGTCACTGTAGCAACACGAAAGAGCTCCGTGGACCAAACATCAACTCGAGATGAGAGGTTAGTCCCTGGCTTCGACTCCAGAGGAATACCACCTTACCACAAGCACCTCAAGAGGAGGCTTCTCTCAGCTCTAGCTATGTGAGAGGGACCTTGAATTTGCGGCCTCAAGTGGAATGGACACCGCGATGCCCTGACTCGAAATAAGACCGGATATCCCTGCAGTGACTTGAATGCAGGCTCGTCTTGCATCTCACACGATGAAAGGATGTCTGAATCCCCTGTGGAGACCACAGAGAAAGACCTAGTTCCCCACCTCATCGCGACCGGAGGCCTCACATCCTTTGAAAACTCCAGAGGTACACGGAGATCAGTGTCTCCAAAGGAGACGATGCCTGACTCCTCATGAAACTTGATACGAGTCCCAGGATTCCTGTGGCACGTGGAAAGGGACCCTTGGTCTCCCGCCTCAGCTGGAGAGGCGGCCCATTTGCCCTGCCAAGCCTCGAGGAGAGTCTCGAGTTGTCCCTCGCAACTAGGCAGGAGTCCTGACGTCACTGAACAAACACGTGGCTGGAAGACCCATCCCCGTCGTAACTCGAGAATATACCCCAGGTTCCCGCCGCAACTCGAGAAAAACCATGGGACTTCCCCCTCGCCGCGAGATGAGGCCCGATTCCCCTACACTGCGTGCAGAGCAATTCCGTGTTGCACATCACACATGAAAGGAGCCTTGATTTCCTTGATGGCACTCCAGAGAACCCCCAAGAACACTGTTTCAAGGCTAGAGGGATTCTTAGGTCACTGTAGCAACACGAAAGAGCTCCGTGGACCAAAAATCAACTCGAGATGAGATGTTAGTCCCTGGCTTCGACTCCAGAGGAATACCACCTTACCACAAGCACCTCAAGAGGAGGCTTCTCTCAGCTCTAGGTATGTGAGAGGGACCCTGAGTTTGCGGCCTCAAGTGGAATGGACACCGCGATGCCCTGACTCGAAATAAGGCCGGATATCCCTGCAGTGACTTGAATGCAGGCTCGTCTTGCATCTCCCAAGACGAAAGGATGTCTGAACCCCTGTGGAGACCACAGAGAAAGACCTAGTTGCCCACCTCATCGCGACCGGAGGCCTCACATCCTTTGAAAATTTCAGAGGTACACGGAGATCAGTGCCTCCAAAGGAGACGATGCCTGACTCCTCGTGAAACTTGATAGGACTCCCAGGATTCCTGTGCACGGGGAAAGGGACACTTTGTCCCCCGCCTCAGCTGGAGAGGCGTCCCAGTTTCCCTGCCAAGCCTCGAGGAGAATCCCGAGTTGTCCCTTGCAACTAGGCAGGAGTCCTGACGTCGCTGAACAAACACATGTGTGGAAGGGCCATCCCCGTCGTAACTCGAGAATATACCCCAGGTTCCCGCCGCAACTCGAGAAAAACCATGAGACTTCCCACTCGCCGCGAGATGAGGCCCGATTCCCCTGCACTGCCTGCAGAGCAATTACATGTTGCACATCACACATGAAAGGAGCCTTGATTTCCTTGATGGCACTCCAGAGAAACCCCAAGAACACTGTTTCAAGGCTAGAGGGATCCTGAGGTCACTGTAGCAACACGAAAGAGCTCCGTGGACCAAACATCAACTCGAGATGAGAGGTTAGTCCCTGGCTTCGACTCCAGAGGAATACCACCTTACCACAAGCACCTCAAGAGGAGGCTTCTCTCAGCTCTAGCTATGTGAGAGGGACCTTGAATTTGCGGCCTCAAGTGGAATGGACACCGCGATGCCCTGACTCGAAATAAGACCGGATATCCCTGCAGTGACTTGAATGCAGGCTCGTCTTGCATCTCACACGATGAAAGGATGTCTGAATCCCCTGTGGAGACCACAGAGAAAGACCTAGTTCCCCACCTCATGGCGACCGGAGGCCTCACATCCTTTGAAAACTGCAGAGGTACACGGAGATCAGTGTCTCCAAAGGAGACGATGCCTGACTCCTCATGAAACTTGATACGAGTCCCAGGATTCCTGTGGCACGTGGAAAGGGACACTTGGTCTCCCGCCTCAGCTGGAGAGGCGGCCCATTTGCCCTGCCAAGCCTCGAGGAGAGTCTCGAGTTGTCCCTCGCAACTAGGCAGGAGTCCTGACGTCACTGAACAAACACGTGGCTGGAAGACCCATCCCCGTCGTAACTCGAGAATATACCCCAGGTTCCCGCCGCAACTTGAGAAAAACCATGAGACTTCCCCCTCGCCGCGAGATGAGGCCCGATTCCCCTGCACTGCGTGCAGAGCAATTCCGTATTGCACATCACACATGAAAGGAGCCTTGATTTCCTTGATGGCACTCCAGAGAACCCCCAAGAACACTGTTTCAAGGCTAGAGGGATCCTGAGGTCACTGTAGCAACACGAAAGAGCTCCGTGGACCAAAAATCAACTCGAGATGGGATGTTAGTCCCTGGCTTCGACTCCAGAGGAATACCACCTTACCACAAGCACCTCAAGAGGAGGCTTCTCTCAGCTCTAGGTATGTGAGAGGGACCCTGAGTTTGCGGCCTCAAGTAGAATGGACACCGCGATGCCCTGATTCGAAATAAGGCCGGATATCCCTGCAGTGACTTGAATGCAGGCTCGTCTTGCATCTCCCAAGACGAAAGGATGTCTGAACCCCTTTGGAGACCACAGAGAAAGACCTAGTTCCCCACCTCATCGCGACCGGAGGCCTCACATCCTTTGAAAACTTCAGAGGTACACGGAGATCAGTGCCTCCAAAGGAGACGATGCCTGACTCCTCGTGAAACTTGATAGGAGTCCCAGGATTCCTGTGCACGTGGAAAGGGACACTTTGTCTTCCGCCTCAGCTGGAGAGGCGTCCCAGTTTCCCTGCCAAGCCTCGAGGAGAATCCCGAGTTGTCCCTTGCAACTAGGCAGGAGTCCTGACGTCGCTGAACAAACACATGTGTGGAAGGGCCATCCCCGTCGTAACTCGAGAATATACCCCAGGTTCCCGCCGCAACTCGAGAAAAACCATGAGACGTCCCCCTCGCCGCGAGATGATGCCAGATTCCCCTGCACTGCGTGCAGAGCAATTCCGTGTTGCACATCACACATGAAAGGAGCCTTGATTTCCTTGATGGCACTCCAGAGAAACCCCAAGAACACTGTTTCAAGGCTAGAGGGATCCTGAGGTCACTGTGGCAACACAAAAGAGCTCCGTGGACCAAAAATCAACTGGAGATGAGAGGTTAGTCCCTGGCTTCGACTCCAGTGGAATACCACCTTACCACAAGCACCTCAAGAGGAGGCTTCTCTCAGCTCTAGGTATGGGAGAGGGACCCTGAGTTTGTGGAATCAAGTGGAATGGACACCACGATGCCCTGACTCGAAATAAGGCCGGATATCCCTGCAGTGACTTGAATGCAGGCTCGTCTTGCTTCTCCCAAGACGAAAGGATGTCTGAATCCCCTGTGAAGACCACAGAGAAAGACCTAGTTCCCTTCCTCATTGCGACCGAAGGCCTCACATCCTTTGAAAACTCAAGAGGTACGTGGAGATCACTGCCTCCAAAGGAGAAGATACCTGACTCCTCGTGAAACTTGATAGGAGTCCCAGGATTCCTGTTGCACGTGGAAAGGGACCCTTGGTCTCCCGCCTCAGCTGGAGAGGCGTCCCAATTGCCCTGCCAAGCCTCGAGGAGAATCCGGAGTTGTCCCTCGCAACTAGGCAGGAGTCCTGATGTCGCTGAACAAACACGTGGGTGGAAGGGCCATCCCCGTCATAACTCGAGAATATACCCCAGGTTCCCGCCGCAACTCGAGAAAAACCATGAGACTTCCCCCTCGCCGTGAGATGAGGCTCGATTCTCCTGTACTGCATGCAGAGCAATTCCGTGTTGCACATCACACATGAAAGGAGCCTTGATTTCCTTGATGGCACTCCAGAGAAACCCCAAGAACACTCTTTCAAGGCTAGAGGGATCCTGAGGTCACTGTAGCAACACGAAAGAGCTCCGTGAACCAGAATTCAACTCGAGATGAGAGGTTAGTTCCTGGCTTCGACTCCAGAGGAATAACACGTTACCACAAGCAGCTCAAGAGGAGGCTTCTCTCAGCTCTAGGTATGTGAGAGGGACCCTGATTTTGCGGCCTCACGTGGAATGGACACTGCGATGCCATGACGCGAAATAAGGCCAGATATCCCTGCAGTGACTTGAATGCAGGCTCGTCTTGCATCTCCCAAGACGAAAGGATGTCTGAATCCCCTGTGGAGACCACTGAGAAAGACCTAGTTCCCCACCTCATCGCGACCGTAGGCTTCAAATTCTTTGAAAATTCCAGAGGTACGAGGAGATCTGTGCCTCCAAAGGAGACGATGCCTGACTCCTCGTGAAACTTGCTAGGAGTTCCAGGATTCCTGTGGCACGTGGAAAGGGACCCTTGGTCTCCTGCCTCAGCTGGAGAGGCGTCCCAATTGCCCTGCAAAGCCTTGAGGAGAATCCCGAGTTGTCCCTCGCAACTAGCCTGGAGTCCTGACGTGGCTGAACAAACACGTGGGTGGAAGGGACATCCCCGTCATAACTCGAGAATATACCCCAGGTCCCCGCCTCAACTCAAGAAAAACCATGAGACTTCCCGCTCGCCGCGAAATGAGGCCGGATTGCCCTGCACTGCGAGCAGAGCAATTCCGTGATGCACATCACACATGAAAGGAGCCTTGATTTCCTTGATGGTACTCCAGAGAAACACCAAGAACACTGTTTCAAGGCTAGAGGGATCCTGAGGTCACTGTAGCAACACGAAAGAGCTCCGTGGACCAAAAATCAACTCGAGATGAGAGGTTAGTCCCTGGCTTCGACTCCAGAGGAATACCACCTTACCCCAAGCACCTCAAGAGGAGGCTTCTCTCAGCTCTAGGTATGTGAGAGGGACCCTGAGTTTACGGCCTCAAGTGGAATGAACACCGCGATAACCTGACTCGAAATAAGGCCAGATATCCCTGCAGTGACTTGAATGCAGGCTCGTCTTGCATCTCCCAAGAAGAAAGGATGTCTGAATCCCCTGTGGAGACCACAGGAAAGACCTATTTCCCTACCTCTTCTCGACCGGAGGCCTTACATCGTTTGAAAACTCCAGAGGTACGCGGAGATCAGTGCCTCCAAAGGAGATGATGCCTGACTCCTCGTGAAACTTGATAGGAGTCCCAGGTTTCCTGTGGCACGTGGAAAGGGACTCTTGGTCTCCCGCCTCAGCTGGAGAGGCGTCTCAATTGCCCTGCCAAGCCTCGAGGAGAATCCCGAGTTGTCCCTCGCAACTAGGCAGGAGTCCTGACGTCGCTGAACAAAGACGCGTGTGGAAGGGCATCCCCGTCGTAACTCGAGAATATACCCCAGGTTACCGCCGCAACTCGATAAAAACCATGAGACTTCCCCCTCGCCGCGAGATGATACCCGATTCCCCTGCACTGCGTGCAGAGCCATTCTGTGTTGCACATCACACATGAAAGGAGCCTTGATTTCCTTGATGGCACTCCTGAGAAACCCCAAGAACACTGTTTCAAGGCTCGAGGGATCCTCAGGTCACTGTAGCAACACGAAAGAGCTCCGTGGACCAAGAATCAACTCGAGATGAGAGGTTAGTCCCTGGCTTCGATTGCGAAGAACTACCACCTGACCACAAGCACCTCAAGAGGAGGCTTCTCTCAGCTCTAGGTATGGGAGAGGGACCCTGAGTTTGCGGCCTCAAGTGGAATGGACACCGCGATGCCCTGACTCGAAATAAGGCCGGATATCCCTGCAGTGACTTGAATGCCAGCTCGTCTTGCATCTCCCAAGATGAAAGGATGTCTGAATCCCCGGTGGAGACCACAGAGAAAGACCTAGTTCCCCACCTCATCGCTACCGGAGGCCTCAAATCCTTTGAAAACTCCAGAGGTACGCGGAGATCAGTGTCTCCAAAAGGGACGATGCCTGACTCCTCGTGAAACTTGATAGGAGTCCCAGGATTTCTGTGGTACATGGAAAGGGAAGCTTGGTCTCCCGCCTCAGCTGGAGAGGCGTCCCAATTGCCCTGCCAAGCCTCGAGGAGAATCCCGAGTTGTCCCTCGCAACTAGGCAGGAGTCTTGCCGTCGCTGATCAAACACGTGTGTGGAAGGGACATCCCCGTCCTAACTCGAGAATATACCCCAGGTTCCCGCCGCAACTCGAGAAAAACAATGAGACTTCCCCCTCGCCGCGAGACGAGGCCCGATTCCCCTGAACTGCCTGCAGAGCAATTCCGTGTTGCACATCACACATGAAAGGAGCCTTGATTTTCTTGATGGCACTCCAGAGAAACCACAAGAACACTGCTTCAAGGCTAGAGGGATCCTTAGGTCATTCTAGCAACATGAAAGAGCTCCGTAGACCAAAAATCAACTCGAGATGAGAGGTTAGTCCCTGGCTTCGACTCCAGAGGAATACCACCTTACACAAGCACCTCAAGAGGAGGCTTCTCTCAGCTATAGGTATGTGAGAGGGACCTTGAGTTTGCGGCCTCAAGTGGAATGGACACCGCGTTGCCCTGACTCGAAATAAGGCCGGATATCCCGCAGTGACTTGAATGCAGGCTCGTCTTGCATCTCCCAAGACGAAAGGATGTCTGAATCCCTTGTGGAGACCACAGAGAAAGACCTAGTTCCCCACCTCATCGCGACCGGAGGCCTCACATCCTTTGAAAACTCCAGAGGTACACGGAGATCAGTGCCTCCAAAGGAGACGATGCCTGACTCCTCGTGAAACTTGATAGGAGTCCCAGGATTCCTGTGGCACCTGGAAAGGGACCCTTGGTCTCCCGCCTCAGCTGGAGAGGCGTCCCAATTGCCCTGCCAAGCCTCGAAGAGAATCCCGAGTTGTCCCTTGCAACTAGGCAGGAGTCCTGACGTCGCTGAACAAACACATGTGTGGAAGGGCCATCCCCGTCGTAACTCGAGAATATACCCCAGGTTCCCGCCGCAACTCGAGAAAAACCATGAGACGTCCCCCTCGCCGCGAGATGATGCCAGATTCCCCTGCACTGCGTGCAGAGCAATTCCGTGTTGCACATCACACATGAAAGGAGCCTTGATTTCCTTGATGGCACTCCAGAGAAACCCCAAGAACACTGTTTCAAGGCTAGAGGGATCCTGAGGTCACTGTGGCAACACAAAAGAGCTCCGTGGACCAAAAATCAACTGGAGATGAGAGGTTAGTCCCTGGCTTCGACTCCAGTGGAATACCACCTTACCACAAGCACCTCAAGAGGAGGCTTCTCTCAGCTCTAGGTATGGGAGAGGGACCCTGAGTTTGTGGAATCAAGTGGAATGGACACCACGATGCCCTGACTCGAAATAAGGCCGGATATCCCTGCAGTGACTTGAATGCAGGCTCGTCTTGCTTCTCCCAAGACGAAAGGATGTCTGAATCCCCTGTGAAGACCACAGAGAAAGACCTAGTTCCCTTCCTCATTGCGACCGAAGGCCTCACATCCTTTGAAAACTCAAGAGGTACGTGGAGATCACTGCCTCCAAAGGAGAAGATACCTGACTCCTCGTGAAACTTGATAGGAGTCCCAGGATTCCTGTTGCACGTGGAAAGGGACCCTTGGTCTCCCGCCTCAGCTGGAGAGGCGTCCCAATTGCCCTGCCAAGCCTCGAGGAGAATCCGGAGTTGTCCCTCGCAACTAGGCAGGAGTCCTGATGTCGCTGAACAAACACGTGGGTGGAAGGGCCATCCCCGTCATAACTCGAGAATATACCCCAGGTTCCCGCCGCAACTCGAGAAAAACCATGAGACTTCCCCCTCGCCGTGAGATGAGGCTCGATTCTCCTGTACTGCATGCAGAGCAATTCCGTGTTGCACATCACACATGAAAGGAGCCTTGATTTCCTTGATGGCACTCCAGAGAAACCCCAAGAACACTCTTTCAAGGCTAGAGGGATCCTGAGGTCACTGTAGCAACACGAAAGAGCTCCGTGAACCAGAATTCAACTCGAGATGAGAGGTTAGTTCCTGGCTTCGACTCCAGAGGAATAACACGTTACCACAAGCAGCTCAAGAGGAGGCTTCTCTCAGCTCTAGGTATGTGAGAGGGACCCTGATTTTGCGGCCTCACGTGGAATGGACACTGCGATGCCATGACGCGAAATAAGGCCAGATATCCCTGCAGTGACTTGAATGCAGGCTCGTCTTGCATCTCCCAAGACGAAAGGATGTCTGAATCCCCTGTGGAGACCACTGAGAAAGACCTAGTTCCCCACCTCATCGCGACCGTAGGCTTCAAATTCTTTGAAAATTCCAGAGGTACGAGGAGATCTGTGCCTCCAAAGGAGACGATGCCTGACTCCTCGTGAAACTTGCTAGGAGTTCCAGGATTCCTGTGGCACGTGGAAAGGGACCCTTGGTCTCCTGCCTCAGCTGGAGAGGCGTCCCAATTGCCCTGCAAAGCCTTGAGGAGAATCCCGAGTTGTCCCTCGCAACTAGCCTGGAGTCCTGACGTGGCTGAACAAACACGTGGGTGGAAGGGACATCCCCGTCATAACTCGAGAATATACCCCAGGTCCCCGCCTCAACTCAAGAAAAACCATGAGACTTCCCGCTCGCCGCGAAATGAGGCCGGATTGCCCTGCACTGCGAGCAGAGCAATTCCGTGATGCACATCACACATGAAAGGAGCCTTGATTTCCTTGATGGTACTCCAGAGAAACACCAAGAACACTGTTTCAAGGCTAGAGGGATCCTGAGGTCACTGTAGCAACACGAAAGAGCTCCGTGGACCAAAAATCAACTCGAGATGAGAGGTTAGTCCCTGGCTTCGACTCCAGAGGAATACCACCTTACCCCAAGCACCTCAAGAGGAGGCTTCTCTCAGCTCTAGGTATGTGAGAGGGACCCTGAGTTTACGGCCTCAAGTGGAATGAACACCGCGATAACCTGACTCGAAATAAGGCCAGATATCCCTGCAGTGACTTGAATGCAGGCTCGTCTTGCATCTCCCAAGAAGAAAGGATGTCTGAATCCCCTGTGGAGACCACAGGAAAGACCTATTTCCCTACCTCTTCTCGACCGGAGGCCTTACATCGTTTGAAAACTCCAGAGGTACGCGGAGATCAGTGCCTCCAAAGGAGATGATGCCTGACTCCTCGTGAAACTTGATAGGAGTCCCAGGTTTCCTGTGGCACGTGGAAAGGGACTCTTGGTCTCCCGCCTCAGCTGGAGAGGCGTCTCAATTGCCCTGCCAAGCCTCGAGGAGAATCCCGAGTTGTCCCTCGCAACTAGGCAGGAGTCCTGACGTCGCTGAACAAAGACGCGTGTGGAAGGGCATCCCCGTCGTAACTCGAGAATATACCCCAGGTTACCGCCGCAACTCGATAAAAACCATGAGACTTCCCCCTCGCCGCGAGATGATACCCGATTCCCCTGCACTGCGTGCAGAGCCATTCTGTGTTGCACATCACACATGAAAGGAGCCTTGATTTCCTTGATGGCACTCCTGAGAAACCCCAAGAACACTGTTTCAAGGCTCGAGGGATCCTCAGGTCACTGTAGCAACACGAAAGAGCTCCGTGGACCAAGAATCAACTCGAGATGAGAGGTTAGTCCCTGGCTTCGATTGCGAAGAACTACCACCTGACCACAAGCACCTCAAGAGGAGGCTTCTCTCAGCTCTAGGTATGGGAGAGGGACCCTGAGTTTGCGGCCTCAAGTGGAATGGACACCGCGATGCCCTGACTCGAAATAAGGCCGGATATCCCTGCAGTGACTTGAATGCCAGCTCGTCTTGCATCTCCCAAGATGAAAGGATGTCTGAATCCCCGGTGGAGACCACAGAGAAAGACCTAGTTCCCCACCTCATCGCTACCGGAGGCCTCAAATCCTTTGAAAACTCCAGAGGTACGCGGAGATCAGTGTCTCCAAAAGGGACGATGCCTGACTCCTCGTGAAACTTGATAGGAGTCCCAGGATTTCTGTGGTACATGGAAAGGGAAGCTTGGTCTCCCGCCTCAGCTGGAGAGGCGTCCCAATTGCCCTGCCAAGCCTCGAGGAGAATCCCGAGTTGTCCCTCGCAACTAGGCAGGAGTCTTGCCGTCGCTGATCAAACACGTGTGTGGAAGGGACATCCCCGTCCTAACTCGAGAATATACCCCAGGTTCCCGCCGCAACTCGAGAAAAACAATGAGACTTCCCCCTCGCCGCGAGACGAGGCCCGATTCCCCTGAACTGCCTGCAGAGCAATTCCGTGTTGCACATCACACATGAAAGGAGCCTTGATTTTCTTGATGGCACTCCAGAGAAACCACAAGAACACTGCTTCAAGGCTAGAGGGATCCTTAGGTCATTCTAGCAACATGAAAGAGCTCCGTAGACCAAAAATCAACTCGAGATGAGAGGTTAGTCCCTGGCTTCGACTCCAGAGGAATACCACCTTACACAAGCACCTCAAGAGGAGGCTTCTCTCAGCTATAGGTATGTGAGAGGGACCTTGAGTTTGCGGCCTCAAGTGGAATGGACACCGCGTTGCCCTGACTCGAAATAAGGCCGGATATCCCGCAGTGACTTGAATGCAGGCTCGTCTTGCATCTCCCAAGACGAAAGGATGTCTGAATCCCTTGTGGAGACCACAGAGAAAGACCTAGTTCCCCACCTCATCGCGACCGGAGGCCTCACATCCTTTGAAAACTCCAGAGGTACACGGAGATCAGTGCCTCCAAAGGAGACGATGCCTGACTCCTCGTGAAACTTGATAGGAGTCCCAGGATTCCTGTGGCACCTGGAAAGGGACCCTTGGTCTCCCGCCTCAGCTGGAGAGGCGTCCCAATTGCCCTGCCAAGCCTCGAAGAGAATCCCGAGTTGTCCCTCGCAACTAAGCAGGAGTCCTGACGTCGCTGAAGAAACACGTGTGTGGAAGGGCCATCCCCGTCTTAACTCGAGAATATACCCCAGGTTCCCGCCGCAACTCGAGAAAAACCATGAGACTTCCCCCTTGCCGCGAGATGAGGCCCGATTCCCCTGCACTGCGTGCAGAGCAATTCCGTGCTGCACATCACACATGAAAGGAGCCTTGATTTCCTTGATGGCCCTCCAGAGAATCCCCAAGAACACTGTTTCAAGGCTAGAGGGATCCTGAGGTCATTGTAGCAACACGAAAGAGCTCCGTGGACCAAAAATCAACTTGAGATGAGAGGTTAGTCCCTGGCTTTGACTCCAGAGGAATACCACCTTACCACAAGCACCTCAAGAGGAGGCTTCTCTCAGCTCCCGCTATGTGAGAGGGACCCTGAGTTTGCGCCCTCAAGTGGAATGAACACCGCGACGCCCTGATTCGAAATAAGGCCGGATATCCCTGCAGTGACTTGAATGCAGGCTTGTCTTGCATCTCCCAAGACGAAAGGATGTCTGAATCCCCTGTGGAGACCGCAGAGAAAGACCTAGTTCCCCACCTCATCGTGACCGGAGGCCTCACATCCCTTGAAAATTCCAGAGGTACGCGGAGATCAGTGCCTCCAAAGGAGACGATGCCTGACTCCTAGTGAAACTTGATAGGAGTCCCAGGATTCCTGTGGCACTTGGAAAGCGACCCTTGGTCTCCCGCCTCAGCTGGAGAGGCGTCCCAATTGCCCTGCCAAGCCTCGAGGAGAATCCCGAGTTGTCCCTCGCAACTAAGCAGGAGTCCTGACGTCGCTGAACAAACACGTGTGTGGAAGGCCATCCCCGGCTTAACTCGAGAATATTCCCCAGGTTCCCACCGCAACTCGAGAAAAACCATGAGACTTCCCCCTCGCCGCGAGATGAGGCCCGATTCCCCTGCACTGCGTGCAGAGCAATTCCGTGTTGCACATCAAATATGAAAGGAGCCTTGATGTCCTTGATGGCCCTCCAGAGAATCCCCAAGAACACTCTTTCAAGGCTAGAGGGATGCTGAGGTCACTGTAGCAACACGAAAGAGCTCCGTGTACCAAAAATCAACTCAAGATGAGAGGTTAGTCCCTGGCTTCGACTCCAGAGGAATACCACTTTACCACAAGCACCTCAAGAGGAGGTTTCTCTCAGCTCTAGGTATCTGAGAGGGACCCTGATTTTGCGGCCTCAAGTGGAATGGACACTGCGATGCCCTGAAGGGAAATAAGGCCGGATGTCCCTGCAGTGACTTGAATGCAGGCTCGTCTTGCATCTCCCAAGATGAAAGGATGTGTGAATCCCCTGTGGAAACCACAGAGAAAGACCTAGTTCCCCACCTCATCGTTACCGGAGGCCTCACATCCTTTGAAAACTCCAGAGGTACGCGGAGATCAGTGCCTCAAAAGGAGACGATGCCTGACTCCTCGTGAAACTTGATAGGATTCCCAGCATTCCTGTGGCACGTGGAAAGGGACACTTGGTCTCCCGCCTCAGCTGGAGAGGCGTCCCAATTGCCCTGCCAAGCCTCGAGGAGAATCCCGAGTTGTCCCTCGCAACTAGGCAGGAGTCCTGACGTCGCTGAACAAACACGAGTGTGGAAGGGCCATCCCCGTTGTAACTCGAGATTATACCCCAGGTTCCCGCCGCAACTCGAGAAAAACCATGAGACTTCCCCATCGCCGCGAGATGAGGCCCGATTCCCCTGCACTGCATGCAGAGCAATTCCGTGCTGCAGATCACACATGAAAGGATCCTTGATTTCCTTGATGGCACTCCAGAGAAACCCCAAGAACACTGTTTCAAGGCTAGAGGGATCCTGAGGTCACTGTAGCCACACGAAAGAGCTCCGTGGACCAAAAATCAACTCGAGATGAGAGGTTAGTCCCTGGCTTCGACTCCAGAGGAAACCACCTTACCACAAGCACCTCAAGAGGAGGCTTCTCTCAGCTCTAGGTATGTGAGAGGGACCCTGAGTTTGCGGCTTCAAGTGGAATGGACACTGCGATGCCCTGGCTCGAAATAAGGCCGGATATCCCTGCAGTGACTTGAATGCAGGCTCGTCTTGCATCTCCCAAGACGAAAGGATGTCTGAATCCCCTGTGGAGACCACAGAGAAAGACCTAGTTCCCCACCTCATCGCGACCGGAGGCCTCACATACTTTGAAAACTCCAGAGGTACACGGAGATCAGTGCCTCCAAAGGAGACGATGCCTGACTCCTCGTGAAACTTGATAGGAGTCCCAGGATTCCTGTGGCACGTGGAAAGGGACCCTCGGTCTCCCGCCTCAGCTGGAGAGGCGTCCCAATTGCCCTGCCATGCCTCGAGGAGAATCCCGAGTTGTCCCTCGCAACTAGGCAGGAGTCCTGACGTTGCTGAACAAACACGTGTGTGGAAGGGCCATCCCCGTCGTAACTCGAGAATATACCCCAGGTTCCCGCCGCAACTCGATAAAAACCATGAGACTTCCCCCTCGCCGCGAGATGAGGCTCGATTCCCCTGCACTGTATGCAGAGCAATTCCGTGTTGCGCATTTAACATGAAAGGAGCCTTGATTTCCTTGAGGGCACTCCAGAGAAACCCCAAGAACACTCTTTCAAGGCTAGAGGGATCCTGAGGTCACTGTAGCAACACGAAAGAGCTCCGTGAACCAGAATTCAACTCGAGATGAGAGGTTAGTTCCTGGCTTCGACTCCAGAGGAATAACACGTTACCACAAGCAGCTCAAGAGGAGGCTTCTCTCAGCTCTAGGTATGTGAGAGGGACCCTGATTTTGCGGCCTCACGTGGAATGGACACTGCGATGCCATGACGCGAAATAAGGCCAGATATCCCTGCAGTGACTTGAATGCAGGCTCGTCTTGCATCTCCCAAGACGAAAGGATGTCTGAATCCCCTGTGGAGACCACTGAGAAAGACCTAGTTCCCCACCTCATCGCGACCGTAGGCTTCAAATTCTTTGAAAATTCCAGAGGTACGAGGAGATCTGTGCCTCCAAAGGAGACGATGCCTGACTCCTCGTGAAACTTGCTAGGAGTTCCAGGATTCCTGTGGCACGTGGAAAGGGACCCTTGGTCTCCTGCCTCAGCTGGAGAGGCGTCCCAATTGCCCTGCAAAGCCTTGAGGAGAATCCCGAGTTGTCCCTCGCAACTAGCCTGGAGTCCTGACGTGGCTGAACAAACACGTGGGTGGAAGGGACATCCCCGTCATAACTCGAGAATATACCCCAGGTCCCCGCCTCAACTCAAGAAAAACCATGAGACTTCCCGCTCGCCGCGAAATGAGGCCGGATTGCCCTGCACTGCGAGCAGAGCAATTCCGTGATGCACATCACACATGAAAGGAGCCTTGATTTCCTTGATGGTACTCCAGAGAAACACCAAGAACACTGTTTCAAGGCTAGAGGGATCCTGAGGTCACTGTAGCAACACGAAAGAGCTCCGTGGACCAAAAATCAACTCGAGATGAGAGGTTAGTCCCTGGCTTCGACTCCAGAGGAATACCACCTTACCCCAAGCACCTCAAGAGGAGGCTTCTCTCAGCTCTAGGTATGTGAGAGGGACCCTGAGTTTACGGCCTCAAGTGGAATGAACACCGCGATAACCTGACTCGAAATAAGGCCAGATATCCCTGCAGTGACTTGAATGCAGGCTCGTCTTGCATCTCCCAAGAAGAAAGGATGTCTGAATCCCCTGTGGAGACCACAGGAAAGACCTATTTCCCTACCTCTTCTCGACCGGAGGCCTTACATCGTTTGAAAACTCCAGAGGTACGCGGAGATCAGTGCCTCCAAAGGAGATGATGCCTGACTCCTCGTGAAACTTGATAGGAGTCCCAGGTTTCCTGTGGCACGTGGAAAGGGACTCTTGGTCTCCCGCCTCAGCTGGAGAGGCGTCTCAATTGCCCTGCCAAGCCTCGAGGAGAATCCCGAGTTGTCCCTCGCAACTAGGCAGGAGTCCTGACGTCGCTGAACAAAGACGCGTGTGGAAGGGCATCCCCGTCGTAACTCGAGAATATACCCCAGGTTACCGCCGCAACTCGATAAAAACCATGAGACTTCCCCCTCGCCGCGAGATGATACCCGATTCCCCTGCACTGCGTGCAGAGCCATTCTGTGTTGCACATCACACATGAAAGGAGCCTTGATTTCCTTGATGGCACTCCTGAGAAACCCCAAGAACACTGTTTCAAGGCTCGAGGGATCCTCAGGTCACTGTAGCAACACGAAAGAGCTCCGTGGACCAAGAATCAACTCGAGATGAGAGGTTAGTCCCTGGCTTCGATTGCGAAGAACTACCACCTGACCACAAGCACCTCAAGAGGAGGCTTCTCTCAGCTCTAGGTATGGGAGAGGGACCCTGAGTTTGCGGCCTCAAGTGGAATGGACACCGCGATGCCCTGACTCGAAATAAGGCCGGATATCCCTGCAGTGACTTGAATGCCAGCTCGTCTTGCATCTCCCAAGATGAAAGGATGTCTGAATCCCCGGTGGAGACCACAGAGAAAGACCTAGTTCCCCACCTCATCGCTACCGGAGGCCTCAAATCCTTTGAAAACTCCAGAGGTACGCGGAGATCAGTGTCTCCAAAAGGGACGATGCCTGACTCCTCGTGAAACTTGATAGGAGTCCCAGGATTTCTGTGGTACATGGAAAGGGAAGCTTGGTCTCCCGCCTCAGCTGGAGAGGCGTCCCAATTGCCCTGCCAAGCCTCGAGGAGAATCCCGAGTTGTCCCTCGCAACTAGGCAGGAGTCTTGCCGTCGCTGATCAAACACGTGTGTGGAAGGGACATCCCCGTCCTAACTCGAGAATATACCCCAGGTTCCCGCCGCAACTCGAGAAAAACAATGAGACTTCCCCCTCGCCGCGAGACGAGGCCCGATTCCCCTGAACTGCCTGCAGAGCAATTCCGTGTTGCACATCACACATGAAAGGAGCCTTGATTTTCTTGATGGCACTCCAGAGAAACCACAAGAACACTGCTTCAAGGCTAGAGGGATCCTTAGGTCATTCTAGCAACATGAAAGAGCTCCGTGGACCAAAAATCAACTCGAGATGAGAGGTTAGTCCCTGGCTTCGACTCCAGAGGAATACCACCTTACACAAGCACCTCAAGAGGAGGCTTCTCTCAGCTATAGGTATGTGAGAGGGACCTTGAGTTTGCGGCCTCAAGTGGAATGGACACCGCGTTGCCCTGACTCGAAATAAGGCCGGATATCCCGCAGTGACTTGAATGCAGGCTCGTCTTGCATCTCCCAAGACGAAAGGATGTCTGAATCCCTTGTGGAGACCACAGAGAAAGACCTAGTTCCCCACCTCATCGCGACCGGAGGCCTCACATCCTTTGAAAACTCCAGAGGTACACGGAGATCAGTGCCTCCAAAGGAGACGATGCCTGACTCCTCGTGAAACTTGATAGGAGTCCCAGGATTCCTGTGGCACCTGGAAAGGGACCCTTGGTCTCCCGCCTCAGCTGGAGAGGCGTCCCAATTGCCCTGCCAAGCCTCGAAGAGAATCCCGAGTTGTCCCTCGCAACTAAGCAGGAGTCCTGACGTCGCTGAAGAAACACGTGTGTGGAAGGGCCATCCCCGTCTTAACTCGAGAATATACCCCAGGTTCCCGCCGCAACTCGAGAAAAACAATGAGACTTCCCCCTCGCCGCGAGATGAGGCCCGATTCCCCTGCACTGCGTGCAGAGCAATTCCGTGCTGCACATCACACATGAAAGGAGCCTTGATTTCCTTGATGGCCCTCCAGAGAATCCCCAAGAACACTGTTTCAAGGCTAGAGGGATCCTGAGGTCATTGTAGCAACACGAAAGAGCTCCGTGGACCAAAAATCAACTTGAGATGAGAGGTTAGTCCCTGGCTTTGACTCCAGAGGAATACCACCTTACCACAAGCACCTCAAGAGGAGGCTTCTCTCAGCTCCCGCTATGTGAGAGGGACCCTGAGTTTGCGCCCTCAAGTGGAATGAACACCGCGACGCCCTGATTCGAAATAAGGCCGGATATCCCTGCAGTGACTTGAATGCAGGCTTGTCTTGCATCTCCCAAGACGAAAGGATGTCTGAATCCCCTGTGGAGACCGCAGAGAAAGACCTAGTTCCCCACCTCATCGTGACCGGAGGCCTCACATCCCTTGAAAATTCCAGAGGTACGCGGAGATCAGTGCCTCCAAAGGAGACGATGCCTGACTCCTAGTGAAACTTGATAGGAGTCCCAGGATTCCTGTGGCACTTGGAAAGCGACCCTTGGTCTCCCGCCTCAGCTGGAGAGGCGTCCCAATTGCCCTGCCAAGCCTCGAGGAGAATCCCGAGTTGTCCCTCGCAACTAAGCAGGAGTCCTGACGTCGCTGAACAAACACGTGTGTGGAAGGGCCATCCCCGGCTTAACTCGAGAATATTCCCCAGGTTCCCACCGCAACTCGAGAAAAACCATGAGACTTCCCCCTCGCCGCGAGATGAGGCCCGATTCCCCTGCACTGCGTGCAGAGCAATTCCGTGTTGCACATCAAATATGAAAGGAGCCTTGATGTCCTTGATGGCCCTCCAGAGAATCCCCAAGAACACTCTTTCAAGGCTAGAGGGATGCTGAGGTCACTGTAGCAACACGAAAGAGCTCCGTGTACCAAAAATCAACTCAAGATGAGAGGTTAGTCCCTGGCTTCGACTCCAGAGGAATACCACTTTACCACAAGCACCTCAAGAGGAGGTTTCTCTCAGCTCTAGGTATCTGAGAGGGACCCTGATTTTGCGGCCTCAAGTGGAATGGACACTGCGATGCCCTGAAGGGAAATAAGGCCGGATGTCCCTGCAGTGACTTGAATGCAGGCTCGTCTTGCATCTCCCAAGATGAAAGGATGTCTGAATCCCCTGTGGAAACCACAGAGAAAGACCTAGTTCCCCACCTCATCGTTACCGGAGGCCTCACATCCTTTGAAAACTCCAGAGGTACGCGGAGATCAGTGCCTCAAAAGGAGACGATGCCTGACTCCTCGTGAAACTTGATAGGATTCCCAGCATTCCTGTGGCACGTGGAAAGGGACACTTGGTCTCCCGCCTCAGCTGGAGAGGCGTCCCAATTGCCCTGCCAAGCCTCGAGGAGAATCCCGAGTTGTCCCTCGCAACTAGGCAGGAGTCCTGACGTCGCTGAACAAACACGAGTGTGGAAGGGCCATCCCCGTTGTAACTCGAGATTATACCCCAGGTTCCCGCCGCAACTCGAGAAAAACCATGAGACTTCCCCATCGCCGCGAGATGAGGCCCGATTCCCCTGCACTGCATGCAGAGCAATTCCGTGCTGCAGATCACACATGAAAGGATCCTTGATTTCCTTGATGGCACTCCAGAGAAACCCCAAGAACACTGTTTCAAGGCTAGAGGGATCCTGAGGTCACTGTAGCCACACGAAAGAGCTCCGTGGACCAAAAATCAACTCGAGATGAGAGGTTAGTCCCTGGCTTCGACTCCAGAGGAAACCACCTTACCACAAGCACCTCAAGAGGAGGCTTCTCTCAGCTCTAGGTATGTGAGAGGGACCCTGAGTTTGCGGCTTCAAGTGGAATGGACACTGCGATGCCCTGGCTCGAAATAAGGCCGGATATCCCTGCAGTGACTTGAATGCAGGCTCGTCTTGCATCTCCCAAGACGAAAGGATGTCTGAATCCCCTGTGGAGACCACAGAGAAAGACCTAGTTCCCCACCTCATCGCGACCGGAGGCCTCACATACTTTGAAAACTCCAGAGGTACACGGAGATCAGTGCCTCCAAAGGAGACGATGCCTGACTCCTCGTGAAACTTGATAGGAGTCCCAGGATTCCTGTGGCACGTGGAAAGGGACCCTCGGTCTCCCGCCTCAGCTGGAGAGGCGTCCCAATTGCCCTGCCATGCCTCGAGGAGAATCCCGAGTTGTCCCTCGCAACTAGGCAGGAGTCCTGACGTTGCTGAACAAACACGTGTGTGGAAGGGCCATCCCCGTCGTAACTCGAGAATATACCCCAGGTTCCCGCCGCAACTCGATAAAAACCATGAGACTTCCCCCTCGCCGCGAGATGAGGCTCGATTCCCCTGCACTGTATGCAGAGCAATTCCGTGTTGCGCATTTAACATGAAAGGAGCCTTGATTTCCTTGAGGGCACTCCAGAGAAACCCCAAGAACACTGTTTCAAGGCTAGAGCGATCCTGAAGTCACTGTAGCAACACGAAAGAGCTCCGTGGACCAAAATTCAACTCGAGATGAGAGGTTAGTCCCTGGCTTCGACTCCAGAGGAATACCACCTTACCACAAGCACCTCAAGAGGAGGCTTCTCTCAGCTCTAAGTATGTGAGAGGGACCCTGATTTTGCGGCCTAAAGTGGAATGGACACTGCGATGCCCTGAGGCGAAATAAGGCCGGATATCCCTGCAGTGACTTGAATGCAGGCTCGTCTTGCATCTCCCAAGATGAAAGGATGTCTGAATCCCCTCTGGAGACCACAGAGAAAGACCTAGTTCCCCACCTCATCGCGACCGGAGGCCTCACATCCTTTGAAAACTCCAGAGGTACGCGGAGATCAGTGCCTCCAAAGGAGACGATGCCTGACTCCTCGTGAAACTTGATAGGGGTCCCAGGATTCCTGTGGCACGTGGAAAGGGACCCTTGGTCTCCCGCCTCAGCTGGAGAGGCGTCCCAATTGCCCTGCCAAGCCTCGAGGAGAATCCCGAGTTGTCCCTCGCAACTAGGCAGGAGACCTGCCATCGCTGAACAAACACGTGTGTAGAAGGGCCATCCCCGTTGTAATTCGAGAATATACCCCAGGTTCCCGCCGCAACTCGAGAAAAACCATGAGACTTCCCACTCGCCGCGAGATGAGGCCCGATTCCCCTGCACTGCGTGCAGAGCAATTACGTGTTGCACATCACACATGAAAGGAGCCTTGATTTCCTTGATGGCACTCCAGAGAAACCCCAAGAACACTGTTTCAAGGCTAGAGGGATCCTGAGGTCACTCTAGCAACACCAAAGAGCTCCGTGGACCAAACATCAACTCGAGATGAGAGGTTAGTCCCTGGCTTCGACTCCAGAGGAATACCACCTTACCACAAGCACCTCAAGAGGAGGCTTCTCTCAGCTCTAGCTATGTGAGAGGGACCTTGAATTTGCGGCCTCAAGTGGAATGGACACCGCGATGCCCTGACTCGAAATAAGACCGGATATCCCTGCAGTGACTTGAATGCAGGCTCGTCTTGCATCTCACACGATGAAAGGATGTCTGAATCCCCTGTGGAGACCACAGAGAAAGACCTAGTTCCCCACCTCATCGCGACCGGAGGCCTCACATCCTTTGAAAACTCCAGAGGTACGCGGAGATCAGTGTCTCCAAAGGAGACGATGCCTGACTCCTCATGAAACTTGATACGAGTCCCAGGATTCCTGTGGCACGTGGAAAGGGACCCTTGGTCTCCCGCCTCAGCTGGAGAGGCGGCCCATTTGCCCTGCCTAGCCTCGAGGAGAGTCTCGAGTTGTCCCTCGCAACTAGGCAGGAGTCCTGACGTCCCTGAACAAGCACGTGGCTGGAAGACCGATCCCCGTCGTAACTCGAGAATATACCCCAGGTTCCCGCCGCAACTCGAGAAAAACCATGGGACTTCCCCCTCGCCGCGAGATGAGGCCCGATTCCCCTACACTGCGTGCAGAGCAATTCCGTGTTGCACATCACACATGAAAGGAGCCTTGATTTCCTTGATGGCACTCCAGAGAACCCCCAAGAACACTGTTTCAAGGCTAGAGGGATTCTTAGGTCACTGTAGCAACACGAAAGAGCTCCGTGGACCAAAAATCAACTCGAGATGAGATGTTAGTCCCTGGCTTCGACTCCAGAGGAATACCACCTTACCCCAAGCACCTCAAGAGGAGGCTTCTCTCAGCTCTAGGTATGTGAGAGGGACCCTGAGTTTGCGGCCTCAAGTAGAATGGACACCGCGATGCCCTGACTCGAAATAAGGCCGGATATCCCTGCAGTGACTTGAATGCAGGCTCGTCTTGCATCTCCCAAGACGAAAGGATGTCTGAACCCCTGTGGAGACCACAGAGAAAGACCTAGTTGCCCACCTCATCGCGACCGGAGGCCTCACATCCTTTGAAAATTTCAGAGGTACACGGAGATCAGTGCCTCCAAAGGAGACGATGCCTGACTCCTCGTGAAACTTGATAGGACTCCCAGGATTCCTGTGCCCGGGGAAAGGGACACTTTGTCCCGCGCCTCAGCTGGAGAGGCGTCCCAGTTTCCCTGCCAAGCCTCGAGGAGAATCCCGAGTTGTCCCTTGCAACTAGGCAGGAGTCCTGACGTCGCTGAACAAACACATGTGTGGAAGGGCCATCCCCGTCGTAACTCGAGAATATACCCCAGGTTCCCGCCGCAACTCGAGAAAAACCATGAGACTTCCCCGTCGCCGCGAGATGAGGACCGTTTCCCCTGCACTGCGTGCAGAGCAATTCCGTGTTGCACATCACACATGAAATGAGCCGTGATTTCCTTGATGGCACTCCAGAGAAACCCCAAGAACACTGTTTCAAGCCTAGAGGGATCCTGAGGTCACTGTAGCAACACAAAAGAGTTCCGTGGACCAAAAATCAACTCGAGATTAGAGGTTAGTCCCTGGCTTCGACTCCAGAGGAATACCACCTTACCACAAGCACCTCAAGAGGAGGCTTCTCTCAGCTCTAGGTATGGGAGAGGGACCCTGAGTTTGCGGCCTCAAGTGGAATGGACACCACGATGCCCTGACTCGAAATAAGGCCGGATATCCCTGCAGTGACTTGAATGCAGGCTCGTCTTGCTTCTCCCAAGACGAAAGGATGTCTGAATCCCCTGTGAAGACCACAGAGAAAGACCTAGTTCCCTACCTCATTGCGACCGGAGGCCTCACAATCTTTGAAAACTCCAGAGGTACGTGGAGATCACTGCCTCCAAAGGAGACGATGCCTGACTCCTCGTGAAACTTGATAGGAGTCCCAGGATTCCTGTGGCACGTGGAAAGGGACCCTTGGTCTCCCGCCTCAGCTGGAGAGGCGTCCCAATTGCCCTGCCAAGCCTCGAGGAGAATCCGGAGTTGTCCCTCGCAACTAGGCAGGAGTCCTGATGTCGCTGAACAAACACGTGGGTGGAAGGGCCATCCCCGTCGTAACTCGAGAATATACCCCAGGTTCCCGCCGCAACTCGAGAAAAACCATGAGACTTCCCCCTCGCCGTGAGATGAGGCTCGATTCTCCTGTACTGCATGCAGAGCAATTCCGTGTTGCACATCACACATGAAAGGAGCCTTGATTTCCTTGATGGCACTACAGAGAAACCCCAAGAACACTCTTTCAAGGCTAGAGGGATCCTGAGGTCACTGTAGCAACACGAAAGAGCTCCGTGAACCAGAATTCAACTCGAGATGAGAGGTTAGTCCCTGGCTTCGACTCCAGAGGAATAACACGTTACCACAAGCAGCTCAAGAGGAGGCTTCTCTCAGCTCTAGGTATGTGAGAGGGACCCTTATTTTGCGGCCTCAAGTGGAATGGACACTGCGATGCCATGACGCGAAATAAGGCCAGATATCCCTGCAGTGACTTGAATGCAGGCTCGTCTTGCATCTCCCAAGACGAAAGGATGTCTGAATCCCCTGTGGAGACCACAGAGAAAGACCTAGTTCCCCACCTCATCGCGACCAGAGGCTTCAAATTCTTTGAAAATTCCAGAGGTACGAGGAGATCTGTGCCTCCAAAGGAGACGATGCCTGACTCCTCGTGAAACTTGCTAGGAGTCCCAGGATTCCTGTGGCACGTGGAAAGGGACCCTTGGTCTCCTGCCTCAGCTGGAGAGGCGTCCCAATTGCCCTGCAAAGCCTTGAGGAGAATCCCGAGTTGTCCCTCGCAACTAGGCTGGAGTCCTGACGTGGCTGAACAAACACGTGGGTGGAAGGGACATCCCCGTCATAACTCGAGAATATACCCCAGGTCCCCGCCTCAACTCAAGAAAAACCATGAGACTTCCCGCTCGCCGCGAAATGAGGCCGGATTGCCCTGCACTGCGAGCAGAGCAATTCCGTGATGCACATCACACATGAAAGGAGCCTTGATTTCCTTGATGGTACTCCAGAGAAACACCAAGAACACTGTTTCAAGGCTAGAGGGATCCTGAGGTCACTGTAGCAACACGAAAGAGCTCCGTGGCCCAAAAATCAACTCGAGATGAGAGGTTAGTCCCTGGCTTCGAATCCAGAGGAATACCACCTTACCCCAAGCACCTCAAGAGGAGGCTTCTCTCAGCTCTAGGTATGTGAGAGGGACCCTGAGTTTACGGCCTCAAGTGGAATGAACACCGCGATAACCTGACTCGAAATAAGGCCAGATATCCCTGCAGTGACTTGAATGCAGGCTCGTCTTGCATCTCCCAAGAAGAAAGGATGTCTGAATCCCCTGTGGAGACCACAGAGAAAGACCTAGTTCCCTACCTCTTCGCGACCGGAGGCCTTACATCGTTTGAAAACTCCAGAGGTACGCGGAGATCAGTGCCTCCAAAGGAGACGATGCCTGACTCCTCGTGAAACTTGATAGGAGTCCCAGGATTCCTGTGGCACGTGGAAAGGGACTCTTGGTCCCCCGCCTCAGCTGGAGAGGCGTCTCAATTGCCCTGCCAAGCCTCGAGGAGAATCCCGAGTTGTCCCTCGCAACTAGGCAGGAGTCCTGACGTGGCTGAACAAACACGTGTGTGGAAGGGCATCCCCGTCGTAACTCGAGAATATACCCCAGGTTCCCGCCGCAACTCGAGAAAAACCATGAGACTTCCCCCTCGCCGCGAGATGAGGCCCGATTCCGCTGCACTGCGTGCACAGCCATTCTGTGTTGCACATCACACATGAAAGGAGCCTTGATTTCCTTGATGGCACTGCTGAGAAACAACAAGAACACTGTTTCAAGGCTTGAGGGATCCTCAGGTCACTGTAGCAACACGAAAGAGCTCCGTGGACCAAGAATCAACTCGAGATGAGAGGTTAGTCCCTGGCTTCGACTCCAGAGGACTACCACTTTACCACAAGCACCTCAAGAGGAGGCTTCTCTCAGCTCTAGGTATGTGAGAGGGACCCTGAGTTTGCGGCCTCAAGTGGAATGAACACCTCGATGCCCTGACTCGAAATAAGGCCGGATATCCCTGCAGTGACTTGAATGCAGGCTCGTCTTGCATCTCCCAAGACGAAAGGATGTCTGAATCCCCTGTGTAGACCACAGAGAAAGACCTAGTTCCCCACCTCATCGCGACCGGAGGCCTCACATCCTTTGAAAACTCCAGAGGTACGCGGAGATCAATGCCTCCAAAGGAGACGATGCCTGACTCCTCGTGAAACTTGATAGGAGCCCCAGGATTCCTGTGGCACGTGGAAAGGGACCCTTGGTCTCCCGCCACAGCTGGAGAGGCGTCCCAATTGCCCTGCCAAGCCTCGAGGAGAATCCCGAGTTGTCCCTCGCAACTAGGCAGGAGTCCTGCCGTCGGTGTACAAACACATGTGTGGAAGGGCCATCCTCGTCGTAACTCGAGAATATACCCCAAGTTACCGCCGCAACTCGATAGAAACCATGAGACTTCACCCTCGCCGCAAAATGAGGCCCGATTCCCCTGCACTGCGTGCAGAGCAATTCCGTGTTGCACATCACACATGAAAGGAGCCTTGATTTCCTTAGTGGCACTCCAGAGAAACCCCAAGAACACTGCTTAAAGGCTAGAGGGATCCTTAGGTCACTGTAGCAACACGAAAGAGCTCCGTGGACCACAAATCAACTCGAGATGAGAGGTTAGTCCCTGGCTTCGACTCCAGAGGAATACCACCTTACCACAAGCACCTCAAGAGGAGGCTTCTCTCAGCTCTAGGTATGTGAGAGGGACCCTGATTTTGCGGCCTCAAGTGGAATGGACACCGCGATGCCCTGACTCGAAATAAGGCCGGATATCCCTGCAGTGACTTGAATGCAGGTTCGTCTTGCATCTTGCAAGACGAAAGGATGTCTGATTCACCTGTGGAGACCACAGAGAAAGACCTAGTTCCCCACCTCATCGCGCCCGGAGGCCTCACATCCTTTGAAAACTCTAGAGGTACGCGGAGATCAGTGCCTCCAAAGGAGACGATGCCTGACTCCTCGTGAAACTTGATAGGAGTCCCAGGATTCCTGTGGCATGTGGAAAGGGACGCTTGGTCTCCCGCCTCAGCTGGAGAGGCGTCCCAATTGCCCTGCCAAGCCTCGAGGAGAATCCCGAGTTGTCCCTTGCAACTAGGCAATAGTCCTGCCATCGCTGAACAAACACGTGTGTGTAAGGGCCATCCCCGTCGTAACTCGAGAATATACCCCAGGTTCCCGCCGCAACTCGAGAAAAACCATGAGACTTCCCCCTCGCCGCGAGATGAGGCCTGATTCCCCTGCCCTGCGTCAGGGCAATTCCGTGTTGCACATCACACATGAAAGGAGCCTTGATTTCCTTGATGGCACTCCAGAGAAACCCCAAGAACACTGTTTCAAGGCTAGAGGGATCCTGAGGTCACTGTAGCAACACGAAAGAGCTCCGTGGACCAAAAATCAACTCGAGATGAGAGGTTAGTCCCTGGCTTCGACTCCAGAGGAATACCACCTTACCACAAGCACCTCAAGAAGAGGCTTCTCTCAGCTCTAGGTATGTGAGAGGGACCCTGAGTTTGCGGCCTCAAGTGAAATGGACACTGCGATGCCCTGACTCGAAATAAGGCCGGATAACCCTGCAGTGACTTGAATGCAGGCTCGTCTTGCATCTCCCAAGAAGAAAGGATGTCTGAATCCCCTGTGGAGAACAAAGAGAAAGACCTAGTTCCCCACCTCATCGCGACCGGAGGCCTCACATCCTTTGAAAACTCTAGAGGTACGCAGAGATCAGTGCCTCCACAGGAGATGATGCCTGACTCCTCGTGAAAGTTGATAGGAGTCCCAGGATTCCTGTGGCACGTGGAAAGGGACCCTTGGTCTCCCGCCTCAGCTGCAGAGGCGTCCCAATTGCCCTGCCAAGCCTCGAGGAGAATCCCGAGTTGTCCCTCGCAACTAGGCAGGAGTCCTGACGTCGCTGAAAAAACACGTAGGTGGAAGAGCCATCCCCGTCGTAACTCGAGAATATACCCCAGGTTCCCGCCGCAACTCGAGAAAAACCATGAGACTTCCCCCTCGCCGCGAGATGAGGCCCGATTCCCCTGCACTGCGTGCAGAGCAATTCCGTGTTGCACGTCAAACATGAAAGGAGCCTTGATTTCCTTGATGGCACTCCAGAGAAACCCCAAGAACACTGTTTCAAGGCTAGAGGGATCCTGAGGTCACTGTAGCAACAAGAAAGAGCTCCGTGGACCAAAAATCAACTCGAGATGAGAGGTTAGTCCCTGGCTTCGACTCCAGAGGAATACCACCTTACCACAAGCACCTCAAGAGGAGGCTTCTCTCAGCTCTAGGTATGTGAGAGGGACCCTGAGTTTGCGGCCTCAAGTGGAATGGACACTGCGATGCCCTGACTCGAAATAAGGCCGGATATCCCTGCAGTGACTTGAATGCAGGCTCGTCTTGCATCTCCCAAGACGAAAGGATGTCTGAATCCCCTGTGGAGACCACAGAGAAAGACCTAGTTCCCCACCTCATCCCAACCGGCGGCCTCACATCCTTTGAAAACTCGAGAGGTACGTGGAGATCAGTGCCTCCAAAGGAGACGATGCCTGACTCCTCGTGAAACTTGATAGGAGTCCCAGAATTCCTGTGGCACGTGGAAAGGGACCCTTGGTCTCCCGCCTCAGCTGGAGAGGCTTCCCAATTTCCCTGCTAAGCCTCGAAGAGAATCCCGACTTGTCCCTCGCAACTAGGCAGCAGTCTGACGTCGCTGAACAAACACGTGGGTGGAAGGGCCATCCCCGTCGTAACTCGAGAATATACCCCAGGTTCCCATCGCAACTCGAGAAAAACCATGAGACTTCCCCCTCGCCGCAAAATGAGGCCCGATACCCTGCACTGCATGCAGAGCAATTCCGTGTTGCACATCACACATGAAAGGAGCCTTGATTTCCTTGATGGCACTCCAGAGAAACCCCAAGAACACTGTTTCAAGGCTAGAGGGATCCTGAGGTCACTGTAGCAACAAGAAAGAGCTCCGTGGACCAAAAATCAACTCGAGATGAGAGGTTAGTCCCTGGCTTCGACTCCAGAGGAATACCACCTTACCACAAGCACCTCAAGAGGAGGCTTCTCTCAGCTCTAGGTATGTGAGAGGGACCCTGAGTTTGCGGCCTCAAGTGGAATGGACACCGCGATGACCTGACTCGAAATAAGGCCGGATATCCCTGCAGTGACTTGAATGCAGGCTCGTCTTGCATCTCCCAAGACGAAAGGATGTCTGAATCCCCTGTGGAGAACAAAGAGAAAGACCTAGATCCCCACCTCATCGCGACCGGAGGCCTCACATCCTTTGAAAACTCCAGAGGTACGCAGAGATTAGTGCCTCCATAGGAGACGATGCCTGACTCCTCGTGAAAGTTGATAGGAGTCCCAGGATTTCTGTGGCACGTGGAAAGGGACCCTTGGTCTTCTGCCTCAGCTGGAGAGGCGTCCCAATTGCCCTGCCAAGCCTCGAGGACAATCCCGAGTTGTCCCTCGCAACTAGGCAGGAGTCCTGACGTCGCTGAACAAACACGTGTGTGGAAGGGCCATCCCCGTCGTAACTCGAGAATATACCCCAGGTTCCCGCCGCAACTCGAGAAAAACCATGAGACTTCCCCCTCGCCGCAAAATGAGGCCCGATACCCTGCACTGCATGCAGAGCAATTCCGTGTTGCACATCACACATGAAAGGAGCCTTGATTTCCTTGATGGCACTCCAGAGAAACCCCAAGAACACTGTTTCAAGGCTAGAGGAATACTGAGGTCACTGTAGCAACATGAAAGAGCTCCGTGGACCAAAAATCAACTCGAGATGAGAGGTTAGTCCCTGGCTTCGACTCCAGAGGAATACCACCTTACCAGAAGCACCTCAAGAGGAGGCTTCTCTCAGCTCTAGGTATGTGAGAGGGACCCTGAGTTTGCGGCCTCAAGTGGAATGGACACCGCGATGCCATGACTCGAAATAAGGCCGGATATCCCTGCAGTGACTTGAATGCAGGCTCGTTTTGCATCTCCTAAGACGAAAGGATGTCTGAATCCCCTGTGGATACCACAGAGAAAGACCTAGTTCCCCACCTCATCGCGACCGGAGGCCTCACATCCTTTGAAAACTCCAGAGGTACGCGGAGATCAGTGCCTCCACAGGAGACGATGCCTGACTCCTCGTGAAACTTGATAGGAGTCCCAGGATTTCTGTGGCACGTGGAAAGGGACCCTTGGTCTCCCGCCTCAGCTGGAGAGGCGTCCCAATTGCCCTGCCAAGCCTCGAGGAGAATTCCGAGTTGTCCCTCGCAACTAGGCAGGAGTCCTGACGTCGCTGAGCAAACACGTAGGTGGAAGCGCCATCCCCGTCGTAACTCGAGAATATACCCCAGGTTCCCGCCGCAACTCGAGAAAAACCATGAGACTTCCCCCTCGCCGCGAGATGAGGCCCGATTCCCATGCACTGCATGCAGAGCAATTCCGTGCTGCACATCAAACATGAAAGGACACTTGATTTCCTTGATGGCACTCCAGAGAAACCCCAAGGACACTGTTTCAAGGCTAGAGGGATCCTGAGGACACTGTAGCAACAAGAAAGAGCTCCGTGGACCAAAAATCAACTCGAGATGAGAGGTTAGTCCCTGGCTTCGATTCCAGAGGAATACAACTTTACCACAAGCACCTCAAGAGGAGGCTTCTCTCAGCTCTAGGTATGTGAGAGGGACCCTGAGTTTTCGGCCTCAAGTGGAATGAACACTGCGATGCCCTGACTCGAAATAAGGCCGGATATCCCTGCAGTGACTTGAATGCAGGCTCGTCTTGCATCTCCGAAGACGAAAGGATGTCTGAATCCCCTGTGGAGACCACAGAGAAAGACCAAGTTCCCCACATCATCGCGACCGGAGGCCTCACATCCTTTGAAAACTCCAGAGGTACAAGGAGATCAGTGCCTCCAAAGGAGACGATGCCTGACTCCTCGTGAAACTTGATAGGAGTCCCAGAATTCCTGTGGCACGTGGAAAGGGACCCTTGGTCTCCCGCCTCAGCTCGAGAGGCGTCCCAATTGCCCTGCCAAGCCTCGAGGGAAATCCCGAGTTGTCACTTGCAACTAGTCAGGAGTCTGACGTCGCGGAACAAACACGTGGGTGGATGGGCCATCCCCGTCGTAACTCGAGAATATACCCCACGTTCCCATCGCAACTCGAGAAAAACCATGAGACTTCCCCCTCGCCGCAAAATGAGGCCCGATACCCTGCACTGCATGCAGAGCAATTCCGTGTTGCACATCGCACATGAAAGGAGCCTTGATTTCCTTGATGGCACTCCAGAGAAACGCCAAGAACACTCTTTCAAGGCTAGAGGGATCCTGAGGTCACTGTAGCAACACGAAAGAGCTCCGTGGACCAAAAATCAACTCGAGATGAGAGGTTAGTCCCTGGCTTCGACTCCAGAGGAATACCACCTTACCACAAGCACCTCAAGAGGAGGCTTCTCTCAGCTCTAGGTATGTGAGAGGGACCCTGAGTTTGCGGCCTCAAGTGGAATGGACACTGCGATGCCCTGACTCGAAATAAGGCCGGATATGCCTGCAGTGACTTGAATGCAGGCTCGTCTCGCATCTCCCATGACGAAAGAATGTCTGAATCCCCTGTGGAGACCACAGAGAAAGACCTAGTTCCCCACCTCATCGCGACTGGCGGCCTCACATCTTTTGAAAACTCGAGAGGTACGTGGAGATCAGTGCCTCCAAAGGAGACGATGCCTGACCCCTCGTGAAACTTGATAGGAGTCCCAGAATTCCTGTGGCACGTGGAAAGGGACACTTGATCTCCCGCCTCAGCTGGAGAGGCGTTCCAATTGCCCTGCCAAGCCTCGAGGAGAATCCCGAATTGTCCCTCGCAACTAGGCAGGAGTCTGACGTCGCTGAACAAACACGTGGGTGGAAGGGCCATCCCCGTCGTAACTCGAGAATATACCCCAGGTTCCCGCCGCAACTCGAGAAAAACCATGAGACTTCCCCCTCGCTGCAAAATGAGGCCCGATAACCTGCACTGCATGCAGAGCAATTCCGTGTTGCACATCACACATGAAAGGAGCCTTGATTTCCTTGATGGCACTCCAGAGAAACCCCAAGAACACTGTTTCAAGAGGGATCCTGAGGTCACTGTAGCAACACGAAAGAGCTCCGTGGACCAAAAATCAACTCGAGATGAGAGGTTAGTCCCTGGCTTCGACTCCAGAGGAATACCACCTTACCACAAGCACCTCAAGAGAAGGCTTCTCTCAGCTCTAGGTATGTGAGAGGGACCCTGATTTTTCGGCCTCAAGTGGAATGGACACCGCGATGCCCTGACTCGAAATAAGGCTGGATATCCCTGCAGTGACTTGAATGCAGGCTCGTCTTGCATCTCCCAAGACGAAAGGATGTCTGAATCCCCTGTGGAGACCACAGAGAAAGACCTAGTTCCCCACCTCATCGCGACCGGACGCCTCACATCCTTTGAAAACTCCAGAGGTAGGCGGAGATCAGTGCCTCCAAAGGAGACGATGCCTGACTCCTCGTGAAACTTGATAGGAGTCCCAGGATTCCTGTGGCACGTGGAAAGGGACCCTTGGTCTCCCGCCTCAGCTGGAGAGGCGTTCCAATTGCCCTGCCAAGCCTCGAGGAGAATCCCGAGTTGTCCCTCGCAACTAGGCAGGAGTCCTGACGTCGCTGAACAAACACGTGTGTGGAAGGGCCGTTCCCGTCGTAACTCGAGAAGATATACCAGGTTCCCGCCGCAACTCGAGAAAAACCATGAGACTTCCCCCTCATCGCGAGATGAGGCCCGATTCCCCTGCACTGCGTGCAGAGCAATTCCGTGTTGCACATCACACATTAAAGGAGCCTTGATTTCCTTGATGGCACTCCAGAGAAACCCCAAGAACACTGTTTCAAGGCTAGAGGGATCCTGAGGTCACTGTAGCAACACGAAAGAGCTCCGTGGACCAAACATCAACTCGAGATGAGAGGTTAGTCCCTGGCTTCGACTCCAGAGGAATACCACCTTTCCACAAGCACCTCAAGAGGAGGCTTCTCTCAGCTCTAGGTATGTGAGAGGGACCCTGACTTTGCGGCCTCTAGTGGAATGGACACCGCGATACCCTGACTCGAAATAAGGTTGGTTATCCCTGCAGTGACTTGAATGCAGGCTCGTCTTGCATCTCCCAAGACGAAAGGATGTCTGAATCCCCTGTGGAGACCACAGAGAAAGACCTAGTTCCCCACCTCATCGCGACCGGAGGCCTCACATCCTTTGAAAACTCCAGAGGTACGCGGAGATCAGTGCCTCCAAAGGAGACGATGCCTGACTCCTCGTGAAACTTGATAGGAGTCCCAGGATTCCTGTGACACTTGGAAAGGGACCCTTGGTCTCCCGCCTCAGCTGGAGAGGCGTCCCAATTGCCCTGCCAAGCCTCGAGGAGAATCCCGAGTTGTCCCTGGCAGCTAGGCAGGAGTCCTGACGTCGCTGAACAAACACGTGTGTGGAAGGGCCATCCCCGTCGTAACTCGAGAACATACCCCAGGTTCCCACCGCAACTCGAGAAAAACCATGAGACTTCCCCCTCGCCGCGAGATGAGGCCCGATTCCCCTGCACTGCATGCAGAGCAATTCCGTGTTGGACATCACACATGAAAGGAGCCTTGATTTCCTTGATGGCACTCCAGAGAAACCCCAAGAACACTGTTTCAAGGCTAGAGGGATCCTGAGGTTACTGTAGCAACACGAAAGAGCTCCGTGGACGAAAAATCAACTCGAGATGAGAGGTTAGTCCCTGGCTTCGAATTCTGAGGAATACCACCATACCACAAGCACCTCAAGAAGAAGGTTCTCTCAGCTCTAGGTATGTGAGAGGGACCCTGAGTTTGCGGCCTCAAGTGGAATGGACACCGCGATGTCCTGGCTCGAAATAAGGCCGGATATCCCTGCAGTGACTTGAATGCAGGCTCGTCTTGCATCTCCCAAGACGAAAGGTTGTCTGAATCCCCTGTGGAGACCACAGAGAAAGACCTAGTTCCCCACCTCATCGTGACCGGAGGCCTCACATTCTTTGAAAACTCCAGAGGTATGCGGAGATCAGTGCCTCCAAAGGAGACGATGCCTGACTCCTCGTGAAACTTGATAGGAGTCCCAGAATTCCTGTGGCACTTGGAAAGGGACCCTTGGTCTCCCGCCTCAGCTGGAGAGGCGTTCCACTTGCCCTGCCAAGCCTCGAGGAGAATCCCAAGCTGTCCCTCGCAACTAGGCAGGAGTCCTGACGTCGCTGAACAAACACGTGGGTGGAAGGGCCATCCCCGTCGTAACTCGAGAATATACCACAGGTTCTCGCCGCAACTCGAGAAAAACCATGAGACTTCCCCCTCGCCGTGAGATGAGGCCCGATTCCCCTGCACTGCATGCGGAGCAATTCCGTGTTGCACATGAAACATGAAAGGAGCCTTGATTTCCTTGATGGCAATCCAGAGAAAACCTAAGAACACTGTTTCAAGGCTAGAGGGGTTCTGAGGTCACTGTAGCAACACGAAAGAGCTCCGTGGACCAAAAATCAACTCGAGATGAGAGGCTAGTCCCTGGCTTGGACTCCAGAGGAATACCACCTTACCACAAGCACCTCAAGAGGAGGCTTCTCTCAGCTCTAGGTATGTGAGAGGGACCCCGAGCTTGTGGCCTCAAGTGGAATGGACACCGCGATGCCCTGACTCGAGATAAGGCCGGATATCCCTGCAGTGACTTGAATGCAGGCTCGTCTTACATCTCCCAAGACGAAAGGATGTCTGAATCCCCTTCGGAGACACAGAAAACGACCTAGTTCCCCACCTCATCGCGACCGGAGGCCTCACATCCTTTGAAAACTCCAGAGATACGCGGAGATCAGTGCCTCCAAAGGAGACGATGCCTGACTCCTCGTGAAACTTGATAGGAGTCCCAGGATTCCTGTGGCACGTGGAAAGGGACCCTTGGTCTCCCGCCTCAGCTGGAGAGGCGTCCCAATTGCCCTGCCAAGCCTCGAGGAGAATCCCGAGTTGTCCCTCGCAACTAGGCAGGAGTCCTGACGTCGCTGAACAAGCACGTGTGTGGAAAGGCCATCCCCGTCGTAACTCGAGAATATACCCCAGGTTCCCGTCGCAACTCGAGAAAAACCATGAGACTTCCCCCTCGCCGCGAGATGAGGCCCGATTCCCCTGCACTGCGTGCAGAGCAATTCCGTGTTGCACATCACACATGAAAGGAGCCTTGATTTCCTTGATGGCACTCCAGAGAAACCCCAAGAACACTGTTTCAAGGCTAGAGGGATCCTGAGGTCACTGTAGCAACACGAAAGAGCTCCGTGGACCTAAAATCAACTCGAGATGAGAGGTTAGTCCCTGGCTTCGACTCCAGAGGAATACCACCTTAGCACAAGCACCTCAAGAGGAGGCTTCTCTCAGCTCTAGGTATGTGAGAGGGACCCTGAGTTTGCGGCCTCAAGTGGAATGGACACCGCGATGCCCTGACTCGAAATAAGGCCGGATATCCCTGCAGTGACTTGAATGCAGGCTCGTCTTGCATCTCCCAATAAGAAAGGTTGTCTGATTCCCCTGTGGAGACCACAGAGAAAGACCTAGTTCCCCACCTCATCGCGACCGGAGGCCTCACATCCTTTGAAAACTCCAGAGGTACGCGGAGATCAGTGCCTCCAAAGGAGACGATGCCTGACTCCTCGTGAAACTTGATAGGAGTCCCAGGATTCCTGTGGCACGTGGAAAGGGACACTAGGTCTCCCGCCTCAGCTGGAGAGTCGTCCCAATTGCCCTGCCAAGCCTCGAGGAGAATCCCGAATCGTCACTCACATCTAGGCAGGAGTCCTGACATCGCTGAACAAACACGTGTGTGGAAGGGCCATCCCCATCGTAACTCGAGAATATACCCCAGGTTCCCGCCGCAACTAGAGAAAAACCATGAGACTTCCCCCTCGCCGCGAGATGAGGCCCGATTCCCCTGCACTGCGTGCAGAGCAATTCCGTGTTGCACATCAAACATGAAAGGAGCCTTGATTTCCTTGATGGCACTCCAGAGAAACCCCAAGAACACTGTTTCAAGGCTAGAGGGATCCTGAGGTCACTGTAGCAACATGAAAGAGCTCCGTGGACCAAAAATCAACTCGAGATGAGAGGTTAGTCCCTGGTTTCGACTCCAGAGGAATACCACCTTACCACAAGCACCTCAAGAGGAGGCTTCTCTCAGCTCTAGGTATGTGAGAGGGACCCTGAGTTTGCGGCCTCAAGTGAAATGGACACCGCGATGCCCTGACTCGAAATAAGGCCGGATATCCCTGCAGTGACTTGAATGCAGGCTCGTCTTGCATCTCCGAAGACGAAAGGATGTCTGAATCCCCTGTGGAGACCACAGAGAAAGACCTAGTTCCCCACCTCATCGCGACCGGAGGCCTCACATCTTTTGAAAACTCCAGAGGTACGCGGAGATCAGTGCCTCCAAAGGAGACGATGCCTGACACCTCGTGAAACTTGATAGGAGTCCCAGGATTCCTGTGGCACGTGGAAAGGGACCCTTGGTCTCCCGCCTCAGCTGGAGAGGCGTCCCAATTGCCCTGCCAAGCCTCGAGGAGAATCCCGAGTTGTCCCTCGCAACTAGGCAGGAGTCCTGACGTCGCTGAACAAACACGTGTGTGGAAGGGCCATCCCCGTCGTAACTCGAGAATATACCCCAGGTTCCCGCCGCAACTCGAGAAAAACCATGAGACTTCCCCCTCGCCGCAAGATGAGGCCCGATTCCCCTGCACTGCGTGCAGAGCAATTCCGTGTTGCACATCACACATGAAAGGAGCCTTGATTTCCTTGATGGCACTCCAGAGAAATCCCAAGAACACTGTTTCAAGGCTAGAGGGATCCTGAGGTCACTGTAGCAACACGAAAGAGCTCCGTGGACCAAACATCAACTCGAGATGAGAGGTTAGTCCCTGGCTTCGACTCCAGAGGAATACCACCTTTCCACAAGCACCTCAAGAGGAGGCTTCTCTCAGCTCTAGGTATGTGAGAGGGACCCTGACTTTGCGGCCTCTAGTGGAATGGACACCGCGATACCCTGACTCGAAATAAGGTCGGTTATCCCTGCAGTGACTTGAATGCAGGCTCGTCTTGCATCTCCCAAGACGAAAGGATGTCTGAATCCCCTGTGGAGACCACAGAGAAAGACCTAGTTCCCCACCTCATCGCGACCGGAGGCCTCACATCCTTTGAAAACTCCAGAGGTACGCGGAGATCAGTGCCTCCAAAGGAGACGATGCCTGACTCCTCGTGAAACTTGATAGGAGTCCCAGGATTCCTGTGACACTTGGAAAGGGACCCTTGGTCTCCCGCCTCAGCTGGAGAGGCGTCCCAATTGCCCTGCCAAGCCTCGAGGACAATCCCGAGTTGTCCCTGGCAACTAGGCAGGAGTCCTGACGTCGCTGAACAAACACGTGTGTGGAAGGGCCATCCCCGTCGTAACTCGAGAACATGCCCCAGGTTCCCACCGCAACTCGAGAAAAACCATGAGACTTCCCCCTCGCCACGAGATGAGGCCCGATTCCCCTGCACTGCGTGCAGAGCAATTCCATGTTGCACATCACACATGAAAGGAGCCTTGATTTCCTTGATGGCACTCCAGAGAAACCCCAAGAACACTGTTTCAAGGCTAGAGGGATCCTGAGGTTACTGTAGCAACACGAAAGAGCTCCGTGGACCAAAAATCAACTCGAGATGAGAGGTTAGTCCCTGGCTTCGAATCCTGAGGAATACCACCATACCACAAGCACCTCAAGAAGAAGGTTCTCTCAGCTCTAGGTATGTGAGAGGGACACTGAATTTGTGGCCTCAAGTGGAATGGACACCGCGATGCCCTGACTCGAAATAAGGCCGGATATCCCTGCAGTGACTTGAATGCAGGCTCGTCTTGCATCTCCCAAGACGAAAGGTTGTCTGAATCCCCTGTGGAGACCACAGAGAAAGACCTAGTTCCCCACCTCATCGTGACCGGAGGCCTCACATCCTTTGAAAACTTCAGAGGTATGCGGAGATCAGTGCCTCCAAAGGAGACGATGCCTGACTCCTCGTGAAACTTGATAGGAGTCCCAGAATTCCTGTGGCACTTGGAAAGGGACCCTTGGTCTCCCGCCTCAGCTGGAGAGGCGTTCCACTTGCCCTGCCAAGCCTCGAGGAGAATCCCAAGCTGTCCCTCGCAACTAGGCAGGAGTCCTGACGTCGCTGAACAAACACGTGGGTGGAAGGGCCATCCCCGTCGTAACTCGAGAATATACCACAGGTTCTCGCCGCAACTCGAGAAAAACCATGAGACTTCCCCCTCGCCGTGAGATGAGGCCCGATTCCCCTACACTGCATGCGGAGCAATTCCGTGTTGCACATGAAACATGAAAGGAGCCTTGATTTCCTTGATGGCAATCCAGAGAAAACCTAAGAACACTGTTTCAAGGCTAGAGGGATTCTGAGGTCACTGTAGCAACACGAAAGAGCTCCGTGGACCAAAAATCAACTCGAGATGAGAGGCTAGTCCCTGGCTTGGACTCCAGAGGAATACCACCTTACCACAAGCACCTCAAGAGGAGGCTTCTCTCAGCTCTAGGTATGTGAGAGGGACCCTGAGTTTGCGGCCTCAAGTGGAATGGACACCGCGATGCCCTGACTCGAAATAAGGCCGGATATCCCTGCAGTGACTTGAATGCAGGCTCGTCTTGCATCTCCCAAGACGAAAGGATGTCTGAATCCCCTGTGGAGACCACAGAGAAAGACCTAGTTCCCAACCTCATCGCGACAGGGGGCCTCACATCCTTTGAAAACTCCAGAGGTATGCAGAGATCAGTGCCTCCAAAGGAGACGATGCCTGACTCCTCGTGAAACTTGATAGGAGTCCCAGGATTCCTGTGGCACGTGGAAAGGGACCCTTGGTCTCCCGCCTCAGCTGGAGAGGCGTCCCAATTGCCCTGCCAAGCCTCGAGGAGAATCCCGAGTTGTCCCTCGCAACTAGGCAGGAGTCCTGACGTCGCTGAACAAACACGTGGGTGGAAGGGCCATCCCCGTCGTAACTCGAGAATATACCCCAGCTTCCCGCCGCAACTCGAGAAAAACCATGAGACTTCCCCCTCGCCGCGAGATGAGGCCCGATTCCCCTGCACTGCGTGCAGAGCAATTCCGTGTTGCAAATCACACATGAAAGGAGCCTTGATTTCCTTGATGGCACTCCAGAGAAACCCCAAGAACACTGTTTCAAGGCTAGAGGGATCCTGAGGTCACTGTAGCCCCACAAAAGTGCTCCGTGTACTAAAAATCAACTTGAGATGAGAGGTTAGTCCCTGGCTTCGACTCCAGAGGAATACCACCTTACCACAAGCACCTCAAGAGGAGGCTTCTCTCAGCTCTAGGTATGTGAGAGGGACCCTGAGTTTGCGGCCTCAAGTGGAATGGACACCGCGATGCCCTGACTCGAAATAAGGCCGAATATCCCTGCAGTGACTTGAATGCAGGCTCGTCTTGCATCTCCCAAGACGAAAGGATGTCTGAATCCCCTGTGGAGACCACAGAGAAAGACCTAGTTCCCCACCTCATCGCGACCGGAGGCCTCACATCCTTTGAAAACTCCAGAGGTACGCGGAGATCAGTGCCTCCAAAGGAGACGATGCCTGACTCCTCATGAAACTTGATAGGAGTCCCAGGATTCCTGTGGCACGTGGAAAGGGACCCTTGGTCTCCCGCCTCAGCTGGAGAGGCGTCCCAATTGCCCTGCCAAGCCTCGAAGAGAATCCCGAGTTGTCCCTCGCAACTAGGCAGGAGTCCTGACGTAGCTGAACAAACACGTGTGTGGAAGGGCCATCCCCGTCGTAACTCGAGAATATACCCCAGGTTCCCGCCGCAACTCGAGAAAAACCATGAGACTTCCCCCTCGCCGCGGGATGAGGCCCGATTCCCCTGCACTGCGTGCAGAGCAATTCCGTGTTGCACATCACACATGAAAGGAGCTTTGATTTCCTTGATGGCACTCCAGAGAAACCCCAAGAACACTGTTTCAAGGCTAGAGGGATCCTGAGGTCACTGTAGCAACACGAAAGAGCTCCGTGGACCAAAAATCAGCTCGAGATGAGAGGTTAGTCCCTGGCTTCGACTCCAGAGGAATACCACCTTTCCATAAGCACCTCAAGTGGAGGCTTCTCTCAGCTCTAGCTATGTGAGAGGGACCCTGATTTTGCGGCCTCAAGTGGAATGGACACCGCGATGCACTGACGTGAAATAAGGCCGGATATCCCTGCAGTGACTTGAATGCAGGCTCGTGTTGCATCTCCCAAGATGAAAGGATGTCTGAATCCCCTGTGGAGACCACAGAGAAAGACCTAGTTCCCCACCTCTTCGCGACCGGAGGCCTCACATCCTTTGAAAACTCCAGAGGTACGCGCAGATCAGTGCCAACAAAGGAGACGATGCCTGACTCCTCGTGAAACTTTATAGGAGTCCCAGGACTCCTGTGGCACATGGAAAGGGACCCTTGGTCTCCCGCCTCAGCTGGAAAGGCGTCCCAATTGCCCTGCCAAGCCTCGAGGAGAATCCCAAGTTGTCCCTCGCAACTAGCCAGGAGTACTGACGTCGCTGAAGAAACACTTGTGTGGAAGGGCCATCCCCGTCGTAACTCGAGAATATACCCCAGGTTCCCGCCGCAACTCGAGAAAAACCATGAGACTTCCCCCTCGCCGCGAGATGAGGCCCGATTCCCCTGCACTGCGTGCAGAGCAATTCCGTGTTGCACATCACACATGAAAGGAGCCTTGATTTCCATGGTGGCACTCCAGAGAAACCCCAAGAACACTGTTTCAAGGCTAGAGGGATCCTGAGGTCACTGTAGCAACACGAAAGAGCTCCGTGGACCACAAATCAACTCGAGATGAGAGATTAGTCCCTGGCTTTGACTCCAGAGGAATACCACCTTACCACAAGCAACTCAAGAGGAGGCTTCTCTTAGCTCTAAGTATGTGAGAGGGACCCTGAGTTTGCGGCCTCAAGTGGCATGGACACCGCGATGCCCTGACTCGAAATAAGGACGGATATCCCTGCAGTGACTTGAATCCAGGCTCGTCTTGCATCTCCCAAGACGAAAGGATGTCTGAATCCCCTGTGGAGACCACAGAGAAAGACCTAGTTCCCCACCTCATCGCGACCGGAGGCCTCACATCCTTTGAAAACTCCAGAGGTACGCGGAGATCAGTGCCTCCAAAGGAGACGATGCCTGACTCCTCGTGAAACTTTATAGGAGTCCCAGGATTCCTGTGGCACATGGAAAGGGACCCTTGGTCTCCCGCCTCAGCTGGAGAGGCGTCCCAATTGCCCTGCCAAGCCTCGAGGAGAATCCCAAGTTGTCCCTCGCAACTAGCCAGGAGTACTGACGTCGCTGAAGAAACACTTGTGTGGAAGGGCCATCCCCGTCGTAACTCGAGAATATACCCCAGGCTCCCGCCGCCACTCGAGAAAAACCATGAGACTTCCCCCTCGCCGCGAGATGAGGCCCGATTCCCCTGCACTGCGTGCAGAGCAATTCCGTGTTGCACATCACACATGAAAGGAGCCTTGATTTCCATGGTGGCACTCCAGAGAAACCCCAAGAACACTGTTTCAAGGCTAGAGGGATCCTGAGGTCACTGTAGCAACACGAAAGAGCTCCGTGGACCACAAATCAACTCGAGATGAGAGATTAGTCCCTGGCTTTGACTCCAGAGGAATACCACCTTACCACAAGCACCTCAAGAGGAGGCTTCTCTCAGCTCTAGGTATGTGAGAGGGACCCTGAGTTTGCGGAATCAAGTGGCATGGACACCGCGATGCCCTGACTCGAAATAAGGCCGGATATCCCTGCAGTGACTTGAATGCAGGCTCGTCTTGCATCTCCCAAGACGAAATGATGTCTGAATCCCCTGTGGAGACCACAGAGAAAGACCTAGTTCCCCACCTCATCGCGACCGGAGGCCTCACATCCTTTGAAAACGCCAGAGGTACGCGGAGATCAGTGCCTCCAAAGGAGACGAGGCCTGACTCCTCGTGAAACTTGATAGGAGTCCCAGGATTCCTGTGGCACGTGGAAAGGGACGCTTGGTCTTCCGCCTCAGATGGAGAGGCGTCCCAATTGCCCTGCCAAGCCTCGAGGAGAATCCCGAGTTGTCCCTCGCAACTAGGCAGGAGTCCTGACGTCGCTGAACAAACACGTGGTTAGAAGCGCCATCCCCGTCGTAACTCGAGAATATACCCCACGTTCCCGCCGCAACTCCAGAAAAACCATGAGTCTTCCCCCTCGCCGCGATATGAGGCCCGATTCCCCTGCACTGTGTGCAGAGCAATTCCGTTCTGCACATCACACATGAAAGGAGCCTTGATTTCCTTGATGGCACTCCAGAGAAAACCCAAGAACACTGTTTCAAGGCTAGCGGGATACTGAGGTCACTGTAGCAACACGAAAGAGCTCCGTGGACCAACAATCAACTCGAGATGAGAGGTTAGTCCCTGGCTTCGACTCCAGAGGAATACCACCTTACCACAAGCACCTCAAGAGGAGGCTTCTCTCAGCTCTAGCTATGTGAGAGGGACCCTGATTTTGCGGCCTCAAGTGGAATGGACACCGCGATGCCCTGACTCGAAATAAGGCCGGATATCCCTGCAGTGACTTGAATGCAGGCTCGTCTTGCATCTCCCAAGATGAAAGGATGTCTGAATCCCCTGTGGAGACCACAGAGAAAGACCTAGTTCCCCACCTCATCGCGACCGGAGGCCTCACATCCTTTGAAAACTCCAGAGGTACGCGGAGATCAGTGCCTCCAAAGGAGACGATGCCTGACTCCTCGTGAAACTTTATAGGAGTCCCAGGATTCCTGTGGCACATGGAAAGGGACCCTTGGTCTCCCGCCTCAGCTGGAGAGGCGTCCCAATTGCCCGGCCAAGCCTCGAGGAGAATCCCGAGTTGTCCCTCGCAACTAGCCAGGAGTACTGACGGCGCTGAAGAAACACGTGTGTGAAAGGGCCAACCCCGTCGTAACTCGAGAATATACCCCAGGTTCCCGCCGCAACTCGAGAAAAACCATGAGACTTCCCCCTCGCCGCGAGATGAGGCCCGATTCCCCTGCACTGCGTGCAGAGCAATTCCGTGTTGCACATCACACATGAAAGGAGCCTTGATTTCCATGGTGGCACTCCAGAGAAACCCCAAGAACACTGTTTCAAGGCTAGAGGGATCCTGAGGTCACTGTAGCAACACGAAAGAGCTCCGTGGACCACAAATCAACTCGAGATGAGAGATTAGTCCCTGGCTTTGACTCCAGAGGAATACCACCTTACCACAAGCACCTCAAGAGGAGGCTTCTCTCAGCTCTAGATATGTGAGAGGGACCCTGAGTTTGCGGCCTCAAGTGGAATGGATACCGCGATGCCCTGACTCGAAATAAGGCCGGATATCCCTGCAGTGACTTGAATGCAGGCTCGTCTTGCATCTCCCAAGATGAAAGGATGTCTGAATCCCCGGTGGAGACCACAGAGAAAGACCTAGTTCCCCACCTCATCGCGACCGGAGGCCTCACATCCTTTGAAAACTCCAGAGGTACGCGGAGATCAGTGCCTCCAAAGGAGACGATGCCTGACTCCTCGTGAAACTTTATAGGAGTCCCAGGATTCCTGTGGCACATGGAAAGGGACCCTTGGTCTCCCGCCTCAGCTGGAGAGGCGTCCCAATTGCCCTGCCAAGCCTCGAGGAGAATCCCAAGTTGTCCCTCGCAACTAGCCAGGAGTACTGACGTCGCTGAAGAAACACTTGTGTGGAAGGGCCATCCCCGTCGTAACTCGAGAATATACCCCAGGTTCCCGCCGCAACTTGAGAAAAACCATGAGACTTCCCCTTGCCGCGAGATGAGGCCCGATTCCCCTGCACTGCGTGCAGAGCAATTCCGTGTTGCACATCACACATGAAAGGAGCCTTGATTTCCATGGTGGCACTCCAAAGAAACCCCAAGAACACTGTTTCAAGGCTAGAGGGATCCTGAGGTCACTGTAGCAACACGAAAGAGCTCCGTGGACCACAAATCAACTCGAGATGAGAGATTAGTCCCTGGCTTTGACTCCAGAGGAATACCACCTTACCACAAGCACCTCAAGAGGAGGCTTCTCTCAGCTCTAGCTATGTGAGAGGGACCCTGAGTTTGCGGCCTCAAGTGGAATGGACACCGCGATGCCCTGACTCGAAATAAGGCCGGATATCCCTGCAGTGACTTGAATGCAGGCTCGTCTTGCATCTCCCAAGACGAAAGGATGTCCGAATCACCTGTGTAGACCACAGAGAAAGACCTAGTTCCCCACCTCATCGCGACCGGAGGCCTCACATCCTTTGAAAACTCCAGAGGTACGCGCAGATCAGTGCCTACAAAGGAGACGATGCCTGACTGCTCGTGAAATTTTATAGGAGTCCCAGGATTCCTGTGGCACACAGAAAGGGACCCGTGGTCTCCCGCCTCAGCTGGAAAGGCGTCCCAATTGCCCTGCCAAGCCTCGAGGAGAATCTCGAGTTGCCCTCACAACTAGCCAGGAGTACTGACGTCGCTGAAGAAACACGTGTGTGGAAGGGCCATCCCCGTCGTAATTCGAGAATATACCCCAGGTTCCCCCCGCAACTCGAGAAAAACCATGAGACTTCCCCCTCGCCGCGAGATGAGGCCCGATTCCACTGCACTGCGTGCAGAGCAATTCCGTGCTGCACATCATACATGAAAGGAGCCTTGATTTTCTTGATGGCACTCCAGAGAAAACCCAAGAACACTGTTTCAAGGCTAGCGGAATCCTAAGGTCACTGTAGCAACACGAAAGAGCTCCGTGGACCAACAATCAACTCGAGATGAGAGGTTCGTCCCTGGCTTCGACTCCAGAGGAATACCACCTTACCACAAGCACCTCAAGAGGAGGCTTCTCTCAGCTCTACCTATGTGCTGAGTTTGCGGTTTCAAGTGGAATGGACACCGCGATGCCCTGACTCGAAATAAGGCCGGATATCCCTGCAGTGACTTGAATGCAGGCTCGTCTTGCATCTCCCAAGATGAAAGGATGTCTGAATCCCCTGTGGAGACCACAGAGAAAGACCTAGTTCCCCACCTCATCGCGACCGTAGGCCTCACATCCTTTGAAAACTCCAGAGGTACGCGCAGATCAGTGCCAACAAAGGAGACGATGCCTGACTGCTCGTGAAATTTTATAGGAGTCCCAGGATTCCTGTGGCACACGGAAAGGGACCCTTGGTCTCCCGCCTCAGCTGGAAAGGCGTCCCAATTGCCCTGCCAAGCCTCGAGGAGAATCTCGAGTTGTCCCTCACAACTAGCCAGGAGTACTGACGTCGCTGAGGAAACACGTGTGTGGAAGGGCCATCCCCGTCGTAACTCGAGAATATACCCCAGGTTCCCCCCGAAACTCGAGAAAAACCATGAGACTTCCCCCTCGCCGCGAGATGAGGCCCGATTCCCCTGCACTGCGTGCAGAGCAATTCCGTGTTGCACATCACACATGAAAGGAGCCTTGATTTCCTTGTTGGCACTCCAGAGAAACCCCAAGAACACTGTTTCAAGGCTAGAGGGATCCTGAGGTCACTGTAGCAACACGAAAGAGCTCCGTGGACCAAAAATCAACTCGAGATGAGAGATTAGTCCCTGGCTTCGACTCCAGAGGAATACCACCTTACCACAAGCACCTCAAGAGGAGGCTTCTCTCAGCTCTAGGTATGTGAGAGGGACCCTGAGTTTGCGGCCTCAATTGGAATGGACACTGCGATGCCCTGACGCGAAATAAGGCCGGATATCCCTGCAGTGACTTGAATGCAGGCTCGTCTTCAATCTCCCAAGACGAAAGGTTGTCTGAATGCCCTGTGGAGACCACAGAGAAAGACCTAGTTCCCCACCTCATCGCGACCGGAGGCCTCACATCCTTTGAAAACTCCAGAGGTACGCGGAGATCAGTGCCTCCAAAGGAGACGATGCCTGACTCCTCGTGAAACTTGATAGGAGTCCCAGGATTCCTGTGGCACGTGGAAAGGGACCCTTGGTCTCCCGCCTCAGATGGAGAGGCGTCCCAATTGCCCTGCCAAGCCTCGAGGAGAATCCCGAGTTGTCCCTCGCAACTAGGCAGGAGTCCTGACGTCGCTGAACAAACACGTGGTTAGAAGCGCCATCCCCGTCGTAACTCGAGAATATACCCCACGTTCCCGCCGCAACTCCAGAAAAACCATGAGACTTCCCCCTCGCCGCGATATGAGGCCCGATTCCCCTGCACTGCGTGCACAGCAATTCCGTGCTGCACATCACACATGAAAGGAGCCTTGATTTCCTTGATGGCACTCCAGAGAAAACCCAAGAACACTGTTTCAAGGCTAGCGGGATACTGAGGTCACTGTTGCAACACGAAAGAGCTCCGTGGACCAACAATCAACTCGAGATGAGAGGTTAGTCACTGGCTTCGACTCCAGAGGAATACCACCTTTCCACAAGCACCTCAAGAGGAGGCTTCTCTCAGCTCTACCTATGTGCTGAGTTTGCGGTCTCAAGTGGAATGGACCCCGCGATGCCCTGACTCGAAATAAGGCTGGATATCCCTGCAGTGACTTGAATGCAGGCTCGTGTTGCATCCCCCAAGATGAAAGGATGTCTGAATCCCCTGTGGAGACCACAGAGAAAGACCTAGTTCCCCACCTCATCGCGACCGGAGGCCTCACATCCTTTGAAAACTCCAGGGGTACGCGGAGATCAGTGCCTCCAAAGGAGACGATGCCTGACTCCTCGTGAAACTTGATAGGAGCCCCAGGATTCCTGTGGCACCTGGAAAGGGACCCTTGGTCTCCCGCCTCAGCTGGAGAGGCGTCCCAATTGCCCTGCCAAGCCTCGAGGAGAATCCCGAGTTGTCCCTCGCAACTAGGCAGGAGTCCTGACGTCGCTGAACAAACACGTGGGTGGAAGGGCCATCCCCGTCGTAACTCGAGAATATACCCCAGGTTCCCGCCGCAACTCGAGAAAAACCATGAGACTTCCCCCTCGCCGCGAGATGAGGCCCGATTCCCCTGCACTGCGTGCAGAGCAATTCCGTGTTGCACATCACACATGAAAGGAGCCTTGATTTCCTTGATGGCACTCCAGAGAAACCCCAAGAACACTGTTTCAAGGCTAGAGGGATCCTGAGGTCACTGTAGCAACACGAAAGAGCTCCGTGGACCAAAAATCAACTCGAGATGAGAGGTTAGTCCCTGGCTTCGACTCCAGAGGAATACCACCTTACCACAAGCACCTCAAGAGGAGGCTTCTCTCAGCTCTAGCTATGTGAGAGGGACCCTGATTTTGCGGCCTCAAGTGGAATGGACACCGCGATGCCCTGACTCGAAATAAGGCCGGATATCCCTGCAGTGACTTGAATGCAGGCTCGTCTTGCATCTCCCAAGATGAAAGGATGTCTGAATCCCCTGTGGAGACCACAGAGAAAGACCTAGTTCCCCACCTCATCGCGACCGGAGGCCTCACATCCTTTGAAAACTCCAGAGGTACGCGGAGATCAGTGCCTCCAAAGGAGACGATGCCTGACTCCTCGTGAAACTTTATAGGAGTCCCAGGATTCCTGTGGCACATGGAAAGGGACACTTGGTCTCCCGCCTCAGCTGGAGAGGCGTCCCAATTGCCCTGCCAAGCCTCGAGGAGAATCCCAAGTTGTCCCTCGCAACTAGCCAGGAGTACTGACGTCGCTGAAGAAACACTTGTGTGGAAGGGCCATCCCCGTCGTAACTCGAGAATATACCCCAGGTTCCCGCCGCAACTCGAGAAAAACCATGAGACTTCCCCCTCGCCGCGAGATGAGGCCCGATTCCCCTGCACTGCGTGCAGAGCAATTCCGTGTTGCACATCAAACATGAAAGGAGCCTTGATTTCCATGGTGGCACTCCAGAGAAACCCCAAGAACACTGTTTCAAGGCTAGAGGGATCCTGAGGTCACTGTAGCAACACGAAAGAGCTCCGTGGACCACAAATCAACTCGAGATGAGAGATTAGTCCCTGGCTTTGACTCCAGAGGAATACCACCTTACCACAAGCACCTCAAGAGGAGGCTTCTCTCAGCTCTAGGTATGTGAGAGGGACCCTGAGTTTGCGGCCTCAAGTGGCATGGACACCGCGATGCCCTGACTCGAAATAAGGCCGGATATCCCTGCAGTGACTTGAATGCAGGCTCGTCTTGCATCTCCCAAGACGAAAGGATGTCTGAATCCCCTGTGGAGACCACAGAGAAAGACCTAGTTCCCCACCTCATCGCGACCGGAGGCCTCACATCCTTTGAAAACTCCAGAGGTACGCGGAGATCAGTGCCTCAAAAGGAGACGATGCCTGACTCCTCGTGAAACTTGATAGGAGTCCCAGGATTCCTGTGGCACATGGAAAGGGACCCTTGGTCTCCCGCCTCAGCTGGAGAGGCGTCCCAATTGCCCTGCCAAGCCTCGAGGAGAATCCCAAGTTGTCCCTCGCAACTAGCCAGGAGTACTGACGTCGCTGAAGAAACACTTGTGTGGAAGGGCCATCCCCGTCGTAACTCGAGAATATACCCCAGGTTCCCGCCGCAACTCGAGAAAAATCATGAGACTTCCCCCTCGCCGCGAGATGAGGCCCGATTCCCCTGCACTGCGTGCAGAGCAATTCCGTGTTGCACATCACACATGAAAGGAGCCTTGATTTCCTTGATGGCACTCCAGAGAAACCCCAAGAACACTGTTTCAAGGCTAGAGGGATCCTGAGGTCACTGTAGGAACACCAAAGAGCTCCGTGGACCAAAAATCAACTCGAGATGAGAGGTTAGTCCTTGGCTTTGACTCCAGAGGAATACCACCTTACCACAAGCACCTCAAGAGGAGGCTTCTCTCAGCTCTAGTTATGTGAGAGGGACCCTGAGTTTGCGGCCTCAAGTGGCATGGACACCGCGATGCCCTGACTCGAAATAAGGCCGGATATCCCTGCAGTGACTTGAATGCAGGCTCGTCTTGCATCTCCCTAGACGAAAGGATGTCTGAATCCCCTGTGGAGACCACAGAGAAAGACCTAGTTCCCCACCTGATCGCGATCGGAGGCCTCACATCCTTTGAAAACGCCAGAGGTACGCGGAGATCAGTGCCTCCAAAGGAGACGAGGCCTGACTCCTCGTGAAACTTGATAGGATTTCCAGGATTCCTGTGGCACGTGGAAAGGGACCCTTGGTCTCCCGCCTCAGCTGGAGAGGCGTCCCAATTGCCCTGCCAAGCCTCGAGGAGAATCCCGAGTTGTCCCTCGCAACTAGGCAGGAGTCCTGACGTCGCTGAACAAACACGTGGTTAGAAGCGCCATCCCCGTCGTAACTCGAGAATATACCCCACGTTCCCGCCGCAACTCCAGAAAAACCATGAGACTTCCCCCTCGCCGCGATATGAGGCCCGATTCCCCTGCACTGCGTGCAGAGCAATTCCGTGCTGCACATCACACATGAAAGGAGCCTTGATTTCCTTGATGGCACTCCAGAGAAAACCCAAGAACACTGTTTCAAGGCTAGCGGGATACTGAGGTCACTGTAGCAACACGAAAGAGCTCCGTGGACCAACAATCAACTCGAGATGAGAGGTTAGTCCCTGGCTTCGACTCCAGAGGAATACCACCTTACCACAAGCACCTCAAGAGGAGGCTTCTCTCAGCTCTAGCTATGTGAGAGGGACCCTGATTTTGCGGCCTCAAGTGGAATGGACACCGCGATGCCCTGACTCGAAATAAGGCCGGATATCCCTGCAGTGACTTGAATGCAGGCTCGTCTTGCATCTCCCAAGATGAAAGGATGTCTGAATCCCCTGTGGAGACCACAGAGAAAGACCTAGTTCCCCACCTCATCGCGACCGGAGGCCTCACATCCTTTGAAAACTCCAGAGGTACGCGGAGATCAGTGCCTCCAAAGGAGACGATGCCTGACTCCTCGTGAAACTTTATAGGAGTCCCAGGATTCCTGTGGCACATGGAAAGGGACACTTGGTCACCCGCCTCAGCTGGAGAGGCGTCCCAATTGCCCTGCCAAGCCTCGAGGAGAATCCCAAGTTGTCCCTCGCAACTAGCCAGGAGTACTGACGTCGCTGAAGAAACACTTGTGTGGAAGGGCCATCCCCGTCGTAACTCGAGAATATACCCCAGGTTCCCGCCGCAACTCGAGAAAAACCATGAGACTTCCCCCTCGCCGCGAGATGAGGCCCGATTCCCCTGCACTGCGTGCAGAGCAATTCCGTGTTGCACATCAAACATGAAAGGAGCCTTGATTTCCATGGTGGCACTCCAGAGAAACCCCAAGAACACTGTTTCAAGGCTAGAGGGATCCTGAGGTCACTGTAGCAACACGAAAGAGCTCCGTGGATCACAAATCAACTCGAGATGAGAGATTAGTCCCTGGCTTTGACTCCAGAGGAATACCACCTTACCACAAGCACCTCAAGAGGAGGCTTCTCTCAGCTCTAGTTATGTGAGAGGGACCCTGAGTTTGCGGCCTCAAGTGGCATGGACACCGCGATGCCCTGACTCGAAATAAGGCTGGATATCCCTGCAGTGACTTGAATGCAGGCTCGTCTTGCATCTCCCAAGACGAAAGGATGTCTGAATCCCCTGTGGAGACCACAGAGAAAGACCTAGTTCCCCACCTCATCGCGACCGGAGGCCTCACATCCTTTGAAAACTCCAGAGGTACGCGGAGATCAGTGCCTCAAAAGGAGACGATGCCTGACTCCTCGTGAAACTTTATAGGAGTCCCAGGATTCCTGTGGCACATGGAAAGGGACCCTTGGTCTCCCGCCTCAGCTGGAGAGGCGTCAAAATTGCCCTGCCAAGCCTCGAGGAGAATCCCAAGTTGTCCCTCGCAACTAGCCAGGAGTACTGACGTCGCTGAAGAAACACTTGTGTGGAAGGGCCATCCCCGTCGTAACTCGAGAATATACCCCAGGTTCCCGCCGCAACTCGAGAAAAACCATGAGACTTCCCCCTCGCCGCGAGATGAGGCCCGATTCCCCTGCACTGCGTGCAGAGCAATTCCGTGTTGCACATCACACATGAAAGGAGCCTTGATTTCCTTGATGGCACTCCAGAGAAACCCCAAGAACACTGTTTCAACGCTAGAGGGATCCTGAGGTCACTGTAGGAACACCAAAGAGCTCCGTGGACCAAAAATCAACTCGAGATGAGAGGTTAGTCCTTGGCTTTGACTCCAGAGGAATACCACCTTACCACAAGCACCTCAAGAGGAGGCTTCTCTCAGCTCTAGGTATGTGAGAGGGACCCTGAGTTTGCGGCCTCAAGTGGCATGGACACCGCGATGCCCTGACTCGAAATAAGGCCGGATATCCCTGCAGTGACTTGAATGCAGGCTCGTCTTGCATCTCCCTAGACGAAAGGATGTCTGAATCCCCTGTGGAGACCACAGAGAAAGACCTAGTTCCCCACCTGATCGCGATCGGAGGCCTCACATCCTTTGAAAACGCCAGAGGTACGCAGAGATCAGTGCCTCCAAAGGAGACGAGGCCTGACTCCTCGTGAAACTTGATAGGAGTCCCAGGATTCCTGTGGCACGTGGAAAGGGACGCTTGGTCTCCCGCCTCAGATGGAGAGGCGTCCCAATTGCCCTGCCAAGCCTCGAGGAGAATCCCGAGTTGTCCCTCGCAACTAGGCAGGAGTCCTGACGTCGCTGAACAAACACGTGGTTAGAAGCGCCATCCCCGTCGTAACTCGAGAATATACCCCACGTTCCCGCCGCAACTCCAGAAAAACCATGAGACTTCCCCCTCGCCGCGATATGAGGCCCGATTCCCCTGCACTGCGTGCAGAGCAATTCCGTGCTGCACATCACACATGAAAGGAGCCTTGATTTCCTTGATGGCACTCCAGAGAAAACCCAAGAACACTGTTTCAAGGCTAGCGGGATACTGAGGTCACTGTAGCAACACGAAAGAGCTCCGTGGACCAACAATCAACTCGAGATGAGAGGTTAGTCCCTGGCTTCGACTCCAGAGGAATACCACCTTACCACAAGCACCTCAAGAGGAGGCTTCTCTCAGCTCTAGCTATGTGAGAGGGACCCTGATTTTGCGGCCTCAAGTGGAATGGACACCGCGATGCCCTGACTCGAAATAAGGCCGGATATCCCTGCAGTGACTTGAATGCAGGCTCGTCTTGCATCTCCCAAGATGAAAGGATGTCTGAATCCCCTGTGGAGACCACAGAGAAAGACCTAGTTCCCCACCTCATCGCGACCGGAGGCCTCACATCCTTTGAAAACTCCAGAGGTACGCGGAGATCAGTGCCTCCAAAGGAGACGATGCCTGACTCCTCGTGAAACTTTATAGGAGTCCCAGGATTCCTGTGGCACATGGAAAGGGACCCTTGGTCTCCCGCCTCAGCTGGAGAGGCGTCCCAATTGCCCTGCCAAGCCTCGAGGAGAATCCCGAGTTGTCCCTCGCAACTAGGCAGGAGTCCTGACGTCGCTGAAGAAACACTTGTGTGGAAGGGCCATCCCCGTCGTAACTCGAGAATATACCCCAGGTTCCCGCCGCAACTCGAGAAAAACCATGAGACTGCCCCCTCGCCGCGAGATGAGGCCCGATTCCCCTGCACTGCGTGCAGAGCAATTCCGTCTTGCACATCACAGATGAAAGGAGCCTTGATTTCCATGGTGGCACTCCAGAGAAACCCCAAGAACACTGTTTCAAGGCTAGAGGGATCCTGAGGTCACTGTAGCAACACGAAAGAGCTCCGTGGACCACAAATCAACTCGAGATGAGAGATTAGTCCCTGGCTTTGACTCCAGAGGAATACCACCTTACCACAAGCACCTCAAGAGGAGGCTTCTCTCAGCTCTAGCTATGTGAGAGGGACCCTGAGTTTGCGGCCTCAAGTGGAATGGATACCGCGATGCCCTGACTCGAAATAAGGCCGGATATCCCTGCAGTGACTTGAATGCAGGCTCGTCTTGCATCTCCCAAGATGAAAGGATGTCTGAATCCCCTGTGGAGACCACAGAGAAAGACCTAGTTCCCCACCTCATCGCGACCGGAGGCCTCACATCCTTTGAAAACTCCAGAGGTACGCGGAGATCAGTGCCTCCAAAGGAGACGATGCCTGACTCCTCGTGAAACTTTATAGGAGTCCCAGGATTCCTGTGGCACATGGAAAGGGACCCTTGGTCTCCCGCCTCAGCTGGAGAGGCGTCCCAATTGCCCTGCCAAGCCTCAAGGAGAATCCCAAGTTGTCCCTCGCAACTAGCCAGGAGTACTGACGTCGCTGAAGAAACACGTGTGTGGAAGGGCCATCCCCGTCGTAACTCGAGAATATACCCCAGGTTCCCCCCGCAACTCGAGAAAAACCATGAGACTTCCCCCTCGCCGCGAGATGAGGCCCGATTCCCCTGCACTGCGTGCAGAGCAATTCCGTGCTGCACATCATACATGAAAGGAGCCTTGATTTCCTTGATGGCACTCCAGAGAAAACCAAAGAACACTGTTTCAAGGCTAGCGGGATCCTGAGGTCACTGTAGCAACACGAAAGAGCTCCGTGGACCAACAATCAACTCGACATGAGAGGTTAGTCCCTGGCTTCGACTCCAGAGGAATACCACCTTACCACAAGCACCTCAAGAGGAGGCTTCTCTCAGCTCTACCTATGTGCTGAGTTTGCGGTTTCAAGTGGAATGGACACCGCGATGCCCTGACTCGAAATAAGGCCGGATATCCCTGCAGTGACTTGAATGCAGGCTCGTCTTGCATCTCCCAAGATGAAAGGATGTCTGAATCCCCTGTGGAGACCACAGAGAAAGACCGAGTTCCCCACCTGATCGCGACCGGAGGCCTCACATCCTTTGAAAACGCCAGAGGTACGCGGAGATCAGTGCCTCCAAAGGAGACGATGCCTGACTCCTCGTGAAACTTGATAGGAGTCCCAGGATTCCTGTGGCACATGGAAAGGGACCCTTGGTCTCCCGCCTCAGCTGGAGAGGCGTCCCAATTGCCCTGCCAAGCCTCGAGGAGAATCCCAAGTTGTCCCTCGCAACTAGCCAGGAGTACTGTCGTCGCTGAAGAAACACTTGTGTGGAAGGGCCATCCCCGTCGTAACTCGAGAATATACCCCAGGTTCCCCCCGCAACTCGAGAAAAACCATGAGACTTCCCCCTTGCCGCGAGATGAGGCCCGATTCCCCTGCACTGCGTGCAGAGCAATTCCGTGTTGCACATCACACATGAAAGGAGCCTTGATTTCCATGGTGGCACTCCAGAGAAACCCCAAGAACACTGTTTCAAGGCTAGAGGGATCCTGAGGTCACTGTAGCAACACGAAAGAGCTCCGTGGACCACAAATCAACTCGAGATGAGAGATTAGTCCCTGGCTTTGACTCCAGAGGAATACCACCTTACCACAAGGACCTCAAGAGGAGGCTTCTCTCAGCTCTAGCTATGTGAGAGGGACCCTGAGTTTGCGGTCTAAAGTGTAATGGACACCGCGATGCCCTGACTCGAAATAAGGCCGGATATCCCTGCAGTGACTTGAATGCAGGCTCGTCTTGCATCTCCCAAGACGAAAGGATGTCCAAATCACCTGTGTAGACCACAGAGAAAGACCTAGTTCCCCACCTCATCGCGACCGGAGGCCTCACATCCTTTGAAAACTCCAGAGGTACGCGCAGATCAGTGCCTACAAAGGAGACGATGCCTGACTGCTCGTGAAATTTTATAGGAGTCCCAGGATTCCTGTGGCACACAGAAAGGGACCCTTGGTCTCCCGCCTCAGCTGGAAAGGCGTCCCAATTGCCCCGCCAAGCCTCGAGGAGAATCTCGAGTTGTCCCTCACAACTAGCCAGGAGTACTGACGTCGCTGAAGAAACACGTGTGTGGAAGGGCCATCCCCGTCGTAACTCGAGAATATACCCCAGGTTCCCCCCGCAACTCGAGAAAAACCATGAGACTTCCCCCTCGCCGCGAGATGAGGCCCGATTCCACTGCACTGCGTGCAGAGCAATTCCGTGCTGCACATCATACATGAAAGGAGCCTTGATTTCCTTGATGGCACTCCAGGGAAAACCCAAGAACACTGTTTCAAGGCTAGAGGGATCCTGAGGTCACTGTAGCAACACGAAAGAGCTCCGTGGACCAACAATCAACTCAAGATGAGAGGTTAGTCCCTGGCTTCGACTCCAGAGGAATACCACCTTACCACAAGCACCTCAAGAGGAGGCTTCTCTCAGCTTTACCTATGTGCTGAGTTTGCGGTTTCAAGTGGAATGGACACCGCGATGCCCTAACTCGAAATAAGGCCGGATATCCCTGCAGTGACTTGAATGCAGGCTCGTCTTGCATCTCCCAAGATGAAAGGATGTCTGAATCCCCTGTGGAGACCACAGAGAAAGACCTAGTTCCCCACCTCATCGCGACCGTAGGCCTCACATCCTTTGAAAACTCCAGAGGTACGCGCAGATCAGTGCCTACAAAGGAGACGATGCCTGACTGCTCGTGAAATTTTATAGGAGTCCCAGGATTCCTGTGGCACACGGAAAGGGACACTTGGTCTCCCGCCTCAGCTGGAAAGGCGTCCCAATTGCCCTGCCAAGCCTCGAGGAGAAACTCGAGTTGTCCCTCACAACTAGCCAGGAGTACTGACGTCGCTGAAGAAACACGTGTGTGGAAGGGCCATCCCCGTCGTAACTCGAGAATATACCCCAGCTTCCCCCCGCAACTCGAGAAAAACCATGAGACTTCCCCCTCGCCGCGAGATGAGGCCCGATTCCCCTGCACTGCGTGCAGAGCAATTCCGTGCTGCACATCATACATGAAAGGAGCCTTGATTTCCTTGATGGCACTCCAGAGAAAACCCAAGAACACTGTTTCAAGGCTAGCGGGATCCTGAGGTCACTGTAGCAACACGAAAGAGCTCCGTGGACCAACAATTAACTCGAGATGAGAGGTTAGTCCCTGGCTTCGACTCCAGAGGAATACCACCTTACCACAAGCACCTCAAGAGGAGGCTTCTCTCAGCTCTACCTATGTGCTGAGTTTGCGGTTTCAAGTGGAATGGACACCGCGATGCCCTGACTCAAAATAAGGCCGGATATCCCTGCAGTGACTTGTATGCAGGCTCGTGTTGCATCTCCCAAGATGAAAGGATGTCTGAATCCCCTGTGGAGACCACAGAAAAGACCTAGTTCCCCACCTCATCGCGACCGGAGTCCTCACATCCTTTGAAAATTCTAGAGGTACGCGGAGATCAGTGCCTTCAAAGGAGACGATGCCTGACTCCCCGTAAAACTTGATAGGAGTCCCAGGATTCCTGTGGCACGTGGAAAGGGACCCTTGGTCTCCCGCCTCAGCTGGAGAGGCGTCCCAATTGCCCTGCCAAGCCTCGAGGAGATTCCCGAGTTGTCCCTCGCAACTAGGCAGGAGTCCTGACGTCGCTGAACAAACACGTGGGTGGAAGGGCCATCCCCGTCATAACTCGAGAATATACCCCAGGTTCCCGCCGCAACTCGAGAAAAACCATTAGACTTCCCCCTCGCCGTGAGATGAGGCCCGATTCCCCTGCACTGCATGCAGATCAATTCCGTGTTGCACATCACACCTGAAAGGAGCCTTGATTTCCTTGATGGCACTCCAGAGAAACCCCAAGAACACTGTTTCAAGGCTAGAGGGATCCTGAGGTCACTGTAGCAACACGAAAGAGCTCCGTGGACCAAAAATTAACTCGATTTGAGAGGTTAGTCCCTGTCTTCGACTCCAGAGGAATACCACCTTACCACAAGCACCTCAAGAGGAGGCTTCTCTCAGCTCTAGCTATGTGAGAGGGACCCTGAGTTTGCGGCCTCAAGTGGAATGGACACCGCGATGCCCTGGCTCGAAATAAGGCCATATATCCCTGCAGTGACTTGAATGCAGGCTCGTCTTGCATCTCCCAAGATGAAAGGATGTCTGAATCCCCTGTGGAGACCACAGAGAAAGACCTAGTTCCCCACCTCATCGCGACCGGAGGCCTCACATCCTTTGAAAACTCCAGAGGTACGCGGAGATTAGTGCCTCCAAAGGAGACGATGCCTGACTCCTCGTGAAACTTGATAGGAGTCCCAGGATTCCTGTGGCTCGTGGAAAGGGACCCTTGGTCTCCCGCCTCAGCTGGAGAGGCGTCCCAATTGCCCTGCCAAGCCTCGAGGAGAATCCCGAGTTGTCCCTTGCAACTAGGCAGGAGTCCTGCCGTCGCTGAACAAACACGTGGGTGGAAGGGCCATCCCCGTCATAATTCGAGAATATACCCCAGGTTCCCGCCGCAACTGGAGAAAAACCATGAGACTTTCCCCTCGCCGCGAGATGAGGCCCGATTCCCCTGAACTGCGTGCAGAGCAATTCCGTGTTGCACATCACACATGAAAGGAGCCTTGATTTCCTTGATGGCACTCCAGAGAAACACCAACAACACTGTTTCAAGGCTAGAGGGATCCTGAGGTCACTGTAGCAACACGAAAGAGCTCCGTGGACCAAAAATCAACTCGACATGAGAGGTTAGTCCCTGGCTTCGACTCCAGAGGAATACCACCTTACCACAAGCACCTCAAGAGGAGGCTTCTCTCAGCTCTACCTATGTGCTAAGTTTGCGGTTTCAAGTGGAATGGACACCGCGTTGCCCTGACTCGAAATAAGGCCGGATATCCCTGCAGTGACTTGAATGCAGGCTCGTCTTGCATCTCCCAAGGCGAAAGGATGTCTGAATCCCCTGTGGAGACCACAGAGAAAGACCTAGTTCCCCACCTCATCGCGACCGGAGGCCTCACATCCTTTGAAAACTCCAGAGGTACGCGGAGATTAGTGTCTCCAAAGGAGACGATGCCTGACTCCTTGTGAAACTTGATAGGAGTCCCAGGATTCCTGTGGCACGTGGAAAGGGACCCTTGGTCTCCCGCCTCAGCTGGAGAGGCGTCCCAATTGCCCTGCAAAGCCTCGAGGAGAATCCCGAGTTGTCCCTCGAAACTAGGCAGGAGTCCTGACGTCGATGGACAAACACGTGGGTGGAAGGGCCATCCCCGTCGTAACTCTAGAATATACCCCAGGTTCCCGCCGCAACTCGAGAAAAACCATGAGACTTCCCCCTCGCCGCGAGATGAGGCCCGATTCCCCTGCACTGCGTGCAGAGCAATTCCGTGTTGCACATCACACATGAAAGGAGCCTTGATTTCCTTGGTGGCACTCCAGAGAAACCCCAAGAACACTGTTTCAAGGCTAGAGGGATCCTGAGGTCACTGTAGCAACACAAAAGAGCTCCGTGTACCAAAAATCAACTCGAGATGAGAGGTTAGTCCCTGGCTTCGACTCCAGAGGAATACGACCTTACCACAAGCACCTCAAGAGGAGACTTCTCTCAGCTCTAGGTATGTGAGAGGGTCCCTGAGTTTGCGGCCTCAAGTGGAATGGACACCGCGATGCCCTGACTCGAAATAAGGCCGGATATCCCTGCAGTGACTTGAATGCAGGCTCGTCTTGCATCTCCCAAGACGAAAGGATGACTGAATCCCCTGTGAGGCCACAGAGAAAGACCTACTTCCCCACCTCATCGCGACCGGAGGCCTCACATCCTTTGAAAATTACAGAGGTACGCGGAGATCAGTGCCTCCAAAGGAGTCGATGCCTGACTCCTCGTGAAACTTGATAGGAGTCCCAGGATTCCTGTGGCACGTGGAAAGGGACCCTTGGTCTCCCGCCTCAGCTGGAAAGGCGTCCCAATTGCCCTGCCAAGCCTCGAGGAGAATCTCGAGTTGTCCCTCACAACTAGCCAGGAGTACTGACGTCGCTGAGGAAACACGTGTGTGGAAGGGCCATCCCCGTCGTAACTCGAGAATATACCCCAGGTTCCCGCCGCAACTAGAGAAAAACCATGAGACTTCCCCCTCGCCGCGAGATGAGGCCCGATTCCCCTGCACTGCGTGCAGAGCAATTCCGTGCTGCACATCATACATGAAAGGAGCCTTGATTTCCTTGATGGCACTCCAGAGAAAACCCAAGAACACTGTTTCAAGGCTAGCGGGATCCTGAGGTCACTGTAGCAACACGAAAGAGCTCCGTGGACCAACAATCAACTCGAGATGAGAGGTTAGTCCCTGGCTTCGACTCCAGAGGAATACCACCTTACCACAAGCACCTCAAGATGAGGCTTCTCTCAGCTCTACCTATGTGCTGAGTTTGTGGTTTCAAGTGGAATGGACACCGCGATGCCCTGACTCGAAATAAGGCCGGATATCCCTGCAGTGACTTGAATGCAGGCTCGTCTTGCATCTCCCAAGATGAAAGGATGTCTGAATCCCCTGTGGAGACCACAGAGAAAGACCGAGTTCCCCACCTGATCGCGACCGGAGGCCTCATATCCTTTGAAAACGCCAGAGGTACGCGGAGATCAGTGCCTCCAAAGGAGACGATGCCTGACTCCTCGTGAAACTTTATAGGAGTCCCAGGATTCCTGTGGCACATGGAAAGGGACCCTTGGTCTCCCGCCTCAGCTGGAGAGGCGTCCCAATTGCCCTGCCAAGCCTCGAGGAGAATCCCAAGTTGTCCCTCGCAACTAGCCAGGAGTACTAACGTCGCTGAAGAAACACTTGTGTGGAAGGGCCATCCCCGTCGTAACTCGAGAATATACCCCAGGTTCCCCCCGCAACTCGAGAAAAACCATGAGACTTCCCCCTTGCCGCGAGATGAGGCCCGATTCCCCTGCACTGCGTGTAGAGCAATTCCGTGTTGCACATCACACATGAAAGGAGCCTTGATTTCCATGGTGGCACTCCAGAGAAACCCCAAGAACACTGTTTCAAGGCTAGAGGGATCCTGAGGTCACTGTAGCAACACGAAAGAGCTCCGTGGACCACAAATCAACTCGAGATGAGAGATTAGTCCCTGGCTTTGACTCCAGAGGAATACCACCTTACCACAAGGACCTCAAGAGGAGGCTTCTCTCAGCTCTAGCTATGTGAGAGGGACCCTGAGTTTGCGGTCTAAAGTGTAATGGACACCGCGATGCCCGGACTCGAAATAAGGCCGGATATCCCTGCAGTGACTTGAATGCAGGCTCGTCTTGCATCTCCCAAGACGAAAGGATGTCCAAATCACCTGTGTAGACCACAGAGAAAGACCTAGTTCCCCACCTCATCGCGACCGGAGGCCTCACACCCTTGAAAACTCCAGAGGTACGCGCAGATCAGTGCCTACAAAGGAGACGATGCCTGACTGCTCGTGAAATTTTATAGGAGTCCCAGGATTCCTGTGGCACACAGAAAGGGACCCTTGGTCTCCCGCCTCAGCTGGAAAGGCGTCCCAATTGCCCCGCCAAGCCTCGAGGAGAATCTCGAGTTGTCCCTCACAACTAGCCAGGAGTACTGACGTCGCTGAAGAAACACGTGTGTGGAGGGCCATCCCCGTCGTAACTCGAGAATATACCCCAGGTCCCCCCCGCAACTCGAGAAAAACCATGAGACTTCCCCCTCGCCACGAGATGAGGCCCGATTCCACTGCACTGCGTGCAGAGCAATTCCGTGCTGCACATCATACATGAAAGGAGCCTTGATTTCCTTGATGGCACTCCAGAGAAAACCCAAGAACACTGTTTCAAGGCTAGAGGGATCCTGAGGTCACTGTAGCAACACGAAAGAGCTCCGTGGACCAACAATCAACTCGAGATGAGAGGTTAGTCCCTGGCTTCGACTCCAGAGGAATACCACCTTACCACAAGCACCTCAAGAGGAGGCTTCTCTCCGCTCTACCTATGTGCTGAGTTTGCGGTTTCAAGTGGAATGGACACCGCGATGCCCTGACTCGAAATAAGGCCGGATATCCCTGCAGTGACTTGAATGCAGGCTCGTCTTGCATCTCCCAAGATGAAAGGATGTCTGAATCCCCTGTGGAGACCACAGAAAAGACCTAGTTCCCCACATCATCGCGACCGGAGTCCTCACATCCTTTGAAAATTCTAGAGGTACGCGGAGATCAGTGCCTTCAAAGGAGACGATGCCTGACTCCTCGTAAAACTTGATAGGAGTCCCAGGATTCCTGTGGCACGTGGAAAGGGACCCTTGGACTCCCGCCTCAGCTGGAGAGGCGTCCCAATTGCCCTGCCAAGCCTCGAGGAGATTCCCGAGTTGTCCCTCGCAACTAGGCAAGAGTCCTGACGTCGCTGAACAAACACGTGGGTGGAAGGGCCATCTTCATCATAACTCGAGAATATACCCCAGGTTCCCGCCGCAACTCTAGAAAAACCATTAGACTTCCCCCTCGCCGTGAGATGAGGCCCGATTCCCCTGCACTGCATGCAGATCAATTCCGTGTTGCACATCACACCTGAAAGGAGCCTTGATTTCCTTGATGGCACTCCAGAGAAGCCCCAAGAACACTGCTTCAAGGCTAGAGGGATCCTGAGGTCACTGTAGCAACACGAAAGAGCTCCGTGGACCACAAATCAACTCGAGAAGAGAGGTTAGTCCCTGGCTTCGACTCCAGAGGAATACCACCTTACCACAAGCACCTCAAGAGGAGGCTTCTCTCAGCTCTAGGTATGTGAGAGGGACCCTGATTTTGCGGCCTCAAGTGGAATGGACACCGCGATGCCCTGACTCGAAATAAGGCCGGATATCCCTGCAGTGACTTCAAAGCAGGCTCGTCTTGCATCTCCCAAGACGAAAGGATGTCTGAATCCAATGTGGAGACCACAGAGAAAGACCTAGTTCCCCACCTCATGGCGACCGGAGGCCTCACATCCTTTGAAAACTCCAGAGGTACGCGGAGATCAGTGCCTCCAAAGGAGACGATGCCTGACTCCTCGTGAAACTTGATAGGAGTCCCAGGATTCCTGTGGCACGTGGAAAGGGACCCTTGGTCTCCCGCCTCAGCTGGAGAGGCGTCCCAATTGCCCTGTCAAGCCTCGAGGAGAATCAGGAGTTGTCTGTCGCAACTAGGCAGGAGTCCTGCCGTTGCTGAACAAACACGTGGGTGGAAGGGCCATCCCCGTCGTAACTCGAGAATATACCCCAGGTTCCCGCCGCAACTCGAGAAAAACCATGAGACTTCCCCCTCGCCGCGAGATGAGGCCCGATTCCCCTGCACTGCGTGCAGAGCAATTCCGTGTTGCACATCACACATGAAAGGAGCCTTGATTTCCTTGGTGGCACTCCAGAGAAACCCCAAGAACACTGTTTCAAGGCTAGAGGGATCCTGAGGTCACTGTAGCAACACAAAAGAGCTCCGTGTACCAAAAATCAACTCGAGATGAGAGGTTAGTCCCTGGCTTCGACTCCAGAGGAATACGACCTTACCACAAGCACCTCAAGAGGAGACTTCTCTCAGCTCTAGGTATGTGAGAGGGACCCTGAGTTTGCGGCCTCAAGTGGAATGGACACCGCGATGCCCTGACTCGAAATAAGGCCGGATATCCCTGCAGTGACTTGAATGCAGGCTCGTCTTGCATCTCCCAAGACGAAAGGATGACTGAATCCCCTGTGAGGCCACAGAGAAAGACCGACTTCCCCACCTCATCGCGACCGGAGGCCTCACATCCTTTGAAAATTACAGAGGTACGCGGAGATCAGTGCCTCCAAAGGAGTCGATGCCTGACTCCTCGTGAAACTTGATAGGAGTCCCAGGATTCCTGTGGCACGTGGAAAGGGACCCTTGGTCTCCCGCCTCAGCTGGAGAGGCGTCCCAATTGCCCTGCCAAGCCTCGAGGAGAATCCCGAGTTGTCCCTCGAAACTAGGCAGGAGTCCTGCCGTCGATGAACAAACACGTAGGTGGAAGGGCCATCCCCGTCATAACTCGAGAATATACCCCAGGTTCCCCCCGCAACTCGAGAAAAACCATGAGACTTCCCCCTCGCCGCGAGATGAGGCCCGATTCCCCTGCACTGCGTGCAGAGCAATTCCGTGCTGCACATCACACATGAAAGGAGCCTTGATTTCCTTGATGGCACTCCAGAGAAACCCCAAGAACACTGTTTCAAGGCTAGAGGGATCCTGAGGTCACTGGAGCAACACGAAAGAGCTCCGTGGACCAAAAATCAACTCGAGATGAGAGGTTAGTCCCTGGCTTCGACTCCAGAGGAATACCACCTTACCACAAGCACCTCAAGAGGAGGCTTCTCTCAGCTCTAGGTATGTGAGAGGGACCCTGAGTTTGCGGCCTCAAGTGGAATGGACACCGCGATGCCCTGACTCGAAATAAGGCCGGATATCCCTGCAGTGACTTGAATGCAGGCTCGTCTTGCATCTCCCAAGACGAAAGGATGTCTGAATCCCCTGTGGAGACCACAGAGAAAGACCTAGTTCCCCACCTCATCGCGACCGGAGGCCTCACATCCTTTGAAAATTCCAGAGGTACGCGGAGATCAGTGCCTCCAAAGGAGACGATGCCTGACTCCTCGTGAAACTTGATAGGAGCCCCAGGATTCCTGTGGCACGTGGAAAGGGACCCTTGGTCTCCCGCCTCAGCTGGAGAGGCGTCCCAATTGCCCTGCCAAGCCTCGAGGAGAATCCCGAGTTGTCCCTCGCAACTAGGCAGGAGTCCTGACGTCACTGAAGAAACACGTGGGTGGAAGGGCCATCCCCGTCGTAACTCGAGAATATACCCCAGGTTCCCGCCGCAACTCGAGAAAAACCAAGAGACTTCCCCCTCGCCGCGAGATGAGGCCCGATTCCCCTGCACTGCGTGCAGAGCACGTCCGTGTTGCACATCACACATGAAAGGAGCCTTGATTTCCTTGATGGCACTCCAGAGAAACCCCAAGAACACTGTTTCAAGGCTAGAGGGATCCTGACGTCACTGTAGCAACACGAAAGAGCTCCGTGGACCAAAAATCAACTCGAGATGAGAGGTTAGTCCCTGGCTTCGACTCCAGAGGAATACCACCTTACCACAAGCACCTCAAGAGGAGGCTTCTCTCAGCTCTAGCTATGTGAGAGGGACCCTGAGTTTGCGGCCTCAAGTGGAATGGACACCGCGATGCCCTGACTCGAAATAAGGCCGGATATCCCTGCAGTGACTTGAAGGCAGGCTCGTCTTACATCTCCCAAGATGAAAGGATGTCTGAATCCCCTGTGGAGACCACAGAGAAAGACCTAGTTCCCCACCTCATCGCGACTGGAGGCCTCACATCATTTGAAAACTCCACAGGTACGCGGAGATCAGTGCCTCCAAAGGAGACGATGCCTGACTCCTCGTGAAACTTTATAGGAGTCCCAGGATTCCTGTGGCACATGGAAAGGGACCCTTGGTCTCCCGCCTCAGCTGGAGAGGCGTCCCAATTGCCCTGCCAAGCCTCGAGGAGAATCCCAAGTTGTCCCTCGCAACTAGCCAGGAGTACTGACGTCGCTGAAGAAACACTTGTGTGGAAGGGCCATCCCCGTCGTAACTCGAGAATATACCCCAGGTTCCCCCCGCAACTCGAGAAAAACCATGAGACTTCCCCCTCGCCGCGAGATGAGGCCCGATTCCCCTGCACTGCGTGCAGAGCAATTCCGTGTTGCACATCACACATGAAAGGAGCCTTGATTTCCATGGTGGCACTCCAGAGAATCCCCAAGAACACTGTTTCAAGGCTAGAGGGATCCTGATGTCACTGTAGCAACACGAAAGAGCTCCGTGGACCACAAATCAACTCGAGATGAGAGATTAGTCCCTGGCTTTGACTCCAGAGGAATACCACCTTACCACAAGCACCTCAAGAGGAGGCTTCTCTCAGCTCTAGGTATGTGAGAGGGACCCTGAGTTTGCGGTCGAAAGTGTAATGGACACCGCGATGCCCTGACTCGAAATAAGGCCGGATATCCCTGCAGTGACTTGAATGGAGGCTCGTCTTGCATCTCCCAAGACGAAAGGATGTCCGAATCACCTGTGTAGACCAGAGAGAAAGACCTAGTTCCCCACCTCATCGCGACCGGAGTCCTCACATCCTTTGAAAACTCCAGAGGTAGGCGGAGATCAATGCCTCCAAAGGAGACGAGGCCTGACTCCTCGTGAAACTTGATAGGAGTCCCAGGATTCCTGTGGCTCGTGGAAAGGGACCCTTGGTCTCCCGCCTCAGCTGGAGAGGCGTCCCAATTGCCCTGCCAAGCCTCGAGGAGAATCCCGAGTTGTCCCTCGCAACTAGGCAGGAGTCCTGACGTCGCTGAACAAACACGTGGGTGGAAGGGCCATCCCCGTCGTAACTCGAGAATATACCCCACGTTCCCGCCGCAACTCCAGAAAAACCATGAGACTTCCCCCTCGCCACGAGATGAGGCCCGATTCCCCTGCACTGCGTGCAGAGCAATTCCGTGCTGCACATCACACATGAAAGGAGCCTTGATTTCCTTGATGGCACTCCAGAGAAAACCCAAGAACACTGTTTCAAGGCTAGCGGGATACTGAGGTCACTGTAGCAACACGAAAGAGCTCCGTGGACCAAGAATCAACTCGAGATGAGAGGTTAGTCCCTGGCTTCGACTCCAGAGGAATACCACCTTACCACAAGCACCTCAAGAGGAGGCTTCTCTCAGCTTTAGGTATGTGAGAGGGACCCTGAGTTTGCGGTCTAAAGTGTAATGGACACCGCGATGCCCTGACTCGAAATAAGGCCGGATATCCCTGCAGTGACTTGAATGTAGGCTCGTCTTGCATCTCCCAAGACGAAAGGATGTCTGAATCACCTGTGGAGACCACAGAGAAAGACCTAGTTCCCCACCTCATCGCGACCGGAGGCCTCACATCCTTTGAAAACTCCAGAGGTACGCGGAGATCAGTGCTTCCAAAGGAGACGATGCCTGACTCATCGTGAAACTTGATAGGAGTCCCAGGATTCCTGTGGCACGTGGAAAGGGACCCTTGGTCTCCCGCCTCAGCTGGAGAGGCGTCCCAATTGCCCTGCCAAGCCTCGAGGAGAATCCCGAGTTGTCCCTCGCAACTAGGCAGGAGTCTTGCCGTCGCTGAACAAACAAGTGGGTGGAAGGGCCATCCCCGTCGTAACTCGAGAATATACCTAAGGTTCCCGCCGCAACTCAAGAAAAACCATGAGACTTCCCCCTCGCCGCGAGATGAGGCCCGATTCCCCTGCACAGCGTGCAGAGCAATTCCGTGTTGCACATCACACATGAAAGGAGCCTTGATTTTCTTGATGGCACTCCAGAGAAACCCCAAGAACACTGTTTCAAGGCTAGAGGGATCCTGAGGTCACTGTAGCAACACGAAAGAGCTCCGTGGACCAAAAATCAACTCGAGATGAGAGGTTAGTCCCTGGCTTCGACTCCAGAGGAATACCACCTTACCACAAGCACCTCAAGAGGAGGCTTCTCTCAGCTCTAGGTATGTGAGAGGGACCCTGAGTTTGCGGCCTCAATTGGAATGGACACCGCGATGCCCTGACTCGAAATAAGGCCGGATATCCCTGCAGTGACTTGAATGGAGGCTCGTCTTGCATCTCCCAAGACGAAAGGATGTCCGAATCACCTGTGTAGACCAGAGAGAAAGACCTAGTTCCCCACCTCATCGCGACCGGAGGCCTCACATCCTTTGAAAACTCCAGAGGTAGGCGGAGATCAATGCCTCCAAAGGAGACGATGCCTGACTCCTTGTGAAACTTGATAGGAGTCCCAGGATTCCTGTGGCACGTGGAAAGGGACCCTTGGTCTCCCGCCTCAGCTGGAGAGGCGTCCCAATTGCCCTGCCAAGCCTCGAGGAGAATCCCGAGTTGTCCCTCGCAACTAGGCAAGGGTCCTGACGTCGCTGAACAAACACGTGGGTGGAAGGGCCATCCCCGTCGTAACTCGAGAATATACCCCAGGTTCCCGCCGCAACTCGAGAAAAACCATGAGACTTCCCCCTCGCCGCGAGATGAGGACCGATTCCCCTGTACTGCATGAAGAACAATTCCGTGTTGCACATCACACATGAAAGGAGCATTGATTTTCTTGATGGCACTCCAGAGAAACCCCAAGAACACTGTTTCAAGGCTAGAGGGATCCTGACGTCATTGTAGCAACACGAAAGAGCTCCGTGGACCAAAAATCAACTCGAGATGAGAGGTTAGTCCCTGGCTTCGACTCCAGAGGAATACCACCTTACCACAAGCACCTCAAGAGAAGGCTTCTCTCAGCTCTAGCTATGTGAGAGGAACCCTGATTTTGCGGCCTCAAGTGGAATGGACACCGCGATGCCCTGACTCGAAATAAGGCCGGATATCCCTGCAGTGACTTGAATGCAGGCTTATCTTGCATCTCCCAAAACGAAAGGATGTCTGAATCACCTGTGGAGACCACAGAGAAAGACCTAGTTTCCCATCTCAAAGCGATCGGAGGCCTCACATCCTTTGAAAACCCCAGAGGAACGCGGAGATCAGTGCCTACAAAGGAAACGATGCCTGACTCCTCATGCAATTTGATAGGAGTCCCAGGATTCCTGTGGCACGTGGAAAGGGACCCTTGGTCTCCCGCCTCAGCTGGAGAGGCGTCCCAATTGCCCTGCCAAGCCTCGAGGAGAATCCCGAGTTGTCCCTCTCAACTAGGCAGGAGTCCTGACGTCGCTGAACAAACACGTGTGTGGAAGGGCCATCCCCGTTGTAACTCGAGAATATACCCCAGATTCCCGGCGCAACTGGAGAAAACCATGAGACTTCCCCCTCGCCGCGGGATGAGGCCCGATTCCCCTGCACTGCGTGCAGAGCAATTCCGAGTTGCACATCACACATGAAAGGAGCCTTGATTTCCTTGATGGCACTCCAGAGAAACCCCAAGAACACTGTTTCAAGGCTAGAGGGATCCTGAGGTCACTGTAGCAACACGAAAGAGCTCCGTGGACCAAAAATCAACTCGAGATGAGAGGTTAGTCCCTGGCTTCGACTCCAGAGGAACACCACCTTACCACAAGCACCTCAAGAGGAGGCTTCTCTCAGCTCTAGGTATGTGAGAGGGACCCTGAGTTTGCGGTCTAAAGTGTAATGGACACCGCGATGCACTGACGTGAAATAAGGCCGGATATCCCTGCAGTGACTTGAATGCAGGCTCGTCTTGCATCTCCCAAGATGAAAGGATGTCTGAATCCCCTGTGGAGACCACAGAGAAAGACCTAGTTCCCCACCTCATCGCGACCGGAGGCCTCACATCCTTTGAAAACTCCAGAGGTACGCGGAGATCAGTGCCTCCAAAGGAGACGATGCCTGACTCCTCGTGAAACTTTATAGGAGTCCCAGGATTCCTGTGGCACATGGAAAGGGACCCTTGGTCTCCCGCCTCAGCTGGAGAGGCGTCCCAATTGCCCTGCCAAGCCTCGAGGAGAATCCCGAGTTGTCCCTCGCAACTAGCCAGGAGTACTGACGTCGCTGATCAAACACGTGTGTGAAAGGGCCATCCCCGTCGTAACTCGAGAATATACCCCAGGTTCCCCCCGCAACTCGAGAAAAACATGAGACTTCCCCCTCGCCGCGAGATGAGGCCCGATTCCCCTGCACTGCGTGCAGAGCAATTCCGTGTTGCACATCACACATGAAAGGAGCCTTGATTTCCATGGTGGCACTCCAGAGAAACCCCAAGAACACTGTTTCAAGGCTAGAGGGATCCTGAGGTCACTGTAGCAACACGAAAGAGCTCCGTGGACCAAAAATCAACTCGAGATGAGAGATTAGTCCCTGGCTTCGACTCCAGAGGAATACCACCTTACCACAAGCACCTCAAGAGGAGGCTTCTCTCAGCTTTAGGTATGTGAGAGGGACCCTGAGTTTGCGGCCTCAAGTGGAATGGACACCGCGATGCCCTGACTCGAAATAAGGCCGGATATCCCTGCAGTGACTTGAATGTAGGCTCGTCTTGCATCTCCCAAGACGAAAGGATGTCTGAATCACCTGTGTAGACCAGAGAGAAAGACCTAGTTCCCCACCTCATCGCGACCGGAGGCCTCACATCCTTTGAAAACTCCAGAGGTACGCGGAGATCAGTGCCTACAAAGGAGACGATGCCTGACTCCTCGTGAAACTTGATAGGAGTCCCAGGATTCCTGTGGCACGTGGAAAGGGACCCTTGGTCTCCCGCCTCAGCTGGAGAGGCGTCCCAATTGCCCTGCCAAGCCTCGAGGAGAATCCCGAGTTGTCCCTCGCAACTAGGCAGGAGTCTTGCCGTCGCTGAACAAACACGTGGGTGGAAGGGCCATCCCCGTCGTAACTCGAGAATATACCTAAGGTTCCCGCCGCAACTCGAGAAAAACCATGAGACTTCCCCCTCGCCGCGAGATGAGGCCCGATTCCCCTGCACTGCGTGCAGAGCAATTCCGTGTTGCACATCACACATGAAAGGAGCCTTGATTTTCTTGATGGCACTCCAGAGAAACCCCAAGAACACTGTTTCAAGGCTAGAGGGATCCTGAGGTCACTGTAGCAACACGAAAGAGCTCCGTGGACCACAAATCAACTCGAGATGAGAGGTTAGTCCCTGGCTTCGACTCCAGAGGAATACCACCTTACCACAAGCACCTCAAGAGGAGGCTTCTCTCAGCTCTAGGTATGTGAGAGGGACCCTGAGTTTGCGGCCTCAATTGGAATGGACACTGCGATGCCCTGACGCGAATTAAGGCCGGATATCCCTGCAGTGACTTGAATGCAGGCTCGTCTTGCATCTCCCAAGACGAAAGGTTGTCTGAATGCCCTGTGGAGACCACAGAGAAAGACCTAGTTCCCCACCTCATCGCGACCGGAGGCCTCACATCCTTTGAAAACTCCAGAGGTATGCGGAGATCAGTGCCTCCAAAGGAGACGATGCCTGACTCCTCGTGAAACTTGATAGGAGTCCCAGGATTCCTGTGGCACGTGGAAAAGGACACTTGGTCTCCCGCCTCAGCTGGAGAGGCGTCCCAATTGCCCTGCCAAGCCTCGAGGAGAATCCCGAGTTTTCCCTCGCAACTAGGCAGGAGTCCTGCCGTCGCTGAAAAAACACGTGTGTGGAAGGGCCATCCCCGTCGTAACTCGAGAATATACCCCAGGTTCCCTCCGCAAGTCGAGAAAAACCATGAGACTTCCCCCTCGCCGCGAGATGAGGCCCGATTCCCCTGCCCTGCATGCAGAGCAATTGGGTGTTGCACATCACACATGAAAGGAGACTTGATTTCCTTGATGGCACTCCAGAGAAACCCCAAGAACACTGTTTCAAGGCTAGAGGGATCCTGAGGTCACTGTAGCAACACGAAAGAGCTCCGTGGACCAAAAATCAACTCGAGATGAGAGGTTAGTCCCTGGCTGCGACTCCAGAGGAATACCACCTAACCCCAAGCACCTCAAGAGGAGGGTTCTCTCAGCTCTAGGTATGTGAGAGGGACCCTGAGTTTGCGGCCTCAATTGGAATGGACACCGCGATGCCCTGACTCGAAATAAGGCCGGATATCCCTGCAGTGACTTGAATGCAGGCTCGTCTTGCATCTCCCAAGACGAAAGGATGTCTGAATCCCCTGTGGAGAACACAGAGAAAGACCTAGTTCCCCACCTCATCGCGACCGGAGGCCTCACATCCTTTGAAAACTCCAGAGGTACGCGGAGATCAGTCCCTCCAAAGGAGACGATGCCTGACTCCTCGTGAAACTTGATAGGAGTCCCAGGATTCCTGTGGCACGTGGAAAGGGACCCTTGGTCTCCCGCCTCAGCTGGAAAGGCGTCCCAATTGCCCTCCCAAGCCTCGAGGAGAATCCCGAGCTGTCTCTCGCAACTAGGCAGTAGTCCTGACGTCGCTGAACAAACACGTGGGTGGAAGGGCCATCCCCGTCGTAACTCGAGAATATAACCCAGGTTCCCGCCTCAACTGGAGAAAAACCATGAGACTTCCCCCTCGCCGCGAGATGAGGCCCGATTCCCCTGCACTGCGTGCAGAGCAGTTCCGTGTTGCACATCACACATGAAAGGAGCCTTGATTTCCTTGATGGCACTCCAGAGAAACCCGAAGAAGACTGTTTCAAGACTAGAGGGATCCTGAGGTCACTGGAGCAACACGAAAGAGCTCCGTGGACCAAAAATCAACTCGACATGAGAGGTTAGTCCCTGGCTTCGACTCCAGAGAAATACCACCTTACCACAAGCACCTCAAGAGGAGGCTTCTCTCAGCTCTAGGTATGTGAGAGGGACCCTGAGTTCGCGGCCTCAAGTGGAATGGACACCGCGATGCCCTGACTCGAAATAAGGCCGGATATCCCTGCAGTGACTTGAATGCAGGCTCGTCTTGCATCTCCCAAGACGAAAGGATGTCTGAATCCCCTGTGGAGACCACAGAGAAAGACCTAGTTCCCCACCTCATGGCGACCGGAGGCCTCACATCCTTTGAAAACTCCAGAGGTACGCGGAGATCAGTGCCTCCAAAGGAGACGATGTCTGACTCCTCGGGAAACTTGATAGGAGTCCCAGGATTCTTGTGGCAAGTGGAAAGGGACCCTTGGTCTCCCGCCTCAACTGGACAGGCGTCCCAATTGCCCTGCCAAGCCTCGAGGAGAATCCCGAGTTGTCCCTCGGAAATAGGCAGGAGTCCTGATATCGCTGTACAAACACGTGTGTGGAAGGGCCATCCCCGTCGTAACTCGAGAATATACCCCAGGTTCGCGCCGCAACTAGAGAAAAACCATGAGACTTCCCCCTCGCCGCGAGATGAGCCCTGATTCCCCTGCACTGCGTGCAGAGCAATTCCGTGTTGCACATCACACATGAAAGGAGCCTTGATTTCCTTGATGGCACTACAGAGAAACCCCAAGAACACTGTTTCAAGGCTAGAGGGATCCTGAGGTCACTGTAGCAACACAAAAGAGCTCCTTGGACCAAAAATCAACTCGAGATGAGAGGTTAGTCCCTGGCTTCGACTCCAGAGGAATACCACCTTACCACAAGCACCTCAAGAGGAGGCTTCTCTCAGCTCTAGGTATGTGAGAGGGACCCTGAGTTTGCGGCCTCAAGTGGAATGGACACCGCGATGCCCTGACTCTAAATAAGGCCGGATATCCCTGCAGTGACTTGAATGCAGGCTCGTCTTGCATTTCCCAAGATGAAAGAATGTCTGAATCCCCTGTGGAGACCACAGAGAAAGACCTAGTTCCCCACCTCATCGCGACCAGAGGCCTCACATCCTTTGAAAACTCCAGAGGTACGCGGAGATCAGTGCCTCCAAAGGAGACGATGCCTGACTCCTCGTGAAACTTGATAGGAGTCCCAGGATTCCTGTGGCACGTGGAAAGGGACTCTTGGTCTACCGCCTCAGCTGGAGAGGTGTCCCAATTGCCCTGCCAAGCCTCGAGGAGAATCGCGAGTTGTCCCTCGCAACTAGGCAGGAGTCCTGACGTCGCTGAACAAACACGTGGTTGGAAGGGCCATCCCCGTCGTAACTCGAGAATATACCCCAGGTTCCCGCCGCAACTCGAGAAAAACCATGAGACTTCCCCCTCGCCGCGAGATGAGGCCCGATTCCCCTGCACTGCGTGCAGAGCAATTCCGTGTTGCACATCACATATGAAAGGAGCCTTGATTTCCTTGATGGAACTCCAGAGAAACCCCAAGAACACTGTTTCAAGGCTAGAGGGATCCTGAGGTCACTGTAGCAACACGAAAGAGCTCCGTGGACCAAGAATCAACTCGAGATGAGAGGTTAGTCTCTAACTTCGACTCCAGAGGAATACCACCTTACCACAAGCACCTCAAGAGGAGGCTTCTCTCAGCTCTAGGTATGTGAGAGGGACCCTGAGTTTGCGGCCGCAAGTGGAATGGACACTGCGATGCCCTGACGCGAAATAAGGCCGGATATCCCTGCAGTGACTTGAATGCAGGCTCGTCTTGCATCTCCCAAGATGAAAGGATGTCTGAATCCCCTGTGGAGACCACAGAGAAAGACCTAGTTCCCCACCTTATGGCGACCGGAGTCCTCACATCCTTTGAAAACTCCAGAGGTACGCGGAGATCAGTGCCTCCAAAGGAGACGATGCCTGACTCCTCGTGAAACTTGATACGAGTCCCAGGATTCCTGTGGCACGTGGAAAGGGAATCTTGGTCTCCCTCCTCGGCTGGAGAGGCGTCCCAATTTCCCTGCCAAGCCTCGAGGATAATCCCGAGTTGTCCCTCGCAACTAGGCAGGAGTCTTGCCATCGCTGAACAAACACGTGTGTAGAAGGGCCATCCCCGTCGTAACTCGAGAATATACCCCAGGTTCCCGCCGCAACTCGAGAAAAACCATGAGACTTCCCCCTCGCCGCGGGATGAGGCCTGATTCCCCTGCACTGCGTGCAGAGCAATTCCGTGTTGCACATCACACATGAAAGGAGCCTTGATTTCCTTGATGGCACTCCAGAGAAACCCCAAGAACACTGTTTCAAGGCTAGAGGGATCCTGAGGTCACTGTAGCAACACGAAAGAGCTCGTTGGACTAAGAATCAACTCGAGATGAGAGGTTAGTCCCTGGCTTCGACTCCAGAGGAATACCACCTTACCACAAGCACCTCAAGAGGAGGCTTTTCTCAGCTCTAGTTATGTGCTGATTTTGCGGCCTCAAGTGGAGTGGACACCGCGATGCCCTGACTCGAAATAAGGCCGGATATCCCTGCAGTGACTTGAATGCAGGCTCGTCTTGCATCTCCCAAGACTAAAGGATGTCCGAATCCCCTTTGGAGACCACAGAGAAAGACCTAGTTCCCCACCTCATCGCGACCGAAGGCCTCACATCCTTTGAAAACTCCAGAGGTATGCGGAGATCAGTGCCTCCAAAGGAGACGATGCCTGACTCCTCGTGAAACTTGATAGGAGTCCCAGGATTCCTGTGGCACATGGAAACGGACCCTTGGTCTCCCGCCTCAGCTGGAGAGGCGTCCCAATTGCGCTGCGAAGCCTCGAGGAGAATCCCGAGTTGTCCCTCGCAACTAGGCAGGAGTCCTGACGTCGCTGAACAAACACGTGTGTGGAAGGGACATCCCCGTCGTAACTCGAGAATATACCCCAGGTTCCCGACCTAACTCGAGAAAAACCATGAGACTTCCCCCTCGCCGTGAGATGAGGCCCGATTCCCCTGCACTGCGTGCAGAGCAATTCCGTGTTGCACATCACATATGAAAGGAGCCTTGATTTCCTTGATGGCACTCCAGAGAAACCCCAAGAACACTGTTTCAAGGCTAGAGGGATCCTGAGGTCACTGTAGCAACACGAAAGAGCTCCGTGGACCAAGAATCAACTCGAGATGAGAGGTTAGTCCCTGGCTTCGACTCCAGAGGAATACCACCTTACCACATGCACCTCAAGCGGAGGCTTCTCTCAGCTCTAGGTATGTGAGAGGGACCCTGAGTTTGCGGCCTCAAGTGGAATGGACACTGCGATGCCCTGACTCGAAATAAGGCCGGATATCCCTGCAGTGACTTGAATGCAGGCTCGTCTTGCATCTCCCAAGATGAAAGGATGTCTGAATCCCCTGTGGAGACCACAGAGAAAGACCTAGTTCCCCACCTCATGGCGACCGGAGGCCTCACATCCTTTGACAACTCCAGAGGTACGCGAAGATCAGTGCCTCCAAAGTAGACGATGCCTGACTCCTCGTGAAACTTGATAGGAGTCCCAGGATTCCTGTGGCACGTGGAAAGGGACCCTTGGTCTCCCGCCTCAGCTGGAGAGGCATCCCAATGGTCCTGCCAAGCCTCGAGGAGAATCCCGAGTTGTCCCTCGCAACTAGGCAGGAGTCCTGCCATCGCTGAACAAACACGTGTGTAGAAGGGCCATCCCCGTCGTAACTCGAGAATATACCCCAGGTTGCCGCCGCAACTCGAGAAAAACCATGAGACTTCCCCCTCGCTGCGGGATGAGGCCTGATTCCCCTGCACTGCGTGCAGAGCAATTCCGTGTTGCACATCACACATGAAAGGAGCCTTGATTTCCTTGATGGTACTCCAGAGAAATCCCAAGAACACTGTTTCAAGGCTAGAGGGATCCTGAGGTCACTGGAGCAACACGAAAGAGCTCCGTGGACCAAAAATCAACTCGACATGAGAGGTTAGTCCCTGGCTTCGACTCCAGAGGAATACCACCTTACCACAAGCACCTCAAGAGGAGGCTTCTCTCAGCTCTAGCTATGTGAGAGGGACCCTGAGTTTGCGGCCTCAAGTGGAATGGACACCGCGATGCCCTGACTCGAAATAAGGCCGGATATCCCTGCAGTGACTTGAATGCAGGCTCGTCTTGCATCTCCCAAGACGAAAGGATGTCCGAATCCCCCATGGAGACCACAGAAAAAGACCTAGTTCCCCACCTCATCGCGACCGGAGGCCTCACATCCTTTGAAAACTTCAGAGGTACGCGGAGATCAGTGCCTCCAAAGGAGACGATGCCTGACTAATCGTGAAACTTGATAAGAGTCCCAGGATTCCTGTGGCACGTGGAAAGGGACCCTTGGTCTACCGCCTCAGCTGGAGAGGCATCCCAATTGCCCTGCCAAGCCTCGAGGAGAATCCCGAGTTGTCCCTCGCAACTAGGCAGGAGTCCTGACGTCACTGAACAAACACGTGGGTGGAAGGGTCATCCCCGTCGTAACTCGAGAATATACCCCAGGTTCCCGCCGCAACTCGAGAAAAACCATGAGACTTCCCCCTCGCAGTGAGATGAGGCCCGATTCCCCTGCACTGCATGCAGAGCAACTCCGTGTTGCACATCACACATGAAAGGAGCCTTGATTTCCTTGATGGCACTCCAGAGAAACCCCAAGAACACTGTTTCAAGGCTAGAGGGATCCTGAGGTCACTGGAGCAACACGAAAGAGCTCTGTGGACCACAAATCAACTCGAGATGAGAGGTTAGTCCCTGGCTTCGACTCCAGAGGAATACCACCTTACCACAAGCACCTCAAGAGGAGGCTTCTCTCAGCTCTAGGTATGTGAGAGGGACTCTGAATATGTGGCCTCAAGTGGAATGGACACCGCGATGCCCTGACTTGAAATAAGGCCGGATATCCCTGCAGTGACTTGAATGCAGGCTCGTCTTGCATCTCCCAAGATGAAAGGATATCTGAATCCCCTGTGGAGACCACAGAGAAAAACCTAGTTCCCCACCTAATCGCGACCGGAGGCCTCACATCCTTTGAAAATTCAAGAGGTACGCGGAGATCAGTGCCTCCAAAGGAGACGATGCCTGACTCCTCGTGAAACTTTATAGGAGTCCCAGGATTCCTGTGGCACGTGGAAAGGGACCCTTGGTCTCCCGCCTCAGCTGGAGAGGCGTCCCAATTGCCCTGACAAGCCTCGAGGAGAATCCCGAGTTGTCCCTCGCAACTAGGCAGGAGTCCTGACGTCGCTGAACAAACACGTGGGTGGAAGGGCCATCCCCGTCGTAACTCGAGAATATACCCCAGGTTCCCGCCGCAACTCGAGAAAAACCATGAGACTTCCCCCTCGCCGCAAGATGAGGCCCGATTCCCCTGCACTGCGTGCAGAGCAATTCCGTGTTGCACATCACACATGAAAGGAGCCTTGATTTCCTTGATGGCACTCGAGAGAAACCCCAAGAACACTGTTTCAAGGCTACAGGGATCCTGAGGTCACTGTAGCAACACGAAAGAGCTCCGTGGACCAAAAATCAACTCGAGATGAGAGGTTAGTCCCTGGCTTCGACTCCAGAGGAATACCACCTTACCACAAGCACCTCAAGAGGGGGCTTCTCTCAGCTCTAGCTATGTGAGAGGGACCCTGAGTTTGCGGCCTCAAGTGGAATGGACACCGTGATGCTCTGGCTCGAAATAAGGCCGAATATCCCTGCAGTGACTTGAATGCAGGCTCGTCTTGCATCTCCCAAGACGAAAGGATGTCTGAATAACCTTTGTAGACCACAGAGAAAGACCTAGTTCCCCACCTCATCGCGACCGGAGGCCTCACATCCTTTGAAAACTCCAGAGGTACGCGGAGATCAGTGCCTCCAAAGGAGACGATGCGTGACTCCTCGTGAAACTTGATAGGGGTCCCAGGATTCCTGTGGCACGTGGAAAGGGACACTTGGTCTCCCGCCTCAGTTGGAGAAGGGTCCCAATTGCCCTGCTAAGCCTCGAGGAGAATCCCGAGTTGTCCCTCGCAACTAGGCAGGAGTCCTGACGTCGCTGAACAAACATGTGGGTAGAAGGGCCATCCCCGTCGTAACTCGAGAATATACCCCAGGTTCCAGCCGCAACTCGAGAAAAACCATGAGACTTCCCCCTCGCCGTGAGATGAGGCACGATTCCCCTGCACTGCATGCAGAGCAATTCCGTGTTGCACATCAAACATGAAAGTAGCCTTGATTTCCTTGATGGCACTCCAGAGAAACCCCAAGAACACTGTTTCAAGGCTAGAGGGATCCTGAGGTCACTGTAGCAACACGAAAGAGCTCCGTGGAACAAAAATCAACTCGAGATGAGAGGTTAGTCCCTGGCTTCGACTCCAGAGGAATACCACCTTACCACAGGCACCTCAAGAGGAGGCTTCTTTCAGCTCTAGGTATGTGAGAGGCACCCTGATTTTGCGGCCTCAAGTGGAATGGACACTGCGATGCCCTGACGTGAAATAAGGCCGGATATCCCTGCAGTGACTTGAATGCAGGCTCGTCTTGCATCTCCCAAGATGAAAGGATATCTGAATCCCCTGTGGAGACCACAGAGAAAGACCTAGTTCCCCACCTAATCGCGACCGGAGGCCTCACATCCTTTGAAAATTCAAGAGGTACGCGGAGATCAGTGCCTCCAAAGGAGACGATGCCTGACTCCTCGTGAAACTTTATAGGAGTCCCAGGATTCCTGTGGCACGTGGAAAGGGACCCTTGGACTCCCGCCTCAGCTGGAGAGGCGTCCCAATTGCCCTGACAAGCCTCGAGGAGAATCCCGAGTTGTCCCTCGCAACTAGGCAGGAGTCCTGACGTCGCTGAACAAACACGTGGGTGGAAGGGCCATCCCCGTCGTAACTCGAGAATATACCCCAGGTTCCCGCCGCAACTCGAGAAAAACCATGAGACTTCCCCCTCGCCGCGAGATGAGGCCCGATTCCCCTGCACTGCGTGCAGAGCAATTCCGTGTTGCACATCACACATGAAAGGAGCCTTGATTTCCTTGATGGAAATCCAGAGAAACCCCAAGAACACTGTTTCAAGGCTAGAGGGATCCTGAGGTCACTGTAGCAACACGAAAGAGCTCCGTGGACCAAAAATCAACTCGAGATGAGAGGTTAGTCCCTGGCTTCGACTCCAGAGGAATACCACCTTGCACAAGCACCTCAAGAGGAGGCTTCTCTCAGCTCTAGGTATGTGAGAGGGACCCTGAGTTTGCGGCCTCAAATGGAATGGACACCGCGATGCCCTGACGCGAAATAAGGCCGGATATCCCTGCAGTGACTTGAATGCAGGCTCGTCTTGCATCTCCCAAGACGAAAGGATGTCTGAATCCCCAGTGGAGACCACAGAGAAAGACCTAGTTCCCCACCTGATCGCGACCGGAGGCCTCACATCCTTTGAAAACTCCAGAGGTACGCGGAGATGAGTGCCTCCAAAGGAGACGATGCGTGACTCCTCGTGAAATTTGATAGGAGTCCCAGGATTCCTGTGGCACGTGGAAAGGGACCCTTGGTCTCCCGCCTCAGCTGGAGAGGCGTCCCAATTGCCCTGCCAAGCCTCGAGGAGAATCCCGAGTTGTTCCTCGCAACTAGGTAGGAGTCCTGACGTCGCTGAAGAAACACGTGTGTGGAAGGGCCATCCCCGTCGTAACTTGAGAATATACCCCAGGTTCCCGCCGCAACTCGAGAAAAACCATGAGACTTCCCCCTCGCCGCGAGATGAGGCCCGATTCCCCTGCACTGCGTGCAGAGCAATTCCGTGTTGCACATCACACATGAAAGGAGCCTTGATTTCCTTGATGGCACTCCAGAGAAACCCCAAGAACACTGTTTCAAGGCTAGAGGGATCCTGAGGTCACTGTAGCAACACGAAAGAGCTCCGTGGACCAACAATCAACTCGAGATGAAAGGTCAGTCCCTGGCTTCAACTCCAGAGGAATACCACCTCACCACAAGCACCTCAAGAGGAGGCTTCTCTCAGCTCTAGGTATGTGAGAGGGACCCTGAGTTTGCGGCCTCAAGTGGAATGGACATTGCGATGCCCTGACTCGAAATAAGGCCGGATATCCCTGCAGTGACTTGAATGCAGGCTCGTCTTGTATCTCCCAAGACGAAAGGATGTCTGAATCCCCTGTGGAGACCACAGAGAAAGACCTAGTTCCCCAACTCATGGCGACCGGAGGCCTCACATCCTTTGAAAACTCCAGAGGTACGCGGAGATAAGTGCCTCCAAAGGAGACGATGCCTGACTCCTCGTGAAACTTGATAGGAGTCCCAGGATTCCTGTGGCACGTGGAAAGGGACCCTTGGTCTCCCGCCTCAGCTGGAGAGGCGTCCCAATTGCCCTGCCAAGCCTCGAGGAGAATCCCGAGTTGTCCCTCGCAACTAGGCAGGAGTCCTGACGTCGCTGAACAAACACGTGTGTGGAAGGGCCAAACCCTCATAACTCGAGAATATTCCCCAGGTTCCCGCCGCAACTCGAGAAAAACCATGAGACTTCCCCCTCACCGCGAGATGAGGCCCGATTCCCCTGCACTGCGTGCAGAGCAATTCCATGTTGCACATCACACATGAAGGAGCCTTGATTTCCTTGATGGCACTCCAGAGAAACCCCAAGAACACTGTTTCAAGGCTACAGGGATCCTGAGGTCACTGTAGCAACACGAAAGAGCTCCGTGGACCAAAAATCAACTCGAGATGAGAGGTTAGTCCCTGGCTTCGACTCCAGAGGAATACCACCTTACCACAAGCACCTCAAGAGGAGGCTTCTCTCAGCTCTAGCTATGTGAGAGGGACCCTGAGTTTGCGGCCTCAAGTGGAATGGAGACCGCGACACCCTGACTCGAAATAAGGCCGGATATTCCTGCAGTGACTTGAATGCAGGGTCGTCTTGCATCTCCCAAGATGAAAGGATGACTGAATCCCCTGTGGAGACCACAGAGAAAGACCTAGTTCCCCACCTCTTCGCGACCGGAGGCCTCACATCCTTTGAAAACTCCAGAGGTACGCGGAGATCAATGCCTCCAAAGGAGACTATGCCTGACTCCTCGTGAAACTTGATAGGAGTCCCAGGATTCCTGTGGCACGTGGAAAGGGACCCTTGGTCTCCCGCCTCAGCTGGAGAGGCGTCCCAATTGCCCTGCCAAGCCTTGAGGAGAATCCCGAGTTGTCCCTCGCAACTAGGCAGGAGTCCTGACGTCGCTGAAGAAACACGTGGGTGAAGGGCAATCCCCGTCGTAACTCGAGAATATACCCCAGGATCCCGCCGCAACTCGAGAAAAACCATGAGACTTCCCCCTCGCCGCGAGATGAGGCCCGATTCCCCTGCACTGCGTGCAGAGTAATTCCGTGTTGCACATCACACATGAAAGGAGCCTTGATTTCCTTGATGGCACTCCAGAGAAACCCCAAGAACACTGTTTCAAGGCTAGAGGGATCCTGAGGTCACTGTAGCAACACGAAAGAGCTCCGTGGACCAAAAATCAACTCGAGATGAGAGGTTAGTCCCTGGCTTCGACTCCAGAGGAATACCACCTTACCACAAGCACCTCAAGAGGAGGCTTCTCTCAGCTCTAGGTATGTGAGAGGGACCCTGAGTTTGCGGCCTCAAGTGGAATGGAGACCGCGATGCCCTGACTCGAAATAAGGCCGGATATCCCTGCAGTGACTTGAATGCGGGCTCGTCTTGCATCTCCCAAGACGAAAGGATGTCTGAATCCCCTGTGGAGACCACAGAGAAAGACCTAGTTCCCTACCTCATCGCGACCGGAGGCCTCACATCCTTTGAAAACTCCAGAGGTACGCGGAGTTCAGTGCCTTCAGAGGAGACGATGCCTGACTCCTCGTGAAACTTAATAGGAGTCCCAGGATTCCTGTGGCACGTGGAAAGGGACCCTTGGTCTCCCGCCTCAGCTGGAGAGGCGTCCCAATTGCCCTGCCAAGCCTCGAGGAGAACCCCGAGTTGTCCCTCGCAACTAGGCAGGAGTCCTGATGTCGCTGAAGAAACACGTGGGTGAAAGGGCCATCCCCGTCGTAACTCGAGAATATACCCCAGGTTCCCGCCGCAACTCGAGAAAAACCATGAGACTTCCCCCTCGCCGCGAGATGAGGCCCGATTCCCCTGCACTGTGTGCAGAGCAATTCCGTGTTTCACATCACACATGAAAGGAGCCTTGATTTCCTTGATGGCACTCCAGAGAAACCCCAAGAACACTGTTTCAAGGCTAGAGGGATCCTGAGGTCACTGTAGCAACACGAAAGAGCTCCGAGGACCAAAAATCAACTCGAGATGAGAGGTTAGTCCCTGGCTTCGACTCCAGAGGAATACCACCTTACCACAAGCACCTCAAGAAGAGGCTTCTCTCAGCTCTAGCTATGTGAGAGGGACCCTGAGTTTGCGGCCTCAAGTGGAATGGACACCGCGATGCCCTGACTCGAAATAAGGCCGGATATCCCTGCAGTGACTTGAATGCAGGCTCGTCTTGCATCTCCCAAGACGAAAGGATGTCTGAATCCCCTGTGGAGACCACAGAGAAAGACCTAGTTCCCCACATCATCGCGACCGGAGGCCTCACATCCCTTGAAAACTCCAGAGGTACACGGAGATCAGTGCCTCCAAAGGAGACGATGCCTGACTCCTCGTGAAACTTGATAGGAGTCCCAGGATTCCTGTGGCACGTGGAAAGGGACCCTTGGTCTCCCGCCTCAGCTGGAGAGGCGTCCCAATTGCCCTGCCAAGCCTCGAGGAGAATCCCGAGTTGTCCCTCGCAACTAGGCAGGAGTCCTGACGTCGCTGAACAAACACGTGGGTTGAAGGGCCATCCCCGTCGTAACTCGAGAATATACCCCAGGTTCCCGCCGCAACTCGAGAAAAACCATGAGACTTCCCCCTCGCCGCGAGATGAGGCCCGATTCCCCTGCACTGCGTGCAGAGCAATTCCGTGTTGCACATCACACATGAAATGAGCCTTGATTTCCTTGATGGCACTCCAGAGAAACCCCAAGAACACTGTTTCAAGGCTAGAGGGAAACTGAGGTCACTGTACCAACACGAAAGAGCTCCGTGGACCAAAAATCAACTCGAGATGAGAGGTTAGTCCCTGGCTTCGACTCCAGAGGAATACCACCTTACCACAAGCACCTGAAGAGGAGGCTTCTCTCAGCTCTAGGTATGTGAGAGGGACCCTGAGTTTGCGGCCTCAAGTGGAATGGACACCACGATGCCCTGACTCGAAATAAGGCCGGATATCCCTGCAGTGACTTGAATGCAGGCTCGTCTTGCATCTCCCAAGACGAAAGGATGTCTGAATCCCCTGTGGAGACCACAGAGAAAGTCCTAGTTCCCCACCTCATCGCGACCGGAGGCCTCACATCCTTTGAAAACTCCAGAGGTACGCGGAGATCAGTGCCTCCAAAGGAGACGATGCCTGACTCCTCGTGAAACTTGATAGGAGTCCCAGGATTCCTTTGGCACGTGGAAAGGGACCCTTGGTCTCCCGCCTCAGCTGGAGAGGCGTCCCAATTGCCCTGCCAAGCCTCGAGGAGAATCCCGAGTTGTCCCTCGCAACTAGGCAGGAGTCCTGACGTCGCTGAACAAACACGTGGCTGGAAGGGCCATCCCCGTCGTAACTCGAGAATATACCCCAGGTTCCCGCCGCAACTCGAGAAAAACCATGAGACTTCCCCCTCGCCGCGAGATGAGGCCCGATTCCCCTGCACTGCGTGCACAGCAATTCCGTGTTGCACATCACACATGAAAGGAGCCTTGATTTCCTTGATGGCACTCCTGAGAAACCCCAAGAACACTGTTTCAAGGCTAGAGGGATCCTGAGGTCACTGTAGCAACATGAAAGAGCTCCGTGGACCAAAAATCAACTCGAGATGAGAGGTTAGTCCCTGGCTTCGACTCCAGAGGAATACCACCTTACCACAAGCACCTCAAGAGGAGGCTTCTCTCAGCTCTAGGTATGTGAAAGGGACCCTGACTTTGCGGCCTCAAGTGGAATGGACACTGCGATGCCCTGACGCGAAATAAGGCCGGATATCCCTGCAGTGACTTGAATGCAGGCTCGTCTTGCATCTCCCAAGACGAAAGAATGTCTCAATCCCCTGTGGAGACCACAGAGAAAGACCTAGTTCCTCACCTCATGGCGATCGGAGGCCTCACATCCTTTGAAAACTCCAGAGGTACGCGGAGATCAGTGCCTCCAAAGGAGACGATGCCTGACTCCTCGTGAAACTTGATAGGAGTCCCAGGATTCCTGTGGCACATGGAAAGGGACACTTGGTCTCCCGCCTCAGCTGGAGAGGCGTCCCAATTGCCCTGCCAAGCCTCGAGGAGAATCCCGAGTTGTCCCTCGCAACTAGGCAGGAGTCCTGACGTCGTTGAACAAACACGTAGGTGGAAGGGCCATCCCCATCGTAACTCGAGAATATACCCCAGGTTCCCGCCGCAACTCGAGAAAAACCATGAGACTTCCCCCTCGCCGCGAGATGAGGCCCGATTCCCCTGCACTGCGTGCAGAGCAATTCCGTGTTGCACATCACATATGAAAGGAGCCTTGATTTCCTTGATGGCACTCCAGAGAAACCCCAAGAACACTGTTTCAAGGCTAGAGGGATCCTGAGGTCACTGTAGCAACACGAAAGAGCTCCGTCGACCAAAAATCAACTCGAGATGAGAGGTTAGTCCCTGGCTTCGACTCCAGAGGAATACCACCTTACCACAAGCACCTCAAGAGAAGGCTTCTCTCAGCTCTAGGTATGTGAGAGGGAACCTGAGTTTGCGGCCTCAAGTGGAATGGACACCCCGATGCCCTGACTCGAAATAAGGCCGGATATCCCTGCAGTGACTTGAATGCAGGCTCGTCTTGCATCTCCCAAGACGAAAGGATGTCTGAATCCCCTTTGGAGACCACAGAGAAAGACCTACTTCCCCACCTCATCGCGACCGGAGGCCTCACATCCTTTGAAAACTCCAGAGGTACGCGGAGATCAGTGCCTGCAAAGGAGACGATGCCTGACTGCTCGTGAAACTTGATAGGAGTCCCAGGATTCCTGTGGCACGTGGAAAGGAACCCTTGGACTCCCGCCTCAGCTGGAGAGGCGTCCCAATTGCCCTGCCAAGCCTTGAGGAGAATCTCTAGTTGTCCCTCGCAACTAGGCAGGAGTCCTGCCATCGCTGAACAAACACGTGTATGTAAGTGCCATCCCCGTCGTAATTCGAGAATATACCCCAGGTTCCCGCCGCGTCTCGAGAAAAACCATGAGACTTCCCCCTCGCCGCGAGATGAGGCCTGATTCCCCTGCCCTGCGTGTAGAGCAATTCCGTGTTGCACATTACACATGAAAGGAGCCTTGATTTCCTTGATCGCACTCCAGAGAAACCCCAAGAACACTGTTTCAAGGCTAGAGGGATCCTGAGGTCACTGTAGCAACACGAAAGAGCTCCATGGACCAAAAATCAACTCGAGATGAGAGGTTAGTCCCTGGCTTCGACTCCAGAGGAATACCACCTTACCACAAGCACCTCAAGAGGAGGCTTCTCTCAGCTCTAGGTATGTGAGAGGGACCCTGACTTTGCGGCCTCAAGTGGAATGGACACTGCGATGCCCTGACGCAAAATAAGGCCGGATATCCCTGCAGTGACTTGAATGCAGGCCCGTCTTGCATCTCGCAAGAAGAAACGATGTCTGAATCCCCTGTGGAGACCACAGAGAAAGACCTAGTTCCCACATCATCGCGACCGGAGGCCTCACATCCTTTGAAAACTCCAGAGGTACGCGGAGATCAGTGCCTCCAAAGGAGACGATGCCTGACTCCTCGTGAAACTTGATAGGAGTCCCAGGATTCCTGTGGCACGTGGAAAGGGACCCTTGGTCTTCCGCCTCAGCTGGAGAGGCGTCCCAATTGCCCTGCCAAGCCTCGAGGAGAATCCCGAGTTGTCCCTCGCAACTAGGCAGGAGTCCTGCCGTCGCTGAACAAACACGTGGGTGGAAGGGCCATCCCCGTCGTAACTCGAGAATATACCCCAGGTTCCCGCCACAACTCGAGAAAAACTATGAGACTTCTCCCTCGCCGCGAGATGAGGCCCGATTCCCCTGCACTGCGTGCAGAGCAATTCCATGTTGCACATCACATATGAAAGGAGCCTTGATTTACTTGATGGCACTCCAGAGAAACCCCAAGAACACTGTTTCAAGGCTAGAGGGATCCTGAGGTCACTGTAGCAACACGAAAGAGCTCCGTGGACCAAAAATCAACTCGAGATGAGAGGTTAGTCCCTAACTTCGACTCCAGAGGAATACCACCTTACCACAAGCACCTCAAGAGGAGGCTTCTCTCAGCTCTAGGAATGTGAGAGGGACCCTGATTTTGCGGCCTCAAGTGGAATGGACACTGCGATGCCGTGACGCGAAATAAGGCCGGATATCCCTGCAGTGACTTGAATGCAGGCTCGTCTTGCATCTCCCAAGATGAAAGGATGTCTGAATAACCTGTGGAGACCACAGAGAAAGACCTAGTTTCCCACATCATGGCGACAGGAGGCCTCGCATCCTTTGAAAACTCCAGAGGTACGCGGAGATCAGTGCCTGCAAAGGAGACGATGCCTGACTCCTCGTGAAACTTGATAGGAGTCCCAGGATTACTGTGGCACGTGGAAAGGGACCCTTGGTCTCCCGCCTCAGCTGGAGAGGCGTCCTAATTGCCCTGCCAAGCCTCGAGGAGAATCCCGAGTTGTCCCTCGCAACTAGACAGGAGTCCTGACGTCGCTGAACAAACACGTGGCTGGAAGGGCCATCCCCGTCGTAACTCGAGAATATACCCCAGGTTCCCGCCGCAACTCGAGAAAAATCATGAGACTTCCCCCTCGCCGCGAGATGAGGCCCGATTCCCCTGCACTGCGTGCAGAGCAATTCCGTGTTGCACATCACACATGAAAGGAGCCTTGATTTCCTTGATGGCACTCCAGAGAAACCCCAAGAACACTGTTTCAAGGCTAGAGGGATCCTGAGGTCACTGTAGCAACACGAAAGACCTCCGTGGACCAAAAATCAACACGAGATGAGAGGTTAGTCCCTGCCTTCGACTCCAGAGGAATACCACCTTACCACAAGCACCTCAAGAGGAGGCTTCTCTCAGCTCTAGGTATGTGAGAGGGACCCTGAGTTTGCGGCCTCAAGTGGAATGGACACCGCGATGCCCTGACTCAAAATAAGGCCGGATATCCCTGCAGTGACTTGAATGCAGGCTCGTCTTGCATCTCCCAAGATGAAAGGATGTCTGAATACCCTGTGGAGACCACAGAGAAAGATCTAGTTCCCCACCTCATCACGACCGGAGGCCTCACATCCTTTGAAAACTCCAGAGGTATGCGAAGATCAGTGCCTCCAAAGGAGACGATGCCTGACTCCTCGTGAAAGTTGATAGGAGTCCCAGGATTCCTGTGGCACATGGAAAGGGACCCTTGGTCGCCCGCCTCAGCTGGAGAGGCGTCCCAATTGCCCTGCCAAGCCTCGAGGAGAATCCCGAGTTGTCCCTCGCAACTAAGCAGGAGTCCTGACGTCGCTGAACAAACATGTGGCTGGAAGGGCCATCCCCGTTATAACTCGAGAATATACCCCAGGGTCCCGCCGCAACTCGGGAAAAACCATGAAACTACCCCCTCGCCCCGAGATGTGGCCCGATTCCCCTGCACTGCGTGCAGAGCAATTCCGTGTTGCACATCACACATGAAAGGAGCCTTGATTTCCTTGATGGCACTCCAGAGAAACCCCAAGAACACTGTTTCAAGGCTAGAGGGATCCTGAGGTCACTGTAGCAACACGAAAGAGCTCCGTGGAACAAAAATCAACTCGAGATGAGAGGTTAGTCCCTGGCTTCGACTCCAGAGGAATACCACCTTACCACAAGCACCTCAAGAGGAGGCTTCTCTCAGCTCTAGGTATGTGAGTGGGACCCTGAGTTTGCGGCCTCAAGTGGAATGGACACCGCGATGCCCTGACTCGAAATAAGGCCGGATATCCCTGCAGTGACTTGAATGCAGGCTCGTCTTGCATCTCCCAAGACGAAAGGATGTCTGATTCCCCTGTGAAGACCACAGAGAAAGACCTAGTTCCCCACCTCATCGCGACCGGAGGCCTCACATCCTTTGAAAACTCCAGAGGTACGCGGAGATCAGTGCCTCCAAAGGAGACGATGCCTGACTCCTCGTGAAAATTGATAGGAGTCCCAGGATTCCTATGGCACGTGGAAAGGGACCCTTGGTCGCCCGCCTCAGCTGGAGAGGCGTCCCAATTGCCCTGCCAAGCCTCGAGGAGAATCCCGAGTTGTCCCTCGCAACTAAGCAGGAGTCCTGATATCGCTGAACAAACACGTGGCTGGAAGGGCCATCCCCGTTATAACTCGAGAATATACCCCAGGGTCCCGCCGCAACTCGGGAAAAACCATGAGACTTCCCCCTCGCCCCGAGATGAGGCTCGATTCTCCTGCACTGCATGCAGAGCAATTCCGTGTTGCACATCAAACATGAAAGGAGCCTTGATTTCCTTGATGGCACTCCAGAGAAACCCCAAGAACACTGTTTCAAGGCTAGAGGGATCCTGAGGTCACTGTAGCAACATGAAAGAGCTCCGTGGCCCAGAAATCAACTCGAGATGAGAGGTTAGTCCCTGGCTTCGACTCCAGAGGAATACCACCTAACCACAAGCACCTCAAGAGGAGGCTTCTCTCAGCTCTAGGTATGAGAGAGGGACCCTGAGCTTGCGGCCTCAAGTGGAATGGACACCGCGATGCCCTGACTCGAAATAAGGCCGGATATCCCTGCAGTGACTTGAATGCAGGCTCGTCTTGCATCTCCCAAGATGAAAGGATGTCTGAATCCCCTGTCGAGACCACAGAGAAAGACCTAGTTCCCCACCTCATCGCGACCGGAGGCCTCACATCCTTTGAAAACTCCAGAGGTACGCGGAGATCAGTGCCTCCAAAGGAGACGATGCCTGACTCCTCGTGAAACTTGATAGGAGTCCCAGGATTCCTGTGGCACGTGGAAAGGGACCCTTGGTCTACCGCCTCAGATGGAGAGGCGTCCCAATTGCTCTGCCAAGCCTCGAGGAGAATCCCGAGTTGTCCCTCGCAACTAGGCAGGAGTCCTGACATCGCTGAACAAACACGTGGGTGGAAGGGCCATCCCCGTCATAACATCAGAATATACCACAGGTTCCCACCGCAACTCGAGAACATCCATGAGACTTCCCCGTCGCCGCAAAATGAGGCCTGATATCCTGCATTGCGTGCAGAGCAATTCCGTGTTGCACATCACACATGAAAGGAGCCTTGATTTCCTTGATGGCACTCCAGAGAAACCCCAAGAACACTGTTTCAAGGCTAGAGGGATCCTGAGGTCACTGTAGCAACACGAAAGAGCTCCGTGGAACAAAAATCAACTCGAGATGAGAGGTTAGTCCCTGGCTTCGACTCCAGAGGAATACCACCTTACCACAAGCACCTCAAGAGGAGGCTTCTCTCAGCTCTAGGTATGTGAGAGGGACCCTGAGTTTGCGGCCTCAAGTGGAATGGACACCGCGATGCCCTGACTCAAAATAAGGCCGGATATCCCTGCAGTGACTTGAATGCAGGCTCGTCTTGCATCTCCCAAGATGAAAGGATGTCTGAATACCCTGTGGAGACCACAGAGAAAGATCTAGTTCCCCACCTCATCACGACCGGAGGCCTCACATCCTTTGAAAACTCCAGAGGTATGCGAAGATCAGTGCCTCCAAAGGAGACGATGCCTGACTCCTCGTGAAAGTTGATAGGAGTCCCAGGATTCCTGTGGCACATGGAAAGGGACCCTTGGTCGCCCGCCTCAGCTGGAGAGGCGTCCCAATTGCCCTGCCAAGCCTCGAGGAGAATCCCGAGTTGTCCCTCGCAACTAAGCAGGAGTCCTGACGTCGCTGAACAAACATGTGGCTGGAAGGGCCATCCCCGTTATAACTCGAGAATATACCCCAGGGTCCCGCCGCAACTCGGGAAAAACCATGAAACTACCCCCTCGCCCCGAGATGTGGCCCGATTCCCCTGCACTGCGTGCAGAGCAATTCCGTGTTGCACATCACACATGAAAGGAGCCTTGATTTCCTTGATGGCACTCCAGAGAAACCCCAAGAACACTGTTTCAAGGCTAGAGGGATCCTGAGGTCACTGTAGCAACACGAAAGAGCTCCGTGGAACAAAAATCAACTCGAGATGAGAGGTTAGTCCCTGGCTTCGACTCCAGAGGAATACCACCTTACCACAAGCACCTCAAGAGGAGGCTTCTCTCAGCTCTAGGTATGTGAGTGGGACCCTGAGTTTGCGGCCTCAAGTGGAATGGACACCGCGATGCCCTGACTCGAAATAAGGCCGGATATCCCTGCAGTGACTTGAATGCAGGCTCGTCTTGCATCTCCCAAGACGAAAGGATGTCTGATTCCCCTGTGAAGACCACAGAGAAAGACCTAGTTCCCCACCTCATCGCGACCGGAGGCCTCACATCCTTTGAAAACTCCAGAGGTACGCGGAGATCAGTGCCTCCAAAGGAGACGATGCCTGACTCCTCGTGAAAATTGATAGGAGTCCCAGGATTCCTATGGCACGTGGAAAGGGACCCTTGGTCGCCCGCCTCAGCTGGAGAGGCGTCCCAATTGCCCTGCCAAGCCTCGAGGAGAATCCCGAGTTGTCCCTCGCAACTAAGCAGGAGTCCTGATATCGCTGAACAAACACGTGGCTGGAAGGGCCATCCCCGTTATAACTCGAGAATATACCCCAGGGTCCCGCCGCAACTCGGGAAAAACCATGAGACTTCCCCCTCGCCCCGAGATGAGGCTCGATTCTCCTGCACTGCATGCAGAGCAATTCCGTGTTGCACATCAAACATGAAAGGAGCCTTGATTTCCTTGATGGCACTCCAGAGAAACCCCAAGAACACTGTTTCAAGGCTAGAGGGATCCTGAGGTCACTGTAGCAACATGAAAGAGCTCCGTGGCCCAGAAATCAACTCGAGATGAGAGGTTAGTCCCTGGCTTCGACTCCAGAGGAATACCACCTAACCACAAGCACCTCAAGAGGAGGCTTCTCTCAGCTCTAGGTATGAGAGAGGGACCCTGAGCTTGCGGCCTCAAGTGGAATGGACACCGCGATGCCCTGACTCGAAATAAGGCCGGATATCCCTGCAGTGACTTGAATGCAGGCTCGTCTTGCATCTCCCAAGATGAAAGGATGTCTGAATCCCCTGTCGAGACCACAGAGAAAGACCTAGTTCCCCACCTCATCGCGACCGGAGGCCTCACATCCTTTGAAAACTCCAGAGGTACGCGGAGATCAGTGCCTCCAAAGGAGACGATGCCTGACTCCTCGTGAAACTTGATAGGAGTCCCAGGATTCCTGTGGCACGTGGAAAGGGACCCTTGGTCTACCGCCTCAGATGGAGAGGCGTCCCAATTGCTCTGCCAAGCCTCGAGGAGAATCCCGAGTTATCCCTCGCAACTAGGCAGGAGTCCTGACATCGCTGAACAAACACGTGGGTGGAAGGGCCATCCCCGTCATAACATCAGAATATACCACAGGTTCCCACCGCAACTCGAGAACATCCATGAGACTTCCCCGTCGCCGCAAAATGAGGCCTGATATCCTGCATTGCGTGCAGAGCAATTCCGTGTTGCACATCACACATGAAAGGAGCCTTGATTTCCTTGATGGCACTCCAGAGAAACCCCAAGAACACTGTTTCAAGGCTAGAGGGATCCTGAGGTCACTGTAGCAACACGAAAGAGCTCCGTGGAACAAAAATCAACTCGAGATGAGAGGTTAGTCCCTGGCTTCGACTCCAGAGGAATACCACCTTACCACAAGCACCTCAAGAGGAGGCTTCTCTCAGCTCTAGGTATGTGAGAGGGACCCTGAGTTTGCGGCCTCAAGTGGAATGGACACCGCGATGCCCTGACTTGAAATAAGGCCGGATATCCCTGCAGTGACTTGAATGCAGGCTCGTCTTGCATCTCCCAAGACGAAAGGATGTCTGAATCCCCTGTGGAGACCACAGAGAAATACCTAGTTTCCCACCTCATCGCGACCGGAGGCCTCACATCCTTTGAAAACTCCAGAGGTATGCAGAGATCAGTGCCTCCAAAGGAGACGATGCCTGACGCCTCGTGAAACTTGATAGGAGTCCCAGGATTCCTGTGGCACGTGGAAAGGGACCCTTGGTCTCCCGCCTCAGCTGGAGAGGCGTCCCAATTGCCCTGCCAAGCCTCGAGGAGAATCCCGAGTTGTCCCTCGCAACTAGGCAGGAGTCCTGACGTCGCTGAACAAACACGTGGGTGGAGGGACCATCCCCGTCGTAACTCGAGAATATACCGCAGGTTCCCGCCGCAACTCGAGAAAAACCATGAGACTTCCCCCTCGCCTCGAGATGAGGCCCGATTCCCCTGCACTGGGTGCAGAGCAATTCCGTGTTGCACATCACACATGAAAGGAGCCTTGATTTCCTTGATGGCACTCCAGAGAAACCCGAAGAACACTGTTTCAAGGCTAGAGGGATCCTGAGGTCACTGTAGCAACAAGAAAGAGCTCCATGGAGCAAAAGTCAACTCGAGATGAGAGGTTAGTCCCTGGCTTCGACTCCAGAGGAATGCCACCTTACCACAAGCACCTCAAGAGGAGGATTCTCTCAGCTCTAGGTATGTGAGAGGGACGCTGAGTTTGCGGCCTCAAGTGGAATGGACACCGCGATGCCCTGACTCGAAATAAGGCCGGATATCCCTGCAGTGACTTGAATGCAGGCTCGTCTTGCATCTCCCAAGACGAAAGGATGTCTGAATCCCCTGTGGAGACCACAGAGAAAGAACTAGTCCCCACCTCATCGCGACCGGAGGCCTCACATCCTTTGAAAACTTCAGAGGTACGCGGAGATCAGTGCCTCCAAAGGAGACGATGCCTGACTCCTCGTGAAACTTGATAGGAGTCCCAGGATTCCTGTGGCACGTGGAAAGGGACCCTTGGTCTCCCGCCTCAGCTGGAGAGGCGTCCCAATTGCCCTGCCAAGCCTCGAGGAGAATCCCGAGTTGTCCCTCGCAACTAGGCAGGAGTCCTGACGTCGCTGAACAAACACGTGGCTGGAAGGGCCATCCCCGTCATAACTCGAGAATATACCCCAGGTTCCCGCCGCAACTCGAGAAAAACCATGAGACTTTCCCCTCGCCGCGAGATGAGGCTCGATTCTCCTTCACTGCATGCAGAGCAATTCCGTGTTGCACATCAAACATGAAAGGAGCCTTGATTTCCTTGATGGCACTCCAGAGAAACCCCAAGAACACTGTTTCAAGGCTAGAGGGATCCTGAGGTCACTGTAGCAACACGAAAGAGCTTCGTGGAACAAAAATCAACTCGAGATGAGAGGTTAGTCCCTGGCTTCGACTCCAGAGGAATACCACCTTACCACAAGCACCTCAAGAGGAGGCTTCTCTCAGCTCTAGGTATGTGAGAGGGACCCTGAGTTTGCGGCCTCAAGTGGAATGGACACCGCGATGCCCTGACTCGAAATAAGGCCGGATATTCCTGCAGTGACTTGAATGCAGGCTCGTCTTGCATCTCCCAAAATGAAAGGATGTCTGAATCCCCTGTGGAGACCACAGAAAAAGACCTAGTTCCCCACCTCATCGCGACCGGAGGCCTCACATCCTTTGAAAACTCCAGAGGTACGCGGAGATCAGTGCCTCCAAAGGAGACGATGCCTGACTCCTCGTGAAACTTGATAAGAGTCCCAGGATTCCTGTGGCACGTGGAAAGGGACACTTGGTCTCCCGCCTCAGCTGGAGAGGCGTCCCAATTGCCCTGACAAGCCTCGAGGAGAATCCCGAGTTTTCCCTCGCAACTAGGCAGGAGTCCTGACGTCGCTGAACAAACACGTGGGTGGAAGGGCCATCCCCGTCATAACTCGAGAATATACCCCAGGTTCCCGCCGCAACTCGAGAAAAACCCTGAGACTTCCCCCTCGCCGCGAGATGAGGCCCGATTCCCCTGCACTGCGTGCAGAGCAATTCCGTGTTGCACATCACACATGAAAGGAGCCTTGATTTCCTTGATGGCACTCCAGAGAAACCCCAAGAACACTGTTTGAAGGCTAGAGGGATCCTGAGGTCACTGTAGCAACACGAAAGAGCTCCGTGGACCAAAAATCAACTCGAGATGAGAGGTTAGTCCCTGGCTTCGACTCCAGAGGAATACCACCTAACGACAAGCACCTCAAGAGGAGGCTTCTCTCAGCTCTAGGTATGTGAGAGGGACCCTGAGTTTGCGGCCTCAAGTGGAATGGACACCGCGATGCCCTGACTCGAAATAAGGCCGGATATCGCTGCAGTGACTTGAATGCAGGCTCGTCTTGCATCTCCCAAGACGAAAGGATGTCTGAATCCCCTGTGGAGACCACAGAGAAAGACCTAGTTCCCCACCACATTGTGACCGGAGGCCTCACATCCTTTGAAAACTCCAGAGGTACGCGGGATCAGTGCCTCCAAAGGAGACGATGCCTGACTCCTCGTGAAACTTGATAGGAGTCCCAGGATTCCTTTGGCACGTGGAAAGGGACACTTTGTCTCCCGCCTCAGATGGAGAGGCGGCCCAGTTGCCCTGCCAAGCCTCGAGGAGAATCCCGAGTTGTCCCTCGCAACTAGGAAGGAGTCCTGACGTCGCTGAACAAACACGTGGCTGGAAGGGCCATCCCCGTCATAACTCGAGAATATACCGCAGGGTCCCGCCGCAACTCGAGAAAAACCATGAGACTTCCCCCTCGCCGCGAGATGAGGCTCGATTCTCCGGCACTGCATGCAGAGCAATTCCGTGTTGCACATCACACATGAAAGGAGCCTTGATTTCCTTGATGGCACTCCAGAGAAACCCCAAGAACACTGTTTCAAGGCTAGAGGGATCCTGAGGTTACTGTAGCAACAAGAAAGAGGTCCGTGGACCAAAAATCAACTCGAGATGAGAGGTTAGTCCCTGGCTTCGACTCCAGAGGAATACCACCTTACCACAAGCACCTCAAGAGGAGGCTTCTCTCAGCTCTCGGTATGTGAGAGGGACCCTGATTTTGCGGACTCAAGTGGGGTGGACACTGCGATGCCCTGACGCGAAATAAGGCCGGATATCCCTGCAGTGAATTGAATGCAGGCTCGTCTTGCATCTCCCAAGATGAAATGATGTCTGAATTCCCTGTGGAGACCACAGAGAAAGACCTAGTTCCCCACCTCATCGCGACCGGAGGCCTCACATCCTTTGAAAACTCCAGAGGTACGCGGAGATCAGTGCCTCCAACGGAGACGATGCCTGACTCCTCGTGAAACTTGATAGGAGTCCCAGGATTCCTGTGGCACGTGGAAAGGGACCCTTGGTCTCCCGCCTCAGATGGAGAGGCGTCAGAATTGCCGTGCCAAGCCTCGAGGAGAATCCCGAGTTCTCCCTCGCAACTAGGCAGGAGTCCTGACGTCGCTGAACAAACACGTGGCTGGAAGTGCTATCCACGTCGTAACTCGAGAATATACCCCAGGTTCCCGCCGCAAGTCGAGAAAAACCATGAGACTTCCCCCTCGCCGTGAGATGAGGCCTGATTCCCCTGCCCTGCGTGCAGAGCAATTCCGTGTTGCACATCACACATGAAAGGAGCCTTGATTTCTTGATGGCACTCCAGAGAAACCCCAAGAACACTGTTGCAAGGCTAGAGGGATCCTGACGTCACTGTAGCCACACGAAAGAGCTCCGTGGACCAAGAATCAACTCGAGATGAGAGGTTAGTCCCTGGCTTCGACTCCAGAGGAATTCCACCTTACCACAAGCACCTCAAGAGGAGGCTTCTCTCAGCTCTAGGTATGTGAGAGGGACCCTGAGTTTGCGGCCTCAAGTGGAATGGACACCGCGATGCCCTGACTCGAAATAAGGCCGGATATCCCTGCTGTGACTTGAATGCAGGCTCGTCTTGCATCTCCCAAGACGAAAGGATGTCTGAATCCCCTGAGGAGACCACAGAGAAAGACCTAGTTCCCCACCTCATCGCGACCGGACGCCTCACATCCTTTGAAAACTCCAGAGGTACGCGGAGATCAGTGCCTCCAAAGGAGACGATGCCTGACTACTCGTGAAACTTGATAGGAGTCCCAGGATTCCTGTGGCACGTGGAAAGGGACACTTGGTCTCCCGCTTCAGCTGGTGGGGCGTCCCAATTGCCCTGCCAAGCCTCGAGGACAATCCCGAGTTGTCCCTCGCAACTAGGCAGGAGTCCTGACGTCGCTGAACAAACACGTGTGTGGAAGTGCCATCCCCGTCGTAACTAGAGAATATACCCCAGGTTCCCGCCGCAACTCGAGAAAAACCATGAGACTTCCCCCTCTCCGAGAGATGACGCCCGATTACCCTGCACTGCGTGCAGAGCAATTCAGTGATGCACATCACACATGAAAGGAGCCTTGATTTCCTTCATAGCACTCCAGAGAAACCCCAAGAACACTGTTTCAAGGCTAGAGGGATCCTGACGTCACTGTAGCCACACGAAAGAGCTCCGGGGCCCAAAAATCAACTCGAGATGAGAGGTTAGTCTATGGCTTCGACTCCAGAGGAATACCACCTTACCACAAGCACCTCAAGAGGAGGCTTCTCTCAGCTCTAGCTATGTGCTGAGTTTGCGGCCTCAAGTGGAATGGACACCGCGATGCCCTGACTCGAAATAAGGCTGGATATCCCAGCAGTGACTTGAATGCAGGCTCGTCTTGCATCTCCCAAGACGAAAGGATGTCTGAATCCCCTGTGGAGACCACAGAGAAAGACCTAGTTCCCCACCTCATAGTGACCGGAGGCCTCACATCCTTTGAAAACTCCAGAGGTACGCGGAGATCAGTGCCTCCAAAGGAGACGATGCCTGACTCCTCGTGAAACTTGATAGGAGTCCCAGGATTCCTGTGGCACGTGGAAAGGGACCCTTGGTCTCCCGCCTCAGCTGGAGAGGCGTCCCAATTGCCCTGACAAGCCTCGAGGAGAATCCCGAGTTGTCCCTCGCAACTAGGCAGGAGTCCTGACGTCGCTGAAGAAACACGTGGCTGGAAGGGCCATCCCCGTCGTAACTCGGGAATATACCCCAGGTTCCCGCCGCAACTCGAGAAAAACCATGAGACTTCCCCCTCGCCGCGAGATGAGGCCTGATTCCCCTGCCTTGCATCCAGAGCAATTCCGTGTTGCACATCACACATGAAAGGAGCCTTGATTTCCTTGATGGCACTCCAGAGAAACCCCAAGAACACTGTTTCAAGGCTAGAGGGATCCTGAGGTCACTGTAGCAACACGAAAGAGCTCCGTGGACCAAAAATCAACTCGAGATGAGAGGTTAGTCCCTGGCTTCGACTCCAGAGGAATACCACCTTACCACAAGCACCTCAAGAGGAGGCTTCTCTCAGCTCTAGCTATGTGAGAGGGACGCTGAGTTTGCGGCCTCAAGTGGAATGGACACCCCGATGCCCTGACTCGAAATAAGGCCGGATATCCCTGCAGTGACTTGAATGCAGGCTCGTCTTGCATCTCCCAAGACGAAAGGATGTCTGAATCCCCTGTGGAGACCACAGAGAAAGACCTAGTTCCCCACCTCATCGCGACCGGAGGCCTCACATCCTTTGAAAACTCCAGAGGTACGCGGAGATCAGTGCCTCCAAAGGAGATGATGCCTGACTCCTCGTGAAACTTGATAGGAGTCCCAGGATTCCTGTGGCACGTGGAAACGGACCCTTGGTCTCCGGCCTCAGCTGGAGAGGCGTCCCAATTGCCCTGCCAAGCCTCGAGGAGAATCCCGAGTTGTCCCTCGCAACTAGGCAGGAGTCCTGACGTCGCTGAACAAACACGTGTGTGGAAGGGCCATCCCCGTCGTAACTCGAGAATATACCCCAGGTTCCCGCCGCAACTCGAGAAAAACAATGAGACTTCCCCCTCGCCGCGAGATGAGGCCCGATTCCCCTGCACTGCGTGCAGAGCAATTCAGTGATGCACATCACACATGAAAGGAGCCTTGATATCCTTCATAGCACTCCAGAGAAACCCCAAGAACACTGTTTCAAGGCTAGAGGGATCCTGAGGTCACTGTAGCCACACGAAAGAGCTCCGTGGCCCAAAAATCAACTCGAAATGAGAGGTTAGTCCCTGGCTTCGACTCCAGAGGAATACCACCTTACCACAAGCACCTCAAGAGGAGGCTTCTCTCAGCTCTAGGTATGTGAGAGGGACCCTGAGTTTGCGGCCTCAAGTGGAATGGACACCGCGATGCCCTGGCTCGAAATAAGGCCGGATATCCCTGCAGTGACTTGAATGCTGGCTCGTCTTGCATCTCCCAAAATGAAAGGATGTCTGAATCCCGTGTGGAGACCTCAGAGAAAGATCTAGTTCCCCACCTCATCGCGACCGGAGGCCTCACATCCTTTGAAAACTCCAGAGGTACGCGGAGATCAGTGCCTCCAAAGGAGACGATGCCTGACTCCTCGTGAAACTTGATAGGAGTCCCAGGATTCCTGTGGCACATGGAAAGGGAACCTTGGTCTCCCTCATCAGCTGCAGAGGCGTCCCAATTGCCCTGCCAAGACTCGAGGAGAATCCCGAGTTGTCCCTCGCAACTAGGCAGAAGTCTTGATGTCGCTGAACAAACACGTGGCTGGAAGGGCCATCCCCGTCATAACTCGAGAATATACCGCAGGGTCCCGCCGCAACTCGAGAAAAACCATGAGACTTCCACCTCACCGCGAGATGAGTCTCGATTCTCCTGCACTCCATGCAGAGCAATTTCGTGTTGCACATCACACATGAAAGGAGCCTTGATTTCTTGATGGCACTCCAGAGAAACCCCAAGAACACTGTTTCAAGGCTAGAGGGATCCTGACGTCACTGTAGCCACACGAAAGAGCTCCGTGGACCAAGAATCAACTCGAGATGAGAGGTTAGTCCCTGGCTTCGACTCCAGAGGAATTCCAACTTACCACAAGCACCTCAAGAGGAGGCTTCTCTCAGCTCTAGGTATGTGAGAGGGAGCCTGAGTTTGCGGCCTCAAGTGGAATGGACACCGCGATGCCCTGACTCGAAATAAGGCCGGATATCCCTGCTGTGACTTGAATGCAGGCTCGTCTTGCATCTCCCAAGACGAAAGGATGTCTGAATCCCCTGTGGAGACCACAGAGAAAGACCTAGTTCCACACCTCATCGCGACCGGAGGCCTCACATCCTTTGAAAACTCCAGAGGTACGCGGAGATCAGTGCCTCCAAAGGAGACGATGCCTGACTCCTCGTGAAACTTGATAGGAGTCCCAGGATTCCTGTGGCACGTGGAAAGGGACACTTGGTCTCCCGCCTCAGCTGGTGAGGCGTCCCAATTGCCCTGCCAAGCCTCGAGGAGAATCCCGAGTTGTCCCTCGCAACTAGGCAGGAGTCCTGACGTCGCTGAACAAACACGTGTGTGGAAGGGCCATCCCCGTCGTAACTCGAGAATATACCCCAGGTTCCCGCTGCAACTCGAGAAAAACCATGAGACTTCCCCCTCTCCGACAGATGAGGCCCGATTCCCCTGCACTGCGTGCAGAGCAATTCAGTGATGCACATCACACATGAAAGGAGCCTTGATTTCCTTCATAGCACTCCAGAGAAACCCCAAGAACACTGTTTCAAGGCTAGAGGGATCCTGACGTCACTGTAGCCACACGAAAGAGCTCCGGGGCCCAAAAATCAACTCGAGATGAGAGGTTAGTCTCTGGCGTCGACTCCAGAGGAATACCACCTTACCACAAGCACCTCAAGAGGAGGCTTCTCTCAGCTCTAGCTATGTGCTGAGTTTGCGGCCTCAAGTGGAATGGACACCGCGATGCCCTGACTCGAAATAAGGCCGGATATTTCCTGCAGTGACTTGAATGCAGGCTCGTCTTGCATCTCCCAAGACGAAAGGATGTCTGAATCCCCTGTGGAGACTACAGAAAAAGACCTAGTTCCCCACCTCAAATTGACCGGAGGCCTCACATCCTTTGAAAACTCCAGAGGTACGCGGAGATCAGTGCCTCCAAAGGAGACGATGCCTGACTCCTCGTGAAACTTGATAGGAGTCCCAGGATTCCTGTGGCATGTGGAAAGGGACCCTTGGTCTCCCGCCTCAGCTGGAGAGGCGTCTCAATTGCCCTGCCAAGCCTCGAGGAGAATCCCGAGTTGTCCCTCGAAACTAGGCAGGAGTCCTGACGTCGCTGAACAAACACGTGTGTGGAAGGGCCATCCCCGTCATAACTCGAGCATATAGGCCAGGGTCCCGCCGCAACTCGAGAAAAACCATGAGACTTCCCCCTCGCCGCGAGATGAGGCTCGATTCTCCGGCACTGCATGCAGAGCAATTCCGTGTTGCACATCAAACATGAAAGGAGCCTTGATTTCCTTGATGGCACTCCAGAGAAACCCCAATAACACTGTTTTAAGGCTAGAGGGATCCTGAGGTTACTGTAGCAACACGAAAGAGGTCCGTGGCCCAAAAATCAACTCGAGATGAGAGGTTAGTCCCTGGCTCCGACTCCAGAGGAATACCACCTTACCACAAGCACCTCAAGAGGAGGCTTCTCTCAGCTCTAGCTATGTGTTGAGTTTGCGGCCTCAAGTGGAATGGACACCGCGATGCCCTGACTCGAAATAAGGCCGGATATCCCAGCAGTGACTTGAATGCAGGCTCGTCTTGCATCTCCCAAGATGAAAGGATGTCTGAATCCCCTGTGGAGACCGCAGAGAAAGACTGAGTTCCCCACCTCATCGCGACCGGAGGCCTCACATCCTTTGAAAACTCCAGAGGTAGGCGGAGATCAGTGACTCCAAAGGAGACGATGCCTGACTCCTCGTGAAACTTGATAGGAGTCCCAGGATTCCTGTGGCACATGGAAAGGGACCCTTGGTCTCCCGCCTCAGATGGAGAGGCGTCCCAATTGCCCTGACAAGCCTCGAGGAGAATCCCGAGTTGTCCCTCGCAACTAGGCAGGAGTCCCGACGTCGCTGAACAAACACGTGGCTGGAAGGGCCATCCCCGTCGTAACTCGAGAATATACCCCAGGTTCCCGCCGCAACTCGAGAAAAACCATGAGACTTCCCCCTCGCCGCGAGATGAGGCCCGATTCCCCTGCACTGCGTGCAGAGCAATTCCGTGTTGCACATCACACATGAAAGGACCCTTGATTTCCTTGGTGGCACTCCAGAGAATCCCCAAGAACACTGTTTCAAGGCTAGAGGGATCCTGAGGTCACTGTAGCAACACGAAAGAGCTCCGTGGACCAAAAATCAACTCGACATGAGAGGTTAGTCCCTGGCTTCGACTCCAGAGGTATACCACCTTACCACAAGCACCTCAAGAGGAGGCTTCTCTCAGCTCTAGGTATGTGAGAGGGACCCTGAGTTTGCGTCCTCAAGTGGAATGGACACTGCGATGCCCTGACTCGAAATAAGGCCGGATATCCCTGCAGTGACTTGAATGCAGGCTCGTCTTGCATCTCCCAAGACGAAAGGATGTCTGAATCCCCTGTGGAGACCACAGAAAAAGACCTAGTTCCCCACCTCATGGCGACCGGAGGCCTCACATCCTTTGAAAACTCCAGAGGTACGCGGAGATCAGTGCCTCCAAAGCAGACGATGCCTGACTCCTCGTGAAACTTGATAGGAGTCCCAGGATTCCTGTGGCACGTGGAAAGGGACCCTTGGTCTCCCGCCTCAGCTGGAGAGGCGTCCCAATTGCCCTGCCAAGCCTCGAGGAGAATCCCCAGTTGTCCCTCGCAACTAGGCAGGAGTCCTGACGTCGCTGAACAAACACGTGGGTGGAAGGGCCATCCCCGTCGTAACTCGAGAATATACCCCAGGTTCCCGCCGCAACTCGAGAAAAACCATGAGACTTCCCCCTCGCCGCGAGATGAGGCCCGATTCCCCTGCACTTCTTGCAGAGCAGTTCCGTGTTGCACATCACACATGAAAGGAGCCTTGATTTCCTTGATGGCACTCCAGAGAAACCCCAAGAACACTGTTTCAAGGCTAGAGGGATCCTGAGGTCACTGTAGCCACACGAAAGAGCACCGTGGCCTAAAAATCAACTCGAGATGAGAGGATAGTCCCTGGCTTCGACTCCAGAGGAATACCACCTAACCACAAGCACCTCAAGAGGAGGCTTCTCTCAGCTCTAGGTATGTGAGAAGGACCCTGAGTTTGCGGCCTCAAGTCGAATGGACGCCACGATGCCCTGACTCGAAATAAGGCCGGATATCCCTGCAGTGACTTGAATGCAGGCTCGTCTTGCATCTCCCAAGATGAAAGGATGTCTGAATCCCCTGTGGAGACCACAGAGAAAGACCTAGTTCCCCACCTCATCGCGACCGGAGGCCTCACATCCTTTGAAAACTCCAGAGGTACGCGGAGATCAGTGCCTCCAAAGGAGACGATGCCTGACTCCTCGTGAAACTTGATAGGAGTCCCAGGATTCCTGTGGCACATGGAAAGGGACCCTTGGTCTCCCGCCTCAGCTGGAGAGGCGTCCCAATTGCCCTGCCAAGCCTCGAGGAGAATCCCGAGTTGTCCCTCGCAACTAGGCAGGAGTCCTGACGTCGCTGAACAAACACATGCGTGGAAGGGCCATCCCCGTCGTAACTCGAGAATATACCCCAGGTTCCCGCCGCAACTCGAGAAAAACCATGAGACTTCCCCCTCGCCGCGAGATGAGGCCCGATTCCCCTGCACTGCGTGCAGAGCAATTCAGTGTTGCACATCACACATGAAAGGAGCCTTGATTTCCTTGATGGCACTCCAGAGAAACCCCAAGAACACTGTTTCAAGGCTAGAGGGATCCTGAGGTCACTGTAGCCACACGAAAGAGCACCGTGGCCCAAAAATCAACTCGAGATGAGAGGATAGTCCCTGGCTTCGACTCCAGAGGAATATCACCTTAACACAAGCACCTCAAGAGGAGGCTTCTCTCAGCTCTAGGTATGTGAGAGGGACCCTGAGTTTGCAGCCTCAAGTCGAATGGACCCCACGATGCCCTGACTCGAAATAAGGCCGGATATCCCTGCAGTGACTTGAATGCAGGCTCGTCTTGCATCTCCCAAGATGAAAGGATGTCTGAATCCCCTTTGGAGACCACAGAGAAAGACCTAGTTCCCCACCTCATGGCGACCGGAGGCCTCACATCCTTTGAAAACTCCAGAGGTACGAGGAGATCAGTGCCTCCAAAGGAGACGATGCCTGACTCCTCGTGAAACTTGATAGGAGTCCCAGGATTCCTGTGGCACATGGAAAGGAACCCTTGGTCTCCCGCCTCAGCTGGAGAGGCGTCCCAATTGCCCTGCCAAGCCTCGAGGAGAATCCCGAGTTGTCCCTCGCAACTAGGCAGGAGTCCTGACGTCGCTGAACAAACATGTGGGTGGAAGGTCCATCCCAGTCGTAACTCGAGAATATACCCCAGGTTCCCGCCGCAACTCGAGAAAAACCATGAGACTTCCCCCTCGCCGCGAGATGAGGCCCGATTCCCCTGCACTGCGTGCAGAGCAATTCCGTGTTGCACATCACACATGAAAGGAGCCTTGATTTCCTTGGTGGCACTCCAGAGAAACCCCAAGAACACTGTTTCAAGGCTAGAGGGATCCTGAGGTCACTCTAGCAACACGAAAGAGCTCCGTGGACCAAAAATGAACTCGAGATGAGAGGTTAGTCCCTGTCTTCGACTCCAGAGGAATACCACCTTACCACAAGCACCTCAAGAGGAGGCTTCTCTCAGCTCTAGCTATGTGCTGAGTTTGCGGCCTCAAGTGGAATGGACACCGCGATGCCCTGACTCGAAATAAGGCCGGATATCCCTGCAGTGACTTGAATGCAGGCTCGTCTTGCATCTCCCAAGACGAAAGGATGTCCGAATCCCCTGTGGAGACCACAGAAAAAGAGCTAGTTCCCCACCTCATCGCGACCGGAGGCCTCACATCCTTTGAAAACTCCAGAGGTACGCAGAGATCAGTGCCTTCAAAGTAGACGATGCCTGACTCCTCGTGAAACTTGATAGGAGTCCCAGGATTCCTGTGGCACGTGGAAAGGGACCCTTGGTCTCCCGCCTCAGCTGGAGAGGCGTCCCAATTGCCCTGCCAAGCCTCGAGGAGAATCCCGAGTTGTCCCTCGCAACTAGGCAGGAGTCCTGCCATTGCTGAACAAACACGTGTGTGGAAGGGCCATCCCCGTCGTAACTCGAGAATATACCCCAGGTTCCCGCCGCAACTCGAGAAAAACCATGAGACATCCCCCTCGCCGCGAGATCAGGCACGATTCCCCTGCACTGCGTGCAGAGCAATTCCGTGTTGCACATCACACATGAAAGGAGCCTTGATTTCCTTGATGGCACTCCAGAGAAACCCCAAGAACACTGTTTCAAGGCTAGAGGAATCCTGAGCTCACTGTAGCCACACGAAAGAGCACCGTGGCCCAAAAATCAAATCGAGATGAGAAGATAGTCCCTGGCCTCGACTCCAGACGAATACCACCTTACTACAAGCACCTCAAGAGGAGGCTTCTCTCAGCTCTAGCTATGTGAGAGGGACCCTGAATTTGCCGCCTCAAGTGGAATGGACACCGCGATGCCCTGACTCGAAATAAGGCCGGAAATGCCTGCAGTGACTTGAATGCGGGCGCGTCTTGCCTCTCCCAAGACGAAAGGATGTCTGAATCCCCTGTGGAGACCTCAGAGAAAGATCTAGTTCCCCACCTCATCGCGACCGGAGGCCTCACATCCTTTGAAAATTCCAGAGGTATGCGGAGATCAGTGCCTCCAAAGGAGACGATGCCTGACTCCTCGTGAAACTTGATAGGAGTCCCAGGATTCCTGTGGCACATGGAAAGGGACACTTGGTCTCCCGACTCAGCTGGAGAGGCGTCCCAATTGTCCTGCCAAGCCTCGAGGAGAATCCCGAGTTGTCCCTCGCAAATAAGCAGGAGTCCTGACGTCGCTGAACAAACACATGGGTGGAAGGGCCATTCCCGTCATAACTCGAGAATATACCCCAGGTTCCCACCGCAACTCGAGAAAAACCATGAGACTTCCCCCTCGCCGCGAGATGAGGCCCGATTCCCCTGCACTGCATGCAGAGCAATTCCGTATTGCACATCAAACATGAAAGGAGCCTTGATTTCCTTGATTGCACTCCAGAGAAAACCCAAGAACACTGTTTCAAGGCTAGAGGGATCCTGAGGTTACTGTAGCAACACAAAAGAGGTCCGTGGACCAAAAATCAACTCGAGAAGAGAGGTTAGTCCCTGGCTTCGACTCCAGAGGAATACCACCTTACCACAAGCACCTCAAGAGGAGGCTTCTCTCAGCTCTAGCTATGTGCTGAGTTTGCGGCCTCAAGTGGAATGGACACCGCGATGCCCTGACTCGAAATAAGACCGGATATCCCTGCAGTGAATTGAATGCAGGCTCGTCTTGCATCTCCCAAGACGAAAGGATGTCCGAATCCCCTGTGGAGACCACAGAAAAAGACCTAGTTCCCCACCTCATCGCGACCGGAGGCCTCACATCCTTTGAAAACTCCAGAGGTATGCGGAGATCAGTGCCTCCAAAGGAGACGATGCCTGACTCCTCGTGAAACTTGATAGGAGTCCCAGGATTCCTGTGGCACGTGGAAACGGACCCTTGGTCTCCCGCCTCAGCTGGAGAGGCGTCCCAATTGCCCTGCCAAGCCTCGAGGAGAATCCCGAGTTGTCCCTCGCAACTAGGCAGGAGTCCTGACGTCGCTGAACAAACACGTGGGTGGAAGGGCCATCCCCGTCGTAACTCGAGAATATACCCCAGGTTCCCGCCGCAACTCGAGAAAAACCATGAGACTTCCCCCTCGCCGCGAGATGAGGCCCTATTCCTCTGCACTGCGTGCAGAGCAATTCCGTGTTGCACATCACACATGAAAGGAGCCTTGATTTCCTTGATGGCACTCCAGAGAAACCCCAAGAACACTGTTTCAAGGCTAGAGGGATCCTGAGGTCACTGTAGCAACACGAAAGAGCTCCATAGACCAAAAATCAACTCGAGATGAGAGGTTAGTCCCTGGCTTCGACTCCAGAGGAATACCACCTTTCCACAAGCACCTCAAGAGGAGGCTTCTCTCAGCTTTAGGTATGTGAGAGGGACCCTGAGTTTGCGGCCTCAAGTGGAATGGACACTGCGATGCCCTGACTCGAAATAAGGCCGGATATCCCTGCAGTGACTTGAATGCAGGCTCGTCTTGCATCTCCCAAGACGAAAGGATGTCTGAAGCCCCTGTGGAGACAACAGAGACTGACCTACTTCCCCACCTCATCGCGAACGGAGGCCTCACATCCTTTGAAAACTCCAGAGGTATGCGGAGATCAGTGCCTCCAAAGGAGACGATGCCTGACTCCTCGTGAAACTTGATAGGAGTCCCAGAATACCTGTGCACGTGGAATGGGACCCTTGGTCTCCCGCCTCAGCTGGAGAGGCGTCCCAATTGCCCTGCCAAGCCTCGAGGAGAATCCCGAGTTGTCCCTCGCAACTAGGCAGGAGTCCTGACGTCGCTGAACAAACACGTGTGTGGAAGGGCCATCCCAGTCGTAACTCGAGAATATACCCCAGGTTCCCGCCGCAACTCGAGAAAAACCATGAGACTTCCCCCTCGCCGCGAGATGAGGCCCGATTCCCCTGCACTGCGTGCAGAGCAATTCCGTGTTGCACATCACACATGAAAGGAGCCTTGATTTCCTTGGTGGCACTGCAGAGAAACCCCAACAACACTGTTTCAAGGCTAGAGGGATCCTGAAGTCACTGTAGCAACACGAAAGAGCTCCGTGGACCGAAAATCAACTCGAGATGAGAGGTTAGTCCCTGGCTTTGACTCCAGAGTTATACCACCTCACCACAAGCACCTCAAGAGGAGGCTTCTCTCAGCTCCAGGTATGTGAGAGGGACACTGAGTTTGCGGCCTCAAGTGGAATGGACACTGCGATGCCCTGACTCGAAATAAGGCCGGATATCCCTGCAGTGACTTGAATGCAGGGTCGTCTTGCATCTCCCAAGACGAAAGGATGTCTGAATCCCCTGTGGAAACCACAGAGAAAGACCTAGTTCCCCACCTCATCGCGACCGGAGGCCTCACATCCTTTGAAAACTCCAGAGGTACGCGGAGATCAGTGCCTCCAAAGGAGACGATGCCTGACTCCTCATGAAACTTGATAGGAGTCCCAGGATTCCTGTGGCACGTGGAAAGGGACCCGTGGTCTCCCGCCTCAGCTCGAGAGGCGTCCCAATTGGCCTGCCAAGCCTCGAGGAGAATCCCGAGTTGTCCCTCGCAACTAGGCAGGAGTCCTGACGTCGCTGAACAAACACGTGGGTGGAAGGGCCATCCCCGTCGTAACTCGAGAATATACCCCAGGTTCCCGCCGCAACTCGAGAAAAACCATGAGACTTCCCCCTCGCCGCGAGATGAGGCCCGATTCCCCTGCACTGCGTGCAGAGCAATTCCGTGTTGCACATCACACATGAAAGGACCCTTGATTTCCTTGATGGCATTCCAGAGAAACCCCAAGAACACTGTTTCAAGGCTAGAGGGATCCTGAGGTCACTGTAGCAACACCAAAGAGCTCCGTGGACCAAAAATCAACTCGAGATGAGAGGTTAGTCCCTGGCTTCGACTCCAGAGGAATACCACCTTACCACAAGCACCTCAAGACGAGGCTTCTCTCAGCTTTAGGTATGTGAGAGGAACCCTGAGTTTGCGGCCTCAAGTGGAATGGACACCGCGATGCCCTGACTCGAAATAAGGCCGGATATCCCTGCAGTGACTTGAATGCAGGCTCGTCTTGCATCTCCCAAGACGAAAGGATGTCCGAATCCCCTGTGGAGACCAGAGAAAAAGACCTAGTTCCCCACCTCATGGCGACCGGAGGCCTCACATCCTTTGAAAACTCCAGAGGTACGCGGAGATCAGTGCCTCCAAAGCAGACGATGCCTGACTCCTCATGAAACTTGATAGGAGTCCCAGGATTCCTGTGGCACGTGGAAAGGGACACTTGGTCTCCCGCCTCAGCTGGAGAGGCGTCCCAATTGCCCTGCCAAGCCTCGAGGAGAATCCCGAGTTGTCCCTCGCAACTAGGCAGGAGTCCTGACGTCGCTGAACAAACACGTGGGTGGAAGGGCCATCCCCGTCGTAACTCGAGAATATACCCCAGGTTCCCGCCGCAACTCGAGAAAAACCATGAGACTTCCCCCTCGCCGCGAGATGAGGCCCGATTCCCCTGCACTGCGTGCAGAGCAATTCCGTGTTGCACATCACACATGAAAGGAGCCTTGATTTCCTTGATTGCACTCCAGAGAAACCCCAAGAACACTGTTTCAAGGCTAGAGGGATCCTGAGGTCACTGAAGCCACACGAAAGAGCACCGTGGCCCAAAAATCAACTCGAGATGAGAGGATAGTCCCTGGCTTCGACTCCAGAGGAATACCACCTTAACACAAGCACCTCAAGAGGAGGCTTCTCTCAGCTCTAGGTATGTGAGAGGGACCCTGAGTTTGCGGCCTCAAGTCGAATGGACACCACGATGCCCTGACTCGAAATAAGGCCGAATATCCCTCCAGTGACTTGAATGCAGGCTCGTCTTGCATCTCCCAAGATGAAAGGATGTCTGAATCCCCTGTGGAGACCACAGAGAAAGACCTAGTTCCCCACCTCATCGCGACCGGAGGCCTCACGTCCTTTGAAAACTCCAGAGGTACGCGGAGATCAGTGCCTCCAAAGGAGACGATGCCTGACTACTCGTGAAACTTGATAGGAGTCCCAGGATTCCTGTGGCACATGGAAAGGGACCCTTGGTCTCCCGCCTTAGCTGGAGAGGCGTCCCAATTGCCCTGCCAAGCCTCGAGCAGAATCCCGAGTTGTCCCTCGCAACTAGGCAGGAGTCCTGACGTCGCTGTGAAACACGTGGGGGGAGGGGCCATCCCCGTCGTAACTCAAGAATATACCCCAGGTTCCCGCCGCAACTCGAGAAAAACCATGAGACTTCCCCCTCGCCGCGAGATGAGGCCCGATTCCCCTGCACTGCGTGCAGAGCAATTCCGTGTTGCACATCACACATGAAAGGACCCTTGATTTCCTTGGTGGCACTCCAGAGAAACCCCAAGAACACTGTTTCAAGGCTAGAGGGATCCTGAGGTCACTGTAGCAACACGAAAGAGCTCCGTGGACCAAAAATGAACTCGAGATGAGAGGTTAGTCCCTGTCTTCGACTCCAGAGGAATACCACCTTACCACAAGCACCTCAAGAGGAGGATTCTCTCAGCTCTAGCTATGTGCTGAGTTTGCGGCCTCAAGTGGAATGGACACCGGGATGCCCTGACTCGAAATAAGGCCGGATATCCCTGCAGTGACTTGAATGCAGGCTCGTCTTGCATCTCCCAAGACGAAAGGATGTCCGAATCCCCTGTGGAGACCACAGAAAAAGAGCTAGTTCCCCACCTCATCGCGACCGGAGGCCTCACATCTTTTGAAAACTCCAGAGGTACGCGGAGATCAGTGCCTTCAAAGTAGACGATGCCTGACTCCTCGTGAAACTTGATAGGAGTCCCAGGATTCCTGTGGCACGTGGAAAGGGACCCTTGGTCTCCCGCCTCAGCTGGAGAGGCGTCCCAATTGCCCTGCCAAGCCTCGAGGAGAATCCCGAGTTGTCCCTCGCAACTAGGCAGGAGTCCTGCCATTGCTGAACAAACACGTGTGTGGAAGGGCCATCCCCGTCGTAACTCGAGAATATAACCCAGGTTCCCGCCGCAACTCGAGAAAAACCATGAGACATCGCCCTCGCCGCGAGATCAGGCACGATTCCCCTGCACTGCGTGCAGAGCAATTCCGTGTTGCACATCACACATGAAAGGAGCCTTGATTTCCTTGATGGCACTCCAGAGAAACCCCAACAACACTGTTTCAAGGCTAGAGGAATCCTGAGCTCACTGCAGCCACACGAAAGAACACCGTGGCCCAAAAATCAAATCGAGATGAGAAGATAGTCCCTGGCTTCGACTCCAGACGAATACCACCTTACCACAAGCACCTCAAGAGGAGGCTTCTCTCAGCTCTAGCTATGTGAGAGGGACCCTGAATTTGCCGCCTCAAGTGGAATGGACACCGCGATTCCCTGACTCGAAATAAGGCCGGAAATGCCTGCAGTGACTTGAATGCGGGCGCGTCTTGCCTCTCCCAAGACGAAAGGATGTCTGAATCCCCTGTGGAGACCTCAGAGATAGATCTAGTTCCCCACCTCATCGCGACCGGAGGCCTCACATCCTTTGAAAACTCCAGAGGTACGCGGAGATCAGTGCCTCCAAAGGAGACGATGCCTGACTCCTCGTGAAACTTGATAGGAGTCCCAGGATTCCTGTGGCACATGGAAAGGGACACTTGGTCGCCCGCCTCAGCTGCAGAGGCGTCCCAATTGCCCTGCCAAGCCTCGAGGAGAATCCCGAGTTGTCCCTCGTAAATAAGCAGGAGTCCTGACGTCGCTGAACAAACACATGGGTGGAAGGGCCATTCCCGTCATAACTCGAGAATATACCCCAGGTTCCCGCCGCAACTTGAGAAAAACCATGAGACTTCCCCCTCGCCGCGAGATGAGGCCCGATTCCCCTGCACTGCATGCAGAGCAATTCCGTATTGCACATCAAACATGAAAGGAGCCTTGATTTCCTTGATTGCACTCCAGAGAAAACCCAAGAACACTGTTTCAAGGCTAGAGGGATCCTGAGGTTACGGTAGCAACACGAAAGAGGTCCGTGGACCAAAAATCAACTCGAGATGAGAGGTTAGTCCCTGGCTTCGACTCCAGAGGAATACCACCTTACCACAAGCACCTCAAGAGAAGGCTTCTCTCAGCTCTAGCTATGTGCTGAGTTTGCGGCCTCAAGTGGAATGGACACCGCGATGCCCTGACTCGAATTAAGGCCGGATATCCCTGCAGTGACTTGAATGCAGGCTCGTCTTGCATCTCCCAAGACGAAAGGATGTCCGAAACCCTGTGGAGACCACAGAAAAAGACCTAGTTCCCCACCTCATCGCGACCGGAGGCCTCACATCCTTTGAAAACTCCAGAGGTATGCGGAGATCAGTGCCTCCAAAGGAGACGATGCCTGACTCCTCGTGAAACTTGATAGGAGTCCCAGGATTCCTGTGGCACGTGGAAAGGGACACTTGGTCTCCCGCCTCAGCTGGAGAGGCGTCCCAATTGCCCTGCCAAGCCTCGAGGAGAATCCCGAGTTGTCCCTTGCAACTAGCCAGGAGTCCTGATGTCGCTGAAGAAACACGTGGGTGGAAGGGCCATCCCCGTCGTAACTCGAGAATATATCCGAGGTTCCCGCTGCAACTCGAGAAAAACCATGAGACTTCCCCCTCGCCGCGAGATGAGGCCCGATTCCCCTGCACTGCGTGCAGAGCAATTCCGTGTTGCACATCACACATGAAAGGAGCCTTGATTTCCTTGATGGCACTCCAGAGAAACCCCAAGAACACTGTTTCAAGGCTAGAGTGATCCTGAGGTCACTGTAGCAACACGAAAGAGCTCCGTGGACTAAGAATCAACTCGAGATGAGAGGTTAGTCCCTGGCTTCGACTCCAGAGGAATACCACCTTACCACAAGCACCTCAAGAGAAGGCTTCTCTCAGCTCTAGGTATGTGAGAGGGACACTGAGTTTGCGGCCTCAAGTTCAATGGACACCGCGATGCCCTGGCTCGAAATAAGGCCGGGTATCCCTGCAGTGACTTGAATGCAGGCTCGTCTTGCATCTCCCAAGACGAAAGGATGTCTGAATCCCCTGTGGAGACCACAGAGAAAGACCTAGTTCCCCACCTCATCGCGACCGGAGGCCTCACATCCTTTGAAAACTCCAGAGGTAGGCGGAGTTCAGTGCCTCCAAAGGAGACGATGCCTGACTCCTCCTGAAACTTGATAGGAGTCCCAGGATTCCTGTGGCACGTGGAAAGGGACCCTTGGTCTCCCGCCTCAGCTGGAGAGGCGTCCCAATTGCCCTGCCAAGCCTCGAGGAGAATCCCGAGTTGTCCCTCGCAAATAAGCAGGAGTCCTGACGTCGCTGAACAAACACGTGGGTGGAAAGGCCATCCCCGTCGTAACTCGAGAATATAACCCAGGTTCCCGCCGCAACTCGAGAAAAACCATGAGACTTCCCCCTCGCCGCGAGATGAGGCCCGATTCTCCTGCACTGCATGCAGAGCAATTCCGTATTGCACATCACACATGAAAGCAGCCTTAATTTCCTTGATGGCACTCCAGAGAAACCCCAAGAACACTGTTTCAAGGCTAGAGGGATCCTGAGGTCACTGTAGCAACACGAAAGAGCTCCGTGGACCAAAAATCAACTCGAGATGAGAGGTTAGTCCCTGGCTTCGACTCCAGAGGAATACCACCTTACCACAAGCACCTCAAGAAGAGGCTACTCTCAGCTCTCGGTATGTGAGAGGGACCCTGATTTTGCGGACTCAAGTGGAATGGACACTGCGATGCCCTGACGCGAATTAAGGCCGGATATCCCTGCAGTGACTTGAATGCAGGCTCGTCTTGCATCTCCCAGGATGAAAGGATGTCTGAATCACCTGTGTAGACCACAAAGAAAGACCTAGTTCCCCAACTCATCCCGACCGGAGGCCTCATATCCTTTGAAAACTCCAGAGGTACGCGGAGATCAGTGCCTCCAAAGGAGACGATGCCTGACTACTCGTGAAACTTGATAGGATTCCCAGAATTCCTGTGGCACGTGGAAAGGGACCCTTGGTCGCCCGCCTCAGCTGGAGAGGCGTCCCAATTGCCCTGCCAAGCCTCGAGGAGAATCCCGAGTTGTCCCTCGCAACTAGGCAGGAGTCCTGACGTCGCTGAACAAACACGTGCGTGGAAGGGCCATCCCCATCGTAATTCGAGAATATACCACAGGTTTCCGCCGCAACTCGAGAAAAACCATGAGACTTCCCCCTCGCCGCGAGATGAGGCCCGATTCCCCTGCACTGCGTGCAGAGCAATTCCGTGTTGCACATCACACATGAAAGGAGCCTTGATTTCCTTGGTGGGAATCCAGAAAAAGCCCAAGAACACTGTTTCAAGGCTAGAGGGATCCTGAGGTCACTCTAGCAACATGAAAGAGCTCCGTGGACCACAAATCAACTCGAGATGAGAGGTTTGTTCCTGGCTTCGACTCCAGAGGAATACCACCTTACCACAAGCACCTCAAGAGGAGGCTTCTCTCAGCTCTAGCTATGTGCTGAGTTTGCGGCCTCAAGTGGAATGGACACCGCGATGCCCTGACTCGAAATAAGGCCGGATATCCCTGCAGTGACTTGAATGCAGGCTCGTCTTGCATCTCCCAAGACGAAAGGATGTCTGAATCCACTGTGGAGACCAGAAAGAAAGACCTAGTTCCCCACCTCATCGCGACCAGAGGCCTCACATCCTTTGAAAACTTCAGAGGTACGCGGAGATCAGTGCCTCCAAAGGAGACGATGCCTGACTCCTCGTGAAACTTGATAGGAGTCCCAGGATTCCTGTGCACGTGGAAAGGGACCCTTGGTCTCCCGCCTCAGCTGGAGAGGCGTCCCAATTGCCCTGCCAAGCCTCGAGGAGAATCCCGAGTTGTCCCTCGCAACTAGGCAGGAGTCCTGCCGTCGCTGAACAAACACGTGGTTGGAAGGGCCATCCCCGTCGTAACTCGAGAATATACCCCAGGTTCCCGCCGCAACTCGAGAAAAACCATGAGACTTCCCCCTCGCCGCGAGATGAGGCCCGATTCCCCTGCACTGCGTGCAGAGCAATTCCGTGTTGCACATCACACATGAAAGGAGCCTTGATTTCCTTGATGGCACTCCAGAGAAACCCCAAGAACACTCTTTCAAGGCTAGAGGGATCCTGAGGTCACTGTAGCAACACGAAAGAGCTCCGTGGACCAAAAATCAACTCGAGATGAGAGGTTAGTCCCTGGCTTCGACTCCAGAGGAATACCACCTTACCACAAGCACCTCAAGAGGAGGCTTCTCTCAGCTCTAGCTATGTGCTGAGTTTGCGGCCTCAAGTGGAATGGACACCGCGATGCCCTGACTCGAAATAAGGCCGGATATCCCTGCAGTGACTTGAATGCAGGCTCGTCTTGCATCTCCCAAGATGAAAGGATGTCCGAATCCCCTGTGGAGACCACAGAAAAAGACCTAGTTCCCCACCTCATCGCGACCGGAGGCCTCACATCCTTTGAAAACTCCAGAGGTATGCGGAGATCAGTGCCTCCAAAGGAGACGATGCCTGACTCCTCGTGAAACTTGATAGGAGTCCCAGGATTCCTGTGGCACGTGGAAAGGGACCCTTGGTCTCCCGCCTCAGCTGGAGAGGCGTCCCAATTGCCCTGCCAAGCCTCGAGGAGAATTCCGAGTTGTCCCTCGCAACTAGGCAGGAGTCCTGACGTCGCTGAAGAAACACGTGGGTGGAAGGGCCATCCCCGTCGTAACTCGAGAATATATCCCAGGTTCCCGCTGCAACTCGAGAAAAACCATGAGACTTCCCCCTCGCCGCGAGATGAGGCCCGATTCCCCTGCACTGCGTGCAGAGCAATTCCGTGTTGCACATCACACATGAAAGGAGCCTTGATTTCCTTGATGGCACTCCAGAGAAACCCCAAGAACACTGTTTCAAGGCTAGAGTGATCCTGAGGTCACTGTAGCAACACGAAAGAGCTCCGTGGACTAAGAATCAACTCGAAATGAGAGGTTAGTCCCTGGCTTCGACTCCAGAGGAATACCACCTTACCACAAGTACCTCAAGAGAAGGCTTCTCTCAGCTCTAGGTATGTGAGAGGGACACTGAGTTTGCGGCCTCAAGTGGAATGGACACCGCGATGCCCTGGCTCGAAATAAGGCCGGATATCCCTGCAGTGACTTGAAGGCAGGCTCGTCTTGCATCTCCCAAGACGAAAGGATGTCTGAATCCCCTGTGGAGACCACAGAAAAAGACCTAGTTCCCCACCTCATCGCGACCGGAGGCCTCACATCCTTTGAAAACTCCAGAGGTAGGCGGAGTTCAGTGCCTCCAAAGGAGACGATGCCTGATTCCTCATGAAACTTGATAGGAGTCCCAGGATTCCTGTGGCACGTGGAAAGGGACCCTTGGTCTCCCGCCTCAGCTGGAGAGGCGTCCCAATTGCCCTGCCAAGCCTCGAGGAGAATCCCGAGTTGTCCCTCGCAAATAAGCAGGAGTCCTGACGTCGCTGAACAAACACGTGGGTGGAAGGGCCATTCCCGTCATAACTCGAGAATATAACCCAGGTTCCCGCCGCAACTCGAGAAAAACCATGAGACTTCCCCCTCGCCGCGAGATGAGGCCCGATTCTCCTGCACTGCATGCAGAGCAATTCCGTATTGCACATCACACATGAAAGCAGCCTTAATTTCCTTGATGGCACACAAGAGAAACCCCAAGAACACTGTTTCAAGGTTAGAGGGATCCTGAGGTCACTGTAGCAACACGAAAGAGGTCCATGGACCAAAAATCAACTCGAGATGAGAGGTTAGTCCCTGGCTTCGACTCCAGAGGAATACCACCTTACCACAAGCACCTCAAGAAGAGGCTACTCTCAGCTCTCGGTATGTGAGAGGGACCCTGATTTTGCGGACTCAAGTGGAATGGACACTGCGATGCCCTGACGCGAATTAAGGCCGGATATCCCTGCAGTGACTTGAATGCAGGCTCGTCTTGCATCTCCCAAGATGAAAGGATGTCTGAATCACCTGTGTAGACCACAGAGAAAGACCTAGTTCCCCAACTCATCCCGACCGGAGGCCTCATATCCTTTGACAACTCCAGAGGTACGCGGAGATCAGTGCCTCCAAAGGAGACGATGCCTGACTCCTCGTTAAACTTGATAGGTGTCCCAGGATTCCTGTGCACGTGGAAAGGGACCCTTGGTCTCCCGCCTCAGCTGGAGAGGCGTCCCAATTGCCCTGCCAAGCCTCGAGGAGAATCCCGAGTTGTCCCTCGCAACTAGGCAGGAGTCCTGCCGTCGCTGAACAAACACGTGGTTGGAAGGGCCATCCCCGTCGTAACTCGATAATATACCCCAGGTTCCCGCCTCAACTCGAGAAAAACCATGAGACTTCCCCCTCGCCGCGAGATGAGGCCCGATTCCCCTGCACTGCGTGCAGAGCAATTCCGTGTTGCACATCACACATGAAAGGAGCCTTGATTTCCTTGATGGCACTCCAGAGAAACCCCAAGAACACTCTTTCAAGGCTAGAGGGATCCTGAGGTCACTGTAGCAACAGGAAAAAGCTCCGTGGACCAAAAATCAACTCGAGATGAGAGGTTAGTCCCTGGCTTCGACTCCAGAGGAATACCACCTTACCACAAGCACCTCAAGAGGAGGCTTCTCTCAGCTCTAGCTATGTGCTGAGTTTGCGGCCTCAAGTGGAACGGACACCGCGATGCCCTGACTCGAAATAAGGCCGGATATCCCTGCAGTGACTTGAATGCAGGCTCGTCTTGCATCTCCCAAGACGAAAGGATGTCCGAATCCCCTGTGGAGACCACAGAAAAAGACCTAGTTCCCCACCTCATCGCGACCGGAGGCCTCACATCCTTTGAAAATTCCAGAGGTATGCGGAGATCAGTGCCTCCAAAGGAGACGATACCTGACTCCTCGTGAAACTTGATAGGAGTCCCAGGATTCCTGTGGCAGGTGGAAAGGGACCCTTGGTCTCCCGCCTCAGCTGGAGAGGCGTATCAATTGCCCTGCCAAGCCTCGAGGAGAATCCCGAGTTGTCCCTCGCAACTAGGCAGGAGTCCTGACGTCGCTGAACAAACACGTGGGTGGAAGGGCCATCCCCGTCGTAACTCGAGAATATATCCCAGGTTCCCTCCGCAACTCGAGAAAAACCATGAGACTTCCCCCTCGCCGCGAGATGAGGCCCGATTCCCCTGCACTGCGTGCAGAGAAATTCCGTGTTGCACATCACACATGAAAGGACCCTTGATTTCCTTGATGGCACTCCAGAGAAACCCCAAGAACACTGTTTCAAGGCTAGAGGGATCCTGAGGTCACTGTAGCAACACGAAAGAGCTCCGTGGACCAAAAATCAACTCGAGATGAGGGGTTAGTCCCTGGCTTCGACTCCAGAGGAATACCACCTTACCACAAGCACCTCAAGAGGAGGCTTCTCTCAGCTCTAGGTATGTGAGAGGGACACTGAGTTTGCGGCCTCAAGTGGAATGGACACCGCGATGCCCTGACTCGAAATAAGGCCGGATATCCCTGCAGTGACTTGAATGCAGGCTCGTCTTGCATCTCCCAAGACGAAAGGATGTCTGAATCCCCTGTGGAGACCACAGAGAAAGACCTAGTTCCCCACCTCATCGCGACCGGAGGCCTCACATCCTTTGAAAACTCCAGAGGTAGGCGGAGATCAGTGACTCCAAAGGAGACGATGCCTGACTCCTCGTGAAACTTGATAGGAGTCCCAGGATTCCTGTGCACGTGGAAAGGGACCCTTGGTCTCCCGCCTCAGCTGGAGAGGCGTCCCAATTGCCCTGCCAAGCCTCGAGGAGAATCCCGAGTTGTCCCTCGCAACTAGGCAGGAGTCCTGCCGTCGCTGAACAAACACGTGGTTGGAAGGGCCATCCCCGTCGTAACTCGAGAATATACCCCAGGTTCCCGCCGCAACTCGAGAAAAACCATGAGACTTCCCCCTCGCCGCGAGATGAGGCCCGATTCCCCTGCACTGCGTGCAGAGCAATTCCGTGTTGCACATCACACATGAAAGGAGCCTTGATTTCCTTGATGGCACTCCAGAGAAACCCCAAGAACACTCTTTCAAGGCTAGAGGGATCCTGAGGTCACTGTAGCAACACGAAAGAGCTCCGTGGACCAAAAATCAACTCGAGATGAGAGGTTAGTCCCTGGCTTCGACTCCAGAGGAATACCACCTTACCACAAGCACCTCAAGAGGAGGCTTCTCTCAGCTCTAGCTATGTGCTGAGTTTGCGGCCTCAAGTGGAATGGACACCGCGATGCCCTGACTCGAAATAAGGCCGGATATCCCTGCAGTGACTTGAATGCAGGCTCGTCTTGCATCTCCCAAGATGAAAGGATGTCCGAATCCCCTGTGGAGACCACAGAAAAAGACCTAGTTCCCCACCTCATCGCGACCGGAGGCCTCACATCCTTTGAAAACTCCAGAGGTATGCGGAGATCAGTGCCTCCAAAGGAGACGATGCCTGACTCCTCGTGAAACTTGATAGGAGTCCCAGGATTCCTGTGGCACGTGGAAAGGGACCCTTGGTCTCCCGCCTCAGCTGGAGAGGCGTCCCAATTGCCCTGCCAAGCCTCGAGGAGAATCCCGAGTTGTCCCTCGCAACTAGGCAGGAGTCCTGACGTCGCTGAAGAAACACGTGGGTGGAAGGGCCATCCCCGTCGTAACTCGAGAATATATCCCAGGTTCCCGCTGCAACTCGAGAAAAACCATGAGACTTCCCCCTCGACGCGAGATGAGGCCCGATTCCCCTGCACTGCGTGCAGAGCAATTCCGTGTTGCACATCACACATGAAAGGAGCCTTGATTTCCTTGATGGCACTCCAGAGAAACCCCAAGAACACTGTTTCAAGGCTAGAGTGATCCTGAGGTCACTGTAGCAACACGAAAGAGCTCCGTGGACTAAGAATCAACTCGAAATGAGAGGTTAGTCCCTGGCTTCGACTCCAGAGGAATACCACCTTACCACAAGCACCTCAAGAGAAGGCTTCTCTCAGCTCTAGGTATGTGAGAGGGACACTGAGTTTGCGGCCTCAAGTGGAATGGACACCGCGATGCCCTGGCTCGAAATAAGGCCGGATATCCGTGCAGTGACTTGAATGCAGGCTCGTCTTGCATCTCCCAAGACGAAAGGATGTCTGAATCCCCTGTGGAGACCACAGAGAAAGACCTAGTTCCCCACCTCATCGCGACCGGAGGCCTCACATCCATTGAAAACTCCAGAGGTACGCAGAGATCAGTGCCTCCAAAGGAGACGATGCCTGACTCCTCGTGAAACTTGATAGGAGTCCCAGGATTCCTGTGGCACATGGAAAGGGACCCTTGGTCTCCCGCCTCAGCTGGAGAGGCGTCCCAATTGCCCTGCCAAGCCTCGAGGAGAATCCCGAGTTGTCCCTCGCAACTAGGCAGGAGTCCTGACGTCGCTGAATAAACATGTGGGTGGAAGGTCCGTCCCAGTCGTAACTCGAGAATATACCCCAGGTTCCCGCCGCAACTCGAGAAAAACCATGAGACTTCCCCCTCGACGCGAGATGAGGCCCGATTCCCCTGCACTGCGTGCAGAGCAATTCCGTGTTGCACATCACACATGAAAGGAGCCTTGATTTCCTTGATGGCACTCCAGAGAAACCCCAACAACACTGTTTCAAGGCTAGAGGGATCCTGAGGTCACTGTAGCCACACGAAAGAGCACCGTGGCCCAAAAATCAACTCGAGATGAGAGGATAGTCCCTGGCTTCGACTCCAGAGGAATACCACCTTAACACAAGCACCTCAAGAGGAGGCTTCTCTCAGCTCTAGGTATGTGAGAGGGACCCTGAGTTTGCAGCCTCAAGTCGAATGGACACCACGATGCCCTGACTCGAAATAAGGCCGGATATCCCTGCAGTGACTTGAATGCAGGCTCGTCTTGCATCTCCCAAGATGAAAGGATGTCTGAATCCCCTGTGGAGACCACAGAGAAAGACCTAGTTCCCCACCTCATGGCGACCGGAGGCCTCACATCCTTTGAAAACTCCAGAGGTACGCGGAGATCAGTGCCTCCAAAGGAGACGATGCCTGACTCCTGGTGAAACTTGATAGGAGTCCCAGGATTCCTGTGGCACATGGAAAGGGACCCTTGGTCTCCCGCCTCAGCTGGAGAGGCGTCCCAATTGCCCTGCCAAGCCTCGAGGAGAATCCCGAGTTGTCCCTCGCAACTAGGCACGAGTCCTGACGTCGCTGAATAAACATGTGGGTGGAAGGTCCATCCCAGTCGTAACTCGAGAATATACCCCAGGTTCCCGACGCAACTCGAGAAAAACCATGAGACTTCCCCCTCGCTGCGAGATGAGGCCCGATTCCCCTGCACTGCGTGCAGAGCAATTCCGTGTTGCACATCACACATGAAAGGAGCCTTGATTTCCTTGATGGCACTCCAGAGAAACCCCAACAACACTGTTTCAAGGCTAGAGGGATCCTGAGGTCACTGTAGCAACACGAAAGAGCTCCGTGGACCAAAAATGAACTCGAGATGAGAGGTTAGTCCCTGGCTTCGACTCCAGAGGAATACCACCTTACCACAAGCACCTCAAGAGGAGGCTTCTCTCAGCTCTAGGTATGTGAGAGGGACACTGAGTTTGCGGCCTCAAGTGGAATGGACACCGCGATGCCCTGGCTCGAAATAAGGCCGGATATCCCTGCAGTGACTTGAATGCAGGCTCGTCTTGCATCTCCCAAGACGAAAGGATGTCTGAATCCCCTGTGGAGACCACAGAGAAAGACCTAGTTCCCCACCTCATCGCGACCGGAGGCCTCACATCCTTTGAAAACTCCAGAGGTACGCGGAGATCAGTGCCTCCAAAGGAGACGATGCCTGACTCCTCGTGAAACTTGATAGGAGTCCCAGGATTCCTGTGGCACGTGGAAAGGGACCCTAGGTCTCCCGCCTCAGCTGGAGAGGCGTCCCAATTGCCCTGCCAAGCCTCGAGGAGAATCCCGAATTGTCCCTCGCAAATAACAAGGAGTCCTGACGTCGCTGAACAAACACGTGGGTGGAAGGGTCATTCCCGTCATAACTCGAGAATATACCCCAGGTTCCCGCCGCAACTCGAGAGAAACCATGAGACTTCCCCCTCGCCGCGAGATGAGGCCCGATTCTCCTGCAATGCATGCAGAGCAATTCTGTATTGCACATCACACATGAAAGGAGCCTTAATTTCCTTGATGGCACTCCAGAGAAACCCCAAGAACACTGTTTCAAGGCTAGAGGGATTCTGAGGTCACTGTAGCAACACGAAAGAGGTCCGTGGACCAAAAATCAACTCGAAATGAGAGGTTAGTCCCTGGCTTCGACTCCAGAGGAATACCACCTTACCACAAGCACCTCAAGAAGAGGCTACTCTCAGCTCTCGGTATGTGAGAGGGACCCTGATTTTGCGGACTCAAGTGGAATGGACACTGCGATGCCCTGACGCGAAATAAGGCCGGATATCCCTGCAGTGACTTGAATGCAGGCTCATCTTGCATCTCCCAAGACGAAAGGATGTCTGAATCCCCTCTGGAGACCACAGAGAATGACCTACTTCTCCACCTCATCGCGACCGGAGGCCTCACATCCTTTGAAAACTCCAGAGGTACGCGGAGATCAGTGCCTCCAAAGGAGACGATGCCTGACTCCTCGTGAAACTTGATAGGAGTCCCAGGATTCCTGTGGCACGTGGAAAGGGACATTTGGTCTCCCGTCTCAGCTGGAGAGGCGTCCCAATTGCCCTGCCAAACCTCGAGGAGAATCCCGAGTTGTCCCTCGCAACTAGGCAGGAGTCCTCATGTCGCTGAACAAACACGTGCGTGGAAGGGCCATCCCCATCGTAATTCGAGAATATACCACAGGTTTCCGCCACAACTCGAGAAAAACCATGAGACTTCCCCCTCGCCCCGAGATGAGGCCCGATTCCCCTGCACTGTGTGCAGAGCAATTCCGTGTTGCACATCACACATGAAAGGAGTCTTAATTTCCTTGATGGCACTCCAGAGAAACCCAAAGAACACTGTTTCAAGGCTAGAGGAATCCTGAGGTCACTTTAGCAACACGAAAGAGCTCCGTTGACCAAGAATCAACTCGAGATGAGAGGTTAGTCCCTGGATTCGACTCCAGAGGAATACCACCTTACCACAAGCACCTCAAGAGGACGATTCTATCAGCTCTAGGTATGTGAGAGGGACCCTGATTTGCGGCCTCAAGTGGAATGGACACTGCGATGCCCTGACGCGAAATAAGGCCGGATATCCCTGCAGTGACTTGAATGCAGGCTCGTCTTGCATCTCCCAAAATGAACGAATGTCTGAATCCCCTGTGGAGACCACAGAGAAATACCTAGTTTCCCACCTCATGGCGACCGGAGGCCTCACATCCTTTGAAAACTCCAGAGGTACGCGGAGATCAGTGCCTCCAAAGGAGACGATGCCTGACTCCTCGTGAAACTTGATAGGAGTCCCAGGATTCCTGTGGCACGTGGAAAGGGACACTTGGTCTCCCGCCTCAGCTGGAGAGGCGTCCCAATTGCCCTGCCAAGCCTCGAGGAGAATCCCGAGTTGTCCCTCGCAACTAGGCAGGAGTCCTGATGTCGCTGAAGAAACACGTGTGTGGAAGGGCCATCCCCGTCGTAACTCGAGAATATACCCCAGGTTCCCGCCGCAACTCGAGAAAAACCATGAGACTTCCTCCTCGCCGCGAGATGAGGCCCGATTCCCCTGCACTGCGTGCAGAGCAATTCCATGTTGCACATCACATATGAAAGGAGCCTTGATTTACTTGATGGCACTCCAGAGAAACCCCAAGAACACTGTTTCAAGGCTAGAGGGATCCTGAGGTCACTGTAGCAACACGAAAGAGCTCCGTGGACCAAAAATCAACTCGAGATGAGAGGTTAGTCCCTGGCTTCGACTCCAGAGGAATACCACCTTTCCACAAGCACCTCAAGAGGAGGCTTCTCTAAGCTCTAGGTATATGAGAGGGGCCCTGAGTTTTCGGCCTCAAGTGGAATGGACACCGCGATGCCCTGACTCGAAATAAGGCCGGATATCTCTGCAGTGAATTGAATGCAGGCTCGTCTTGCATCTCCCAAGATGAAAGGATGTCTGAATCCCCTGTGGAGACCACAGAGAAAGACCTAGTTCCCAACCTCATGGCGACCGGAGGCCTCACATCCTTTGAAAACTCCAGCGGTACGCGGAGATCAGTGCCTCAAAAGGAGACGATGCCTGACTCCTCATGAAACTTGATAGGAGTCCCAGGATTCCTGTGGCATATCGAAAGGGACCCTTGGTTTCCCGCCTCAGCTGGAGAGGCGTCCCAATTGCCCTGCCAAGCCTCGAGGAGAATCCCGAGTTGTCCCTCGCAACTAGGCAGGAGTCCTGACGTCGCTGAAGAAACACGTGGGTGGAAGGGCCATCCCCGTCGTAACTCGAGAATATACCCCAGGTTCCCGCCGCAACTCGAGAAAAACCATGAGACTTCCCCTTCGCCGTGAGATGAGGCCCGATTCCCCTGCACTGCGTGCAGAGCAATTCCGTGTTGCACATCACATATGAAAGGAGGCTTGATTTCCTTGATGGCACTCCAGAGAAACCCCAAGAACACTGTTTCAAGGCTAGAGGGATCCTGAGGTCACTGTAGCAACACGAAAGAGCTCCGTGGACCAAGAATCAACTCCAGATGAGAGGTTAGTCCCTGGATTCGACTCCAGAGGAATACAACCTTACCACAAGCACCTCAAGAGGAGGATTCTCTCAGCTCTAGGTATGTGAGAGGACCCTGATTTTGCGGTCTCAAGTGGAATGGACACTGGGATGCCCTGACGCGAAATAAGGCCGGATATCCCTGCAGTGACTTGAATGCAGGCTCGTCTTGCATCTCCCATAATGAACGAATGTCTGAATCCCCTGTGGAGACCACAGAGAAAGACCTAGTTTCCTACCTCATGGCGACCGGAGGCCTCACATCCTTTGAAAACTCCAGAGGTACACGGAGATCAGTGCCTCCAAAGGAGACGATGCCTGACTCCTCGTGAAACTTGATAGGAGTCCCAGGATTCCTGTGGCACGGGGAAACGGACCCTTGGTCTCCCGCCTCAGCTGGAGAGGCGTCCCAATTGCCCTGCCAAGCCTCGAGGAGAATCCCGAGTTGTCCCTCGCAACTAGGCAGGAGTCCTGACGTCGCTGAACAAACACGTGGGTGGAAGGGCCATCCCCGTCGTAACTCGATAATATACCCCAGGTTCCTGCCGCAACTCCAGAAAAACCATGAGACTTCCCCCTCGCCGCGAGATGAGGCCCGATTCCCCTGCACTGCGTGCAGAGCAATTCCGTGTTGCACATCACATATGAAAGGAGCATTGATTTCCTTGATGGCACTCCAGAGAAACCCCAAGAACACTGTTTCAAGGCTAGAGGGATCCTGAGGTCACTCTAGCAACACGAAAGGGATCCGTGGACCAAGAATCAACTCGAGATGAGAGGTTAGTCCCTAACTTCGACTCCAGAGGAATACCACCTTACCACAAGCACCTCAAGAGGAGGCTTCTCTCAGCTCTAGGTATGTGAGAGGGACCCTGAGTTTGCGGCCTCAAGTGGAATGGACACTGCGATGCCCTGACTCGAAATAAGGGCGGATATCCCTGCAGTGACTTGAATGCAGGCTCGTCTTGCATCTCCCAAGATGAAAGGATGTCTGAATCCCCTGTGGAGACCACAGAGAAAGACCTAGTTCCCCACCTCATCGCGACCGGAGGCCTCACATCCTTTGAAAATTCCAGAGGTACGCGGAGATCAGTGCCTCCAAAGGAGACGATGCCTGACTCCTCGTGAAACTTGATAGGAGTCCCAGGATTCCTGTGGCACGTGGAAACGGACCCTTGGTCTCCCGCCTCGGATGAAGAGGCGTCCCAATTTCCCTGCCAAGCCTCGAGGAGAATCCCGAGTTGTCCCTCGCAACTAGGCAGGAGTCCTGCCATCGCTGAACAAACACGTGTGTGAAAGGGCCATCCCCGTCGTAACTCGAGAATATACCCCAGATTCCCGCCGCAACTCGAGAAAAACCATGAGACTTCCCCCTCGCCGCGAGATGAGGCCTGATTCCCCTGCACTGCGTGCAGAGCAATTCCGTGTTGCACATCACACATGAAAGGAGCCTTGATTTCCTTGATGGCACTCCAGAGAAACCCCAAGAACACTGTTTCAAGGCTAGAGGAATCCTGAGGTCACTGTAGCAACACGAAAGAGCTCCGTGGACAAAAAATCAACTCGAGATGAGAGGTTAGTCCCTGGATTCGACTCCATAGGAATACCACCTTACCACAAGCACCTCAAGAGGAGGCTTCTCTCAGCTCTAGGTATTTGAGAGGGACCCTGATTTTGCAGCCTCAAGTGGAATGGACACTGCGATGTCCTGACGCGAAATAAGGGCGGATATCCCTGCAGTGACTTGAATGCAGGCTCGTCTTGCATCTCCCAAGACGAAAGGATGTCTGAATCCCCTGTGGAGACCACAGAGAATGACCTACTTCTCCACCTCATCGCGACCGGAGGCCTCACATCCTTTGAAAACTCCAGAGGTACGCGGAGATCAGTGCCTCCAAAGGAGACGATGCCTGACTCCTCGTGAAACTTGATAGGAGTCCCAGGATTCCTGTGGCACGTGGAAAGGGACACTTAGTCTCCCGTCTCAGCTGGAGAGGCGTCCCAATTGCCCTGCCAAACCTCGAGGAGAATCCCGAGTTGTCCCTCGCAACTAGGCAGGAGTCCTCATGTCGCTGAACAAACACGTGCGTGGAAGGGCCATCCCCATCGTAATTCGAGAATATACCACAGGTTTCCGCCACAACTCGAGAAAAACCATGAGACTTCCCCCTCGCCCCGAGATGAGGCCCGATTCCCCTGCACTGTGTGCAGAGCAATTCCGTGTTGCACATCACACATGAAAGGAGTCTTAATTTCCTTGATGGCACTCCAGAGAAACCCAAAGAACACTGTTTCAAGGCTAGAGGAATCCTGAGGTCACTGTAGCAACACGAAAGAGCTCCGTTGACCAAGAATCAACTCGAGATGAGAGGTTAGTCCCTGGATTTGACTTCAGAGGAATACCACCTTACCACAAGCACCTCAAGAGGACGATTCTATCAGCTCTAGGTATGTGAGAGGGACCCTGATTTGCGGCCTCAAGTGGAATGGACACTGCGATGCCCTGACGCGAAATAAGGCCGGATATCCCTGCAGTGACTTGAATGCAGGCTCGTCTTGCATCTCCCAAAATGAACGAATGTCTGAATCCCCTGTGGAGACCACAGAGAAATACCTAGTTTCCCACCTCATGGCGACCGGAGGCCTCACATCCTTTGAAAACTCCAGAGGTACGCGGAGATCAGTGCCTCCAAAGGAGACGATGCCTGACTCCTCGTGAAACTTGATAGGAGTCCCAGGATTCCTGTGGCACGTCGATAGGGACCCTTGGTCTCCCGCCTCAGCTGGAGAGGCGTCCCAATTGCCCTGCCAAGCCTCGAGGAGAATCCCGAGTTGTCCCTCGCAACTAGGCAGGAGTCCTGATGTCGCTGAAGAAACACGTGTGTGGAAGGGCCATCCCCGTCGTAACTCGAGAATATACCCCAGGTTCCCGCCGCAACTCGAGAAAAACCATGAGACTTCCTCCTCGCCGCGAGATGAGGCCTGATTCCCCTGCACTGTTTGCAGAGCAATTCCGTGTTGCACATCACATATGAATGGAGCCTTGATTTCCTTGATGGCACTCCAGAGAAACCCCAAGAACACTGTTTCAAGGCTAGAGGGATCCTGAGGTCACTGTAGCAACACGAAAGAGCTCCGTGGACCAAAAATCAACTCGAGATGAGAGGTTAGTCCCTGGCTTCGACTCCAGAGGAATACCACCTTTCCACAAGCACCTCAAGAGGAGGCTTCTCTAAGCTCTAGGTATATGAGAGGGACCCTGAGTTTTCGGCCTCAAGTGGAATGGACACCGCGATGCCCTGACTCGAAATAAGGCCGGATATCTCTGCAGTGACTTGAATGCAGGCTCGTCTTGCATCTCCCAAGATGAAAGGATGTCTCAATCCCCTGTGGAGACCACAGAGAAAGACCTAGTTCCCAACCTCATGGCGACCGGAGGCCTCACATCCTTTGAAAACTCCAGCGGTACGCGGAGATCAGTGCCTCAAAAGGAGACGATGCCTGACTCCTCATGAAACTTGATAGGAGTCCCAGGATTCCTGTGGCATATCGAAAGGGACCCTTGGTCTCCCGCCTCAGCTGGAGAGGCGTCCCAATTGCCCTGCCAAGCCTCGAGGAGAATCCCAAGTTGTCCCTCGCAACTAGGCAGGAGTCCTGACGTCGCTGAACAAACACGTGGGTGGAAGGGCCATCCCCGTCGTAACTCGAGAATATACCCCAGGTTCCCGCCGCAACTCGAGAAAAACCATGAGACTTCCCCTTCGCCGTGAGATGAGGCCCGATTCCCCTGCACTGCGTGCAGAGCAATTCCGTGTTGCACATCACATATGAAAGGAGGCTTGATTTCCTTGATGGCACTCCAGAGAAACCCCAAGAACACTGTTTCAAGGCTAGAGGGATCCTGAGGTCACTGTAGCAACACGAAAGAGCTCCATGGACCAAGAATCAACTCCAGATGAGAGGTTAGTCCCTGGATTCGACTCCAGAGGAATACAACCTTACCACAAGCACCTCAAGAGGAGGATTCTCTCAGCTCTAGGTATGTGAGAGGACCCTGATTTTGCGGTCTCAAGTGGAATGGACACTGCGATGCCCTGACGCGAAATAAGGCCGGATATCCCTGCAGTGACTTGAATACAGGCTCGTCTTGCATCTCCCATAATGAACGAATGTCTGAATCCCCTGTGGAGACCACAGAGAAAGACCTAGTTTCCTACCTCATGGCGACCGGAGGCCTCACATCCTTTGAAAACTCCAGAGGTACACGGAGATCAGTGCCTCCAAAGGAGACGATGCCTGACTCCTCGTGAAACTTGATAGGAGTCCCAGGATTCCTGTGGCACGGGGAAACGGACCCTTGGTCTCCCGCCTCAGCTGGAGAGGCGTCCCAATTGCCCTGCCAAGCCTCGAGGAGAATCCCGAGTTGTCCCTCGCAACTAGGCAGGAGTCCTGACGTCGCTGAACAAACACGTGGGTGGAAGGGCCATCCCCGTCGTAACTCGAGAATATACCCCAGGTTCCTGCCGCAACTCCAGAAAAACCATGAGACTTCCCCCTCGCCGCGAGATGAGGCCCGATTCCCCTGCACTGCGTGCAGAGCAATTCCGTGTTGCACATCACACATGAAAGGAGCCTTGATTTCCTTGATGGCACTCCAGAGAAACCCCAAGAACACTGTTTCAAGGCTAGAGGGATCCTGAGGTCACTCTAGCAACACGAAAGGGATCCGTGGACCAAGAATCAACTCGAGATGAGAGGTTAGTCCCTAACTTCGACTCCAGAGGAATACCACCTTACCACAAGCACCTCAAGAGGAGGCTTCTCTCAGCTCTAGGTATGTGAGAGGGACCCTGATTTTGCGGCCTCAAGTGGAATGGACACTGCGATGCCCTGACTCGAAATAAGGCCGGATATCCCTGCAGTGACTTGAATGCAGGCTCGTCTTGCATCTCCCAAGACGAAAGGATGTCTGAATCCCCTGTGGAGACCACAGAGAAAGACCTAGTTCCCAACCTCATCGCGCCCGGAGGCCTCACATCCTTTGAAAACTCCAGAGGTACGCGGAGATCAGTGCCTCCAAAGGAGACGATGCCTGACTCCTCGTGAAACTTGATAGGAGTCCCAGGATTCCTGTGGCACGTGGAAGGGAGCCTTGGTCTCCCGCCTCAGCTGGAGAGGCGTCCCAATTGCCCTGCCAAGTCTCGAGGAGAATCCCGAGTTGTCCCTCGTAACTAGGCAGGAGTCCTGACGTCGCTGAACAAACACGTGGGTGGAAGGGCCATCCCCGTCGTAACTCGAGAATATACCCCAGGTTCCCGCCGCAACTCGAGAAAAACCATGAGACTTCCCCCTCGCCGCGAGATGAGGCGCGATTCCCCTGCACTGCGTGCACAGCAATTCCGTGTTGCACATCACACATGAAAGGAGCCTTGATTTCCTTGATGGCACTCCAGAGAAACCCCAAGAACACTGTTTCAAGGCTAGAGGGATCCTGAGGTCACTGTAGCAACACGAAAGAGCTCCGTGGACAAAAAATCAACTCGAGATGAGAGGTTAGTCCCTGGATTCCACTCCATAGGAATACCACCTTACCACAAGCACCTCAAGAGGAGGCTTCTCTCAGCTCTAGGTATGTGAGAGGGACCCTGATTTTGCGGCCTCAAGTGGAATGGACACTGCGATGCCCTGACGCGAAATAAGGGCGGATATCCCTGCAGTGACTTGAATGCAGGCTCGTCTTGCATCTCCCAAGACGAAAGGATGTCTGAATCCCCTCTGGAGACCACAGAGAATGACCTACTTCTCCACCTCATCGCGACCGGAGGCCTCACATCCTTTGAAAACTCCAGAGGTACGCGGAGATCAGTGCCTCCAAAGGAGACGATGCCTGACTCCTCGTGAAACTTGATAGGAGTCCCAGGATTCCTGTGGCACGTGGAAAGGGACCCTTGGTCTCCCGCCTCAGCTGGAGAGGCGTCCCAATTGCCCTGCTAAGCCTCGAGGAGAATCCCGAGTTGTCCCTCGCAACTAGGCAGGAGTCCTGACGTCGCTGAACAAACACGTGGGTGGAAGGGCCATCCCAGTCGTAACTCGAGAATATACCCCAGGTTCCCGCCGCCACTCGAGAAAAACCATGAGAGTTCCCACTCGCCTCGAGATGAGGCCCGATTCCCCTGCACTGCGTGCAGAGCAATTCCTTGTTGCACATCACACATGAAAGGAGCCTTGATTTCCTTGATGGCACTCCAGAGAAACCCCAAGAACACTGTTTCAAGGCTGGAAGGATCCTGAGGTCCCTGTAGCAGCACGAAAGAGCTCCGTGGACCATGAATCAACTCGAGATGAGAGGTTAGTCCCTGGCTTCGACTCCAGAGGAATACCACCTTACCACAAGCACCTCAAGAGGAGGCTTCTCTCAGCTCTATGTATGTGAGAGGGACCCTGAGTTTGCGGCCTCAAGTGGAATGGACACCGCGATGCCCTGACGCGAAATAAGGCCGGATATCCCTGCAGTGACTTGAATGCAGGCTCGTCTTACATCTTCCAAGACGAAAGGATGTCTGAATCCCCTGTGGAGACCACAGAGGAAGACCTAGTGCCCCACCTCATCGCGACCGGAGGCCTCACATCCTTTGAAAACTCCAGTGGTACGCGGAGATCAGTGCCTCCAAAGGAGACGATGCCTGACTCCTCGTGAAACTTGATAGGAGTCCCAGGATTCCTGTGGCACGTGGAAGGGACCCTTGGTCTCCCGCCTCAGCTGGAGAGGCGTCCCAATTGCCCTGCCAAGTCTCGAGGAGAATCCCGAGTTGTCCCTCGTAACTAGGCAGGAGTCCTGACGTCGCTGAACAAACACGTGGGTGGAAGGGCCATCCCCGTCGTAACTCGAGAATATACCCCAGGTTCCCGCCGCAACTCGAGAAAAACCATGAGACTTCCCCCTCGCCGCGAGATGAGGCGCGATTCCCCTGCACTGCGTGCAGAGCAATTCCGTGTTGCACATCACACATGAAAGGAGCCTTGATTTCCTTGATGGCACTCCAGAGAAACCCCAAGAGCACTGTTTCAAGGCTAGAGGGATCCTGAGGTCACTGTAGCAACACGAAACAGCTCCGTGGACCAAAAATCAACTCGAGATGAGAGGTTAGTCCCTGGCTTCGACTCCAGAGGAATACCACCTTACCACAAGCACCTCAAGAGGTGGCTTCTCTCAGCTCTAGATATGTGAGAGGGACCCTGATTTGGCGGACTCAAGTGGAATGGACACTGCGATGCCCTGACGCGAAATAAGGCCGGATTTCCCTGCAGTGTCTTGAATGCAGGCTCGTCTTGCATCTCCCAAGACGAAAGGATGTATGAATCCGCTGTGGAGACCACAGAGAAAGACCTAGTTCCCCACCTCATCGCGACCGGAGGCCTCACATCCTTTGAAAACTCCAGAGGTACGCGGAGATCAGTGCCTCCAAAGGAGACGATGCCTGACTCCTCGTGAAACTTGATAGGAGTCCCAGGATTCCTGTGGCACGTGGAAAGGGACCCTTGGTCTCCCGCCTCAGCTGGAGAGGCGTCCCAATTGCCCTGCCAAGCCTCGAGGAGAATCCCGAGTTGTCCCTCGCAACTAGGCAGGAGTCCTGACGTCGCTGAAGAAACACGTGGGTGGAAGGGCCATCCCCGTCGTAACTCGAGAATATACACCAGGTTCCCGCCGCAACTCGAGAAAAACCATGAGATTTCCCCTTCGCCGTGAGATGAGGCCCGATTCCCCTGCACTGCGTGCAGAGCAATTCCGTGTTGCACATCACACATGAAAGGAGCCTTGATTTCCATGATGGCACTCCAGAGAAACCCCAAGAACACTGTTTCAAGGCTAGAGGGATCCTGAGGTCACTGTAGCAACACGAAAGAGCTCCGTGGCCCAAAAATCAACTCGAGATGAGAGGTTAGTCCCTGGCTTCGAATCCAGAGGAATACCACCTTACCACAAGCACCTCAAGAGGAGGCTTCTCTCAGCTCTAGCTATGTGCTGAGTTTGCGGCCTCAAGTGGAATGGACACCGGGATGCCCTGACTCGAAATAAGGCCGGATATCCCTGCAGTGACTTGAATGCAGGCTCGTCTTGCATCTCCCAAGACGAAAGGATGTCCGAATCCCCTGTGGAGACCACAGAGAAAGACCTAGTTCCCCACCTCATCGCGACCGGAGGAATCACATCCTTTGAAAACTCCAGAGGTACGCGGAGATCAGTGCCTCCAAAGGAGACGATGCCTGACTCCTCGTGAAACTTGATAGGAGTCCCAGGATTCCTGTGGCACGTGGAAAGGGACCCTTGGTCTCCCGCCTCAGCTGGAGAGCCGTCCCAATTGCCCTGCCAATCCTCGAGGAGAATCCCGAGTTGTCCCTCGCAACTAGGCAGGTGTCCTGACGTCGCTGAAGAAACACGTGTGTGGAAGGGCCATCCCCGTCGTAACTCGAGAATATACCCCAGGTTCCCACCGCAACTCGAGAAAAATCATGAGACTTCCCCCTCGCCGCGAGATGAGGCCCGATTCCCCTGCACTGCGTGCAGAGCAATTCCGTGTTGCACATCACACATGAAAGGAGCCTTGATTTCCTTGATGGCACTCCAGAGAAACCCCAACAACACTGTTTCAAGGCTAGAGGGATCCTGAGGTCACTGTAGCAACACGAAAGAGCTCCGTGGACCAAAAATCAACTCGAGATGAGAGGTTAGTCCCTGGCTTCGACTCCAGAGGAATACCTCCTTACCACAAGCACCTCAAGAGGAGGCTTCTCTCAGCTCTAGCTATGTGCTGAGTTTGCGGCCTCAAGTGAAATGGACACTGCGATGCCGTGACGCGAAATAAGGCCGGATATCCCTGCAGTGACTTGAATGCAGGCTCGTCTTACATCTCCCAAGACGAAAGGATGTCCGAATCCCCTGTGGAGACCACAGAAAAAGACCTAGTTCCCCACCTCATCGCGACCGGAGGCCTCACATCCTTTGAAAACTCCAGAGGTACGCGAAGATGAGTGCCTCCAAAGGAGACGATGCCTGACTCCTCGTGAAACTTGATAGGAGTCCCAGGATTCCTGTGGCACGTGGAAAGGGACACTTGGTCTCCCGCCTCAGCTGGAGAGGCGGCCCAATTGCCCTGCCAAGCCTCGAGGAGAATCCCGAGTTGTCCCTCGCAACTAGGCAGGAGTCCTGACGTCGCTGAACAAACACGTGGCTGGAAGGGCCATCCCCGTCGTAACTCGAGAATATACCGCAGGGTCCCACCGCAACTCGAGAAAAACCATGAGACTTCAACCTCGCCAGGAGATGAGGCTCGATTCCCCTGCACTGCATGCAGAGCAATTCCGTGTTGCACATCAAACATGAAAGGAGCCTTGATTTCCTTGATGGCACTCCAGAGAAACCCCAAGAACACTGTTTCAAGGCTAGAGGGATCCTGAGGTCACTGTAGCAACAGGAAAGAGCTCCGTGGACCAACAATCAACTCGAGATGAGAGGTTAGTCCCTGGCTTCTACTCCAGAGGAATACCACCTTACCACAAGCACCTCAAGAGGAGGCTTCTCTCAGCTCCAGATATGTGCTGAGTTTGCGGCCTCAAGTGGAATGGACACCGCGATGCCCTGACTCGAAATAAGGCCATATATCCCTGTAGTGACTTGAATGCAGGCTCGTCTTGCATCTCCCAGGACGAAAGGATGTCTGAATCCCCTGTGGAGACCACAGAAAAAGACATAGTTCCCCACCTCAAATTGACCGGAGGCCTCACATCCTTTGAAAACTCCAGAGGTACGCGGAGATCAGTGCCTCCAAAGGAGACGACGCCTGACTCCTCGTGAAACTTGATAGGAGTCCCAGGATTGCTGTGGCACATGGAAAGGGACCCTTGGTCTCCCGCCTCAGCTGGAGAGGCGTCCCAATTGCCCTGCCAAGCCTCGAGGAGAATCCCGAGTTGTCCCTCGCAACTAGGCAGGAGTCCTGACGTCGCTGAACAAACACGTGGTTGGAAGGAACATCCCCGTCGTAACTCGAGAATATACCCCAAGTTTCCGCCACAACTCGAGGAAAACCATGAGACTTCCCCCTCGCCGCGAGATGAGGCCCGATTCCCCTGCACTGCGTGCAGAGCAATTCAGTGTTGCACATCACACATGAAAGGAGCCTTGATTTCCTTGATGGCAATCCAGAGAAACCCCAAGAACACTGTTTCAAGGCTAGAGGGATCCTGAGGTCACTGTAGCCACACGAAAGAGTTCCGTGGACCAAAAATCAACTCGAGATGAGAGGTTAGTCCCTGGCTTCGACTCCAGAGGAATAACACCTTAACAGAAGCACCTCAACAGGAGGCTTCTCTCAGCTCTAGGTATGTGAGAGGGACCCTTAGTTTGCGGCCTCAAGTGGAATGGACACCGCGATGCCCTGACTGGAAATAAGGCCGGATATCCCTGCAGTGACTTGAATGCAGGCCCGTCTTGCATCTCCCAAGACGAAAGGATGTCTGAATCCCCTGTGGAGACCTCAGAGAAAGATCTAGTTCCCCACCTCATCGCGACCGGAGGCCTCACATCCCTTGAAAACTCCAGAGGTACGCGGAGATCAGTGCCTCCAAAGGAGACGTTGCCTGACTCCTCGTGAAACTTGATAAGAGTCCCAGGATTCCTGTGGCACGTGGAAAGGGACCCTTGGTCTCCCGCCTCAGCTGGAGAGGCGTCCAAATTGCCCTGCCAAGCCTCGAGGAGAATCCCGAGTTGTTCCTCGCAACTAGGCAGGAGTCCTGAAGTCGCTGAACAAACACGTGGCTGGAAGGGCCATCCCCGTCATAACTCGAGAATATAACCCAGGTTCCCACCGCAACTCGAGAAAAACCTTGAGACTTCCCCCTCGCCGCGAGATGAGGCTCGATTCTCCTGCACTGCATCTGGAGCAATTCCGTGTTGCACATCAAACATGAAAGGAGCCTTGATTTCCTTGATGGCACTCCAGAGAAACCCCAAGAACACAGATTCAAGGCTAGAGGGATCCTGAGGTTACTGTAGCAACACGAATGAGGTCCGTGGACCAAAAATCACCTCGAGATGAGAGGTTAGTCCCTGGCTTCGACTCCAGAGGAATACCACCTTACCACAAGCACCTCAAGAGGAGGCTTCTCTCAGCTCTAGGTATGTGAGAGGGACCCTGAGTTTACGGACTCAAGTGTAATGGACACTGGGATGCCCTGACGCGAAATCAGGCCGGATATCCCCGTAGTGACTTGAATGCAGGCTCGTCATGCATCTCCCAAGATGAAAGGATGTCTGAATCCCCTGTGGAGACCATAGAGAAAGACCTAGTTCCCCACCTCATCGCGACCGGAGGCCTCACATCCTTTGAAAACTTCAGAGGTACGCGGAGATCAGTGCCTCCAAAGGAGACGATGCCTGACGCCTCGTGAAACTTGATAGGAGTCCCAGGATTCCTGTGGCACGTGGAAAGGGACCCTTGGTCTCCCGCCTCAGCTGGAGAGGCGTCCCAATTGCTCTGCCAAGCCTCGAACAGAATTCCGAGTTGTCCCTCGCAATTAGGCAGAAGTCCTGATGTCGCTGAACAAACACGTGGGTGGAAGGGCCATCCCCGTCGTAACTCGAGAATATACCCCAGGTTCCCGCCGCAACTCGAGAAAAACCATGAGACTTCCCCCTCGACGCGAGATGAGGCCTGCTTCCCCTGCACTGCGTGCAGAGCAATTCCGTGTTGCACATCACACATGAAAGGAGCCTTAATTTCCTTGATGGCACTCCAGAGAAACCCCAAGAACACTGTTTCAAGGCTAGAGGGATCCTGAGGTCACTGTAGCAACACGAAAGAGCTCCGTGGACCAAAAATCAACTCGAGATGAGAGGTTAGTCCCTGGCTTCGACTCTAGAGGAATACCACCTTACCACAAGCACCTCAAGAGGAGGCTTCTCTCAGCTCTAGGTATGTGAGAGGCACCCTGAGTTTGCGACCTCAAGTGGAATGTACACTGCGATGCCCTGACTTGAAATAAAGCCGGATATCCCTGCAGTGAATTGAATGCAGGCTCGTCTTGCAGCTCCCAAGATGAAAGGATGTCTGAATCCCGTGTGGAGACCACAGAGAAAGACCTAGTACCCCACCTCATCGCGACCGGAGGCCTCATATCCTTTGAAAACTCCAGAGGTACGCGGAGATCAGTGCCTCCAAAGGAGACGATGCCTGACTCCTCGTGAAACTTTATAGGAGTCCCAGGATTCCTGTGGCACGTGGAAAGGGACCCGTGGTCTCCCGCCTCAGATGGAGAGGCGTCCCAATTGCCCTGCCAAGCCTCGAGGAGAATCCCGAGTTGTCCCTCGCAACTAGGCAGGAGTCCTGACGTCGCTGAACAAACAAGAGGGTGGAAGGGCCATCCCCGTCGTAACTCGAGAATATACTTCAGGTTCCCGCCGCAACTCAAGAAAAACCATGAGACTTCCCCCTCGCCGCGAGATGAGGCCCGATTCCCCTGCACTGCGTGCAGAGCAATTCCGTGTTGCACATCACACATGAAAGGAGCCTTGATTTCCTTGATGGCACTCCAGAGAAACCCCAAGAACACTGTTTCAAGGCTAGAGGGATCCTGAGGTCACTGTAGCAACACGAAAGAGCTCCGTGGACCAAAAATCAACTCGAGATGAGAGGTTAGTCCCTGGCTTCGACTCCAGAGGAATACCACCTTACCACAAGCACCTCAAGAGGAGGCTTCTCTCAGCTCTAGGTATGTGAGAGGGACCCTGAGTTTGCGGCCTCAAGTAAAATGGACACCGCAATGCCCTGACTCGAAATAAGGCCGGATATCCCTGCAGTGACTTGAATGCAGGCTCGTCTTGCATCTCCCAAGACGAAAGGATGTCTGAATCCCCTGTGGAGACCACAGAGAAAGACCTAGTTCCCCACCTCATCGCGACCGGAGGCCTCACATCCTTTGAAAACTCCAGAGGTACGCGGAGATCAGTGCCTCCAAAGGAGACGACGCCTGACTCCTCGTGAAACTTGATAGGAGTCCCAGGATTCCTGTGGCACGTGGAAAGGGACCCTTGGTCTCCCGCCTCAGCTGGAGAGGCGTCCCAATTGCCCTGCCAATCCTCGAGGAGAATCCCGAGTTGTCCCTCGCAACTAGGCAGGAGTCCTGACGTCGCTGAACAAACACGTTTGTGGAAGGGCCATCCCCGTCGTAACTCGAGAATATACCCCAGGTTCCCGCCGCAACTCGAGAAAAACCATGAGACTTCCCCCTCGCCGAGAGATGAGGCCCGATTCCCCTGCACTGCGTGCAGAGCAATTCAGTGATGCACATCACACATGAAAGGAGCCTTGATTTTCTTCATAGCACTCCAGAGAAACCCCAAGAACACTGTTTCAAGGCTAGAGGGATCCTGAGGTCACTGTAGCCACACGAAAGAGCTCCGTGGCCCAAAAATCAACTCGAGATGAGAGGTTAGTCCCTGGCTTCGACTCCAGAGGAATACCACCTTAACACAAGCACCTCAACAGGAGGCTTCTCTCAGCTCTAGCTATGTGCTGAGTTTGCGGCCTCAAGTGGAATGGACACCGCGAAGCCCTGACTCGAAATAAGGCCGGATATCCCTGCAGTGACTTGAATGCAGGCTCGTCTTGCATCTCCCAAGTCGAAAGGATGTCTGAATCCCCTGTGGAGACCACAGAGAAAGACCTAGTTCCCCACCTCATAGTGACCGGAGGCCTCACATCCTTTGAAAACTCCAGAGGTAAGCGGAGATCAGTGCCTCCAAAGGAGACGATGCCTGACTCCTCGTGAAACTTGATAGGAGTCCCAGGATTCCTGTGGCACGTGGAAAGGGACACTTGGTCTCCCGCCTCAGCTGGAGAGGCGGCCCAATTGCCCTGCCAAGCCTCGAGGAGAATCCCGAGTTGTCCCTCGCAACTAGGCAGGAGTCCTGACGTCGCTGAACAAACACGTGGCTGGAAGGGCCATCCCCGTCGTAACTCGAGAATATACCGCAGGGTCCCACCGCAACTCGAGAAAAACCATGAGACTTCAACCTCGCCAGGAGATGAGGCTCGATTCCCCTGCACTGCATGCAGAGCAATTCCGTGTTGCACATCAAACATGAAAGGAGCCTTGATTTCCTTGATGGCACTCCAGAGAAACCCCAAGAACACTGTTTCAAGGCTAGAGGGATCCTGAGGTCACTGTAGCAACAGGAAAGAGCTCCGTGGACCAACAATCAACTCGAGATGAGAGGTTAGTCCCTGGCTTCTACTCCAGAGGAATACCACCTTACCACAAGCACCTCAAGAGGAGGCTTCTCTCAGCTCCAGATATGTGCTGAGTTTGCGGCCTCAAGTGGAATGGACACCGCGATGCCCTGACTCGAAATAAGGCCATATATCCCTGTAGTGACTTGAATGCAGGCTCGTCTTGCATCTCCCAGGACGAAAGGATGTCTGAATCCCCTGTGGAGACCACAGAAAAAGACATAGTTCCCCACCTCAAATTGACCGGAGGCCTCACATCCTTTGAAAACTCCAGAGGTACGCGGAGATCAGTGCCTCCAAAGGAGACGACGCCTGACTCCTCGTGAAACTTGATAGGAGTCCCAGGATTGCTGTGGCACATGGAAAGGGACCCTTGGTCTCCCGCCTCAGCTGGAGAGGCGTCCCAATTGCCCTGCCAAGCCTCGAGGAGAATCCCGAGTTGTCCCTCGCAACTTGGCAGGAGTCCTGACGTCGCTGAACAAACACGTGGGTGGAAGGAACATCCCCGTCGTAACTCGAGAATATACCCCAAGTTTCCGCCACAACTCGAGGAAAACCATGAGACTTCCCCCTCGCCGCGAGATGAGGCCCGATTCCCCTGCACTGCGTGCAGAGCAATTCAGTGTTGCACATCACACATGAAAGGAGCCTTGATTTCCTTGATGGCAATCCAGAGAAACCCCAAGAACACTGTTTCAAGGCTAGAGGGATCCTGAGGTCACTGTAGCCACACGAAAGAGTTCCGTGGACCAAAAATCAACTCGAGATGAGAGGTTAGTCCCTGGCTTCGACTCCAGAGGAATAACACCTTAACAGAAGCACCTCAACAGGAGGCTTCTCTCAGCTCTAGGTATGTGAGAGGGACCCTTAGTTTGCGGCCTCAAGTGGAATGGACACCGCGATGCCCTGACTGGAAATAAGGCCGGATATCCCTGCAGTGACTTGAATGCAGGCCCGTCTTGCATCTCCCAAGACGAAAGGATGTCTGAATCCCCTGTGGAGACCTCAGAGAAAGATCTAGTTCCCCACCTCATCGCGACCGGAGGCCTCACATCCCTTGAAAACTCCAGAGGTACGCGGAGATCAGTGCCTCCAAAGGAGACGTTGCCTGACTCCTCGTGAAACTTGATAAGAGTCCCAGGATTCCTGTGGCACGTGGAAAGGGACCCTTGGTCTCCCGCCTCAGCTGGAGAGGCGTCCAAATTGCCCTGCCAAGCCTCGCGGAGAATCCCGAGTTGTCCCTCGCAACTAGGCAGGAGTCCTGAAGTCGCTGAACAAACACGTGGCTGGAAGGGCCATCCCCGTCATAACTCGAGAATATAACCCAGGTTCCCACCGCAACTCGAGAAAAACCTTGAGACTTCCCCCTCGCCGCGAGATGAGGCTCGATTCTCCTGCACTGCATCTGGAGCAATTCCGTGTTGCACATCAAACATGAAAGGAGCCTTGATTTCCTTGATGGCACTCCAGAGAAACGCCAAGAACACAGATTCAAGGCTAGAGGGATCCTGAGGTTACTGTAGCAACACGAATGAGGTCCGTGGACCAAAAATCACCTCGAGATGAGAGGTTAGTCCCTGGCTTCGACTCCAGAGGAATACCACCTTACCACAAGCACCTCAAGAGGAGGCTTCTCTCAGCTCTAGGTATGTGAGAGGGACCCTGAGTTTACGGACTCAAGTGTAATGGACACTGGGATGCCCTGACGTGAAATCAGGCCGGATATCCCCGTAGTGACTTGAATGCAGGCTCGTCATGCATCTCCCAAGATGAAAGGATGTCTGAATCCCCTGTGGAGACCATAGAGAAAGACCTAGTTCCCCACCTCATCGCGACCGGAGGCCTCACATCCTTTGAAAACTTCAGAGGTACGCGGAGATCAGTGCCTCCAAAGGAGACGATGCCTGACGCCTCGTGAAACTTGATAGGAGTCCCAGGATTCCTGTGGCACGTGGAAAGGGACCCTTGGTCTCCCGCCTCAGCTGGAGAGGCGTCCCAATTGCTCTGCCAAGCCTCGAACAGAATTCCGAGTTGTCCCTCGCAATTAGGCAGAAGTCCTGATGTCGCTGAACAAACACGTGGGTGGAAGGGCCATCCCCGTCGTAACTCGAGAATATACCCCAGGTTCCCGCCGCAACTCGAGAAAAACCATGAGACTTCCCCCTCGCCGCGAGATGAGGCCTGCTTCCCCTGCACTGCGTGCAGAGCAATTCCGTGTTGCACATCACACATGAAAGGAGCCTTAATTTCCTTGATGGCACTCCAGAGAAACCCCAAGAACACTGTTTCAAGGCTAGAGGGATCCTGAGGTCACTGTAGCAACACGAAAGAGCTCCGTGGACCAAAAATCAACTCGAGATGAGAGGTTAGTCCCTGGCTTCGACTCTAGAGGAATACCACCTTACCACAAGCACCTCAAGAGGAGGCTTCTCTCAGCTCTAGGTATGTGAGAGGCACCCTGAGTTTGCGACCTCAAGTGGAATGTACACTGCGATGCCCTGACTTGAAATAAAGCCGGATATCCCTGCAGTGAATTGAATGCAGGCTCGTCTTGCAGCTCCCAAGATGAAAGGATGTCTGAATCCCGTGTGGAGACCACAGAGAAAGACCTAGTACCCCACCTCATCGCGACCGGAGGCCTCATATCCTTTGAAAACTTCAGAGGTACGCGGAGATCAGTGCCTCCAAAGGAGACGATGCCTGACTCCTCGTGAAACTTTATAGGAGTCCCAGGATTCCTGTGGCACGTGGAAAGGGACCCGTGGACTCCCGCCTCAGATGGAGAGGCGTCCCAATTGCCCTGCCAAGCCTCGAGGAGAATCCCAAGTTGTCCCTCGCAACTAGGCAGGAGTCCTGACGTCGCTGAACAAACACGTGGGTGGAAGGGCCATCCCCGTCGTAACTCGAGAATATACCCCAGGTTCCCGCCGCAACTCGAGAAAAACCATGAGACTTCCCCTTCGCCGTGAGATGAGGCCCGATTCCCCTGCACTGCGTGCAGAGCAATTCCGTGTTGCACATCACATATGAAAGGAGGCTTGATTTCCTTGATGGCACTCCAGAGAAACCCCAAGAACACTGTTTCAAGGCTAGAGGGATCCTGAGGTCACTGTAGCAACACGAAAGAGCTCCATGGACCAAGAATCAACTCCAGATGAGAGGTTAGTCCCTGGATTCGACTCCAGAGGAATACAACCTTACCACAAGCACCTCAAGAGGAGGATTCTCTCAGCTCTAGGTATGTGAGAGGACCCTGATTTTGCGGTCTCAAGTGGAATGGACACTGCGATGCCCTGACGCGAAATAAGGCCGGATATCCCTGCAGTGACTTGAATACAGGCTCGTCTTGCATCTCCCATAATGAACGAATGTCTGAATCCCCTGTGGAGACCACAGAGAAAGACCTAGTTTCCTACCTCATGGCGACCGGAGGCCTCACATCCTTTGAAAACTCCAGAGGTACACGGAGATCAGTGCCTCCAAAGGAGACGATGCCTGACTCCTCGTGAAACTTGATAGGAGTCCCAGGATTCCTGTGGCACGGGGAAACGGACCCTTGGTCTCCCGCCTCAGCTGGAGAGGCGTCCCAATTGCCCTGCCAAGCCTCGAGGAGAATCCCGAGTTGTCCCTCGCAACTAGGCAGGAGTCCTGACGTCGCTGAACAAACACGTGGGTGGAAGGGCCATCCCCGTCGTAACTCGAGAATATACCCCAGGTTCCTGCCGCAACTCCAGAAAAACCATGAGACTTCCCCCTCGCCGCGAGATGAGGCCCGATTCCCCTGCACTGCGTGCAGAGCAATTCCGTGTTGCACATCACATATGAAAGGAGCATTGATTTCCTTGATGGCACTCCAGAGAAACCCCAAGAACACTGTTTCAAGGCTAGAGGGATCCTGAGGTCACTCTAGCAACACGAAAGGGATCCGTGGACCAAGAATCAACTCGAGATGAGAGGTTAGTCCCTAACTTCGACTCCAGAGGAATACCACCTTACCACAAGCACCTCAAGAGGAGGCTTCTCTCAGCTCTAGGTATGTGAGAGGGACCCTGAGTTTGCGGCCTCAAGTGGAATGGACACTGCGATGCCCTGACTCGAAATAAGGCCGGATATCCCTGCAGTGACTTGAATGCAGGCTCGTCTTGCATCTCCCAAGACGAAAGGATGTCTGAATCCCCTGTGGAGACCACAGAGAAAGACCTAGTTCCCAACCTCATCGCGCCCGGAGGCCTCACATCCTTTGAAAACTCCAGAGGTACGCGGAGATCAGTGCCTCCAAAGGAGACGATGCCTGACTCCTCGTGAAACTTGATAGGAGTCCCAGGATTCCTGTGGCACGTGGAAGGGAGCCTTGGTCTCCCGCCTCAGCTGGAGAGGCGTCCCAATTGCCCTGCCAAGTCTCGAGGAGAATCCCGAGTTGTCCCTCGTAACTAGGCAGGAGTCCTGACGTCGCTGAACAAACACGTGGGTGGAAGGGCCATCCCCGTCGTAACTCGAGAATATACCCCAGGTTCCCGCCGCAACTCGAGAAAAACCATGAGACTTCCCCCTCGCCGCGAGATGAGGCGCGAGTCCCCTGCACTGCGTGCACAGCAATTCCGTGTTGCACATCACACATGAAAGGAGCCTTGATTTCCTTGATGGCACTCCAGAGAAACCCCAAGAACACTGTTTCAAGGCTAGAGGGATCCTGAGGTCACTGTAGCAACACGAAAGAGCTCCGTGGACAAAAAATCAACTCGAGATGAGAGGTTAGTCCCTGGATTCCACTCCATAGGAATACCACCTTACCACAAGCACCTCAAGAGGAGGCTTCTCTCAGCTCTAGGTATGTGAGAGGGACCCTGATTTTGCGGCCTCAAGTGGAATGGACACTGCGATGCCCTGACGCGAAATAAGGGCGGATATCCCTGCAGTGACTTGAATGCAGGCTCGTCTTGCATCTCCCAAGACGAAAGGATGTCTGAATCCCCTCTGGAGACCACAGAGAATGACCTACTTCTCCACCTCATCGCGACCGGAGGCCTCACATCCTTTGAAAACTCCAGAGGTACGCGGAGATCAGTGCCTCCAAAGGAGACGATGCCTGACTCCTCGTGAAACTTGATAGGAGTCCCAGGATTCCTGTGGCACGTGGAAAGGGACCCTTGGTCTCCCGCCTCAGCTGGAGAGGCGTCCCAATTGCCCTGCTAAGCCTCGAGGAGAATCCCGAGTTGTCCCTCGCAACTAGGCAGGAGTCCTGACGTCGCTGAACAAACACGTGGGTGGAAGGGCCATCCCAGTCGTAACTCGAGAATATACCCCAGGTTCCCGCCGCCACTCGAGAAAAACCATGAGAGTTCCCACTCGCCTCGAGATGAGGCCCGATTCCCCTGCACTGCGTGCAGAGCAATTCCTTGTTGCACATCACACATGAAAGGAGCCTTGATTTCCTTGATGGCACTCCAGAGAAACCCCAAGAACACTGTTTCAAGGCTGGAAGGATCCTGAGGTCCCTGTAGCAGCACGAAAGAGCTCCGTGGACCATGAATCAACTCGAGATGAGAGGTTAGTCCCTGGCTTCGACTCCAGAGGAATACCACCTTACCACAAGCACCTCAAGAGGAGGCTTCTCTCAGCTCTATGTATGTGAGAGGGACCCTGAGTTTGCGGCCTCAAGTGGAATGGACACCGCGATGCCCTGACGCGAAATAAGGCCGGATATCCCTGCAGTGACTTGAATGCAGGCTCGTCTTACATCTTCCAAGACGAAAGGATGTCTGAATCCCCTGTGGAGACCACAGAGGAAGACCTAGTGCCCCACCTCATCGCGACCGGAGGCCTCACATCCTTTGAAAACTCCAGTGGTACGCGGAGATCAGTGCCTCCAAAGGAGACGATGCCTGACTCCTCGTGAAACTTGATAGGAGTCCCAGGATTCCTGTGGCACGTGGAAGGGACCCTTGGTCTCCCGCCTCAGCTGGAGAGGCGTCCCAATTGCCCTGCCAAGTCTCGAGGAGAATCCCGAGTTGTCCCTCGTAACTAGGCAGGAGTCCTGACGTCGCTGAACAAACACGTGGGTGGAAGGGCCATCCCCGTCGTAACTCGAGAATATACCCCAGGTTCCCGCCGCAACTCGAGAAAAACCATGAGACTTCCCCCTCGCCGCGAGATGAGGCGCGATTCCCCTGCACTGCGTGCAGAGCAATTCCGTGTTGCACATCACACATGAAAGGAGCCTTGATTTCCTTGATGGCACTCCAGAGAAACCCCAAGAGCACTGTTTCAAGGCTAGAGGGATCCTGAGGTCACTGTAGCAACACGAAACAGCTCCGTGGACCAAAAATCAACTCGAGATGAGAGGTTAGTCCCTGGCTTCGACTCCAGAGGAATACCACCTTACCACAAGCACCTCAAGAGGTGGCTTCTCTCAGCTCTAGATATGTGAGAGGGACCCTGATTTGGCGGACTCAAGTGGAATGGACACTGCGATGCCCTGACGCGAAATAAGGCCGGATTTCCCTGCAGTGTCTTGAATGCAGGCTCGTCTTGCATCTCCCAAGACGAAAGGATGTATGAATCCGCTGTGGAGACCACAGAGAAAGACCTAGTTCCCCACCTCATCGCGACCGGAGGCCTCACATCCTTTGAAAACTCCAGAGGTACGCGGAGATCAGTGCCTCCAAAGGAGACGATGCCTGACTCCTCGTGAAACTTGATAGGAGTCCCAGGATTCCTGTGGCACGTGGAAAGGGACCCTTGGTCTCCCGCCTCAGCTGGAGAGGCGTCCCAATTGCCCTGCCAAGCCTCGAGGAGAATCCCGAGTTGTCCCTCGCAACTAGGCAGGAGTCCTGACGTCGCTGAAGAAACACGTGGGTGGAAGGGCCATCCCCGTCGTAACTCGAGAATATACACCAGGTTCCCGCCGCAACTCGAGAAAAACCATGAGATTTCCCCTTCGCCGTGAGATGAGGCCCGATTCCCCTGCACTGCGTGCAGAGCAATTCCGTGTTGCACATCACACATGAAAGGAGCCTTGATTTCCATGATGGCACTCCAGAGAAACCCCAAGAACACTGTTTCAAGGCTAGAGGGATCCTGAGGTCACTGTAGCAACACGAAAGAGCTCCGTGGCCCAAAAATCAACTCGAGATGAGAGGTTAGTCCCTGGCTTCGAATCCAGAGGAATACCACCTTACCACAAGCACCTCAAGAGGAGGCTTCTCTCAGCTCTAGCTATGTGCTGAGTTTGCGGCCTCAAGTGGAATGGACACCGGGATGCCCTGACTCGAAATAAGGCCGGATATCCCTGCAGTGACTTGAATGCAGGCTCGTCTTGCATCTCCCAAGACGAAAGGATGTCCGAATCCCCTGTGGAGACCACAGAGAAAGACCTAGTTCCCCACCTCATCGCGACCGGAGGAATCACATCCTTTGAAAACTCCAGAGGTACGCGGAGATCAGTGCCTCCAAAGGAGACGATGCCTGACTCCTCGTGAAACTTGATAGGAGTCCCAGGATTCCTGTGGCACGTGGAAAGGGACCCTTGGTCTCCCGCCTCAGCTGGAGAGCCGTCCCAATTGCCCTGCCAATCCTCGAGGAGAATCCCGAGTTGTCCCTCGCAACTAGGCAGGTGTCCTGACGTCGCTGAAGAAACACGTGTGTGGAAGGGCCATCCCCGTCGTAACTCGAGAATATACCCCAGGTTCCCACCGCAACTCGAGAAAAATCATGAGACTTCCCCCTCGCCGCGAGATGAGGCCCGATTCCCCTGCACTGCGTGCAGAGCAATTCCGTGTTGCACATCACACATGAAAGGAGCCTTGATTTCCTTGATGGCACTCCAGAGAAACCCCAACAACACTGTTTCAAGGCTAGAGGGATCCTGAGGTCACTGTAGCAACACGAAAGAGCTCCGTGGACCAAAAATCAACTCGAGATGAGAGGTTAGTCCCTGGCTTCGACTCCAGAGGAATACCACCTTACCACAAGCACCTCAAGAGGAGGCTTCTCTCAGCTCTAGCTATGTGCTGAGTTTGCGGCCTCAAGTGAAATGGACACTGCGATGCCGTGACGCGAAATAAGGCCGGATATCCCTGCAGTGACTTGAATGCAGGCTCGTCTTACATCTCCCAAGACGAAAGGATGTCCGAATCCCCTGTGGAGACCACAGAAAAAGACCTAGTTCCCCACCTCATCGCGACCGGAGGCCTCACATCCTTTGAAAACTCCAGAGGTACGCGAAGATGAGTGCCTCCAAAGGAGACGATGCCTGACTCCTCGTGAAACTTGATAGGAGTCCCAGGATTCCTGTGGCACGTGGAAAGGGACACTTGGTCTCCCGCCTCAGCTGGAGAGGCGGCCCAATTGCCCTGCCAAGCCTCGAGGAGAATCCCGAGTTGTCCCTCGCAACTAGGCAGGAGTCCTGACGTCGCTGAACAAACACGTGGCTGGAAGGGCCATCCCCGTCGTAACTCGAGAATATACCGCAGGGTCCCACCGCAACTCGAGAAAAACCATGAGACTTCAACCTCGCCAGGAGATGAGGCTCGATTCCCCTGCACTGCATGCAGAGCAATTCCGTGTTGCACATCAAACATGAAAGGAGCCTTGATTTCCTTGATGGCACTCCAGAGAAACCCCAAGAACACTGTTTCAAGGCTAGAGGGATCCTGAGGTCACTGTAGCAACAGGAAAGAGCTCCGTGGACCAACAATCAACTCGAGATGAGAGGTTAGTCCCTGGCTTCTACTCCAGAGGAATACCACCTTACCACAAGCACCTCAAGAGGAGGCTTCTCTCAGCTCCAGATATGTGCTGAGTTTGCGGCCTCAAGTGGAATGGACACCGTGATGCCCTGACTCGAAATAAGGCCATATATCCCTGTAGTGACTTGAATGCAGGCTCGTCTTGCATCTCCCAGGACGAAAGGATGTCTGAATCCCCTGTGGAGACCACAGAAAAAGACATAGTTCCCCACCTCAAATTGACCGGAGGCCTCACATCCTTTGAAAACTCCAGAGGTACGCGGAGATCAGTGCCTCCAAAGGAGACGACGCCTGACTCCTCGTGAAACTTGATAGGAGTCCCAGGATTGCTGTGGCACATGGAAAGGGACCCTTGGTCTCCCGCCTCAGCTGGAGAGGCGTCCCAATTGCCCTGCCAAGCCTCGAGGAGAATCCCGAGTTGTCCCTCGCAACTAGGCAGGAGTCCTGACGTCGCTGAACAAACACGTGGGTGGAAGGAACATCCCCGTCGTAACTCGAGAATATACCCCAAGTTTCCGCCACAACTCGAGGAAAACCATGAGACTTCCCCCTCGCCGCGAGATGAGGCCCGATTCCCCTGCACTGCGTGCAGAGCAATTCAGTGTTGCACATCACACATGAAAGGAGCCTTGATTTCCTTGATGGCAATCCAGAGAAACCCCAAGAACACTGTTTCAAGGCTAGAGGGATCCTGAGGTCACTGTAGCCACACGAAAGAGTTCCGTGGACCAAAAATCAACTCGAGATGAGAGGTTAGTCCCTGGCTTCGACTCCAGAGGAATAACACCTTAACAGAAGCACCTCAACAGGAGGCTTCTCTCAGCTCTAGGTATGTGAGAGGGACCCTTAGTTTGCGGCCTCAAGTGGAATGGACACCGCGATGCCCTGACTGGAAATAAGGCCGGATATCCCTGCAGTGACTTGAATGCAGGCCCGTCTTGCATCTCCCAAGACGAAAGGATGTCTGAATCCCCTGTGGAGACCTCAGAGAAAGATCTAGTTCCCCACCTCATCGCGACCGGAGGCCTCACATCCCTTGAAAACTCCAGAGGTACGCGGAGATCAGTGCCTCCAAAGGAGACGTTGCCTGACTCCTCGTGAAACTTGATAAGAGTCCCAGGATTCCTGTGGCACGTGGAAAGGGACCCTTGGTCTCCCGCCTCAGCTGGAGAGGCGTCCAAATTGCCCTGCCAAGCCTCGAGGAGAATCCCGAGTTGTTCCTCGCAACTAGGCAGGAGTCCTGAAGTCGCTGAACAAACACGTGGCTGGAAGGGCCATCCCCGTCATAACTCGAGAATATAACCCAGGTTCCCACCGCAACTCGAGAAAAACCTTGAGACTTCCCCCTCGCCGCGAGATGAGGCTCGATTCTCCTGCACTGCATCTGGAGCAATTCCGTGTTGCACATCAAACATGAAAGGAGCCTTGATTTCCTTGATGGCACTCCAGAGAAACCCCAAGAACACAGATTCAAGGCTAGAGGGATCCTGAGGTTACTGTAGCAACACGAATGAGGTCCGTGGACCAAAAATCACCTCGAGATGAGAGGTTAGTCCCTGGCTTCGACTCCAGAGGAATACCACCTTACCACAAGCACCTCAAGAGGAGGCTTCTCTCAGCTCTAGGTATGTGAGAGGGACCCTGAGTTTACGGACTCAAGTGTAATGGACACTGGGATGCCCTGACGCGAAATCAGGCCGGATATCCCCGTAGTGACTTGAATGCAGGCTCGTCATGCATCTCCCAAGATGAAAGGATGTCTGAATCCCCTGTGGAGACCATAGAGAAAGACCTAGTTCCCCACCTCATCGCGACCGGAGGCCTCACATCCTTTGAAAACTTCAGAGGTACGCGGAGATCAGTGCCTCCAAAGGAGACGATGCCTGACGCCTCGTGAAACTTGATAGGAGTCCCAGGATTCCTGTGGCACGTGGAAAGGGACCCTTGGTCTCCCGCCTCAGCTGGAGAGGCGTCCCAATTGCTCTGCCAAGCCTCGAACAGAATTCCGAGTTGTCCCTCGCAATTAGGCAGAAGTCCTGATGTCGCTGAACAAACACGTGGGTGGAAGGGCCATCCCCGTCGTAACTCGAGAATATACCCCAGGTTCCCGCCGCAACTCGAGAAAAACCATGAGACTTCCCCCTCGACGCGAGATGAGGCCTGCTTCCCCTGCACTGCGTGCAGAGCAATTCCGTGTTGCACATCACACATGAAAGGAGCCTTAATTTCCTTGATGGCACTCCAGAGAAACCCCAAGAACACTGTTTCAAGGCTAGAGGGATCCTGAGGTCACTGTAGCAACACGAAAGAGCTCCGTGGACCAAAAATCAACTCGAGATGAGAGGTTAGTCCCTGGCTTCGACTCTAGAGGAATACCACCTTACCACAAGCACCTCAAGAGGAGGCTTCTCTCAGCTCTAGGTATGTGAGAGGCACCCTGAGTTTGCGACCTCAAGTGGAATGTACACTGCGATGCCCTGACTTGAAATAAAGCCGGATATCCCTGCAGTGAATTGAATGCAGGCTCGTCTTGCAGCTCCCAAGATGAAAGGATGTCTGAATCCCGTGTGGAGACCACAGAGAAAGACCTAGTACCCCACCTCATCGCGACCGGAGGCCTCATATCCTTTGAAAACTCCAGAGGTACGCGGAGATCAGTGCCTCCAAAGGAGACGATGCCTGACTCCTCGTGAAACTTTATAGGAGTCCCAGGATTCCTGTGGCACGTGGAAAGGTACCCGTGGTCTCCCGCCTCAGATGGAGAGGCGTCCCAATTGCCCTGCCAAGCCTCGAGGAGAATCCCGAGTTGTCCCTCGCAACTAGGCAGGAGTCCTGACGTCGCTGAACAAACAAGAGGGTGGAAGGGCCATCCCCGTCGTAACTCGAGAATATACTTCAGGTTCCCGCCGCAACTCAAGAAAAACCATGAGACTTCCCCCTCGCCGCGAGATGAGGCCCGATTCCCCTGCACTGCGTGCAGAGCAATTCCGTGTTGCACATCACACATGAAAGGAGCCTTGATTTCCTTGATGGCACTCCAGAGAAACCCCAAGAACACTGTTTCAAGGCTAGAGGGATCCTGAGGTCACTGTAGCAACACGAAAGAGCTCCGTGGACCAAAAATCAACTCGAGATGAGAGGTTAGTCCCTGGCTTCGACTCCAGAGGAATACCACCTTACCACAAGCACCTCAAGAGGAGGCTTCTCTCAGCTCTAGGTATGTGAGAGGGACCCTGAGTTTGCGGCCTCAAGTAAAATGGACACCGCAATGCCCTGACTCGAAATAAGGCCGGATATCCCTGCAGTGACTTGAATGCAGGCTCGTCTTGCATCTCCCAAGACGAAAGGATGTCTGAATCCCCTGTGGAGACCACAGAGAAAGACCTAGTTCCCCACCTCATCGCGACCGGAGGCCTCACATCCTTTGAAAACTCCAGAGGTACGCGGAGATCAGTGCCTCCAAAGGAGACGACGCCTGACTCCTCGTGAAACTTGATAGGAGTCCCAGGATTCCTGTGGCACGTGGAAAGGGACCCTTGGTCTCCCGCCTCAGCTGGAGAGGCGTCCCAATTGCCCTGCCAATCCTCGAGGAGAATCCCGAGTTGTCCCTCGCAACTAGGCAGGAGTCCTGACGTCGCTGAACAAACACGTTTGTGGAAGGGCCATCCCCGTCGTAACTCGAGAATATACCCCAGGTTCCCGCCGCAACTCGAGAAAAACCATGAGACTTCCCCCTCGCCGAGAGATGAGGCCCGATTCCCCTGCACTGCGTGCAGAGCAATTCAGTGATGCACATCACACATGAAAGGAGCCTTGATTTTCTTCATAGCACTCCAGAGAAACCCCAAGAACACTGTTTCAAGGCTAGAGGGATCCTGAGGTCACTGTAGCCACACGAAAGAGCTCCGTGGCCCAAAAATCAACTCGAGATGAGAGGTTAGTCCCTGGCTTCGACTCCAGAGGAATACCACCTTAACACAAGCACCTCAACAGGAGGCTTCTCTCAGCTCTAGCTATGTGCTGAGTGTGCGGCCTCAAGTGGAATGGACACCGCGAAGCCCTGACTCGAAATAAGGCCGGATATCCCTGCAGTGACTTGAATGCAGGCTCGTCTTGCATCTCCCAAGTCGAAAGGATGTCTGAATCCCCTGTGGAGACCACAGAGAAAGACCTAGTTCCCCACCTCATAGTGACCGGAGGCCTCACATCCTTTGAAAACTCCAGAGGTAAGCGGAGATCAGTGCCTCCAAAGGAGACGATGCCTGACTCCTCGTGAAACTTGATAGGAGTCCCAGGATTCCTGTGGCACGTGGAAAGGGACACTTGGTCTCCCGCCTCAGCTGGAGAGGCGGCCCAATTGCCCTGCCAAGCCTCGAGGAGAATCCCGAGTTGTCCCTCGCAACTAGGCAGGAGTCCTGACGTCGCTGAACAAACACGTGGCTGGAAGGGCCATCCCCGTCGTAACTCGAGAATATACCGCAGGGTCCCACCGCAACTCGAGAAAAACCATGAGACTTCAACCTCGCCAGGAGATGAGGCTCGATTCCCCTGCACTGCATGCAGAGCAATTCCGTGTTGCACATCAAACATGAAAGGAGCCTTGATTTCCTTGATGGCACTCCAGAGAAACCCCAAGAACACTGTTTCAAGGCTAGAGGGATCCTGAGGTCACTGTAGCAACAGGAAAGAGCTCCGTGGACCAACAATCAACTCGAGATGAGAGGTTAGTCCCTGGCTTCTACTCCAGAGGAATACCACCTTACCACAAGCACCTCAAGAGGAGGCTTCTCTCAGCTCCAGATATGTGCTGAGTTTGCGGCCTCAAGTGGAATGGACACCGCGATGCCCTGACTCGAAATAAGGCCATATATCCCTGTAGTGACTTGAATGCAGGCTCGTCTTGCATCTCCCAGGACGAAAGGATGTCTGAATCCCCTGTGGAGACCACAGAAAAAGACATAGTTCCCCACCTCAAATTGACCGGAGGCCTCACATCCTTTGAAAACTCCAGAGGTACGCGGAGATCAGTGCCTCCAAAGGAGACGACGCCTGACTCCTCGTGAAACTTGATAGGAGTCCCAGGATTGCTGTGGCACATGGAAAGGGACCCTTGGTCTCCCGCCTCAGCTGGAGAGGCGTCCCAATTGCCCTGCCAAGCCTCGAGGAGAATCCCGAGTTGTCCCTCGCAACTAGGCAGGAGTCCTGACGTCGCTGAACAAACACGTGGGTGGAAGGAACATCCCCGTCGTAACTCGAGAATATACCCCAAGTTTCCGCCACAACTCGAGGAAAACCATGAGACTTCCCCCTCGCCGCGAGATGAGGCCCGATTCCCCTGCACTGCGTGCAGAGCAATTCAGTGTTGCACATCACACATGAAAGGAGCCTTGATTTCCTTGATGGCAATCCAGAGAAACCCCAAGAACACTGTTTCAAGGCTAGAGGGATCCTGAGGTCACTGTAGCCACACGAAAGAGTTCCGTGGACCAAAAATCAACTCGAGATGAGAGGTTAGTCCCTGGCTTCGACTCCAGAGGAATAACACCTTAACAGAAGCACCTCAACAGGAGGCTTCTCTCAGCTCTAGGTATGTGAGAGGGACCCTTAGTTTGCGGCCTCAAGTGGAATGGACACCGCGATGCCCTGACTGGAAATAAGGCCGGATATCCCTGCAGTGACTTGAATGCAGGCCCGTCTTGCATCTCCCAAGACGAAAGGATGTCTGAATCCCCTGTGGAGACCTCAGAGAAAGATCTAGTTCCCCACCTCATCGCGACCGGAGGCCTCACATCCCTTGAAAACTCCAGAGGTACGCGGAGATCAGTGCCTCCAAAGGAGACGTTGCCTGACTCCTCGTGAAACTTGATAAGAGTCCCAGGATTCCTGTGGCACGTGGAAAGGGACCCTTGGTCTCCCGCCTCAGCTGGAGAGGTGTCCAAATTGCCCTGCCAAGCCTCGCGGAGAATCCCGAGTTGTCCCTCGCAACTAGGCAGGAGTCCTGAAGTCGCTGAACAAACACGTGGCTGGAAGGGCCATCCCCGTCATAACTCGAGAATATAACCCAGGTTCCCACCGCAACTCGAGAAAAACCTTGAGACTTCCCCCTCGCCGCGAGATGAGGCTCGATTCTCCTGCACTGCATCTGGAGCAATTCCGTGTTGCACATCAAACATGAAAGGAGCCTTGATTTCCTTGATGGCACTCCAGAGAAACGCCAAGAACACAGATTCAAGGCTAGAGGGATCCTGAGGTTACTGTAGCAACACGAATGAGGTCCGTGGACCAAAAATCACCTCGAGATGAGAGGTTAGTCCCTGGCTTCGACTCCAGAGGAATACCACCTTACCACAAGCACCTCAAGAGGAGGCTTCTCTCAGCTCTAGGTATGTGAGAGGGACCCTGAGTTTACGGACTCAAGTGTAATGGACACTGGGATGCCCTGACGCGAAATCAGGCCGGATATCCCCGTAGTGACTTGAATGCAGGCTCGTCATGCATCTCCCAAGATGAAAGGATGTCTGAATCCCCTGTGGAGACCATAGAGAAAGACCTAGTTCCCCACCTCATCGCGACCGGAGGCCTCACATCCTTTGAAAACTTCAGAGGTACGCGGAGATCAGTGCCTCCAAAGGAGACGATGCCTGACGCCTCGTGAAACTTGATAGGAGTCCCAGGATTCCTGTGGCACGTGGAAAGGGACACTTGGTCTCCCGCCTCAGCTGGAGAGGCGTCCCAATTGCTCTGCCAAGCCTTGAACAGAATTCCGAGTTGTCCCTCGCAATTAGGCAGAAGTCCTGATGTCGCTGAACAAACACGTGGGTGGAAGGGCCATCCCCGTCGTAACTCGAGAATATACCCCAGGTTCCCGCCGCAACTCGAGAAAAACCATGAGACTTCCCCCTCGCCGCGAGATGAGGCCTGCTTCCCCTGCACTGCGTGCAGAGCAATTCCGTGTTGCACATCACACATGAAAGGAGCCTTAATTTCCTTGATGGCACTCCAGAGAAACCCCAAGAACACTGTTTCAAGGCTAGAGGGATCCTGAGGTCACTGTAGCAACACGAAAGAGCTCCGTGGACCAAAAATCAACTCGAGATGAGAGGTTAGTCCCTGGCTTCGACTCTAGAGGAATACCACCTTACCACAAGCACCTCAAGAGGAGGCTTCTCTCAGCTCTAGGTATGTGAGAGGCACCCTGAGTTTGCGACCTCAAGTGGAATGTACACTGCGATGCCCTGACTTGAAATAAAGCCGGATATCCCTGCAGTGAATTGAATGCAGGCTCGTCTTGCAGCTCCCAAGATGAAAGGATGTCTGAATCCCGTGTGGAGACCACAGAGAAAGACCTAGTACCCCACCTCATCGCGACCGGAGGCCTCATATCCTTTGAAAACTTCAGAGGTACGCGGAGATCAGTGCCTCCAAAGGAGACGATGCCTGACTCCTCGTGAAACTTTATAGGAGTCCCAGGATTCCTGTGGCACGTGGAAAGGGACCCGTGGTCTCCCGCCTCAGATGGAGAGGCGTCCCAATTGCCCTGCCAAGCCTCGAGGAGAATCCCGAGTTGTCCCTCGCAACTAGGCAGGAGTCCTGACGTCGCTGAACAAACAAGAGGGTGGAAGGGCCATCCCCGTCGTAACTCGAGAATATACTTCAGGTTCCCGCCGCAACTCAAGAAAAACCATGAGACTTCCCCCTCGCCGCGAGATGAGGCCCGATTCCCCTGCACTGCGTGCAGAGCAATTCCGTGTTGCACATCACACATGAAAGGAGCCTTGATTTCCTTGATGGCACTCCAGAGAAACCCCAAGAACACTGTTTCAAGGCTAGAGGGATCCTGAGGTCACTGTAGCAACACGAAAGAGCTCCGTGGACCAAAAATCAACTCGAGATGAGAGGTTAGTCCCTGGCTTCGACTCCAGAGGAATACCACCTTACCACAAGCACCTCAAGAGGAGGCTTCTCTCAGCTCTAGGTATGTGAGAGGGACCCTGAGTTTGCGGCCTCAAGTAAAATGGACACCGCAATGCCCTGACTCGAAATAAGGCCGGATATCCCTGCAGTGACTTGAATGCAGGCTCGTCTTGCATCTCCCAAGACGAAAGGATGTCTGAATCCCCTGTGGAGACCACAGAGAAAGACCTAGTTCCCCACCTCATCGCGACCGGAGGCCTCACATCCTTTGAAAACTCCAGAGGTACGCGGAGATCAGTGCCTCCAAAGGAGACGACGCCTGACTCCTCGTGAAACTTGATAGGAGTCCCAGGATTCCTGTGGCACGTGGAAAGGGACCCTTGGTCTCCCGCCTCAGCTGGAGAGGCGTCCCAATTGCCCTGCCAAGCCTCGAGGAGAATCCCGAGTTGTCCCTCGCAGCTAGGCAGGAGTCCTGACGTCGCTGTACAAACACGTGTGTGGAAGGGCCATCCCCGTCGTAACTCGAGAATATACCCCAGGTTCCCGCCGCAACTCGAGAAAAACCATGAGACTTCCCCCTCGCCGCGAGATGAGGCTCGATTCCCCTGCACTGCATGCAGAGCAATTCCGTGTTGCACATCAAACATGAAAGGAGCCTTGATTTCCTTGATGGCACTCCAGAGAAACCCCAAGAACACTGTTTCAAGGCTAGAGGGATCCTGAGGTCACTGTAGCAACACGAAAGAGCTCCGTGGACCAAAAATCATCTCGAGATGAGAGGTTAGTCCCTGGCTTCGACTCCAGAGGAATACCACCTTACACAAGCACCTCAAGAGGAGGCTTCTCTCAGCTCTAGGTATGTGAGACGGACCGTGAGTTTGCGGCCTCAAGTGGAATTTACACCGCGATGCCCTGACTCGAAATAAGGCCGGATATCCCTGCAGTGATTTGAATGCAGGCTCGTCTTGCATCTCCCAAGACGAAAGGATGTCTGGATCACCTGTGTAGACCACAGAGAAAGACCTAGTTCCCCACCTCATCGCGACCGGAGGCCTCACATCCTTTGAAAACTCCAGAGGTACGCGAAGATGAGTGCCTCCAAAGGAGACGATGCCTGACTCCTCGTGAAACTTGATAGGAGTCCCAGGATTCCTGTGGCACGTGGAAAGGGACCCTTGGTCTCCCACCTCAGCTGGAGAGGCATCACTATTGCTCTGCAAGCCTCGAGGAGAATCCCGAGTTGTCCCTCGCAACTAGGCAGGAGTCCTGACGTCTCTGAAGAAACACGTGGGTGGAAGAGCCATCCCTGTCGTAACTCGAGAATATACCCCAGGTTCCCGCCGCAACTCGAGAAAAACCATGAGACTTCCCCCTCGCCGCGAGATGAGGCCCGATTCCCCTGCACTGCGTGCAGAGCAATTCTGTGTTGCACATCATACATGAAAGGAGCCTTGATTTCCTTGATGGCACTCCAGAGAAACCCCAAGAACACTGTTTCAAGGCTAGAGGGATCCTGAGGTCACTGTAGCAACACGAAAGAGCTCCGTGGACCAAAAATCAACTCGAGATGAGAGGTTAGTCCCTGGCTTCGACTCCAGAGGAATACCACCTTACCACAAGCACCTCAAGAGGAGGCTTCTCTCAGCTCTAGATATGTGAGAGGGACCCTGATTTTGCGGCTTTAAGTGGAATGGACACCGCGATGCACTGACGTGAAATAAGGCCGGATATCCCTGCAGTGACTTGAATGCAGGCTCGTCTTGCATTTCCCAAGATGAAAGGATGTCTGAATCCCCTGTGGAGACCACAGAGAAAGACCTAGTTCCCCACCTCATGGCGAGCGAAGGCCTCACATCCTTGGAAAACTCCAGAGGTACGCGGAGATCAGTGCCTCTAAAGGAGACGATGCCTGACTCCTCGTGAAACTTTATAGGAGTCCCAGGATTTCTTTGGCACATGGAAAGGGACACTTCGTCACCCGCCTCAGCTGGAGAGGCCTCCCAATCGCCCTGCCACGCCTCGAGGAGAATCCCGAGTTGTCCCTCGCAACTAGGCAGGAGTCCTGCCGTCGCTGAACAAACACGTGGGTGGAAGGGCCATCCCCGTCGTAACTCGAGAATATACCCCAGGTTCCCGTCGCAACTCGAGAAAAACCATGAGACTTCCCCCTCGCCGCGAGATGAGACCCGATTCCCCTGCACTGCGTGCAGAGAAATTCCGTGTTGCACATCACACATGAAAGGAGCCTTGATTTCCATGGTGGCACTCCAGAGAAACCCCAAGAACACTGTTTCAAGGCTAGAGGGATCCTGAGGTCACTGTAGCAACACGAAAGAGCTCCGTGGACCAAAAATCATCTCGAGATGAGAGGTTAGTTCCTGGCTTCGACTCCAGAGGAATACCACCTTACCACAAGCACCTCAAGAGGAGGCTTCTCTCAGCTCTAGGTATGTGACAGGGACCCTGAGTTTGCAGCCTCAAGTGGAATGGAAACCGCGATGCCCTGACTCGAAATAAGGCCGGATATCCCTGCAGTGACTTGAATGCAGGCTCGTCTTGCATCTCCCAAGACGAAAGGATGTCTGAATCCCCTGTGGAGACCACAGAGAAAGACCTAGTTCCCCACCTCATGGCGACCGGAGGCCTCACATCCTTTGAAAACTCCAGAGGTACCCAGAGATCAGTGTCTCCAAAGGAGACGATGCCTGACTCCTCGTGAAACTTGATTGGAGTCCCAGGATTCCTGTGGCACGTGGAAAGGGACCCTTGGCCTCCCGCCTCAGCTGGAGAGGCGTCCCAATTGCCCTGCCAAGCCTCGAGGAGAATCGCGAGTTGTCCCTCGCAACTAGGCAGGAGACCTGACGGCACTGAACTAACACGTGTGTGGAAGGGCCATCCCCGTCGTAACTCGAGAATATACCCCAGGTTCCCGCCTCAACTCGAGAAAAACCATGAGACTTCCCCCTCGCCGAGAGATGAGGCCCGATTCCCCTGCACTGCGTGCAGAGCAATTCAGTGATGCACATCACACATGAAAGGAGCCTTGATTTCCTTCATAGCACTCCAGAGAAACCCCAAGAACACTGTTTCAAGGCTAGAGGGATCCTGAGGTCACTGTAGCCACACGAAAGAGCTCCGTGGCCCAAAAATCAACTCGAGATGAGAGGTTAGTCCCTGGCTTCGACTCCAGAGGAATACCACCTTAACACAAGCACCTCAACAGGAGGCTTCTCTCAGCTCTAGCTATGTGCTGAGTTTGCGGCCTCAAGTGGAATGGACACCGCGAAGCCCTGACTCGAAATAAGGCCGGATATCCCTGCAGTGACTTGAATGCAGGCTCGTCTTGCATCTCCCAAGTCGAAAGGATGTCTGAATCCCCTGTGGAGACCACAGAGAAAGACCTAGTTCCCCACCTCATAGTGACCGGAGGCCTCACATCCTTTGAAAACTCCAGAGGTAAGCGGAGATCAGTGCCTCCAAAGGAGACGATGCCTGACTCCTCGTGAAACTTGATAGGAGTCCCAGGATTCCTGTGGCACGTGGAAAGGGACCCTTGGTCTCCCGCCTCAGCTGGAGAGGCGGCCCAATTGCCCTGCCAAGCCTCGAGGAGAATCCCGAGTTGTCCCTCGCAACTAGGCAGGAGTCCTGACGTCGCTGAACAAACACGTGGCTGGAAGAGCCATCCCCGTCGTAACTCGAGAATATACCGCAGGGTCCCACCGCAACTCGAGAAAAACCATGAGACTTCAACCTCGCCGGGAGATGAGGCTCGATTCTCCGGCACTGCATGCAGAGCAATTCCGTGTTGCACATCAAACATGAAAGGAGCCTTGATTTCCTTGATGGCACTCCAGAGAAAACCCAAGAACACTGTTTCAAGGCTAGAGGGATCCTGAGGTCACTGTAGCCACACGAAAGAGCTCCGTGGACCAACAATCAACTCGAGATGAGAGGTTAGTCCCTGGCTTCTACTCCAGAGGAATACCACCTTACCACAAGCACCTCAAGAGGAGGCTTCTCTCAGCTCCAGATATGTGCTGAGTTTGCGGCCTCAAGTGGAATGGACACCGCGATGCCCTGACTCGAAATAAGGCCATATATCCCTGTAGTGACTTGAATGCAGGCTCGTCTTGCATCTCCCAGGACGAAAGGATGTCTGAATCCCCTGTGGAGACCACAGAAAAAGACATAGTTCCCCACCTCAAATTGACCGGAGGCCTCACATCCTTTGAAAACTCCAGAGGTACGCGGAGATCAGTGCCTCCAAAGGAGACGACGCCTGACTCCTCGTGAAACTTGATAGGAGTCCCAGGATTGCTGTGGCACATGGAAAGGGACCCTTGGTCTCCCGCCTCAACTGGAGAGGCGTCCCAATTGCCCTGCCAAGCCTCGAGGAGAATCCCGAGTTGTCCCTCGCAACTAGGCAGGAGTCCTGACGTCGCTGAACAAACACGTGGGTGGAAGGAACATCCCCGTCGTAACTCGAGAATATACCCCAGGTTTCCGCCACAACTCGAGGAAAACCATGAGACTTCCCCCTCGCCGCGAGATGAGGCCCGATTCCCCTGCACTGCGTGCAGAGCAATTCAGTGTTGCACATCACACATGAAAGGAGCCTTGATTTCCTTGATGGCAATCCAGAGAAACCCCAAGAACACTGTTTCAAGGCTAGAGGGATCCTGAGGTCACTGTAGCCACACGAAAGAGTTCCGTGGACCAAAAATCAACTCGAGATGAGAGGTTAGTCCCTGGCTTCGACTCCAGAGGAATAACACCTTAACAGAAGCACCTCAACAGGAGGCTTCTCTCAGCTCTAGGTATGTGAGAGGGACCCTTAGTTTGCGGCCTCAAGTGGAATGGACACCGCGATGCCCTGACTGGAAATAAGGCCGGATATCCCTGCAGTGACTTGAATGCAGGCCGGTCTTGCATCTCCCAAGACGAAAGGATGTCTGAATCCCCTGTGGAGACCTCAGAGAAAGATCTAGTTCCCCACCTCATCGCGACCGGAGGCCTCACATCCCTTGAAAACTCCAGAGGTACGCGGAGATCAGTGCCTCCAAAGGAGACGTTGCCTGACTCCTCGTGAAACTTGATAAGAGTCCCAGGATTCCTGTGGCACGTGGAAAGGGACCCTTGGTCTCCCGCCTCAGCTGGAGAGGCGTCCAAATTGCCTTGCCAGGCCTCGCGGAGAATCCCGAGTTGTCCCTCGCAACTAGGCAGGAGTCCTGAAGTCGCTGAACAAACACGTGGCTGGAAGGGCCATCCCCGTCATAACTCGAGAATATAACCCAGGTTCCCACCGCAACTCGAGAAAAACCTTGAGACTTCCCCCTCGCCGCGAGATGAGGCTCGATTCTCCTGCACTGCATCTGGAGCAATTCCGTGTTGCACATCAAACATGAAAGGAGCCTTGATTTCCTTGATGGCACTCCAGAGAAACGCCAAGAACACAGATTCAAGGCTAGAGGGATCCTGAGGTTACTGTAGCAACACGAATGAGGTCCGTGGACCAAAAATCACCTCGAGATGAGAGGTTAGTCCCTGGCTTCGACTCCAGAGGAATACCACCTTACCACAAGCACCTCAAGAGGAGGCTTCTCTCAGCTCTAGGTATGTGAGAGGGACCCTGAGTTTACGGACTCAAGTGTAATGGACACCGCGATGCCCTGACGCGAAATCAGGCCGGATATCCCCGTAGTGACTTGAATGCAGGCTCGTCATGCATCTCCCAAGATGAAAGGATGTCTGAATCCCCTGTGGAGACCATAGAGAAAGACCTAGTTCCCCACCTCATCGCGACCGGAGGCCTCACATCCTTTGAAAACTTCAGAGGTACGCGGAGATCAGTGCCTCCAAAGGAGACGATGCCTGACGCCTCGTGAAACTTGATAGGAGTCCCAGGATTCCTGTGGCACGTGGAAAGGGACCCTTGGTCTCCCGCCTCAGCTGGAGAGGCGTCCCAATTGCTCTGCCAAGCCTCGAACAGAATTCCGAGTTGTCCCTCGCAATTAGGCAGAAGTCCTGATGTCGCTGAACAAACACGTGGGTGGAAGGGCCATCCCCGTCGTAACTCGAGAATATACCCCAGGTTCCCGCCGCAACTCGAGAAAAACCATGAGACTTCCCCCTCGCCGCGAGATGAGGCCTGATTCCCCTGCACTGCGTGCAGAGCAATTCCGTGTTGCACATCACACATGAAAGGAGCCTTAATTTCCTTGATGGCACTCCAGAGAAACCCCAAGAACACTGTTTCAAGGCTAGAGGGATCCTGAGGTCACTGTAGCAACACGAAAGAGCTCCGTGGACCAAAAATCAACTCGAGATGAGAGGTTAGTCCCTGGCTTCGACTCTAGAGGAATACCACCTTACCACAAGCACCTCAAGAGGAGGCTTCTCTCAGCTCTAGGTATGTGAGAGGCACCCTGAGTTTGCGACCTCAAGTGGAATGTACACTGCGATGCCCTGACTCGAAATAAAGCTGGATATCCCTGCAGTGACTTGAATGCAGGCTCGTCTTGCATCTCCCAAGACGAAAGGATGTCTGAATCCCCTGTGGAGACCACAGAGAAAGACCTAGTTCCCCACCTCATCGCGACCGGAGGCCTCACATCCTTTGAAAACTCCAGAGGTACGCGGAGATCAGTGCCTCCAAAGGAGACGACGCCTGACTCCTCGTGAAACTTGATAGGATTCCCAGGATTCCTGTGGCACGTGGAAAGGGACCCTTGGTCTCCCGCCTCAGCTGGAGAGGCGTCCCAATTGCCCTGCCAAGCCTCGAGGAGAATCCCGAGTTGTCCCTCGCAACTAGGCAGGAGTCCTGACGTCGCTGAACAAACACGTGTGTGGAAGGGCCATCCCCGTCGTAACTCGAGAATATACCCCAGGTTCCCGCCGCAACTCGAGAAAAACCATGAGACTTCCCCCTCGCCGCGAGATGAGGCTCGATTCCCCTGCACTGCATGCAGAGCAATTCCGTGTTGCACATCAAACATGAAAGGAGCCTTGATTTCCTTGATGGCACTCCAGAGAAACCCCAAGAACACTGTTTCAAGGCTAGAGGGATCCTGAGGTCACTGTAGCAACAGGAAAGAGCTCCGTGGACCAAAAATCAACTCGAGATGAGAGGTTAGTCCCTGGCTTCGACTCCAGAGGAATACCACCTTACACAAGCACCTCAAGAGGAGGCTTCTCTCAGCTCTAGGTATGTGAGACGGACCGTGAGTTTGCGGCCTCAAGTGGAATTTACACCGCGATGCCCTGACTCGAAATAAGGCCGGATATCCCTGCAGTGATTTGAATGCAGGCTCGTCTTGCATCTCCCAAGACGAAAGGATGTCTGGATCACCTGTGTAGACCACAGAGAAAGACCTAGTTCCCCACCTCATCGCGACCGGAGGCCTCACATCCTTTGAAAACTCCAGAGGTACGCGAAGATGAGTGCCTCCAAAGGAGACGATGCCTGACTCCTCGTGAAACTTGATAGGAGTCCCAGGATTCCTGTGGCACGTGGAAAGGGACCCTTGGTCTCCCACCTCAGCTGGAGAGGCATCACTATTGCTCTGCAAGCCTCGAGGAGAATCCCGAGTTGTCCCTCGCAACTAGGCAGGAGTCCTGACGTCTCTGAAGAAACACGTGGGTGGAAGAGCCATCCCTGTCGTAACTCGAGAATATACCCCAGGTTCCCGCCGCAACTCGAGAAAAACCATGAGACTTCCCCCTCGCCGCGAGATGAGGCCCGATTCCCCTGCACTGCGTGCAGAGCAATTCTGTGTTACACATCATACATGAAAGGAGCCTTGATTTCCTTGATGGCACTCCAGAGAAACCCCAAGAACACTGTTTCAAGGCTAGAGGGATCCTGAGGTCACTGTAGCAACACGAAAGAGCTCCGTGGACCAAAAATCAACTCGAGATGAGAGGTTAGTCCCTGGCTTCGACTCCAGAGGAATACCACCTTACCACAAGCACCTCAAGAGGAGGCTTCTCTCAGCTCTAGATATGTGAGAGGGACCCTGATTTTGCGGCTTTAAGTGGAATGGACACCGCGATGCACTGACGTGAAATAAGGCCGGATATCCCTGCAGTGACTTGAATGCAGGCTCGTCTTGCATTTCCCAAGATGAAAGGATGTCTGAATCCCCTGTGGAGACCACAGAGAAAGACCTAGTTCCCCACCTCATGGCGAGCGAAGGCCTCACATCCTTGGAAAACTCCAGAGGTACGCGGAGATCAGTGCCTCCAAAGGAGACGATGCCTGACTCCTCGTGAAACTTTATAGGAGTCCCAGGATTTCTTTGGCACATGGAAAGGGACACTTCGTCACCCGCCTCAGCTGGAGAGGCCTCCCAATCGCCCTGCCACGCCTCGAGGAGAATCCCGAGTTGTCCCTCGCAACTAGGCAGGAGTCCTGCCGTCGCTGAACAAACACGTGGGTGGAAGGGCCATCCCCGTCGTAACTCGAGAATATACCCCAGGTTCCCGTCGCAACTCGAGAAAAACCATGAGACCTCCCCCTCGCCGCGAGATGAGGCCCGATTCCCCTGCACTGCGTGCAGAGAAATTCCGTGTTGCACATCACACATGAAAGGAGCCTTGATTTCCATGGTGGCACTCCAGAGAAACCCCAAGAACACTGTTTCAAGGCTAGAGGGATCCTGAGGTCACTGGAGCAACACGAAAGAGCTCCGTGGACCAAAAATCATCTCGAGATGAGAGGTTAGTTCCTGGCTTCGACTCCAGAGGAATACCACCTTACCACAAGCACCTCAAGAGGAGGCTTCTCTCAGCTCTAGGTATGTGAGAGGAACCCTGAGTTTGCGGCCTCAAGTGGAATGGACACCGCGATGCCCTGACTCGAAATAAGGCTGGATATCCCTGCAGTGACTTGAATGCAGGCTCGTCTTGCATCTCCCAAGACGAAAGGATGTCTGAATCCCCTGTGGAGACCACAGAGAAAGACCTAGTTCCCCACCTCATCGCGACCGGAGGCCTCACATCCTTTGAAAACTTCTGAGGAACACGGAGATCAGTGCCTCCAAAGGAGACGATGCCTGACTCCTCGTGAAACTTGATAGGAGTCCCAGGATTCCTGTGCACGTGGAAAGGGACCCTTGGTCTCCCGCCTCAGCTGGAGAGGCGGCCCAATTGCCCTGCCAAGCCTCGAGGAGAATCCCGAGTTGTCCCTCGCAACTAGGCAGGAGTCCTGCCGTCGCTGAACAAACACGTGGCTGGAAGGGCCATGCCCGTCATAACTCGAGAATATACCGCAGGGTCCCGCCGCAACTCGAGAAAAACCATGAGACTTCAACCTCGCCAGGAGCTGAGGCTCGATTCTCCGGCACTGCATGCAGAGCAATTCCGTGTTGCACATCAAACATGAAAGGAGCCTTGATTTCCTTGATGGCACTCCAGAGAAACCCCAAGAACACTGTTTCAAGGCTAGAGGGATCCTGAGGTCACTGTAGCAACATGAAAGAGCTCCGTGGACCAACAATCAACTCGAGATGAGAGGTTAGTCCCTGGCTTCGACTCCAGAGGAATACCACCTTACCACAAGCACCTCAAGAGGAGGCTTCTCTCAGCTCCAGATATGTGCTGAGTTTGCGGCCTCAAGTGGAATGGACACCGCGATGCCCTGACTCGAAATAAGGCCATATATCCCTGCAGTGACTTGAATGCAGGCTCGTCTTGCATCTCCCAAGACGAAAGGATGTCTGAATCCCCTGTGGAGACCACAGAAGAAGACCTAGTTCCCCACCTTAAATTGACCGGAGGCCTCACATCCTTTGAAAACTCCAGAGGTACGCGGAGATCAGTGCCTCCAAAGGAGACGATGCCTGACTCCTCGTGAAACTTGATAGGAGTCCCAGGATTCCTGTGGCACGTGGAAAGGGACCCTTGGTCTCCCGCCTCAGCTGGAGAGGCGTCCCAATTGCCCTGCCAAGCCTCGAGGAGAATCCCGAGTTGTCCCTCGGAACTAGGCAGGAGTCCTGACGTCGCTGAACAAACACGTGTGTGGAAGGGCCATCCCCGTCGTAACTCGAGAATATACCCCAGGTTCCCGCCGCAACTCGAGAAAAACCATGAGACTTCCCCCTCGCCGCGAGATGAGGCTCGATTCCCCTGCACTGCATGCAGAGCAATTCCGTGTTGCACATCAAACATGAAAGGAGCCTTGATTTCCTTGATGGCACTCCAGAGAAACCCCAAGAACACTGTTTCAAGGCTAGAGGGATCCTGAGGTCACTGTAGCAACAGGAAAGAGCTCCGTGGACCAAAAATCAACTCGAGATGAGAGGTTAGTCCCTGGCTTCGACTCCAGAGGAATACGACCTTACACAAGCACCTCAAGAGGAGGCTTCTCTCAGCTCTAGGTATGTGAGAGGGACCCTGAGTTTGCGGCCTCAAGTGGAATGGACACCGCGATGCCCTGACTCGAAATAAGGCCGGATATCCCTGCAGTGACTTGAATGCAGGCTCGTCTTGCATCTCCCAAGACGAAAGGATGTCTGAATCACCTGTGTAGACCACAGAGAACGACCTAGTTCCCCACCTCATCGCGACCGGAGGCCTCACATCCTTTGAAAACTCCAGAGGTACGCGAAGATGAGTGCCTCCAAAGGAGACGATGCCTGACTCCTCGTGAAACTTGATAGGAGTCCCAGGATTCCTGTGGCACGTGGAAAGGGACCCTTGGTCTCCCACCTCAGCTGGAGAGGCATCCCTATTGCTCTGCCAAGCCTCGAGGAGAATCCCGAGTTGTCCCTCGCAACTAGGCAGGAGTCCTGACGTCGCTGAACAAACACGTGGGTGGAAGAGCCATCCCTGTCGTAACTCGAGAATATACACCAGGTTCCCGCCGCAACTCGAGAAAAACCATGAGACTTCCCCCTCGCCGCGAGATGAGGCCCGATTCCCCTGCCCTGCGTGCAGAGCAATTCTGTGTTGCACATCATACATGAAAGGAGCCTTGATTTCCTTGATGGCACTCCAGAGAAAACCCAAGAACACTGTTTCAAGGCTAGAGGGATCCTGAGGTCACTGTAGCCACACGAAAGAGCTCCGTGGACCAAAAATCAACTCGAGATGAGAGGTTAGTCCCTGGCTTCGACTCCATAGGAATACCACCTTACCACAAGCACCTCAAGAGGAGGCTTCTCTCAGCTCTAGGTATGTGAGAGGGACCCTGATTTTGCGGCTTTAAGTGGAATGGACACCGCGATGCACTGACGTGAAATAAGGCCGGATATCCCTGCAGTGACTTGAATGCAGGCTCGTCTGGCATTTCCCAAGATGAAAGGATGTCTGAATCCCCTGTGGAGACCACAGAGAAAGACCTAGTTCCCCACCTCATGGCGAGCGAAGGCCTCACATCCTTGGAAAACTCCAGAGGTACGCGGAGATCAGTGCCTCCAAAGGAGACGATGCCTGACTCCTCGTGAAACTTTATAGGAGTCCCAGGATTTCTGTGGCACATGGAAAGGGACACTTCGTCACCCGCCTCAGCTGGAGAGGCCTCCCAATCGCCCTGCCACGCCTCGAGGAGAATCCCGAGTTGTCCCTCGCAACTAGGCAGGAGTCCTGCCGTCGCTGAACAAACACGTGGGTGGAAGGGCCATCCCCGTCGTAACTCGAGAATATACCCCAGGTTCCCGTCGCAACTCGAGAAAAACCATGAGACCTCCCCCTCGCCGCGAGATGAGGCCCGATTCCCCTGCACTGCGTGCAGAGAAATTCCGTGTTGCACATCACACATGAAAGGAGCCTTGATTTCCATGGTGGCACTCCAGAGAAACCCCAAGAACACTGTTTCAAGGCTAGAGGGATCCTGAGGTCACTGTAGCAACACGAAAGAGCTCCGTGGACCAAAAATCATCTCGAGATGAGAGGTTAGTCCCTGGCTTCGACTCCAGAGGAATACCACCTTACCACAAGCACCTCAAGAGGAGGCTTCTCTGAGCTCTAGCTATGTGAGAGGGACCCTGAGTTTGCGGCCTCAAGTGGAATGGACACCGCGATGCCCTGACTCGAAATAAGGCCGGATATCCCTGCAGTGACTTGAATGCAGGCTCGTCTTGCATCTCCCAAGACGAAAGGATGTCCGAATTCCCTGTGGAGACCACAGAAAAAGACCTAGTTCCCCAGCTCATCGCGACCGGAGGCCTCACATCCTTTGAAAACTTCAGAGGTACGCGGAGATCAGTGCCTCCATAGGAGACGATGCCTGACTCCTCATGAAACTTGATAGGAGTCCCAGGATTCCTGTGGCACGTGGAAAGGGACCCGTGGTCTCCCTCCTCAGCTGGAGAGGCGGCCCAATTGCCCTGCCAAGCCTCGAGGAGAATCCCGAGTTGTCCCTCGCAACTAGGCAGGAGTCCTGACGTCGCTGAACAAACACGTGGGTGGAAGGTCCATCCCCGTCGTAACTCGAGAATATTCCCCAGGTTCCCGCCGCAACTCGAGAAAAACCATGAGACTTCCCCCTCGCCGCGAGATGAGGCCGGATTCCCCTGCCCTGCGTCCAGAGCAATTCCGTGTTGCACATCACACATGAAAGGAGCCTTGATTTCCTTGATGGCACTCCAGAGAAACCCCAAGAACACTGTTTCAAGGCTAGAGGGATCCTGAGGTCACAGTAGCAACACGAAAGTGCTCGGTGGACCAAGAATCAACTCGAGATGAGAGGTTAGTCCCTGGCTTCGACTCCAGAGGAATACCACCTTACCACAAGCACCTCAAGAGGAGGCTTCTCTCAGCTCTAGGTATGTGAGAGGAACCCTGAGTTTGCGGCCTCAAGTGGAATGGACACCGCGATGCCCTGACTCGAAATAAGGCTGGATATCCCTGAGGTGACTTGAATGCAGGCTCGTCTTGCATCTCCCAAGACGAAAGGATGTCTGAATCCCCTGTGGAGACCACAGAGAAAGACCTAGTTCCCCACCTCATCGCGACCGGAGGCCTCACATCCTTTGAAAACTTCAGAGGAACACGGAGATCAGTGCCTCCAAAGGAGACGATGCCTGACTCCTCGTGAAACTTGATAGGAGTCCCAGGATTCCTGTGCACGTGGAAAGGGACCCTTGGTCTCCCGCCTCAGCTGGAGAGGCGGCCCAATTGCCCTGCCAAGCCTCGAGGAGAATCCCGAGTTGTCCCTCGCAACTAGGCAGGAGTCCTGACGTCGCTGAACAAACACGTGGCTGGAAGGGCCATGCCCGTCATAACTCGAGAATATACCGCAGGGTCCCGCCGCAACTCGAGAAAAACCATGAGACTTCAACCTCGCCAGGAGCTGAGGCTCGATTCTCCGGCACTGCATGCAGAGCAATTCCGTGTTGCACATCAAACATGAAAGGAGCCTTGATTTCCTTGATGGCACTCCAGAGAAACCCCAAGAACACTGTTTCAAGGCTAGAGGGATCCTGAGGTCACTGTAGCAACACGAAAGAGCTCCGTGGACCAACAATCAACTCGAGATGAGAGGTTAGTCCCTGGCTTCGACTCCAGAGGAATACCACCTTACCACAAGCACCTCAAGAGGAGGCTTCTCTCAGCTCCAGATATGTGCTGAGTTTGCGGCCTCAAGTGGAATGGACACCGCGATGCCCTGACTCGAAATAAGGCCGGATATCCCTGCAGTGACTTGAATGCAGGCTCGTCTTGCATCTCCCAAGACGAAAGGATGTCCGAATTCCCTGTGGAGACCACAGAAAAAGACCTAGTTCCCCAGCTCATCGCGACCGGAGGCCTCACATCCTTTGAAAACTTCAGAGGTACGCGGAGATCAGTGCCTCCATAGGAGACGATGCCTGACTCCTCATGAAACTTGATAGGAGTCCCAGGATTCCTGTGGCACGTGGAAAGGGACCCGTGGTCTCCCGCCTCAGCTGGAGAGGCGGCCCAATTGCCCTGCCAAGCCTCGAGGAGAATCCCGAGTTGTCCCTCGCAACTAGGCAGGAGTCCTGACGTCGCTGAACAAACACGTGGGTGGAAGGTCCATCCCCGTCGTACCTCGAGAATATTCCCCAGGTTCCCGCCGCAACTCGAGAAAAACCATGAGACTTCCCCCTCGCCGCGAGATGAGGCCGGATTCCCCTGCCCTGCGTCCAGAGCAATTCCGTGTTGCACATCACACATGAAAGGAGCCTTGATTTCCTTGATGGCACTCCAGAGAAACCCCAAGAACACTGTTTCAAGGCTAGAGGGATCCTGAGGTCACAGTAGCAACACGAAAGTGCTCGGTGGACCAAGAATCAACTCGAGATGAGAGGTTAGTCCCTGGCTTCGACTCCAGAGGAATATCACCTTACCACAAGCACCTCAAGAGGAGGCTTCTCTCAGCTCTAGGTATGTGAGAGGAACCCTGAGTTTGCGGCCTCAAGTGGAATGGACACCGCGATGCCCTGACTCGAAATAAGGCTGGATATCCCTGAGGTGACTTGAATGCAGGCTCGTCTTGCATCTCCCAAGACGAAAGGATGTCTGAATCCCCTGTGGAGACCACAGAGAAAGACCTAGTTCCCCACCTCATCGCGACCGGAGGCCTCACATCCTTTGAAAACTTCAGAGGAACACGGAGATCAGTGCCTCCAAAGGAGACGATGCCTGACTCCTCGTGAAACTTGATAGGAGTCCCAGGATTCCTGTGTACGTGGAAAGGGACCCTTGGTCTCCCGCCTCAGCTGGAGAGGCGGCCCAATTGCCCTGCCAAGCCTCGAGGAGAATCCCGAGTTGTCCCTCGCAACTAGGCAGGAGTCCTGACGTCGCTGAACAAACACGTGGCTGGAAGGGCCATGCCCATCATAACTCGAGAATATACCGCAGGGTCCCGCCGCAACTCGAGAAAAACCATGAGACTTCAACCTCGCCAGGAGCTGAGGCTCGATTCTCCGGCACTGCATGCAGAGCAATTCCGTGTTGCACATCAAACATGAAAGGAGCCTTGATTTCCTTGATGGCACTCCAGAGAAACCCCAAGAACACTGTTTCAAGGCTAGAGGGATCCTGAGGTCACTGTAGCAACACGAAAGAGCTCCGTGGACCAACAATCAACTCGAGATGAGAGGTTAGTCCCTGGCTTCGACTCCAGAGGAATACCACCTTACCACAAGCACCTCAAGAGGAGGCTTCTCTCAGCTCCAGATATGTGCTGAGTTTGCGGCCTCAAGTGGAACGGACACCGCGATGCCCTGACTCGAAATAAGGCCATATATCCCTGCAGTGACTTGAATGCAGGCTCGTCTTGCATCTCCCAAGACGAAAGGATGTCTGAATCCCCTGTGGAGACCACAGAAGAAGACCTAGTTCCCCACCTTAAATTGACCGGAGGCCTCACATCCTTTGAAAACTCCAGAGGTACGCGGAGATCAGTGCCTCCAAAGGAGACGACGCCTGACTCCTCGTGAAACTTGATAGGAGTCCCAGGATTCCTGTGGCACGTGGAAAGGGACCCTTGGTCTCCCGCCTCAGCTGGAGAGGCGTCCCAATTGCCCTGCCAAGACTCGAGGAGAATCCCGAGTTGTCCCTCGCAACTAGGCAGGAGTCCTGACGTCGCTGAACAAACACGTGTGTGGAAGGGCCATCCCCGTCGTAACTCGAGAATATACCCCAGGTTCCCGCCGCAACTCGAGAAAAACCATGAGACTTCCCCCTCGCCGCGAGATGAGGCTCGATTCCCCTGCACTGCATGCAGAGCAATTCCGTGTTGCACATCAAACATGAAAGGAGCCTTGATTTCCTTGATGGCACTCCAGAGAAACCCCAAGAACACTGTTTCAAGGCTAGAGGGATCCTGAGGTCACTGTAGCAACAGGAAAGAGCTCCGTGGACCAAAAATCAACTCGAGATGAGAGGTTAGTCCCTGGCTTCGACTCCAGAGGAATACCACCTTACACAAGCACCTCAAGAGGAGGCTTCTCTCAGCTCTAGGTATGTGAGAGGGACCCTGAGTTTGCGGCCTCAAGTGGAATTTACACCGCGATGCCCTGACTCGATATAAGGCCGGATATCCCTGCAGTGACTTGAATGCAGGCTCGTCTTGCATCTCCCAAGACGAAAGGATGTCTGAATCACTTGTGTAGACCACAGAGAACGACCTAGTTCCCCACCTCATCGCGACCGGAGGCCTCACATCCTTTGAAAACTCCAGAGGTACGCGAAGATGAGTGCCTCCAAAGGAGACGATGCCTGACTCCTCGTGAAACTTGATAGGAGTCCCAGGATTCCTGTGGCACGTGGAAAGGGACCCTTGGTCTCCCACCTCAGCTGGAGAGGCATCCCTATTGCTCTGCCAAGCCTCGAGGAGAATCCCGAGTTGTCCCTCGCAACTAGGCAGGAGTCCTGACGTCGCTGAAGAAACACGTGGGTGGAAGAGCCATCCCTGTCGTAACTCGAGAATATACCCCAGGTTCCCGCCGCAACTCGAGAAAAACCATGAGACTTCCCCCTCGCCGCGAGATGAGGCCCGATTCCCCTGCACTGCGTGCAGAGCAATTCTGTGTTGCACATCATACATGAAAGGAGCCTTGATTTCCTTGATGGCACTCCAGAGAAACCCCAAGAACACTGTTTCAAGGCTAGAGGGATCCTGAGGTCACTGTAGCCACACCAAAGAGCTCCGTGGACCAAAAATCAACTCGAGATGAGAGGTTAGTCCCTGGCTTCGACTCCATAGGAATACCACCTTACCACAAGCACCTCAAGAGGAGGCTTCTCTCAGCTCTAGGTATGTGAGAGGGACCCTGATTTTGCGGCTTTAAGTGGAATGGACACCGCGATGCACTGACGTGAAATAAGGCCGGATATCCCTGCAGTGACTTGAATGCAGGCTCGTCTTGCATTTCCCAAGATGAAAGGATGTCTGAATCCCCTGTGGAGACCACAGAGAAAGACCTAGTTCCCCACCTCATGGCGAGCGAAGGCCTCACATCCTTGGAAAACTCCAGAGGTACGCGGAGATCAGTGCCTCCAAAGGAGACGATGCCTGACTCCTCGTGAAACTTGATAGGAGTCCCAGGATTCCTGTGGCACGTGGAAAGGGACGCTTGGTCGCCCGCCTCAGCTGGAGAGGCGTCCCAATCGCCCTGCCACGCCTCGAGGAGAATCCCGAGTTGTCCCTCGCAACTAGGCAGGAGTCCTGACGTCGCTGAACAAACACGTTTGTGGAAGGGCCATCCCCGTCGTAACTCGAGAATATACCCCAGGTTCCCGCCGCAACTCGAGAAAAACCATGAGACTTCCCCCTCGCCGAGAGATGAGGCCCGATTCCCCTGCACTGCGTGCAGAGCAATTCAGTGATGCACATCACACATGAAAGGAGCCTTGATTTCCTTCATAGCACTCCAGAGAAACCCCAAGAACACTGTTTCAAGGCTAGAGGGATCCTGAGGTCACTGTAGCCACACGAAAGAGCTCCGTGGCCCAAAAATCAACTCGAGATGAGAGGTTAGTCCCTGGCTTCGACTCCAGAGGAATACCACCTTACCACAAGCACCTCAAGAGGAGGCTTCTCTCAGCTCTAGCTATGTGCTGAGTTTGCGGCCTCAAGTGGAATGGACACCGCGATGCCCTGACTCGAAATAAGGCCGGATATCCCTGCAGTGACTTGAATGCAGGTCCGTCTTGCATCTCCCAAGACGAAAGGATGTCTGAATCCACTGTGGAGACCTCAGAGAAAGATCTAGTTCCCCACCTCATCGCAACCGGAGGCCTCACATCCTTTGAAAACTCCAGAGGTACGCGGAGATCAGTGCCTCCAAAGGAGACGTTGCCTGACTCCTCGTGAAACTTGATAAGAGTCCCAGGATTCCTGTGGCACGTGGAAAGGGACCCTTGGTCTCCCGCCTCAGCTGGAGTGGCGTCCCAATTGCCCTGCCAAGCCTCGAGGAGAATCCCGAGTTGTCCCTCGCAACTAGGCAGGAGTCCTGAAGTCGCTGAACAAACACGTGGCTGGAAGGGCCATCCCCGTCATAACTCGAGAATATAACCCAGGTTCCCACGGCAACTCGAGAAAAACCTTGAGACTTCCCCCTCGCCGCGAGATGAGGCTCGATTCTCCTGCACTGCATCTGGAGTAATTCCGTGTTGCACATCAAACATGAAAGGAGCCTTGATTTCCTTGATGGCACTCCAGAGAAACCCTAAGAACACAGATTCAAGGCTAGAGGGATCCTGAGGTTACTGTAGCAACACGAATGAGGTCCGTGGACCAAAAATCACCTCGAGATGAGAGGTTAGTCCCTGGCTTCGACTCCAGAGGAATACCACCTTACCACAAGCACCTCAAGAGGAGGCTTCTCTCAGCTCTAGGTATGTGAGAGGGACCCTGAGTTTACGGACTCAAGTGTAATGGACACTGCGATGCCCTGACGCGAAATCAGGCCAGATATCCCTGTAGTGACTTGAATGCAGGCTCGTCATGCATCTCCCAAGATGAAAGGATGTCTGAATCCCCTGTGGAGACCATAGAGAAAGACCTAGTTCCCCACCTCATCGCGACCGGAGGCCTCACATCCTTTGAAAACTTCAGAGGTACGCGGAGATCAGTGCCTCCAAAGGAGACGACGCCTGACTCCTCGTGAAACTTGATAGGAGTCCCAGGATTCCTGTGGCACGTGGAAAGGGACCCTTGGTCTCCCGCCTCAGCTGGAGAGGCGTCCCAATTGCCCTGCCAAGCCTCGAGGAGAATCCCGAGTTGTCCCTCGCAACTAGGCAGGAGTCCTGACCTCGCTGAACAAACACGTGGGTGGAAGGGACATCCCCGTCGTAACTCGAGAATATACCCCAGGTTCCCGCCGCAACTCGAGAAAAACCGTGAGACTTCCCACTCGCCGCGAGATGAGGTTCGATTCCCCTGCACTGCATGCAGAGCAATTCCGTGTTGCACATCAAACATGAAAGGAGCCTTGATTTCCTTGATGGCACTCCAGAGAAACCCCAAGAACACTGTTTCAAGGCTAGAGGGATCCTGAGGTCACTGTAGCAACACGAAAGAGCTCCGTGGACCAAAAATCAACTCGAGATGAGAGGTTAGTCCCTGGCTTCGACTCCAGAGGAATACCACCTTACACAAGCACCTCAAGAGGAGGCTTCTCTTAGCTCTAGGTATGTGAGAGGGACCCTGAGTTTGCGGCCTCAAGTGGAATTTACACCGCGATGCCCTGACTCGAAATAAGGCCGGATATCCCTGCAGTGACTTGAATGCAGGCTCGTCTTGCATCTCCCAAGACGAAAGGATGTCTGAATCACCTGTGTAGACCACAGAGAAAGACCTAGTTCCCCACCTCATCGCGACCGGAGGCCTCATATCCTTTGAAAACTCCAGAGGTACGCGGAGATCAGTGCCTCCAAAGGAGACGATGCCTGACTCCTCGTGAAACTTTATAGGAGTCCCAGGATTCCTGTGGCACGTGGAAAGGGACCCTTGGTCTCCCGCCTCAGCTGGAGAGGCGTCCCAATTGCCCTGCAAGCCTCGAGGAGAATTCCGACTTGTCCCTCGCAACTAGGCAGGAGTCCTGCCGTCGCTGAACAAACACGTGTGTGGAAGGCCCATCCCCGTCGTAACTCGAGAATATACCCCAGGTTCCCGCCGCAACTCGAGAAAAACCATGAGACTTCCCCCTCGCCGCGAGATGAGGCCCGATTCCCCTGCACTGCATGCAGAGCAATTCCATCTTGCACATCACACATGAAAGGAGCCTTGATTTCCTTGATGGCACTCCAGAGAAACCCCAAGAACACTGATTCAAGGCTAGAGGGATCCTGAGGTCACTGTAGCAACACGAAAGAGCTCCGTGGACCAAGAATCAACTCGAGATGAGAGGTTAGTCCCTGGCTTCGACTCCAGAGGAATACCACCTTTCCACAAGCACCTCAAGAGGAGGCTTCTCTCAGCTCTAGGTATGTGAGAGGGACCCTGAGTTTGCGGCCTCAAGTGGAATGGACACTGCGATGCCCTGACGCGAAATAAGGCCGGATATCCCTGCTATGACTTGAATGCAGGCTCGTCTTGCATCTCCCAAGACGAAAGGATGTCTGAATCCCCTGTGGAGACCACAGAGAAAGACCTAGTTCCCCACCTCATCGCGACCGGAGGCCTCACATCCTTTGAAAACTCCAGAGGTACGCGGAGATCAGTGCCTCCAAAGGAGACGATGCCTGACTCCTCGTGAAACTTGATAGGATTCCCAGGATTCCGGTGGCACGTGGAAAGGGACACTTGGTCTCCCGCCTCAGCTGGAGAGGCGTCCCAATTGCCCTGCCAAGCCTCGAGGAGAATCCCGAGTTGTCCCTCGCAACTAGGCAGGAGTCCTGACGTCGCTGAACAAACACGTGGCTGGAAGGGCCATCCCCGTCTTAACTCGAGAATATACCCCAGATTCCCGCCGCAACTCGAGAAAAACCATGAGACTTCCCCCTCGCCGCGAGATGAGGCCCGATTCCCCTGCACTGCGTGCAGAGCAATTCCGTGTTGCACATCACACAGGAAAGGAGCCTTGATTTCCTTGATGGCACTCCAGAGAAACCCCAAGAACACTGTTTCAAGTCTAGAGGGATCCTGAGGTCACTGTAGCAACACGAAGAGCTCCGTGGACCAAGAATCAACTCGAGATGGGAGGTTAGTCCCTGGCTTCGACTCCAGAGGAATACCACCTTACCACAAGCACCTCAAGAGGAGGCTTCTCTCAACTCTAGCTATGTGCTGAGTTTGCGGCCTCAAGTGGAATGGACACCGCGATGCCCTGACTCGAAAGAAGGCCGGATATACCTGCAGTGACTTGAATGCAGGCTCGTCTTGCACCTCCCAAGACGAAAGGATGTCCGAATCCCCTGTGGAGACCACAGAGAAAGACCTAGTTCCCCACCTCATCACGACCGGAGGCCTCACATCCTTTGAAAACTCCAGAGGTACGCGGAGATCAGTGCCTCCAAAGGAGACGATGCCTGACTCCTCGTGAAACTTGATAGAAGTCCCAGGATTCCTGTGGCACGTGGAAAGGGACACTTGGTCTCCCACCTCAGCTGGAGAGGCATCCCTATTGCTCTGCCAAGCCTCGAGGAGAATCCCGAGTTGTCCCTCGCAACTAGGCAGGAGTCCTGACGTCGCTGAAGAAACACGTGGGTGGAAGAGCCATCCCTGTCGTAACTCGAGAATATACCCCAGGTTCCCGCCGCAACTCGAGAAAAATCATGAGACTTCCCCCTCGCCGCGAGATGAGGCCCGATTCCCCTGCACTGCGTGCAGAGCAATTCTGTGTTGCACCTCATCCATGAAAGGAGCCTTGATTTCCTTGATGGCACTCCAGAGAAACCCCAAGAACACTGTTTCAAGGCTAGAGGGATCCTGAGGTCACTGTAGCAACACGAAAGAGCTCCGTGGACCAAAAATCAACTCGAGATGAGAGGTTAGTCCCTGGCTTCGACTCCATAGGAATACCACCTTACCACAAGCACCTCAAGAGGAGGCTTCTCTCAGCTCTAGGTATGTGAGAGGGACCCTGATTTTGCGGCTTTAAGTGGAATGGACACCGCGATGCACTGACGTGAAATAAGGCCGGATATCCCTGCAGTGACTTGAATGCAGGCTCGTCTTGCATTTCCCAAGATGAAAGGATGTCTGAATCCCCTGTGGAGACCACAGAGAAAGACCTAGTTCCCCACCTTATGGCGAGCGAAGGCCTCGCATCCTTGGAAAACTCCAGAGGTACGCGGAGATCAGTGCCTCCAAAGGAGACGATGCCTGACTCCTCGTGAAACTTTATAGGAGTCCCAGGATTTCTGTGGCACATGGAAAGGGACACTTCGTCACCCGCCTCAGCTGGAGAGGCCTCCCAATTGCCCTGCCACGCCTCGAGGAGAATCCCGAGTTGTCCCTCGCAACTAGGCAGGAGTCCTGCCGTCGCTGAACAAACACGTGGGTGGAAGGGCCATCCCCGTCGTAACTCGAGAATATACCCCAGGTTCCCGTCGCAACTCGAGAAAAACCATGAGACCTCCCCCTCGCCGCGAGATGAGGCCCGATTCCCCTGCACTGCGTGCAGAGAAATTCCGTTTTGCACATCACACATGAAAGGAGCCTTGATTTCCATGGTGGCACTCCAGAGAAACCCCAAGAACACTGTTTCATGGCTAGAGGGATCCTGAGGTCACTGGAGCAACACGAAAGAGCTCCGTGGACCAAAAATCATCTCGAGATGACAGGTTAGTCCCTGGCTTCGACTCCAGAGGAATACCACCTTACCACAAGCACCTCAAGAGGAGGTTTCTCTCAGCTCTAGGTATGTGAGAGGGACCCTGAATTTGCGGTCTCAAGTGGAATGGACACTGCGATGCCCTGACTCGAAATAAGGCCGGATATCCCTGCAGTGACTTGAATGCGGGCGCGTCTTGCCTCTCCCAAGACAAAAGGATGTCTGAATCCCCTGTGGAGACCTCAGAGAAAGATCTAGTTCCCCACCTCATCGCGACCGGAGGCCTCACATCCTTTGAAAATTCCAGAGGTACGCGGAGATCAGTGCCTCCAAAGGAGACGATGCCTGACTCCTCGTGAAACTTGATAGGAGTCCCAGGATTCCTGTGGCACATGGAAAGGGACACTTGGTCTCCCGCCTCAGCTGGAGAGGCGTCCCAATTGCCCTGCCAAGCCTCGAGGAGAATCCCGAGTTGTCCCTCTCAAATAAGCAGGAGTCCTGACGTCGCTGAACAAACACGTGGGTGGAAGGGCCATTCCCGTCTAACTCGAGAATATACCCCAGGGTCCCGCCGCAACTCGAGAAAAACCATGAGACTTCCCCCTCGCCGCGAGATGAGGCCCGATTCTCCTGCACTGCATGCAGAGCAATTCCGTATTGCACATCAAACATGAAAGGAGCCTTGATTTCCTTGATTGCACTCCAGAGAAAACCCAAGAACACTGTTTCAAGGCTAGAGGGATCCTGAGGTTACTGTAGCAACACGAAAGAGGTCCGTGGACCAAAAATCAACTCGAGATGAGAGGTTAGTCCCTGGCTTAGACTCCAGAGGAATACCACCTTACCACAAGCACCTCAAGAGGAGGCTTCTCTCAGCTCTCGGTATGTGAGAGGGACCCTGAGTTTGCGGCCTCAAGTGGAATGGACACCGCGATGCCCTGACTCGAAATAAGGCCGAATATCCCTGCAGTGATTTGAATGCAGGCTCGTCTTGCATCTCCCAAGACGAAAGGATGTCCGAATACCCTGTGGTGACCACAGAAAAAGACCTAGTTCCCCACCTCATCGCGACCGGAGGCCTCACATCCTTTGAAAACTCCAGAGGTACGCGGAGATCAGTGCCTCCAAAGGAGACGATGCCTGACTCCTCGTGAAACTTGATAGGAGTCACAGGATTCCTGTGGCACGTGGAAAGGGACCCTTGGTCTCCCGCCTCAGCTGGAGAGGCGTCCCAATTGCCCTGCCAAGCCTCGAGGACAATCCCGAGTTGTCCCTCGCAACTAGGCAGGAGTCCTGCCATCGCTGAACAAACACGTGTGTGGAAGGGCCATCCCCGTCGTAACTCGAGAATATACCCCAGGTTCCCGCCGCAATTCGAGAAAAACCATGAGACTTCCCCCTCGCCGCGAGATGAGGCCCGATTCTCCTGCACTGCATGCAGAGCAATTCCGTATTGCACATCAAACATGAAAGGAGCCTTGATTTCCTTGATTGCACTCCAGAGAAAACCCAAGAACACTGTTTCAAGGCTAGAGGGATCCTGAGGTTACTGTAGCAACACGAAAGAGGTCCGTGGACCAAAAATCAACTCGAGATGAGAGGTTAGTCCCTGGCTTAGACTCCAGAGGAATACCACCTTACCACAAGCACCTCAAGAGGAGGCTTCTCTCAGCTCTCGGTATGTGAGAAGGACCCTGATTTTGCGGACTCAAGTGGAATGGACACTGCGATGCCCTGACGCGAAATAAGGCCGGATATCCCTGCAGTGACTTGAATGCAGGCTCGTCTTGCATCTCCCAAGATGAAAGGATGTCTGAATCCCCTGTGGAGACCACAGAGAAAGACCTAGTTCCCCACCTCATCCCGACCGGAGGCCTCATATCCTTTGACAACTCCAGAGGTACGCGGAGATCAGTGCCTCCAAAGGAGACGATGCCTGACTCCTCGTGAAACTTGATAGGAGTCCCAGGATTCCTGTGGCACGTGGAAAGGGACCCTTGGTCTCCCGCCTCAGCTGGAGAGGCGTCCCAATTGCCCTGCCAAGCCTCGAGGAGAATCCCGAGTTGTCCCTCGCAACTAGGCAGGAGTCCTGACCTCGCTGAACAAACAAGTGGGTGGAAGGGCCATCCCCGTCGTAACTCGAGAATATACCCCAGGTTCCCGCCGCAACTCGAGAAAAACGATGAGACTTCCCCCTCGCCGCGAGATGAGGCCCGATTCCCCTGCACTGCGTGCAGAGCAATTCCGTGTTGCACATCACACATGAAAGGAGCCTTGAATTCCTTGATGGCACTCCAGAGAAACCCCAAGAACACTGTTTCAAGGCTAGAGGGATCCTGAGGTCACTGTAGCAACACGAAAGAGCTCCGTGGACCAAAAATCAACTCGAGATGAGAGGTTAGTCCCTGGCTTCGACTCCAGGGGAATACCACCTTACCACAAGCACCTCAAGAGGAGGCTTCTCTCAGCTCTAGGTATGTGAGAGGGACCCTGAGTTTGCGGCCTCAAGTGGAATGGACACCGCGATGCCCTGACTCGAAATAAGGCCGAATATCCCTGCAGTGATTTGAATGCAGGCTCGTCTTGCATCTCCCAAGACGAAAGGATGTCCGAATACCCTGTGGTGACCACAGAAAAAGACCTAGTTCCCCACCTCATCGCGACCGGAGGCCTCACATCCTTTGAAAACTCCAGAGGTACGCGGAGATCAGTGCCTCCAAAGGAGACGATGCCTGACTCCTCGTGAATCTTGATAGGAGTCCCAGGATTCCTGTGGCACGTGGAAAGGGACCCTTGGTCTCCCGCCTCAGCTGGAGAGGCCTCCCAATTGCCCTGCCAAGCCTCGAGGAGAATCCCGAGTTGTCCCTCGCAAGTAGGCAGGAGTCCTGACGTCGCTGAAGAAACAAGTGTGTGGAAGGGCCATCCCCGTCGTAACTCGAGAATATACCCCAGGGTCCCGCCGCAATTCGAGAAAAAACATGAGACTTCCCCCTCTCCGCGAGATGAGGCCCGATTCCCCTTCACTGCGTGCAGAGCAAATCCGTGTTGCACATCACACATGAAAGGAGCCTTGATTTCCTTGATGGCACTCCAGAGAAACCTCAAGAACACTGTTTCAAGGCTAGAGGGATCCTGAGGTCACTGTAGCAAAACGAAAGTGCTCCATGGACCAAAAATCAACTCGAGATGAGAGGTTAGTCCCTGGCTTCGACTCCAGAGGAATACCACCTTACCACAAGCACCTCAAGAGGAGGCTTCTCTCAGCTCTAGCTATGTGAGAGGGACCCTGAGTTTGCGTCCTCAACTGGAATGGACACTGCGATGCCCTGACTCGAAATAAGGCCGGATATCCCTGCAGTGACTTGAATGCAGGCTCGTCTTGCATCTCCAAGACGAAAGGGTGTCTGAATCCCCTGTGGAGACCACAGAGAAAGACCTAGTTCCCCACCTCATCGCGACCGGAGGCCTCACATCCTTTGAAAACTCCAGAGGTACGCGGAGATCAGTGCCTCCAAAGGAGACGATGCCTGACTCCTCGTGAAACTTGATAGGATTCCAAGGATTCCGGTGGCACGTGGAAAGGGACACTTGGTCTCCCGCCTCAGCTGGAGAGGCGTCCCAATTGCCCTGCCAGCCTCGAGGAAAATCCCGAGTTGTCCCTCGCAACTAGGCAGGAGTCCTGACGTCGCTGAAGAAACACGTGGGTGGAAGGGCCATCCCCGTCGTAACTCGAAAATATACCCCAGGTTCCCGCCACAACTCGAGAAAAACCATGAGACTTCCCCCTCGCCGTGAGATGAGGCCCGATTCCCCTGCACTGCATGCAGAGCATTCCGTGTTGCACATCAAACAAGAAAGGAGCCTTGATTTCCTTGATGGCACTCCAGAGAAACCCCAAGAACACTGTTTCAAGGCTAGAGGGATCCCGAAGTCACTGTAGCAACACAAAGAGCTCCGTGGACCAAAAATCAACTCGAGATGAGAGGTTAGTCCCTGGCTTCGACTCCAGAGGAATACCACCTTACCACAAGCACCTCAAGAGGAGGCTTCTCTCAGCTCTAGGTATGTGAGAGGGACCCTGAGTTTGCGGCCTCAAGTGGAATGAAAACCGCGATGCCCTGACTCGAAATAAGGCCGGATATCCCTGCAGTGACTTGAATGCAGGCTCGTCTTGCATCTCCCAAGACGAAAGGATGTCTGAATCCCCTGTGGAGACCACAGAGAAAGACCAAGTTCCCCACCTCATCGCGACCGGAGGCCTCACATCCTTTGAAAACTCCAGAGGTACGCAGAGATCAGTGTCTCCAAAGGAGACGATGCCTGACTCATCGTGAAGCTTGATAGAAGTCCCAGGATTCCTGTGGCACGTGGAAAGGGACCCTTTGCCTCCCGCCTCAGCTGGAGAGACGTCCCAATTGCCCTGCCAAGCCTCGAGGAGAACCCCGAGTTGTCCCTCGCAACTAGGCAGGAGTCCTGACTTCGCTGAAGAAACACGTGGGTGGAAGGGACATCCCCGTCGTAACTCGAGAATATACCCCAGGTTCCCGCCGCAACTCGAGAAAAACCATGAGACTTCCCCCTCGCCGCGAGATGAGGCCCGATTCCCCTACACTGCGTGCAGAGTAATTCCGTGTTGCACATCACACATGAAAGGAGCCTTGATTTCGTTGACGGCACTCCAGCGAAACCCCAAGAACACTGTTTCAAGGCTAGAGGGATCCTGAGGTCACTGTAGCAACACGAAAGAGCTCCGTGGAACAAAAATCAACTCGAGATGAGAGCTTAGTCCCTGGCTTCGACTCCAGAGGAATACCACCTTACCACAAGCACCTCAAGAGGAGGCTTCTCTCAGCTCTAGCTATGTGAGAGGGACCCTGAGTTTGCGGCCTCAAGTGGAATGGACACCGCGATGCTCTGGCTCGAAATAAGGCCGCATATCCCTGCAGTGACTTGAATGCAGGCTCGTCTTGCATCTCCCAAGACGAAAGGATGTCTGAATCCCCTGTGGAGACCACAGAGAAAGACCTAGTTCCCCACCTCATCGCGACCGGAGGCCTCACATCCTTTGAAAACTCCAGAGGTACGCGGAGATCAGTGCCTCCAAAGGAGACGATGCCTGACTCCTCGTGAAACATGATAGGAGTTCCAGGATTCCTGTGGCACGTGGAAAGGGACCCTTGGTCTCCCGCCTCAGCTGGAGAGGCGTCCCAATTGCCCTGCCAAGCCTCGAGGGGAATCCCGAGTTGTCCCTCGCAATAGGCAGGAGTCCTGACGTCGCTGAAGAAACACGTGTGTGGAAGGGCCATCCCCGTCGTAACTCGAGAATATACCCCAGGTTCCCGCCGCAACTCGAGAAAAACCATGAGACTTCCCCCTCGCCGCGAGATGAGGCCCGATTCCCCTGCACTGCGTGCAGAGCAATTCCGTGTTGCACATCACACATGAAAGGAGCCTTGATTTCCTTGATGGCACTCCAGAGAAACCCCAAGAACACTGTTTCAAGGCTAGAGGGATCCTGTGTCACTGTAACAACACGAAAGAGCTCCGTGGACCAAAAATCAACTAGAGATGAGAGGTTAGTCCCTGGCTTCGACTCCAGAGGAATACCACCTTACCACAAGCACCACAAGAGGAGGCTTCTCTCAGCTCTAGGTATGTGAGAGGAACCCTGATTTTGCGGCCTCAAGTGGAATGGACACCGCGATGCCCTGACTCGAAATAAGGCCTGATATCCCTGCAGTGACTTGAATGCAGGCTCGTCTTGCATCTCCCAAGACGAAAGGATGTCTGAATCCCCTGTGGACACCACAGAGAAAGACCTAGTTCCCCACCTCATCGCGACCGGAGGCCTCACATCCTTTGAAAACTCCAGAGGTACGCGGAGATCAGTGCCTCCAAAGGAGACGATGCCTGACTCCTCGTGAAACTTGATAGGATTCCAAGGATTCCTGTGGCACGTGGAAAGGGACACTTGGTCTCCCGCCTCAGCTGGAGAGGCGTCCCAATTGCCCTGCCAAGCCTCGAGGAGAATCGCGAGTTGTCCCTCGCAACTAGGCAGGAGTCCTGACGTCACTGAACAAACACGTGTGTGGAAGGGCCATCCCCGTCGTAACTCTAGAATATTCCCCAGGTTCCCGCCGCAACTCGAGAAAAACCATGAGACTTCCCCTCGCCGCGAGATGAGGCCCGATTCCCCTGCACTGCGTGCAGAGCAATTCCGTGTTGCACATCACACATGAAAGGAGCCTTGATTTCCTTGATGGCACTCCAGAGAAACCCCAAGAACACTGTTTCAAGGCTAGAGGGATCCCGAGGTCACTGTAGCAACACGAAAGAGCTCCGTGGACCAAAAATCAACTCGAGATGAGAGGTTGATCCCTGGCTTCGACTCCAGAGGAATACCACCTTACCACAATCACCTCAAGAGGAGGCTTCTTTCAGCTCTAGCTATGTGAGAGGGACCCTGAGTTTGCGGCCTCAAGTGGAATGGACACCGCGATGCCCTGACTCGAAATAAGGCCGGATATCCCTGCAGTGACTTGAATGCAGGCTCGTCTTGCATCTCCCAAGACGAAAGGATGTCTGAATCCCCTGTGGAGACCACAGAGAAAGACCTACTTCCCCACCTCATAGCGACCGGAGGCCTCACATCCTTTAAAAACTCCAGAGGTACGCGGAGATCAGTGCCTCCAAAGCAGACGATGCCTGACTCCTCGTGAATCTTGATAGGAGTCCCAGGATTCCTGTGGCACGTGGAAAGGGACCCTTGGTCTCCCGCCTCAGCTGGAGAGGCGTCCCAATTGCCCTGCCTAGCCTCGAGGAGAATCCCGAGTTGTCCCTTGCAACTAGGCAGGAGTCCTGACGTCGCAGAAGAAACAAGTGTGTGGAAGGGCCATCCCCGTCGTAACTCGAGAATATACCCCAGGTTCCCGCCGCAATTCGAGAAAAACCATGAGACTTCCCCCTCGCCACGAGATGAGGCCGGATTCCCCTGCACTGCGTGCAGAGCAATTCCGTGTTGCACATCACACATGAAAGGAGCCTTGATTTCCTTGATGGCACTCCAGAGAAACCCCAAGAACACAGATTCAAGGCTAGAGGGATCCTGAGGTCACTGTAGCAAAACGAAAGTGCTCCATGGACCAAAAATCAACTCGAGATGAGAGGTTAGTCCCTGGATTCGACTCCAGAGGAATACCACCTTACCACAAGCACCTCAAGAGGAGGCTTCTCTCAGCTCTAGCTATGTGAGAGGGACCCTGAGTTTGCGTCCTCAACTGTAATGGACACTGCGATGCCCTGACTCGAAATAAGGCCGGATATCCCTGCAGTGTCTTGAAAGCAGGCTCGTCTTGCATCTCCCAAGACGAAAGGGTGTCTGAATCCCCTGTGGAGACCACAGAGAAAGACCTAGTTCCCCACCTCATCGCGACCGGAGGCCTCACATCCTTTGAAAACTCCAGAGGTACGCGGAGATCAGTGCCTCCAAAGGAGACGATGCCTGACTCCTCGTGAAACTTGATAGGATTCCCAGGATTCTGGTGGCACGTGGAAAGGGACACTTGGTCTCCCGCCTCAGCTGGAGAGGCGTCCCAATTGCCCTGCCAAGCCTCGAGGAGAATCCCGAGTTGTCCCTCGCAACTAGGCAGGAGCCCTGACATCACTGAACAAACACGTGGGTGGAAGGGCCATCCCCCTCGTAACTCGAGAATATTCCCCAGGTTCCCGCCGCAACTCGAGAAAAACCATGAGACTTCCCCCTCGCCGCGAGATGAGGCCCGATTCCCCTGCACTGCGTGCAGAGCAATTCCGTGTTGCACATCACACATGAAAGGAGCCTTGATTTCCTTGATGGCACTCCAGAGAAACCCCAAGAACACTGTTTCAAGGCCAGAGGGATCCTGAGGTCACTGTAGCAACACGAAAGAGCTGGGTGGACCAAAAATCAACTCGAGATGAGAGGTTAGTCCCTGGCTTCGACTCCAGAGGAATACCACCTTACCACAAGCACCTCAAGAGGAGGCTTCTCTCAGCTCTATGTATGTGAGAGGGACCCTGAGTTTGCGGCCTCAAGTGGAATGGAGACCGCAATTCCCTGACTCGAAATAAGGCCAGATATCCCTGCAGTGACTTCAATGCAGGCTCGTCTTGCATCTCGCAAGACGAAAGGATGTCTGAATCCCCTGTGGAGACAACAGAGAAAGACCTAGTTCCCCACCTCATCGCGACCGGAGGCCTCACATCCTTTGAAAACTCCAGAGGTACGCGGAGATCAGTGCCTCCAAAGGAGACGATGCCTGACTCCTCGTGAAACTTGATAGGAGTCCCAGGATTCCTGTGGCACGTGGAAAGGGACCCTTGGTCTCCGGCCTCAGCTGGAGAGGCGTCCCAATTGCCCTGCCAAGCCTCGAGGAGAATCCCAAGTTTTCCCTCGCAACTAGGCAGGAGTCCTGACGTCGCTGAACAAACACGTGGGTGGAAGGGCCATACCCGTCGTAACTCGAGAATATACCCCAGGTTCCCGCCGCAACTCGAGAAAAACCATGAGACTTCCCCCTCGCCGCGAGATGAGGCCCGATTCCCCTGCACTGCGTGCAGAGCAATTCCGTGTTGCACATCACATATGAAAGGAGCCTTGATTTCCTTGATGGCACTCCAGAGAAACCCCAAGAACACTGTTTCAAGGTTGAGGGATCCTGAGGTCACTGTAGCAACACGAAAGAGCTCCGTGGACCAAAAATCAACTCGAGATGAGAGGTTAGTCCCTGGCTTCGACTCCAGAGGAATACCACCTTACCACAAGCACCTCAAGAGGAGGCTTCTCTCAGCTCTAGGTATGTGAGAGGGACCCTGAGTTTGCGGCCTCAAGTGGAATGGACACTGCAATGCCCTGACGCAAAATAAGGCCGGATATCCCTGCAGTGACTTGAATGCAGGCTCGTCTTGCATCTCCCAAGATGAACGGATGTCTGAATCCCCTGTGGAGACCACAGAAAAAGACCTAGTTCCCCACCTCATCGCGACCGGAGGCCTCACATCCTTTGAAAACTCCAGAGGTACGCGGAGATCAGTGCCTCCAAAGGAGACGATGCCTGACTCCTCGTGAAACATGATAGGAGTCCCAGGATTCTTGTGGCACGTGGAAAGGGACTGTTGGTCTCCCGCCTCAGCTGGAGAGGCGTCACAATTGCCCTGCCAAGCCTCGAGGAGAATCCCAAGTTGTCCCTCGCAACTAGGCAGGAGTCTGACGTCGCTGAACAAACACGTGTGTGGAAGTGCCATCCCCGTCGTAACTCGAGAATATACCGCAGGTTCCCGCCGCAACTCGAGAAAAACCATGAGACTTTCCCCTCGCCGCGAGATGAGGCCCGATTCCCCTGCACTGCATGCAGAGCAATTCTGTGTTGCACATCCCACATGAAAAGAGCCTTGATTTCCTTGATGGCACTCCAGAGAAACCCCAAGAACACTGTTTCAAGGCTAGAGGAATCCTGAGGTCACTGTAGCAACACGAAAGAGCTCCGTGGACCAAAAATCAACTCGAGATGGGAGGTTAGTCCCTGGCTTCGACTCCAGAGGAATACCACCTTACCACAAGCACCTCAAGAGGAGGCTTCTCTCAGCTCTATGTATGTGAGAGCGACCCTGAGTTTGCGGCCTCAAGTGGAATGGAGACCGCAATGCCCTGACTCGAAATAAGGCCAGATATCCCTGCAGTGAATTGAATGCAGGCTCGTCTTGCATCTCCCAAGACGAAAGGATGTCTGAATCCCCTGTGGAGACCACAGAGAAAGACTTAGTTCCCCACCTCATCGCGACCGGAGGCCTCACATCCTTTGAAAACTCCAGAGGTACGCGGAGATCAGTGCCTCCAAAGGAGACGATGCCTGACTCCTCGTGAAACTTGATAGGAGTCCCAGGATTCCTGTGGCACTTGGAAAGGGACCCTTGGTCTCCCGCCTCAGCTGGAGAGGCGTCCCAATTGCCCTGCCAAGCCTCGAGGAGAATCCCGAGTTGTCCCTCGCAACTAGGCAGGAGTCCTGACGTCGCTGAACAAACACGTGGGTGGAAGGGCCATCCCCATAGTAACTCGATAATATAGCCCAGGTTCCCGCCGCAACTCGAGAAAAACCATGAAACTTCCCCCTCGCCGCGAGATGAGGCCCGATTCCCCTGCACTGCGTGCAGAGCAATTCCGTGTTGCACATCACACATGAAAGGAGCCTTGATTTCCTTGATGGCACTCCAGAGAAACCCCAAGAACACTGTTTCAAGGCTAGTCCTGAGGTCACTGTAGCAACACGAAAGAGCTCCGTGGACCAAAAATCAACTCGAGATGAGAGGTTAGTCCCTGGCTTCGACTCCAGAGGAATACCACCTTACCACAAGCACCTCAAGAGGAGGCTTCTCTTAGCTCTAGGTATGTGAGAGGGACCCTGAGTTTGCGGCCTCAAGTGTAATGGACACCGCGATGCCCTGACTCGAAATAAGGCCGGATATCCCTGCAGTGACTTGAATGCAGGCTCGTCTTGCATCTCCCAAGATGAAAGGATGTCCGAATCCCCTGTGGAGACCACAGAGAAAGACCTAGTTCCCCACATCATCGCGACTGGAGGCCTCACATCCTTTGAAAACTCCAGAGGTACGCGGAGATCAGTGCCTCCAAAGGAGACGATGCCTGACTCCTCGTGAAACTTGATAGGAGTCCCAGGATCCCTGTGGCACGTGGAAAGGGATCCTTGGTCTCCCGCCTCAGCGGGAGAGTCGTCCCAATTGCCCTGCCAAGCCTCGAGGAGAATCCCGAGTTGTACCTCGCAACTAGGCAGGAGACCTGACGTGGCTGAACAAACACGTGGCTGGAAGGGCCATCCCCGACGTAACTCGAGAATATTCCCCAGGTTCCCGCCGCAACTCGAGAAAAATCATGAGACTTCCACCTCGCCGCGAGATGAGGCCCGATTCCCCTGCACTGCGTGCAGAGCAATTCCGTGTTGCACATCAAACATGAAAGGAGCCTTGATTTCCTTGATGGCACTTCAGAGAAACCCCAAGAACACTGTTTCAAGGCTAGAGGGATCATGAGGTCACTGTAGCAAAACGAAAGAGCTCCGTAGGCCAAAAATCAACTCGAGATGAGAGGTTAGTCCCTGGCTTCGACTCCAGAGGAATACCACCTTACCACAAGCACCTCAAGAGGAGGCTTCTCTCAGCTCTAGGTATGTGAGAGGGACCCTGAGTTTGCGGCCTCAAGTGGAATGAACACCGCGATGCCCTGCCGCGAAATAAGGCCGGATATCCCTGCAGTGACTTGAATGCAGGCTCGTCTTGCATCTCCCAAGACGAAAGGATGTCTGAATCCCCTGTGGAGACCACAGAGAAAGACCTAGTTCCCCACCTCATCACGACCTGAGGCCTCACATGCCTTGAAAATCCAGAGGTACGCTGAGATCAGTGCCTCCAAAGGAGACGATGCCTGACTCCTCGTGAAACTTGATAGGAGTCCCAGGATTCCTGTGGCACGTGGAAAGGGACCGTTGGTCGCCCGCCTCAGCTGGAGAGGCGTCCCAATTGCCCTGCCAAGCCTCGAGGAGAATCCCGAGTTGTCCCTCGCAAATAGGCAGGAGTCTGACGTCACAGAACAAACACGTGGGTGGAACGGCCATCCCCTTCGTAACTCGAGAATATACCCCAGGTTCCCATCGCAACTCGAGAAAAACCATTAGACTTCCCCCTCGCCGCAAAATAAGGCGCGATACCCTGCACTGCGTGCAGAGCAATTCCGTGTTGCACATCACACATGAAAGGAGCCTTGATTTCCTTGATGGCACTCCAGAGAAACCCCAAGAACACTGTTTCAAGGCTAGAGGGATCCTGAGGTCACTGTAGCAACACGAAAGAGCTCCGTTGACCAAAAATTAACTCGAGATGAGAGGTTAGTCCCTGGCTTCAACTCCAGAGGAATATCACCTTACCACAAGTACCTCAAGAGGAGGCTTCTCTCAGCTCTAGGTATGTGAGAGGGACCCTGAGTTTGCGGCCTCAAGTGGAATGAAAACCGCGATGCCCTGACTCGAAATACGGCCGGATATCCCTGCAGTGACTTGAATGCAGGCTCGTCTTGCATCTCCCAAGACGAAAGGATGTCTGAATCCCCTGTGGAGACCACAGAGAAAGACCTAGTTCGCCACCTCATCTCGACCGGAGGCCTCACATCCCTTGAAAATTCCAGAGGTACGCGGAGATCAGTGCCTCCAAAGGAGACGATGCCTGACTCCTGGTGAAACTTGATAGGAGTCCCAGGATTCCTGTGGCACGTGGAAAGGGACCCTTGGTCTCCCGCCTCAGCTGGAGAGGCGTCCCAATTGCCCTGCCAAGCCTCGAGGACAATCCCGAGTTGTCCCTCGCAACTAGGCAGGAGTCCTGCCGTCGCTGAAGAAACACGTGGGTGGAAGGGCCATCCCCGTCGTAACTCGAGAATATACCCCAGGTTCCCGCCGCAACTCGAGAAAAACCATGAGACTTCCCCCTCGCCGCGAGATGAGGCCCGATTCCCCTGCACTGCGTGCAGAGCAATTCCGTGTTGCACATCACACATGAAAGGAGCCTTGATTTCTTTGATGGCACTCCAGAGAAACCCCAAGAACACTGTTTCAAGGCGAGAGGGATCCTGAGGTCACTGTAGCAACACGAAAGAGCTCCGTGGACCAAAAATCAACTCAAAATGAGAGGTTAGTCCCTGGCTTCGACTCCAGAGGAATACCACCTTACCACAAGCACCTCAAGAGGAGGCTTCTCTCAGCTCTAGGTATGTGAGAGGGACCCTGAGTTTGCGGCCTCAAGTGGAATGGACACCGCGATGCTCTGGCTCGAAATAAGGCCGCATATCCCTGCAGTGACTTGAATGCAGGCTCGTCTTGCATCTCCCAAGACAAAAGGATGTCTGAATCCCCTGTGGAGACCACAGAGAAAGACCTAGTTCCCCACCTCATCGCGACCGGAGACCTCACATCCTTTGAAAACTCCAGAGGTACGCGGAGATCAGTGCCTCCAAAGGAGACGATGCCTGACTCCTCGTGAAACATGATAGGAGTCCCAGGATTCCTGTGGCACGTGGAAAGGGACCCTTGGTCTCCCGCCTCAGCTGGAGAGGCGTCCCAATTGCCCTGCCAAGCCTCGAGGGGAATCCCGAGTTGTCCCTCGCAAGTAGGCAGGAGTCCTGACGTCGCTGAAGAAACACGTGTGTGGAAGTGCCATCCCCGTCGTAACTCGAGAATATACCCCAGGTTCCCGCCGCAACTCGAGAAAAACCATGAGACTTCCCCCTCGCCGCGAGATGAGGCCCGATTCCCCTGCACTGCGTGCAGAGCAATTCTGTGTTGCACATCACACATGAAAGGAGCCTTGATTTCCTTGATGGCACTCCAGAGAAACCCCAAGAACACTGTTTCAAGGCTAGAGGGATCCTGTGGTCACTGTAACAACACGAAAGAGCTCCGTGGACCAAAAATCAACTAGAGATGAGAGGTTAGTCCCTGGCTTCGACTCCAGAGGAATACCACCTTACCACAAGCACCTCAAGAGGAGGCTTCTCTCAGCTCTAGGTATGTGAGAGGGACCCTGATTTTGCGGCCTCAAGTGGAATGGACACCGCGATGCCCTGACTCGAAATAAGGCAGGATATCCCTGCAGTGACTTGAATGCAGGCTCGTCTTGCATCTCCCAAGACGAAAGGATGTCTGAATCCCCTGTGGAGACCACAGAGAAAGACCTAGTTCCCCACCTCATCGCGACCGGAGGCCTCACATCCTTTGAAATCTCCAGAGGTACGCGGAGATCAGTGCCTCCAAAGGAGACGATGCCTGACTCCTCGTGAAACTTGATAGGATTCCAAGGATTCCTGTGGCACGTGGAAAGGGACCCTTGGTCTCCCGCCTCAGCTGGAGAGGCGTCCCAATTGCCCTGCCAAGCCTCGAGGAGAATCGCGAGTTGTCCCTCGCAACTAGGCAGGAGTCCTGACGTCACTGAACAAACACGTGTGTGGAAGGGCCATCCCCGTCGTAACTCGAGAATATTCCCCAGGTTCCCGCCGCAACTCGAGAAAAACCATGAGACTTCCCCTCGCCGCGAGATGAGGCCCGATTCCCCTGCACTGCGTGCAGAGCAATTCCGTGTTGCACATCACACATGAAAGGAGCCTTGATTTCCTTGATGGCACTCCAGAGAAAACCCAAGAACACTGTTTCAAGGCTAGAGGGATCCCGAGGTCACTGTAGCAACACGAAAGAGCTCCGTGGACCAAAAATCAACTCGAGATGAGAGGTTGGTCCCTGGCTTCGACTCCAGAGGAATACCACCTTACCACAAGCACCTCAAGAGGAGGCTTCTTTCAGCTCTAGCTATGTGAGAGGGACCCTGAGTTTGCGGCCTCAAGTGGAATGGACACCGCGATGCCCTGACTCGAAATAAGGCCGGATATCCCTGCAGTGACTTGAATGCAGGCTCGTCTTGCATCTCCCAAGACGAAAGGATGTCTGAATCCCCTGTGGAGACCACAGAGAAAGACCTACTTCCCCACCTCATAGCGACCGGAGGCCTCACATCCTCTAAAAACTCCAGAGGTACGCGGAGATCAGTGCCTCCAAAGGAGACGATGCCTGACTCCTCGTGAATCTTGATAGGAGTCCCAGGATTCCTGTGGCACGTGGAAAGGGACCCTTGGTCTCCCGCCTCAGCTGGAGAGGCGTCCCAATTGCCCTGCCAAGCCTCGAGGAGAATCCCGAGTTGTCCCTCGCAAGTAGGCAGGAGTCCTGACGTCGCTGAAGAAACAAGTGTGTGGAAGGGCCATCCCCGTCGTAACTCGAGAATATACCCCAGGTTCCCGCCGCAATTCGAGAAAAACCATGAGACTTCCCCCTCGCCGCGAGATGAGGCCGGATTCCCCTGCACTGCGTGCAGAGCAATTCCGTGTTGCACATCACACATGAAAGGAGCCTTGATTTCCTTGATGGCACTCCAGAGAAACCCCAAGAACACTGTTTCAAGGCTAGAGGGATCCTGAGGTCACTGTAGCAAAACGAAAGAGCTCCGTAGGCCAAAAATCAACTCGAGATGAGAGGTTAGTCCCTGGCTTTGACTCCAGAGGAATACCACCTTACCACAAGCACCTCAAGAGGAGGCTTCTCTCAGCTCTAGGTATGTGAGAGGGACCCTGAGTTTGCGGCCTCAAGTGGAATGGACACCGCGATGCTCTGGCTCGAAATAAGGCCGCATATCCCTGCAGTGACTTGAATGCAGGCTCGTCTTGCATCTCCCAAGACGAAAGGATGTCTGAATCCCCTGTGGAGACCACAGAGAAAGACCTAGTTCCCCACCTCATCACGACCTGTGGCCTCACATGCCTTGAAAACTCCAGAGGTACGCTGAGATCAGTGCCTCCAAAGGAGACGATGCCTGACTCCTCGTGAAACTTGATAGGAGTCCCAGGATTCCTGTGGCACGTGGAAAGGGACCGTTGGTCGCCCGCCTCAGCTGGAGAGGCGTCCCAATTGCCCTGCCAAGCCTCGAGGACAATACCGAGTTGTCCCTCGCAACTAGGCAGGAGTCCTGCCATCGCTGAACTAACACGTGTGTGGAAGGGCCATCCCCGTCTTAACTCCAGAATATACCCCAGGTTCCCGCCGCAACTCGAGAAAAATCATGAGACTTCCCCCTCGCCACGAGATGAGGCCCGATTCCCCTGCACTGCGTGCAGAGCAATTCCGTGTTGCACATCACACATGAAAGGAGCCTTGATTTCCTTGATGGCACTCCAGAGAAACCCCAAGAACACTGTTTCAAGGCTAGAGGGATCCTGAGGTCACTGTAGCAACACGAAAGAGCTCCGTGGACCAAAAATCAACTCGAGATGAGAGGTTAGTCCCTGGCTTCGACTCCAGAGGAATACCACCTTACCACAAGCACCTCAAGAGGAGGCTTCTCTCAGCTATAGGTATGTGAGAGGGACCCTGAGTTTGCGGCCTCAAGTGGAATGGACACCGCGATGCCCTGACTCGAAATAAGGCCGGATATCCTTGCAGTGAATTGAATGCAGGCTCGTCTTGCATCTCCCAAGACGAAAGGATGTCTGAATCCCCTGTGGAGACCACAGAGAAAGACTTAGTTCCACACCTCATCGCGACCGGAGGCCTCACATCCTTTGAAAACTCCAGAGGTACGCGGAGATCAGTGCCTCCAAAGGAGACGATGCCTGACCCCTCGTGAAACTTGATAGGAGTCCCAGGATTCCTGTGGCACTTGGAAAGGGACCCTTGGTCTCCCGCCTCAGATGGAGAGGCGTCCCAATTGCCCTGCCAAGCCTCGAGGAGAATCCCGAGTTGTCCCTCGCAACTAGGCAGGAGTCCTGACGTCGCTGAACAAACACGTGGGTGGAAGGGCCATCCCCATCGTAACTCGAGAATATACCCCAGGTTCCCGCCGCAACTCGAGAAAAACCATGAGACTTCCCCCTCGCCGCGAGATGAGGCCCGATTCCCCTGCACTGCGTGCAGAGCAATTCCGTGTTGCACATCACACATGAAAGGAGCCTTGATTTCCTTGATGGCACTCCAGAGAAACCCCAAGAACACTGTTTCAAGGCTAGTCCTGAGGTCACTGTAGCAACACGAAAGAGCTGGGTGGACCAAAAATCAACTCGAGATGAGAGGTTAGTCCCTGGCTTCGACTCCAGAGGAATACCACCTTACCACAAGCACCTCAAGAGGAGGCTTCTCTTAGCTCTAGGTATGTGAGAGGGACCCTGAGTTTGCGGCCTCAAGTGTAATGGACACCGCGATGCCCTGACTCGAAATAAGGCCGGATATCCCTGCAGTGACTTGAATGCAGGCTCGTCTTGCATCTCCCAAGATGAAAGGATGTCCGAATCCCCTGTGGAGACCACAGAGAAAGACCTAGTTCCCCACCTCATCGCGACTGGAGGCCTCACAACCTTTGAAAACTCCAGAGGTACGCGGAGATCAGTGCCTCCAAAGGAGACGATGCCTGACTCCTCGTGAAACTTGATAGGAGTCCCAGTATCCCTGTGGCACGTGGAAAGGGATCCTTGGTCTCCCGCCTCAGCGGGAGAGTCGTCCCAATTGCCCTGCCAAGCCTCGAGGAGAATCCCGAGTTGTACCTCGCAACTAGGCAGGAGACCTGACGTGGCTGAACAAACACGTGGCTGGAAGGGCCATCCCCGACGTAACTCGAGAATATTCCCCAGGTTCCCGCCGCAACTCGAGAAAAATCATGAGACTTCCACCTCGCCGCGAGATGAGGCCCGATTCCCCTGCACTGCGTGCAGAGCAATTCCGTGTTGCACATCAAACATGAAAGGAGCCTTGATTTCCTTGATGGCACTTCAGAGAAACCCCAAGAACACTGTTTCAAGGCTAGAGGGATCATGAGGTCACTGTAGCAAAACGAAAGAGCTCCGTAGGCCAAAAATCAACTCGAGATGAGAGGTTAGTCCCTGGCTTCGACTCCAGAGGAATACCACCTTACCACAAGCACCTCAAGAGGAGGCTTCTCTCAGCTCTAGGTATGTGAGAGGGACCCTGAGTTTGCGGCCTCAAGTGGAATGGACACCGCGATGCCCTGACGCGAAATAAGGCCGGATATCCCTGCAGTGACTTGAATGCAGGCTCGTCTTGCATCTCCCAAGACGAAAGGATGTCTGAATCCCCTGTGGAGACCACAGAGAAAGACCTAGTTCCCCACCTCATCACGACCTGAGGCCTCACATGCCTTGAAAACTCCAGAGGTACGCGGAGATCAGTGCCTCCAAAGGAGACGATGCCTGACTCCTCGTGAAACTTGATAGGAGTCCCAGGATTCCTGTGGCACGTGGAAAGGGACCGTTGGTCGCCCGCCTCAGCTGGAGAGGCGTCCCAATTGCCCTGCCAAGCCTCGAGGACAATACCGAGTTGTTCCTCGCAACTAGGCAGGAGTCCTGCCATCGCTGAACTAACACGTGTGTGGAAGGGCCATCCCCGTCTTAACTCCAGAATATACCCCAGGTTCCCGCCGCAACTCGAGAAAAACCATGAGACTTCCCCCTCGCCACGAGATGAGGCCCGATTCCCCTGCACTGCGTGCAGAGCAATTCCGTGTTGCACATCACACATGAAAGGAGCCTTGATTTCCTTGATGGCACTCCAGAGAAACCCCAAGAACACTGTTTCAAGGCTAGAGGGATCCTGAGGTCACTGTAGCAACACGAAAGAGCTCCGTGGACCAAAAATCAACTCGAGATGAGAGGTTAGTCCCTGGCTTCGACTCCAGAGGAATACCACCTTACCACAAGCACCTCAAGAGGAGGCTTCTCTCAGCTCTAGGTATGTGAGAGGGACCCTGATTTTGCGGCCTCAAGTGGAATGGAAACCGCGATGCCCTGACTCGAAATAAGGCCGAATATCCCTGCAGTGACTTGAATGCAGGCTCGTCTTGCATCTCCCAAGACGAAAGGATGTCTGAATCCCCTGTGGAGACCACAGAGAAAGACCTAGTTCCCCTCCTCATGGCGACCGGAGGCCTCACATCCATTGAAAACTCCAGAGGTATGGGGAGATCAGTGCCTCCAAAGGAGACGATGCCTGACTCCTCGTGAAACTTGATAGGAGTCCCAGGATTCCTGTGGCACTTGGAAAGTGACCCTTGGTCTCCCGCCTCAGCTGGAGAGGCGTCCCAATTGCCCTGACAAGCCTCGAGGAGAATCCCGAGTTGTCCCTCGCAACTAGGCAGGAGTCCTGCCGTCGCTGAAGAAACACGTGGGTGGAAGGGCCATCCCCGTCGTAACTCGAGAATATACCCCAGGTTCCCGCCGCAACTCGAGAAAAACCATGAGACTTCCCCCTCGCCGCGAGATGAGGCCCGATTCCCCTGCACTGCGTGCAGAGCAATTCCGTGTTGCACATCACACATGAAAGGAGCCTTGATTTCTTTGATGGCACTCCAGAGAAACCCCAAGAACACTGTTTCAAGGCGAGAGGGATCCTGAGGTCACTGTAGCAACACGAAAGAGCTCCGTGGACCAAAAATCAACTCGAGATGAGAGGTTAGTCCCTGGCTTCGACTCCAGAGGCATACCACCTTACCACAAGCACCTCAAGAGGAGGCTTCTCTCAGCTCTAGGTATGTGAGAGGGACCCTGAGTTTGCGGCCTCAAGTGGAATGGACACCGCGATGCTCTGGCTCGAAATAAGGCCGCATATCCCTGCAGTGACTTGAATGCAGGCTCGTCTTGCATCTCCCAAGACGAAAGGATGTCTGAATCACCTGTGTAGACCACAGAGAAAGACCTAGTTCCCCATCTCATCGCGACCGGAGGCCTCACATCCTTTGAAAACTCCAGAGGTACGCGGAGATCAGTGCCTCCAAAGGAGACGATGCCTGACTCCTCGTGAAACTTGATAGGATTCCCAGGATTCCTGTGGCACGTGGAAAGGGACACTTGGTCTCCCGCCTCAGCTGGAGAGGCGTCCCAATTGCCCTGCCAAGCCTCGAGGAGAATCGCGAGTTGTCCCTCGCAACTAGGCAGGAGTCCTGACGTCACTGAAAAAACACGTGTGTGGAAGGGCCATCCCCGTCGTAACTCGAGAATATTCCCCAGGTTCCCCACGCAACTCGAGAAAAACCATGAGACTTCCCCCTCGCCGCGAGATGAGGCCCGATTCCCCTGCACTGCGTGCAGAGCAATTCCGTGTTGCACATCACACATGAAAGGAGCCTTGATTTCCTTGATGGCACTCCAGAAAAACCCCAAGAACACTGTTTCAAGGCTAGAGGGATCCCGAGGTCACTGTAGCAACACGAAAGAGCTCCGTGGACGAAAAATCAACTCGAGATGAGAGGTTGGTCCCTGGCTTCGACTCCAGAGGAATACCACCTTACCACAAGCACCTCAAGAGGAGGCTTCTCTCAGCTCTAGCTATGTGAGAGGGACCCTGAGTTTGAGGCCTCAAGTGGAATGGACACCGCGATGCCCTGACTCGAAATAAGGCCGGATATCCCTGCAGTGACTTGAATGCAGGCTCCTCTTGCATCTCCCAAGAAGAAAGGATGTCTGAATCCCCTGTGGAGACCACAGAGAAATACCTACTTCCCCACCTCATAGCGACCGGAGGCCTCACATCCTTTAAAAACTCCAGAGGTACGCGGAGATCAGTGCCTCCAAAGGAGACGATGCCTGACTCCTCGTGAATCTTGATAGGAGTCCCAGGATTCCTGTGGCACGTGGAAAGGGACCCTTGGTCTCCCGCCTCAGCTGGAGAGGCGTCCCAATTGCCCTGCCAAGCCTCGAGGAGAATCCCGAGTTGTCCCTCGCAATTAGGCAGGAGTCCTGTCGTCGCTGAACAAACACGTGGGTGGAAGGGCCATCCCCGTCGTAACTCGAGAATATACCCCAGGTTCCCGCCGCAACTCGAGAAAAACCATGAGACTTCCCCCTCGCCGCGAGATGAGGCCCGATTCCCCTGCACTGCGTGCAGAGCAATTCCGTGTTGCACATCACACATGAAAGGAGCCTTGATTTCCTTGATGGCACTCCAGAGAAACCCCAAGAACACTGTTTCAAGGCTAGAGGGATCCTGAGGTCACTGTAGCAACACGAAAGAGCTCCGTGGACCACAAATCAACTCGAGATGAGAGGTTAGTCCCTGGCTTCGACTCCAGAGGAATACCACCTTACCACAAGCACCTCAAGAGGAGGCTTCTCTCAGCTCTAGCTATGTGAGAGGGACCCTGAGTTTGCGGCCTCAAGTGGAATGGAGACCGCGATGCCCTGACTCGAAATAAGGCCGGATATCCCTGCAGTGACTTGAATGCAGGCTCGTCTTGCATCTCCCAAGATGAAAGGATGTCTGAATCCCCTGTGGAGACCACAGAGAAAGACCTAGTTCCCCACCTCATCGCGACCGGAGGCCTCACATACTTTGAAAACTCCAGAGGTACGCGGAGATCGGTGCCTCCAAAGGAGACGATGCCTGACTCCTCGTGAAACTTGATAGGAGTCCCAGGATTCCTGTGGCACGTGGAAAGGGACCCTTGGTCTCCCGCCTCAGCTGGAGAGGCATCCCAATTGCCCTGCCAAGCCTCGAGGAGAATCCCAAGGTGTCCCTCGCAACTAGGCAGGAGTCCTGACTTCGCTGAAGAAACACGTGGGTGAAGGGCAATCCCCGTCGTAACTCGAGAATATACCCCAGGTTCCCGCCGCAACTCGAGAAAAACCATGAGACTTCCCCCTCGCCGCGAAATGAGGCCCGATTCCCCTGCACTGCATGCAGAGCAATGCCGTGTTGCACATCAAACAAGAAAGGAGCCTCGATTTCCTTGATGGCACTCCAGAGAAACCCCAAGAACACTGTTTCAAGGCTAGAGGGATCCTGAGGTCACTGTAGCAACCCGAAAGAGCTCCGTGGACCAAAAATCAACTCGAGATGAGAGGTTAGTCCCTGGCTTCGACTCCAGAGGAATACCACCTTACCACAAGCACCTCAAGAGGAGGCTTCTCTCAGCTCTTGGTATGTGAGAGGGACCCTGATTTTGCGGCCTCAAGTGGAATGGAAACCACGATGCCCTGACTCGAAATAAGGCCGGATATCCCTTCAATGACTTGAATGCAGGCTCGTCTTGCATCTCCCAAGATGAAAGGATGTCTGAATCACCTGTGGAGACCACAGAGAAAGACCTAGTTCCCCACCTCATCGCGACGGGAGGCCTCACATCCTTTGAAAACTCCAGAGGTATGCGGAGATCAGTGCCTCCAAAGGAGACGATGCCTGACTCCTCGTGAAACTTGATAGGAGTCCCAGGATTCCTGTGGCACGTGGAAGGGGACCCTTGGTCTCCCGCCTCAGCTGGAGAGGCGTCCCAATTGCCCTGCCAAGCCTCGAGGAGAATCCCGAGTTGTCCCTCACAATTAGGCAGAAGTCCTGTCGTCGCTGAACAAACACGTGGGTGGAAGGGACATCCCCGTCGTAACTCGAGAATATACCCCAGGTTCCTGCCGCAACTCGAGAAAAACAATGACACTTCCCCCTCGCCGCGAGATGAGGCCCGATTCCCCTGCACTGCGTGCAGAGCAATTCCGTGTTGCACATCACACATGAAAGGAGCCTTGATTTCCTTGATGGCACTCCAGAGAAACCCCAAGAACACTGTTTCAAGGCTAGAGGGATCCTGAGGTCACTGGAGCAACACGAAAGAGCTCCGAGGACCAAAAATCAACTCGAGATGAGAGGTTAGTCCCTGGCTTCGACTCCAGAGGAATACCACCTTACCACAAGCACCTCAAGAGAAGGCTTCTCTCAGCTCTAGGTATGTGAGAGGGACCCTGAGTTTGCGGCCTCAAGTGGAATGGACACCGCGATGCCCTGACTCGAAATAAGGCCGGATATCCCTGCAGTGACTTGAATGCAGGCTCGTCTTGCATCTCCCAAGACGAAAGGATGTCTGAATCCCCTGTGGAGACCACAGAGAAAGACCTAGTTCCCCACCTCATAGTGACCGGAGGCCTCACATCCTTTGAAAACTCCAGAGGTACGCGGAGATCAGTGCCTCCAAAGGAGACGATGCCTGACTCCTCGTGAAACTTGATAGGAGTCCCAGGATTCCTGTGGCACGTGGAAAGGGATCCTTGGTCTCCCGCCTCAGCGGGAGAGTCGTCCCAATTGCCCTGCCAAGCCTCGAGGAGAATCCCGAGTTGTACCTCGCAACTAGGCAGGAGACCTGACGTGGCTGAACAAACACGTGGCTGGAAGGGCCATCCCCGACGTAACTCGAGAATATTCCCCAGGTTCCCGCCGCAACTCGAGAAAAATCATGAGACTTCCACCTCGCCGCGAGATGAGGCCCGATTCCCCTGCACTGCGTGCAGAGCAATTCCGTGTTGCACATCAAACATGAAAGGAGCCTTGATTTCCTTGATGGCACTTCAGAGAAACCCCAAGAACACTGTTTCAAGGCTAGAGGGATCATGAGGTCACTGTAGCAAAACGAAAGAGCTCCGTAGGCCAAAAATCAACTCGAGATGAGAGGTTAGTCCCTGGCTTCGACTCCAGAGGAATACCACCTTACCACAAGCACCTCAAGAGGAGGCTTCTCTCAGCTCTAGGTATGTGAGAGGGACCCTGAGTTTGCGGCCTCAAGTGGAATGGACACCGCGATGCCCTGACGCGAAATAAGGCCGGATATCCCTGCAGTGACTTGAATGCAGGCTCGTCTTGCATCTCCCAAGACGAAAGGATGTCTGAATCCCCTGTGGAGACCACAGAGAAAGACCTAGTTCCCCACCTCATCACGACCTGAGGCCTCACATGCCTTGAAAACTCCAGAGGTACGCGGAGATCAGTGCCTCCAAAGGAGACGATGCCTGACTCCTCGTGAAACTTGATAGGAGTCCCAGGATTCCTGTGGCACGTGAAAAGGGACCCTTGGTCGCCCGCATCAGCTGGAGAGGCGTCCCAATTGCCCTGCCAAGCCTCGAGGACAATACCGAGTTGTCCCTCGCAACTAGGCAGGAGTCCTGCCATCGCTGAACTAACACGTGTGTGGAAGGGCCATCCCCGTCTTAACTCCAGAATATACCCCAGGTTCCCGCCGCAACTCGAGAAAAACCATGAGACTTCCCCCTCGCCACGAGATGAGGCCCGATTCCCCTGCACTGCGTGCAGAGCAATTCCGTGTTGCACATCACACATGAAAGGAGCCTTGATTTCCTTGATGGCACTCCAGAGAAACCCCAAGAACACTGTTTCAAGGCTAGAGGGATCCTGAGGTCACTGTAGCAACACGAAAGAGCTCCGTGGACCAAAAATCAACTCGAGATGAGAGGTTAGTCCCTGGCTTCGACTCCAGAGGAATACCACCTTACCACAAGCACCTCAAGAGGAGGCTTCTCTCAGCTCTAGCTGTGTGAGACGGACCCTGATTTTGCGGCCTCAAGTGGAATGGAAACCGCGATGCCCTGACTCGAAATAAGGCCGAATATCCCTGCAGTGACTTGAATGCAGGCTCGTCTTGCATCTCCCAAGACGAAAGGATGTCTGAATCCCCTGTGGAGACCACAGAGAAAGACCTAGTTCCCCTCCTCATGGCGACCGGAGGCCTCACATCCATTGAAAACTCCAGAGGTATGGGGAGATCAGTGCCTCCAAAGGAGACGATGCCTGACTCCTCGTGAAACTTGATAGGAGTCCCAGGATTCCTGTGGCACTTGGAAAGTGACCCTTGGTCTCCCGCCTCAGCTGGAGAGGCGTCCCAATTGCCCTGCCAAGCCTCGAGGAGAATCCCGAGTTGTCCCTCGCAACTAGGCAGGAGTCCTGCCGTCGCTGAAGAAACACGTGGGTGGAAGGGCCATCCCCGTCGTAACTCGAGAATATACCCCAGGTTCCCGCCGCAACTCGAGAAAAACCATGAGACTTCCCCCTCGCCGCGAGATGAGGCCCGATTCCCCTGCACTGCGTGCAGAGCAATTCCGTGTTGCACATCACACATGAAAGGAGCCTTGATTTCTTTGATGGCACTCCAGAGAAACCCCAAGAACACTGTTTCAAGGCGAGAGGGATCCTGAGGTCACTGTAGCAACACGAAAGAGCTCCGTGGACCAAAAATCAACTCGAGATGAGAGGTTAGTCCCTGGCTTCGACTCCAGAGGAATACCACCTTACCACAAGCACCTCAAGAGGAGGCTTCTCTCAGCTCTAGGTATGTGAGAGGGACCCTGAGTTTGCGGCCTCAAGTGGAATGGACACCGCGATGCTCTGGCTCGAAATAAGGCCGCATATCCCTGCAGTGACTTGAATGCAGGCTCGTCTTGCATCTCCCAAGACGAAAGGATGTCTGAATCACCTGTGTAGACCACAGAGAAAGACCTAGTTCCCCATCTCATCGCGACCGGAGGCCTCACATCCTTTGAAAACTCCAGAGGTACGCGGAGATCAGTGCCTCCAAAGGAGACGATGCCTGACTCCTCGTGAAACTTGATAGGATTCCCAGGATTCCTGTGGCACGTGGAAAGGGACACTTGGTCTCCCGCCTCAGCTGGAGAGGCGTCCCAATTGCCCTGCCAAGCCTCGAGGAGAATCGCGAGTTGTCCCTCGCAACTAGGCAGGAGTCCTGACGTCACTGAAAAAACACGTGTGTGGAAGGGCCATCCCCGTCGTAACTCGAGAATATTCCCCAGGTTCCCCACGCAACTCGAGAAAAACCATGAGACTTCCCCCTCGCCGCGAGATGAGGCCCGATTCCCCTGCACTGCGTGCAGAGCAATTCCGTGTTGCACATCACACATGAAAGGAGCCTTGATTTCCTTGATGGCACTCCAGAAAAACCCCAAGAACACTGTTTCAAGGCTAGAGGAATCCCGAGGTCACTGTAGCAACACGAAAGAGCTCCGTGGACGAAAAATCAACTCGAGATGAGAGGTTGGTCCCTGGCTTCGACTCCAGAGGAATACCACCTTACCACAAGCACCTCAAGAGGAGGCTTCTCTCAGCTCTAGCTATGTGAGAGGGACCCTGAGTTTGAGGCCTCAAGTGGAATGGACACCGCGATGCCCTGACTCGAAATAAGGCCGGATATCCCTGCAGTGACTTGAATGCAGGCTCCTCTTGCATCTCCCAAGAAGAAAGGATGTCTGAATCCCCTGTGGAGACCACAGAGAAATACCTACTTCCCAACCTCATAGCGACCGGAGGCCTCACATCCTTTAAAAACTCCAGAGGTACGCGGAGATCAGTGCCTCCAAAGGAGACGATGCCTGACTCCTCGTGAATCTTGATAGGAGTCCCAGGATTCCTGTGGCACGTGGAAAGGGACCCTTGGTCTCCCGCCTCAGCTGGAGAGGCGTCCCAATTGCCCTGCCAAGCCTCGAGGAGAATCCCGAGTTGTCCCTCGCAATTAGGCAGGAGTCCTGTCGTCGCTGAACAAACACGTGGGTGGAAGGGCCATCCCCGTCGTAACTCGAGAATATACCCCAGGTTCCCGCCGCAACTCGAGAAAAACCATGAGACTTCCCCCTCGCCGCGAGATGAGGCCCGATTCCCCTGCACTGCGTGCAGAGCAATTCCGTGTTGCACATCACACATGAAAGGAGCCTTGATTTCCTTGATGGCACTCCAGAGAAACCCCAAGAACACTGTTTCAAGGCTAGAGGAATCCTGAGGTCACTGTAGCAACACGAAAGAGCTCCGTGGACCACAAATCAACTCGAGATGAGAGGTTAGTCCCTGGCTTCGACTCCAGAGGAATACCACCTTACCACAAGCACCTCAAGAGGAGGCTTCTCTCAGCTCTAGCTATGTGAGAGGGACCCTGAGTTTGCGGCCTCAAGTGGAATGGAGACCGCGATGCCCTGACTCGAAATAAGGCCGGATATCCCTGCAGTGACTTGAATGCAGGCTCGTCTTGCATCTCCCAAGATGAAAGGATGTCTGAATCCCCTGTGGAGACCACAGAGAAAGACCTAGTTCCCCACCTCATCGCGACCGGAGGCCTCACATCCTTTGAAAACTCCAGAGGTACGCGGAGATCGGTGCCTCCAAAGGAGACGATGCCTGACTCCTCGTGAAACTTGATAGGAGTCCCAGGATTCCTGTGGCACGTGGAAAGGGACCCTTGGTCTCCCGCCTCAGCTGGAGAGGCGTCCCAATTGCCCTGCCAAGCCTCGAGGAGAATCCCAAGGTGTCCCTCGCAACTAGGCAGGAGTCCTGACTTCGCTGAAGAAACACGTGGGTGAAGGGCAATCCCCGTCGTAACTCGAGAATATACCCCAGGTTCCCGCCGCAACTCGAGAAAAACCATGAGACTTCCCCCTCGCCGCGAAATGAGGCCCGATTCCCCTGCACTGCATGCAGAGCAATGCCGTGTTGCACATCAAACAAGAAAGGAGCCTCGATTTCCTTGATGGCACTCCAGAGAAACCCCAAGAACACTGTTTCAAGGCTAGAGGGATCCTGAGGTCACTGTAGCAACCCGAAAGAGCTCCGTGGACCAAAAATCAACTCGAGATGAGAGGTTAGTCCCTGGCTTCGACTCCAGAGGAATACCACCTTACCACAAGCACCTCAAGAGGAGGCTTCTCTCAGCTCTTGGTATGTGAGAGGGACCCTGATTTTGCGGCCTCAAGTGGAATGGAAACCACGATGCCCTGACTCGAAATAAGGCCGGATATCCCTTCAATGACTTGAATGCAGGCTCGTCTTGCATCTCCCAAGATGAAAGGATGTCTGAATCACCTGTGGAGACCACAGAGAAAGACCTAGTTCCCCACCTCATCGCGACGGGAGGCCTCACATCCTTTGAAAACTCCAGAGGTATGCGGAGATCAGTGCCTCCAAAGGAGACGATGCCTGACTCCTCGTGAAACTTGATAGGAGTCCCAGGATTCCTGTGGCACGTGGAAAGGGACCCTTGGTCTCCCGCCTCAGCTGGAGAGGCGTCCCAATTGCCCTGCCAAGCCTCGAGGAGAATCCCGAGTTGTCCCTCACAATTAGGCAGAAGTCCTGTCGTCGCTGAACAAACACGTGGGTGGAAGGGACATCCCCGTCGTAACTCGAGAATATACCCCAGGTTCCTGCCGCAACTCGAGAAAAACAATGACACTTCCCCCTCGCCGCGAGATGAGGCCCGATTCCCCTGCACTGCGTGCAGAGCAATTCCGTGTTGCACATCACACATGAAAGGAGCCTTGATTTCCTTGATGGCACTCCAGAGAAACCCCAAGAACACTGTTTCAAGGCTAGAGGGATCCTGAGGTCACTGGAGCAACACGAAAGAGCTCCGAGGACCAAAAATCAACTCGAGATGAGAGGTTAGTCCCTGGCTTCGACTCCAGAGGAATACCACCTTACCACAAGCACCTCAAGAGAAGGCTTCTCTCAGCTCTAGGTATGTGAGAGTGACCCTGAGTTTGCGGCCTCAAGTGGAATGGACACCGCGATGCCCTGACTCGAAATAAGGCCGGATATCCCTGCAGTGACTTGAATGCAGGCTCGTCTTGCATCTCCCAAGACGAAAGGATGTCTGAATCCCCTGTGGAGACCACAGAGAAAGACCTAGTTCCCCACCTCATCGCGACCGGAGGCCTCACATCCTTTGAAAACTCCAGAGGTACGCGGAGATCAGTGCCTCCAAAGGAGACGATGCCTGACTCCTCGTGAAACTTGATAGGAGTCCCAGGATTCCTGTGGCACGTGGAAGGGACCCTTGGTTTCCCGCCTCAGCTGGAGAGGCGTCCCAATTGCTCTGCCAAGCCTCGAGGAGAATCCCGAGTTGTCCCTCGCAACTAGGCAGGAGTCCTGACGTCGCTGAACAAACACGTGGGAGGAAGGGCCATCCCCGTCGTAACTCGAGAATATACCCCAGGTTCCCGCCGCAACTCGAGAAAAACCATGAGACTTCCCCCTCGCCGCGAGATGAGGCCCGATTCCCCTGCACTGCGTGCAGAGCAATTCCGTGTTGCACATCACACATGAAAGGAGCCTTGATTTCCTTGATGGCACTCCAGAGAAACCCCAAGAACACTGTTTCAAGGCTACAGGGATCCTGAGGTCACTGTAGCAACAGGAAAGAGCTCCGTGGACCAAAAATCAACTCGAGATGAGAGGTTAGTCCCTGGCTTCGACTCCAGAGGAATACCACCTCACCACAAGCACCTCAAGAGGAGGCTTCTCTCAGCTCTAGCTATGTGAGAGGGACCCTGAGTTTGCAGCCTCAAGTGGAATGGACACCGCGATGCCCTGACTCGAAATAAGGCCGGATATCCCTGCAGTGACTTGAATGCAGGCTCGTCTTGCATCTCCCAAGACGAAAGGATGTCTGAATCCCCTGTGGAGACCACAGAGAAAGAACTAGTTCCCCACGTCATCTCGACCGGAGGCCTCACATCCCTTGAAAACTCCAGAGGTACGCTGAGATCAGTGCCTCCAAAGGAGACGATGCCTGACTCCTCGTGAAACTTGATAGGAGTCCCAGGATTCCTGTGGCACGTGGAAAGGGACCCTTGGTCTCCCGCCTCAGCTGGAGAGGCGTCCCAATTGCCCTGCCAAGCCTCGAGGAGAATCCCGAGTTGTCCCTCGCAACTAGGCAGGAGGCCTGCCATCGCTGAACTAACACGTGTGTGGAAGGGCCATCCCCGTCGTAACTCGAGAATATTCCCCAGGTTCCCGCCGCAACTCGAGAAAAACCATGAGACTTCCCCCTCGCCGCGAGATGAGGCCCGATTCCCCTGCACTGCGTGCAGAGCAATTCCGTGTTGCACATCACACATGAAAGGAGCCTTGATTTCCTTGATGGCACTCCAGAGAAACCCCAAGAACACTGTTTCAAGGCTAGTCCTGAGGTCACTGTAGCAACACGAAAGAGCTCCGTGGACCAAAAATCAACTCGAGATGAGAGGTTAGTCCCTGGCTTCGACTCCAGAGGAATACCACCTTACCACAAGCACCTCAAGAGGAGGCTTCTCTTAGCTCTAGGTATGTGAGAGGGACCCTGAGTTTGCGGCCTCAAGTGTAATGGACACCGCGATGCCCTGACTCGAAATAAGGCCGGATATCCCTGCAGTGATTTGAATGCAGGCTCGTCTTGCATCTCCCAAGATGAAAGGATGTCCGAATCCCCTGTGGAGACCACAGAGAAAGACCTAGTTCCCCACCTCATCGCGACTGGAGGCCTCACAACCTTTGAAAACTCCAGAGGTATGCGGAGATCAGTGCCTCCAAAGGAGACGATGCCTGACTCCTCGTGAAACTTGATAGGAGTCCCAGGATCCCTGTGGCACGTGGAAAGGGATCCTTGGTCTCCCGCCTCAGCGGGAGAGTCGTCCCAATTGCCCTGCCAAGCCTCGAGGAGAATCCCGAGTTGTACCTCGCAACTAGGCAGGAGACCTGACGTGGCTGAACAAACACGTGGCTGGAAGGGCCATCCCCGACGTAACTCGAGAATATTCCCCAGGTTCCCGCCGCAACTCGAGAAAAATCATGAGACTTCCACCTCGCCGCGAGATGAGGCCCGATTCCCCTGCACTGCGTGCAGAGCAATTCCGTGTTGCACATCAAACATGAAAGGAGCCTTGATTTCCTTGATGGCACTTCAGAGAAACCCCAAGAACACTGTTTCAAGGCTAGAGGGATCATGAGGTCACTGTAGCAAAACGAAAGAGCTCCGTAGGCCAAAAATCAACTCGAGATGAGAGGTTAGTCCCTGGCTTCGACTCCAGAGGAATACCACCTTACCACAAGCACCTCAAGAGGAGGCTTCTCTCAGCTCTAGGTATGTGAGAGGGACCCTGAGTTTGCGGCCTCAAGTGGAATGGACACCGCGATGCCCTGACGCGAAATAAGGCCGGATATCCCTGCAGTGACTTGAATGCAGGCTCGTCTTGCATCTCCCAAGACGAAAGGATGTCTGAATCCCCTGTGGAGACCACAGAGAAAGACCTAGTTCCCCACCTCATCACGACCTGAGGCCTCACATGCCTTGAAAACTCCAGAGGTACGCGGAGATCAGTGCCTCCAAAGGAGACGATGCCTGACTCCTCGTGAAACTTGATAGGAGTCCCAGGATTCCTGTGGCACGTGGAAAGGGACCGTTGGTCGCCCGCCTCAGCTGGAGAGGCGTCCCAATTGCCCTGCCAAGCCTCGAGGACAATACCGAGTTGTCCCTCGCAACTAGGCAGGAGTCCTGCCATCGCTGAACTAACACGTGTGTGGAAGGGCCATCCCCGTCTTAACTCCAGAATATACCCCAGGTTCCCGCCGCAACTCGAGAAAAACCATGAGACTTCCCCCTCGCCACGAGATGAGGCCCGATTCCCCTGCACTGCGTGCAGAGCAATTCCGTGTTGCACATCACACATGAAAGGAGCCTTGATTTCCTTGATGGCACTCCAGAGAAACCCCAAGAACACTGTTTCAAGGCTAGAGGGATCCTGAGGTCACTGTAGCAACACGAAAGAGCTCCGTGGACCAAAAATCAACTCGAGATGAGAGGTTAGTCCCTGGCTTCGACTCCAGAGGAATACCACCTTACCACAAGCACCTCAAGAGGAGGCTTCTCTCAGCTCTAGCTGTGTGAGAGGGACCCTGATTTTGCGGCCTCAAGTGGAATGGAAACCGCGATGCCCTGACTCGAAATAAGGCCGAATATCCCTGCAGTGACTTGAATGCAGGCTCGTCTTGCATCTCCCAAGACGAAAGGATGTCTGAATCCCCTGTGGAGACCACAGAGAAAGACCTAGTTCCCCTCCTCATGGCGACCGGAGGCCTCACATCCATTGAAAACTCCAGAGGTATGGGGAGATCAGTGCCTCCAAAGGAGACGATGCCTGACTCCTCGTGAAACTTGATAGGAGTCCCAGGATTCCTGTGGCACTTGGAAAGTGACCCTTGGTCTCCCGCCTCAGCTGGAGAGGCGTCCCAATTGCCCTGCCAAGCCTCGAGGAGAATCCCGAGTTGTCCCTCGCAACTAGGCAGGAGTCCTGCCGTCGCTGAAGAAACACGTGGGTGGAAGGGCCATCCCCGTCGTAACTCGAGAATATACCCCAGGTTCCCGCCGCAACTCGAGAAAAACCATGAGACTTCCCCCTCGCCGCGAGATGAGGCCCGATTCCCCTGCACTGCGTGCAGAGCAATTCCGTGTTGCACATCACACATGAAAGGAGCCTTGATTTCTTTGATGGCACTCCAGAGAAACCCCAAGAACACTGTTTCAAGGCGAGAGGGATCCTGAGGTCACTGTAGCAACACGAAAGAGCTCCGTGGACCAAAAATCAACTCGAGATGAGAGGTTAGTCCCTGGCTTCGACTCCAGAGGAATACCACCTTACCACAAGCACCTCAAGAGGAGGCTTCTCTCAGCTCTAGGTATGTGAGAGGGACCCTGAGTTTGCGGCCTCAAGTGGAATGGACACCGCGATGCTCTGGCTCGAAATAAGGCCGCATATCCCTGCAGTGACTTGAATGCAGGCTCGTCTTGCATCTCCCAAGACGAAAGGATGTCTGAATCACCTGTGTAGACCACAGAGAAAGACCTAGTTCCCCATCTCATCGCGACCGGAGGCCTCACATCCTTTGAAAACTCCAGAGGTACGCGGAGATCAGTGCCTCCAAAGGAGACGATGCCTGACTCCTCGTGAAACTTGATAGGATTCCCAGGATTCCTGTGGCACGTGGAAAGGGACACTTGGTGTCCCGCCTCAGCTGGAGAGGCGTCCCAATTGCCCTGCCAAGCCTCGAGGAGAATCGCGAGTTGTCCCTCGCAACTAGGCAGGAGTCCTGACGTCACTGAAAAAACACGTGTGTGGAAGGGCCATCCCCGTCGTAACTCGAGAATATTCCCCAGGTTCCCCACGCAACTCGAGAAAAACCATGAGACTTCCCCCTCGCCGCGAGATGAGGCCCGATTCCCCTGCACTGCGTGCAGAGCAATTCCGTGTTGCACATCACACATGAAAGGAGCCTTGATTTCCTTGATGGCACTCCAGAAAAACCCCAAGAACACTGTTTCAAGGCTAGAGGGATCCCGAGGTCACTGTAGCAACACGAAAGAGCTCCGTGGACGAAAAATCAACTCGAGATGAGAGGTTGGTCCCTGGCTTCGACTCCAGAGGAATACCACCTTACCACAAGCACCTCAAGAGGAGGCTTCTCTCAGCTCTAGCTATGTGAGAGGGACCCTGAGTTTGAGGCCTCAAGTGGAATGGACACCGCGATGCCCTGACTCGAAATAAGGCCGGATATCCCTGCAGTGACTTGAATGCAGGCTCCTCTTGCATCTCCCAAGAAGAAAGGATGTCTGAATCCCCTGTGGAGACCACAGAGAAATACCTACTTCCCCACCTCATAGCGACCGGAGGCCTCACATCCTTTAAAAACTCCAGAGGTACGCGGAGATCAGTGCCTCCAAAGGAGACGATGCCTGACTCCTCGTGAATCTTGATAGGAGTCCCAGGATTCCTGTGGCACGTGGAAAGGGACCCTTGGTCTCCCGCCTCAGCTGGAGAGGCGTCCCAATTGCCCTGCCAAGCCTCGAGGAGAATCCCGAGTTGTCCCTCGCAATTAGGCAGGAGTCCTGTCGTCGCTGAACAAACACGTGGGTGGAAGGGCCATCCCCGTCGTAACTCGAGAATATACCCCAGGTTCCCGCCGCAACTCGAGAAAAACCATGAGACTTCCCCCTCGCCGCGAGATGAGGCCCGATTCCCCTGCACTGCGTGCAGAGCAATTCCGTGTTGCACATCACACATGAAAGTAGCCTTGATTTCCTTGATGGCACTCCAGAGAAACCCCAAGAACACTGTTTCAAGGCTAGAGGGATCCTCAGGTCACTGTAGCAACACGAAAGAGCTCCGTGGACCACAAATCAACTCGAGATGAGAGGTTAGTCCCTGGCTTTGACTCCAGAGGAATACCACCTTACCACAAGCACCTCAAGAGGAGGCTTCTCTCAGCTCTAGCTATGTGAGAGGGACCCTGAGTTTGCGGCCTCAAGTGGAATGGAGACCGCGATGCCCTGACTCGAAATAAGGCCGGATATCCCTGCAGTGACTTGAATGCAGGCTCGTCTTGCATCTCCCAAGATGAAAGGATGTCTGAATCCCCTGTGGAGACCACAGAGAAAGACCTAGTTCCCCACCTCATCGCGACCGGAGGCCTCACATCCTTTGAAAACTCCAGAGGTACGCGGAGATCGGTGCCTCCAAAGGAGACGATGCCTGACTCCTCGTGAAACTTGATAGGAGTCCCAGGATTCCTGTGGCACGTGGAAAGGGACCCTTGGTCTCCCGCCTCAGCTGGAGAGGCGTCCCAATTGCCCTGCCAAGCCTCGAGGAGAATCCCAAGGTGTCCCTCGCAACTAGGCAGGAGTCCTGACTTCGCTGAAGAAACACGTGGGTGAAGGGCAATCCCCGTCGTAACTCGAGAATATACCCCAGGTTCCCGCCGCAACTCGAGAAAAACCATGAGACTTCCCCCTCGCCGCGAAATGAGGCCCGATTCCCCTGCACTGCATGCAGAGCAATGCCGTGTTGCACATCAAACAAGAAAGGAGCCTCGATTTCCTTGATGGCACTCCAGAGAAACCCCAAGAACACTGTTTCAAGGCTAGAGGGATCCTGAGGTCACTGTAGCAACCCGAAAGAGCTCCGTGGACCAAAAATCAACTCGAGATGAGAGGTTAGTCCCTGGCTTCGACTCCAGAGGAATACCACCTTACCACAAGCACCTCAAGAGGAGGCTTCTCTCAGCTCTTGGTATGTGAGAGGGACCCTGATTTTGCGGCCTCAAGTGGAATGGAAACCACGATGCCCTGACTCGAAATAAGGCCGGATATCCCTTCAATGACTTGAATGCAGGCTCGTCTTGCATCTCCCAAGATGAAAGGATGTCTGAATCCCCTGTGGAGACCACAGAGAAAGACCTAGTTCCCCACCTCATCGCGACGGGAGGCCTCACATCCTTTGAAAACTCCAGAGGTATGCGGAGATCAGTGCCTCCAAAGGAGACGATGCCTGACTCCTCGTGAAACTTGATAGGAGTCCCAGGATTCCTGTGGCACGTGGAAAGGGACCCTTGGTCTCCCGCCTCAGCTGGAAAGGCGTCCCAATTGCCCTGCCAAGCCTCGAGGAGAATCCCGAGTTGTCCCTCACAATTAGGCAGAAGTCCTGTCGTCGCTGAACAAACACGTGGGTGGAAGGGACATCCCCGTCGTAACTCGAGAATATACCCCAGGTTCCCGCCGCAACTCGAGAAAAACAATGACACTTCCCCCTCGCCGCGAGATGAGGCCCGATTCCCCTGCACTGCGTGCAGAGCAATTCCGTGTTGCACATCACACATGAAAGGAGCCTTGATTTCCTTGATGGCACTCCAGAGAAACCCCAAGAACACTGTTTCAAGGCTAGAGGGATCCTGAGGTCACTGTAGCAACACGAAAGAGCTCCGTGGACCAAAAATCAACTCGAGATGAGAGGTTAGTCCCTGGCTTCGACTCCAGAGGAATACCACCTTACCACAAGCACCTCAAGAGAAGGCTTCTCTCAGCTCTAGGTATGTGAGAGGGACCCTGAGTTTGCGGCCTCAAGTGGAATGGACACCGCGATGCCCTGACTCGAAATAAGGCCGGATATCCCTGCAGTGACTTGAATGCAGGCTCGTCTTGCATCTCCCAAGACGAAAGGATGTCTGAATCCCCTGTGGAGACCACAGAGAAAGACCTAGTTCCCCATCTCATCGCGACCGGAGGCCTCACATCCTTTGAAAACTCCAGAGGTACGCGGAGATCAGTGTCTCCAAAGGAGACGATGCCTGACTCCTCGTGAAACTTGATAGGAGTCCCAGGATTCCTGTGGCACGTGGAAAGGGACCCTTGGTTTCCCGCCTCAGCTGGAGAGGCGTCCCAATTGCTCTGCCAAGCCTCGAGGAGAATCCCGAGTTGTCCCTCGCAACTAGGCAGGAGTCCTGACGTCGCTGAACAAACACGTGTGTGGAAGGGCCATCCCCGTCGTAACTCGAGAATATACCCCAGGTTCCCGCCGCAACTCGATAAAAACCATGAGACTTCCCCCTCGCCGCGAGATGAGGCCCGATTCCCCTGCACTGCGTGCAGAGCAATTCCGTGTTGCACATCACACATGAAAGGAGCCTTGATTTCCTTGATGGCACTCCAGAGAAACCCCAAGAACACTGTTTCAAGGCTACAGGGATCCTGAGGTCACTGTAGCAACACGAAAGAGCTCCGTGGACCAAAGATCAACTCGAGATGAGAGGTTAGTCCCTGGCTTCGACTCCAGAGGAATACCACCTTACCACAAGCACCTCAAGAGGAGGCTTCTCTCAGCTCTAGCTATGTGAGAGGGACCCTGAGTTTGCGGCCTCAAGTGGAATGGACACCGCGATGCCCTGACGCGAAATAAGGCCGGATATCCCTGCAGTGACTTGAATGCAGGCTCGTCTTGCATCTCCCAAGACGAAAGGATGTCTGAATCCCCTGTGGAGACCACAGAGAAAGAACTAGTTCCCCACGTCATCTCGACCGGAGGCCTCACATCCCTTGAAAATTCCAGAGGTACGCTGAGATCAGTGCCTCCAAAGGAGACGATGCCTGACTCCTCGTGAAACTTGATAGGAGTCCCAGGATTCCTGTGGCAGGTGGAAAGGGACCCTTGGTCTCCCGCCTCAGCTGGAGAGGCGTCCCAATTGCCCTGCCACGCCTCGAGGAGAATCCCGAGTTGTCCCTCACAACTAGGCAGGAGTCCTGCCATCGCTGAACTAACACGTGTGTGGAAGGGCCATCCCCATCGTAACTCGAGAATACACCCCAGGTTCCCGCCGCAACTCGAGAAAAACCATGAGACTTCCCCCTCGCCGTGAGTTGAGACCCGATTCCCCTGCACTGCGTGCAGAGCAATTCCGTATTGCACATCACACATGAAAGGAGCCTTGATTTCCTTGATGGCACTCCAGAGAAACCCCAAGAACACTGTTTCAAGGCTAGAGGGATCCTCAGGTCACTGTAGCAACACGAAAGAGCTCCGTGGACCAAAAATCAACTCGAGATGAGAGGTTAGTCCCTGGCTTCGACTCCAGAGGAATACCACCTTACCACAAGCACCTCAAGAGGAGGCTTCTCTCAGCTCTAGGTATGTGAGAGGGACCCTGATTTTGCGGCCTCAAGTGGAATGGAAACCGTGATGCCCTGACTCGAAATAAGGCCGGATATCCCTGCAGTGACTTGAATGCAAGCTCGTCTTGCATCTCCCAAGATGAAAGGATGTCTGAATCCACTGTGGAGACCACAGAGAAAGACCTAGTTCCCCACCTCATCGCGACCGGAGGCCTCACATCCTTTGAAAACTCCAGAGGTATGCGGAGATCAGTGCCTCCAAAGGAGACAATGCCAGACTCCTCGTGAAACTTGATAGGAGTCCCAGGATTCCTGTGGCACGTGGAAAGGGACCCTTGGTCTCCCGCCTCAGCTGGAGAGGCGTCCCAATTGCCCTGCCAAGCCTCGAGGAGATTCCCGAGTTGTTCCTCGTAATTAGGCAGGAGTCCTGTCGTCGCTGAACAAACACGTGGGTGGAAGGGCCATCCCCGTCGTAACTCGAGAATATACCCCAGGTTCCCGCCGCAACTCGAGAAAAACAATGACACTTCCCCCTCGCCGCGATATGAGGCCCGATTCCCCTGCACTGCGTGCAGAGCAATTCCGTGTTGCACATCACACATGAAAGGAGCCTTGATTTCCTTGATGGCACTCCAGAGAAACCCCAAGAACACTGTTTCAAGGCTAGAGGGATCCTCAGGTCACTGTAGCAACACGAAAGAGCTCCGTGGACCACAAATCAACTCGAGATGAGAGGTTAGTCCCTGGCTTCGACTCCAGAGGAATACCACCTTACCACAAGCACCTCAAGAGGAGGCTTCTCTCAGCTCTAGCTATGTGAGAGGGACCCTGAGTTTGCGGCCTCAAGTGGAATGGACACCGCGATGCCCTGACTCGAAATAAGGCCGGATATCCCTGCAGTGACTTGAATGCAGGCTCGTCTTGCATCTCCCAAGACGAAAGGATGTCTGAATCCCCTGTGGAGACCACAGAGAAAGAACTAGTTCCCCACGTCATCTCGACCGGAGGCCTCACATCCCTTGAAAATTCCAGAGGTACGCTGAGATCAGTGCCTCCAAAGGAGACGATGCCTGACTCCTCGTGAAACTTGATAGGAGTCCCAGGATTCCTGTGGCACGTGGAAAGGGACCCTTGGTCTCCCGCCTCAGCTGGAGAGGCGTCCCAATTGCCCTGCCACGCCTCGAGGAGAATCCCGAGTTGTCCCTCACAACTAGGCAGGAGTCCTGCCATCGCTGAACTAACACGTGTGTGGAAGGGCCATCCCCATCGTAACTCGAGAATACACCCCAGGTTCCCGCCGCAACTCGAGAAAAACCATGAGACTTCCCCCTCGCCGTGAGTTGAGACCCGATTCCCCTGCACTGCGTGCAGAGCAATTCCGTATTGCACATCACACATGAAAGGAGCCTTGATTTCCTTGATGGCACTCCAGAGAAACCCCAAGAACACTGTTTCAAGGCTAGAGGGATCCTCAGGTCACTGTAGCAACACGAAAGAGCTCCGTGGACCAAAAATCAACTCGAGATGAGAGGTTAGTCCCTGGCTTCGACTCCAGAGGAATACCACCTTACCACAAGCACCTCAAGAGGAGGCTTCTCTCAGCTCTAGGTATGTGAGAGGGACCCTGATTTTGCGGCCTCAAGTGGAATGGAAACCGTGATGCCCTGACTCGAAATAAGGCCGGATATCCCTGCAGTGACTTGAATGCAAGCTCGTCTTGCATCTCCCAAGATGAAAGGATGTCTGAATCCACTGTGGAGACCACAGAGAAAGACCTAGTTCCCCACCTCATCGCGACCGGAGGCCTCACATCCTTTGAAAACTCCAGAGGTATGCGGAGATCAGTGCCTCCAAAGGAGACAATGCCAGACTCCTCGTGAAACTTGATAGGAGTCCCAGGATTCCTGTGGCACGTGGAAAGGGACCCTTGGTCTCCCGCCTCAGCTGGAGAGGCGTCCCAATTGCCCTGCCAAGCCTCGAGGAGATTCCCGAGTTGTTCCTCGTAATTAGGCAGGAGTCCTGTCGTCGCTGAACAAACACGTGGGTGGAAGGGCCATCCCCGTCGTAACTCGAGAATATACCCCAGGTTCCCGCCGCAACTCGAGAAAAACAATGACACTTCCCCCTCGCCGCGATATGAGGCCCGATTCCCCTGCACTGCGTGCAGAGCAATTCCGTGTTGCACATCACACATGAAAGGAGCCTTGATTTCCTTGATGGCACTCCAGAGAAACCCCAAGAACACTGTTTCAAGGCTAGAGGGATCCTCAGGTCACTGTAGCAACACGAAAGAGCTCCGTGGACCACAAATCAACTCGAGATGAGAGGTTAGTCCCTGGCTTCGACTCCAGAGGAATACCACCTTACCACAAGCACCTCAAGAGGAGGCTTCTCTCAGCTCTAGCTATGTGAGAGGGACCCTGAGTTTGCGGCCTCAAGTGGAATGGACACCGCGATGCCCTGACTCGAAATAAGGCCGGATATCCCTGCAGTGACTTGAATGCAGGCTCGTCTTGCATCTCCCAAGATGAAAGGATGTCTGAATCCCCTGTGGAGACCACAGAGAAAGACCTAGTTCCCCACCTCATCGCGACCGGAGGCCTCACATCCTTTGAAAACTCCAGAGGTACGCGGAGATCAGTGCCTCCAAAGGAGACGATGCCTGACTCCTCGTGAAACTTGATAGGAGTCCCAGGATTCCTGTGGCACGTGGAAAGGGACCCTTGGTCTCCCGCCTCAGCTGGAGAGGCGTCCCAATTGCCCTGCCAAGCCTCGAGGAGAATCCCGAGGTGTCCCTCGCAACTAGGCAGGAGTCCTGACTTCGCTGAAGAAACACGTGGGTGAAGGGCAATCCCCGTCGTAACTCGAGAATATACCCCAGGTTCCCGCCGCAACTCGAGAAAAACCATGAGACTTCCCCCTCGCCGCGAAATGAGGCCCGATTCCCCTGCACTGCAGGCAGAGCAATGCCGTGTTGCACATCAAACAAGAAAGGAGCCTCGATTTCCTTGATGGCACTCCAGAGAAACCCCAAGAACACTGTTTCAAGGCTAGAGGGATCCTGAGGTCACTGTAGCAACCCGAAAGAGCTCCGTGGACCAAAAATCAACTCGAGATGAGAGGTTAGTCCCTGGCTTCGACTCCAGAGGAATACCACCTTACCACAAGCACCTCAAGAGGAGGCTTCTCTCAGCTCTAGGTATGTGAGAGGGACCCTGATTTTGCGGCCTCAAGTGGAATGGAGACCGCGATGCCCTGACTCGAAATAAGGCCGGATATCCCTTCAGTGACTTGAATGCAGGCTCGTCTTGCATCTCCCAAGATGAAAGGATGTCTGAATCCCCTGTGGAGACCACAGAGAAAGACCTAGTTCCCCAAATCATCGCGACGGGAGGCCTCACATCCTTTGAAAACTCCAGAGGTACGCGGAGATCAGTGCCTCCAAAGGAGACGATGCCTGACTCCTCGTGAAACTTGATAGGAGTCCCAGGATTCCTGTGGCACGTGGAAAGGGACCCTTGGTCTCCCGCCTCAGCTGGAGAGGCGTCCCAATTGCCCTGCCAAGCCTCGAGGAGAATCCCGAGTTGTCCCTCACAATTAGGCAGGAGTCCTGTCGTCGCTGAACAAACACGTGGGTGGAAGGGCCATCCCCGTCGTAACTCGAGAATATACCCCAGGTTCCCGCCGCAACTCGAGAAAAACAATGACACTTCCCCCTCGCCGCGATATGAGGCCCGATTCCCCTGCACTGCGTGCAGAGCAATTCCGTGTTGCACATCACACATGAAAGGAGCCTTGATTTCCTTGATGGCACTCCAGAGAAACCCCAAGAACACTGTTTCAAGGCTAGAGGGATCCTGAGGTCACTGTAGCAACACGAAAGAGCTCCGTGGACCAAAAATCAACTCGAGATGAGAGGTTAGTCCCTGGCTTCGACTCCAGAGGAATACCACCTTACCACAAGCACCTCAAGAGAAGGCTTCTCTCAGCTCTAGGTATGTGAGAGGGACCCTGAGTTTGCGGCCTCAAGTGGAATGGACACCGCGATGCCCTGACTCGAAATAAGGCCGGATATCCCTGCAGTGACTTGAATGCAGGCTCGTCTTGCATCTCCCAAGACGAAAGGATGTCTGAATCCCCTGTGGAGACCACAGAGAAAGACCTAGTTCCCCACCTCATCGCGACCGGAGGCCTCACATCCTTTGAAAACTCCAGAGGTACGCGGAGATCAGTGCCTCCAAAGGAGACGATGCCTGACTCCTCGTGAAACTTGATAGGAGTCCCAGGATTCCTGTGGCACGTGGAAAGGGACCCTTGGTTTCCCGCCTCAGCTGGAGACGCGTCCCAATTGCTCTGCCAAGCCTCGAGGAGAATCCCGAGTTGTCCCTCGCAACTAGGCAGGAGTCCTGACGTCGCTGAACAAACACGTGTGTGGAAGGGCCATCCCCGTCGTAACTCGAGAATATACCCCAGGTTCCCGCCGCAACTCGAGAAAAACCATGAGACTTCCCCCTCGCCGCGAGATGAGGCCCGATTCCCCTGCACTGCGTGCAGAGCAATTCCGTGTTGCACATCACACATGAAAGGAGCCTTGATTTCCTTGATGGCACTCCAGAGAAACCCCAAGAACACTGTTTCAAGGCTACAGGGATCCTGAGGTCACTGTAGCAACACGAAAGAGCTCCGTGGACCAAAAATCAACTCGAGATGAGAGGTTAGTCCCTGGCTTCGACTCCAGAGGAATACCACCTTACCACAAGCACCTCAAGAGGAGGCTTCTCTCAGCTCTAGCTATGTGAGAGGGACCCTGAGTTTGCGGCCTCAAGTGGAATGGACACCGCGATGCCCTGACTCGAAATAAGGCCGGATATCCCTGCAGTGACTTGAATGCAGGCTCGTCTTGCATCTCCCAAGACGAAAGGATGTCTGAATCCCCTGTGGAGACCACAGAGAAAGAACTAGTTCCCCACGTCATCTCGACCGGAGGCCTCACATCCCTTGAAAACTCCAGAGGTACGCGGAGATCAGTGCCTCCAAAGGAGACGATGCCTGACTCCTCGTGAAACTTGATAGGAGTCCCAGGATTCCTGTGGCACGTGGAAAGGGACCCTTGGTCTCCCGCCTCAGGTGAAGAGGCGTCCCAATTGCCCTGCAAAGCCTCGAGGAGAATCCCGAGTTGTCCCTCGCAACTAGGCAGGAGTCCTGACTTCGCTGAAGAAACACGTGGGTGAAGGGCAATTCCCGTCGTAACTCGAGAATATACCCCAGGTTCCCGCCGCAACTCGAGAAAAACCATGAGACTTCCCCCTCGCCGCGAAATGAGGCCCGATTCCCCTGCACTGCATGCAGAGCAATGCCGTGTTGCACATCAAACAAGAAAGGAGCCTCGATTTCCTTGATGGCACTCCAGAGAAACCCCAAGAACACTGTTTCAAGGCTAGAGGGATCCTGAGGTCACTGTAGCAACCCGAAAGAGCTCCGTGGACCAAAAATCAACTCGAGATGAGAGGTTAGTCCCTGGCTTCGACTCCAGAGGAATACCACCTTACCACAAGCACCTCAAGAGGAGGCTTCTCTCAGCTCTTGGTATGTGAGAGGGACCCTGATTTTGCGGCCTCAAGTGGAATGGAGACCGCGATGCCCTGACTCGAAATAAGGCCGGATATCCCTGCAGTGACTTGAATGCAGGCTCGTCTTGCATCTCCCAAGATGAAAGGATGTCTGAATCCCCTGTGGAGACCACAGAGAAAGACCTAGTTCCCCAAATCATCGCGACGGGAGGCCTCACATCCTTTGAAAACTCCAGAGGTACGCGGAGATCAGTGCCTCCAAAGGAGACGATGCCTGATTCCTCGTGAAACTTGATAGGAGTCCCAGGATTCCTGTGGCACGTGGAAAGGGACCCTTGGTCTCCCGCCTCAGCTGGAGAGGCGTCCCAATTGCCCTGCCAAGCCTCGAGGAGAATCCCGAGTTGTCCCTCACAATTAGGCAGGAGTCCTGTCGTCGCTGAACAAACACGTGGGTGGAAGGGACATCCCCGTCGTAACTCGAGAATATACCCCAGGTTCCCGCCGCAACTCGAGAAAAACAATGACACTTCCCCCTCGCCGCGATATGAGGCCCGATTCCCCTGCACTGCGTGCAGAGCAATTCCGTGTTGCACATCACACATGAAAGGAGCCTTGATTTCCTTGATGGCACTCCAGAGAAACCCCAAGAACACTGTTTCAAGGCTAGAGGGATCCTGAGGTCACTGTAGCAACACGAAAGAGCTCCGTGGACCAAAAATCAACTCGAGATGAGAGGTTAGTCCCTGGCTTCGACTCCAGAGGAATACCACCTTACCACAAGCACCTCAAGAGAAGGCTTCTCTCAGCTCTAGGTATGTGAGAGGGACCCTGAGTTTGCGGCCTCAAGTGGAATGGACACCGCGATGCCCTGACTCGAAATAAGGCCGGATATCCCTGCAGTGACTTGAATGCAGGCTCGTCTTGCATCTCCCAAGACGAAAGGATGTCTGAATCCCCTGTGGAGACCACAGAGAAAGACCTAGTTCCCCACCTCATCGCGACCGGAGGCCTCACATCCTTTGAAAACTCCAGAGGTACGCGGAGATCAGTGCCTCCAAAGGAGACGATGCCTGACTCCTCGTGAAACTTGATAGGAGTCCCAGGATTCCTGTGGCACGTGGAAAGGGACCCTTGGTTTCCCGCCTCAGCTGGAGAGGCGTCCCAATTGCCCTGCCAAGCCTCGAGGATAATCCCGAGTTGTCCCTCGCAACTAGGCAGGAGTCCTGACGTCGCTGAACAAACACGTGTGTGGAAGGGCCATCCCCGTCGTAACTCGAGAATATACCCCAGGTTCCCGCCGCAACTCGAGAAAAACCATGAGACTTCCCCCTCGCCGCGAGATGAGGCCCGATTCCCCTGCACTGCGTGCAGAGCAATTCCGTGTTGCACATCACACATGAAAGGAGCCTTGATTTCCTTGATGGCACTCCAGAGAAACCCCAAGAACACTGTTTCAAGGCTAGAGGGATCCTGAGGTCACTGTAGCAACACGAAAGAGCTCCGTGGACCAAAAATCAACTCGAGATGAGAGGTTAGTCCCTGGCTTCGACTCCAGAGGAATACCACCTTACCACAAGCACCTCAAGAGGAGGCTTCTCTCAGCTCTAGCTATGTGAGAGGGACCCTGAGTTTGCGGCCTCAAGTGGAATGGACACCGCGATGCCCTGACTCGAAATAAGGCCGGATATCTCTGCAGTGACTTGAATGCAGGCTCGTCTTGCATCTCCCAAGACGAAAGGATGTCTGAATCCCCTGTGGAGACCACAGAGAAAGAACTAGTTCCCCACGTCATCTCGACCGGAGGCCTCACATCCCTTGAAAACTCCAGAGGTACGCGGAGATCAGTGCCTCCAAAGGAGACGATGCCTGACTCCTCGTGAAACTTGATAGGAGTCCCAGGATTCCTGTGGCACGTGGAAAGGGACCCTTGGTCTCCCGCCTCAGCTGGAGAGGCGTCCCAATTGCCCTGCCAAGCCTCGAGGAGAATCCCGAGTTGTCCCTCGCAACTAGGCAGGAGTCCTGCCATCGCTGAACTAACACGTGTGTGGAAGGGCCATCCCCATCGTAACTCGAGAATATACCCCAGGTTCCCGCCGCAACTCGAGAAAAACCATGAGACTTCCCCCTCGCCGTGAGTTGAGACCCGATTCCCCTGCACTGCGTGCAGAGCAATTCCGTATTGCACATCACACATGAAAGGAGCCTTGATTTCCTTGATGGCACTCCAGAGAAACCCCAAGAACACTGTTTCAAGGCTAGAGGGATCCTGAGGTCACTGTAGCAACAGGAAAGAGCTCCGTGGACCAAAAATCAACTCGAGATGAGAGGTTAGTCCCTGGCTTCGACTCCAGAGGAATACCACCTTACCACAAGCACCTCAAGAGGAGGCTTTTCTCAGCTCTAGGTATGTGAGAGGGACCCTGATTTTGCGGCCTCAAGTAGAATGGAAACCGCGATGCCCTGACTCGAAATAAGGCCGGATATCCCTGCAGTGACTTGAATGCAAGCTCGTCTTGCATCTCCCAAGATGAAAGGATGTCTGAATCCCCTGTGGAGACCACAGAGAAAGACCTAGTTCCCCACCTCATCGCGACCGGAGGCCTCACATCCTTTGAAAACTCCAGAGGTATGCGGAGATCAGTGCCTCCAAAGGAGACGATGCCAGACTCCTCGTGAAACTTGATAGGAGTCCCAGGATTCCTGTAGCACGTGGAAAGGGACACTTGGTCTCCCGCCTCAGCTGGAGAGGCGTCCCAATTGCCCTGCCAAGCCTCGAGGAGATTCCCGAGTTGTCCCTTGCAATTAGGAAGGAGTCCTGTCGTCGCTGAACAAACACGTGGGTGGAAGGGCCATCCCCGTCGTAACTCGAGAATATACCCCAGGTTCCCGCCGCAACTCGAGAAAAACAATGACACTTCCCCCTCGCCGCGATATGAGGCCCGATTCCCCTGCACTGCGTGCAGAGCAATTCCGTGTTGCACATCACACATGAAAGGAGCCTTGATTTCCTTGATGGCACTCCAGAGAAACCCCAAGAACACTGTTTCAAGGCTAGAGGGATCCTGAGGTCACTGTAGCAACACGAAAGAGCTCCGTGGACCAAAAATCAACTCGAGATGAGAGGTTAGTCCCTGGCTTCGACTCCAGAGGAATACCACCTTACCACAAGCACCTCAAGAGGAGGCTTCTCTCAGCTCTAGCTATGTGAGAGGGACCCTGAGTTTGCGGCCTCAAGTGGAATGGACACCGCGATGCCCTGACTCGAAATAAGGCCGGATATCCCTGCAGTGACTTGAATGCAGGCTCGTCTTGCATCTCCCAAGACGAAAGGATGTCTGAATCCCCTGTGGAGACCACAGAGAAAGAACTAGTTCCCCACGTCATCTCGACCGGAGGCCTCACATCCCTTGAAAACTCCAGAGGTACGCGGAGATCAGTGCCTCCAAAGGAGACGATGCCTGACTCCTCGTGAAACTTGATAGGAGTCCCAGGATTCCTGTGGCACGTGGAAAGGGACCCTTGGTCTCCCGCCTCAGGTGGAGAGGCGTCCCAATTGCCCTGCAAAGCCTCGAGGAGAATCCCGAGTTGTCCCTCGCAACTAGGCAGGAGTCCTGACTTCGCTGAAGAAACACGTGGGTGAAGGGCAATCCCCGTCGTAACTCGAGAATATACCCCAGGTTCCCGCCGCAACTCGAGAAAAACCATGAGACTTCCCCCTCGCCGCGAAATGAGGCCCGATTCCCCTGCACTGCATGCAGAGCAATGCCGTGTTGCACATCAAACAAGAAAGGAGCCTCGATTTCCTTGATGGCACTCCAGAGAAACCCCAAGAACACTGTTTCAAGGCTAGAGGGATCCTGAGGTCACTGTAGCAACCCGAAAGAGCTCCGTGGACCAAAAATCAACTCGAGATGAGAGGTTAGTCCCTGGCTTCGACTCCAGAGGAATACCACCTTACCACAAGCACCTCAAGAGGAGGCTTCTCTCAGCTCTAGCTATGTGCTGAGTTTGCGGCCTCAAGTGGAATGGACACCGCGATGCCCTGACTCGAAATAAGGCCGGATATCCCTGCAGTGACTTGAATGCAGGCTCGTCTTGCATCTCCCAAGACGAAAGGATGTCTGAATCCCCTGTGGAGACCACAGAGAAAGAACTAGTTCCCCACGTCATCTCGACCGGAGGCCTCACATCCCTTGAAAACTCCAGAGGTACGCGGAGATCAGTGCCTCCAAAGGAGACGATGCCTGACTCCTCGTGAAACTTGATAGGAGTCCCAGGATTCCTGTGGCACGTGGAAAGGGACCCTTGGTCTCCCGCCTCAGCTGAAGAGGCGTCCCAATTGCCCTGCCAAGCCTCGAGGAGAATCCCGAGTTGTCCCTCGCAACTAGGCAGGAGTCCTGCCATCGCTGAACTAACACGTGTGTGGAAGGGCCATCCCCATCGTAACTCGAGAATATACCCCAGGTTCCCGCCGCAACTCGAGAAAAACCATGAGACTTCCCCCTCGCCGTGAGTTGAGACCCGATTCCCCTGCACTGCGTGCAGAGCAATTCCGTATTGCACATCACACATGAAAGGAGCCTTGATTTCCTTGATGGCACTCCAGAGAAACCCCAAGAACACTGTTTCAAGGCTAGAGGGATCCTGAGGTCACTGTAGCAACAGGAAAGAGCTCCGTGGACCAAAAATCAACTCGAGATGAGAGGTTAGTCCCTGGCTTCGACTCCAGAGGAATACCACCTTACCACAAGCACCTCAAGAGGAGGCTTTTCTCAGCTCTAGGTATGTGAGAGGGACCCTGATTTTGCGGCCTCAAGTAGAATGGAAACCGCGATGCCCTGACTCGAAATAAGGCCGGATATCCCTGCAGTGACTTGAATGCAAGCTCGTCTTGCATCTCCCAAGATGAAAGGATGTCTGAATCCCCTGTGGAGACCACAGAGAAAGACCTAGTTCCCCACCTCATCGCGACCGGAGGCCTCACATCCTTTGAAAACTCCAGAGGTATGCGGAGATCAGTGCCTCCAAAGGAGACGATGCCAGACTCCTCGTGAAACTTGATAGGAGTCCCAGGATTCCTGTAGCACGTGGAAAGGGACACTTGGTCTCCCGCCTCAGCTGGAGAGGCGTCCCAATTGCCCTGCCAAGCCTCGAGGAGATTCCCGAGTTGTCCCTTGCAATTAGGAAGGAGTCCTGTCGTCGCTGAACAAACACGTGGGTGGAAGGGCCATCCCCGTCGTAACTCGAGAATATACCCCAGGTTCCCGCCGCAACTCGAGAAAAACAATGACACTTCCCCCTCGCCGCGATATGAGGCCCGATTCCCCTGCCCTGCATGCAGAGCAATTCCGTGTTGCACATCACACATGAAAGGAGCCTTGATTTCCTTGATGGCACTCCAGAGAAACCCCAAGAACACTGTTTCAAGGCTAGAGGGATCCTGAGGTCACTGTAGCAACACGAAAGAGCTCCGTGGACCAAAAATCAACTCGAGATGAGAGGTTAGTCCCTGGCTTCGACTCCAGAGGAATACCACCTTACCACAAGCACCTCAAGAGGAGGCTTCTCTCAGCTCTAGGTATGTGAGAGGGACCCTGAGTTTGCGGCCTCAAGTGGAATTTACACCGCGATGCCCTGACTCGAAATAAGGCCGGATATCCCTGCCGTGACTTGAATGCAGGCTCGTCTTGCATCTCCCAAGACGAAAGGATGTCTGAATCCCCTGTGGAGACCACAGAGAAAGACCTAGTTCCCCACCTCATCGCGACCGGAGGCCTCACATCCTTTGAAAACTCCAGAGGTACGCGGAGATCAGTGCCTCCAAAGGAGACGATGCCTGACTCCTCGTGAAACTTGATAGGAGTCCCAGGATTCCTGTGGCACGTGGAAAGGAACCCTTGGTCTCCCGCCTCAGCTGGAGAGGCGTCCCAATTGCCCTGCCAAGCCTCGAGGAGAATCCCGAGTTGTCCCTCGCAACTAGGCAGGAGTCCTGACGTCGCTGAACAAACACGTGTGTGGAAGGGCCATCCCCGTCGTAACTCGAGAATATTCCCCAGGTTCCCGCCGCAACTCGAGAAAAACCATGAGACTTCCCCCTCGCCGCGAGATGAGGCCCGATTCCCCTGCACTGCGTGCAGAGCAATTCCGTGTTGCACATCACACATGAAAGGAGCCTTGATTTCCTTGATGGCACTCCAGAGAAACCCCAAGAACACTGTTTCAAGGCCAGAGGGATCCTGAGGTCAATGTAGCAACACGAAAGAGCTCCGTGGACCAAAAATCAACTCGAGATGAGAGGTTAGTCCCTGGCTTCGACTCCAGAGGAATACCACCTTCCCACAAGCACCTCAAGAGGAGGCTTCTCTCAGCTCTAGGTATGTGAGAGGGACCCTGAGTTTTCGGCCTCAAGTGGAATGGAGACCGCGATGCACTGACTCGAAATAAGGCCGGATATCCCTGCAGTGACTTGAATGCAGGCTCGTCTTGCATCTCCCAAGACGAAAGGATGTCTGAAACCCCTGTGGAGACCACAGAGAAAGACCTAGTTCCCCACCTCATCGCGACCGGAGGCCTCACATCCTTTGAAAACTCCAGAGGTACGCGGAGATCAGTGCCTCCAAAGGAGACGATGCCTGACTCCTCGTGAAACTTGATAGGAGTCCCAGGATTCCTGTGGCACGTGGAAAGGGACCCTTGGTCTCCGGCCTCAGCTGGAGAGGCGTCCCAATTGCCCTGCCAAGCCTCGAGGAGAATCCCGAGTTGTCCCTCGCAACTAGGCAGGAGTCCTGACGTCGCTGAACAAACACGTGGGTGGAAGGGCCATCCCCGTCGTAACTCGAGAATATACCCCAGGTTCCCGCCGCAACTCGAGAAAAACCATGACACTTCCCCCTCGCCGCGAGATGAGGCCCGATTCCCCTGCACTGCGTGCAGAGCAATTCCGTGTTGCACATCACACATGAAAGGAGCCTTGATTTCCTTGATGGCACTCCAGAGAAACCCCAAGAACACTGTTTCAAGGTTGAGGGATCCTGAGGTCACTGTAGCAACACGAAAGAGCTCCATGGACCAAAAATCAACTCGAGATGAGAGGTTAGTCCCTGGCTTCGACTCCAAAGGAATACCACCTTACCACAAGCACCTCAAGAGGAGGCTTCTCTCAGCTCTATGTATGTGAGAGGGACCCTGAGTTTGCGTCCTCAAATGGAATGGAGACCGCGATGCCCTGACTCGAAATAAGGCCGGATATCCCTGCAGTGACTTGAATGCAGGCTCGTCTTGCATCTCCCAAGACGAAAGGATGTCTGAATACCCTGTGGAGACCACAGAGAAAGACCTAGTTCCCCACCTCATCGCGACCGGAGGCCTCACATCCTTTGAAAACTCCAGAGGTACGCGGAGATCAGTGCCTCCAAAGGAGACGATGCCTGACTCCTCGTGAAACTTGATAGGAGTCCCAGGATTCCTGTGGCACGTGGAAAGGGACCCTTGGTCTCCCGCCTCAGCTGGAGAGGCGTCCCAATTGCCCTGCCAAGCCTCGAGGAGAATCCCGAGTTGTCCCTCGCAACTAGGCAGGAGTCCTGCCATCGCTGAACTAACACGTGTGTGGAAGGGCCATCCCCATCGTAACTCGAGAATATACCCCAGGTTCCCGCCGCAACTCGAGAAAAACCATGAGACTTCCCCCTCGCCGTGAGTTGAGACCCGATTCCCCTGCACTGCGTGCAGAGCAATTCCGTATTGCACATCACACATGAAAGGAGCCTTGATTTCCTTGATGGCACTCCAGAGAAACCCCAAGAACACTGTTTCAAGACTAGAGGGATCCTGAGGTCACTGTAGCAACAGGAAAGAGCTCCGTGGACCAAAAATCAACTCGAGATGAGAGGTTAGTCCCTGGCTTCGACTCCAGAGGAATACCACCTTACCACAAGCACCTCAAGAGGAGGCTTCTCTCAGCTCTAGGTATGTGAGAGGGACCCTGATTTTGCGGCCTCAAGTGGAATGGAAACCGCGATGCCCTGACTCGAAATAAGGCCGGATATCCCTGCAGTGACTTGAATGCAAGCTCGTCTTGCATCTCCCAAGATGAAAGGATGTCTGAATCCCCTGTGGAGACCACAGAGAAAGACCTAGTTCCCCACCTCATCGCGACCGGAGGCCTCACATCCTTTGAAAACTCCAGAGGTATGCGGAGATCAGTGCCTCCAAAGGAGACGATGCCAGACTCCTCGTGAAACTTGATAGGAGTCCCAGGATTCCTGTGGCACGTGGAAAGGGACACTTGGTCTCCCGCCTCAGCTGGAGAGGCGTCCCAATTGCCCTGCCAAGCCTCGAGGAGATTCCCGAGTTGTCCCTTGCAATTAGGAAGGAGTCCTGTCGTCGCTGAACAAACACGTGGGTGGAAGGGCCATCCCCGTCGTAACTCGAGAATATACCCCAGGTTCCCGCCGCAACTCGAGAAAAACAATGACACTTCCCCCTCGCCGCGATATGAGGCCCGATTCCCCTGCACTGCGTGCAGAGCAATTCCGTGTTGCACATCACACATGAAAGGAGCCTTGATTTCCTTGATGGCACTCCAGAGAAACCCCAAGAACACTGTTTCAAGGCTAGAGGGATCCTGAGGTCACTGTAGCAACACGAAAGAGCTCCGTGGACCAAAAATCAACTCGAGATGAGAGGTTAGTCCCTGGCTTCGACTCCAGAGGAATACCACCTTACCACAAGCACCTCAAGAGGAGGCTTCTCTCAGCTCTAGGTATGTGAGAGGGACCCTGAGTTTGCGGCCTCAAGTGAAATGGACACCGCGATGCCCTGACTCGAAATAAGGCCGGATATCCCTGCCGTGACTTGAATGCAGGCTCGTCTTGCATCTCCCAAGACGAAAGGATGTCTGAATCCCCTGTGGAGACCACAGAAAAAGACCTAGTTCCCCACCTCATCGCGACCGGAGGCCTCACATCCTTTGAAAACTCCAGAGGTACGCGGAGATCAGTGCCTCCAAAGGAGACGATGCCTGACTCCTCGTGAAACTTGATAGGAGTCCCAGGATTCCTGTGGCACGTGGAAAGGAACCCTTGGTCTCCCGCCTCAGCTGGAGAGGCGTCCCAATTGCCCTGCCAAGCCTCGAGGAGAATCCCGAGTTGTCCCTCGCAACTAGGCAGGAATCCTGACGTCGCTGAACAAACACGTGTGTGGAAGGGCCATCCCCGTCGTAACTCGAGAATATTCCCCAGGTTCCCGCCGCAACTCGAGAAAAACCATGAGACTTCCTCCTCGCCGCGAGATGAGGCCCGATTCCCCTGCACTGCGTGCAGAGCAATTCCGTGTTGCACATCACACATGAAAGGAGCCTTGATTTCCTTGATGGCACTCCAGAGAAACCCCAAGAACACTGTTTCAAGGCCAGAGGGATCCTGAGGTCACTGTAGCAACACGAAAGAGCTCCGGGGACCAAAAATCAACTCGAGATGAGAGGTTAGTCCCTGGCTTCGACTCCAGAGGAATACCACCTTCCCACAAGCACCTCAAGAGGAGGCTTCTCTCAGCTCTAGGTATGTGAGAGGGACCCTGAGTTTTCGGCCTCAAGTGGAATGGAGACCGCGATGCAGTGACTCGAAATAAGGCCGGATATCCCTGCAGTGACTTGAATGCAGGCTCGTCTTGCATCTCCCAAGACGAAAGGATGTCTGAAACCCCTGTGGAGACAACAGAGAAAGACCTAGTTCCCCACCTCATCGCGACCGGAGGCCTCACATCCTTTGAAAACTCCAGAGGTACGCGGAGATCAGTGCCTCCAAAGGAGACGATGCCTGACTCCTCGTGAAACTTGATAGGAGTCCCAGGATTCCTGTGGCACGTGGAAAGGGACCCTTGGTCTCCCGCCTCAGCTGGAGAGGCGTCCCAATTGCCCTGCCAAGCCTCGAGGAGAATCCCGAGTTGTCCCTCGCAACTAGGCAGGAGTCCTGACGTCGCTGAACAAACACGTGGGTGGAAGGGCCATCCCCGTCGTAACTCGAGAATATACCCCAGGTTCCCGCCGCAACTCGAGAAAAACCATGAGACTTCCCCCTCGCCGCGAGATGAGGCCCGATTCCCCTGCACTGCGTGCAGAGCAATTCCGTGTTGCACATCACACATGAAAGGAGCCTTGATTTCCTTGATGGCACTCCAGAGAAACCCCAAGAACACTGTTTCAAGGTTGAGGGATCCTGAGGTCACTGTAGCAACACGAAAGAGCTCCATGGACCAAAAATCAACTCGAGATGAGAGGTTAGTCCCTGGCTTCGACTCCAAAGGAATACCACCTTACCACAAGCACCTCAAGAGGAGGCTTCTCTCAGCTCTATGTATGTGAGAGGGACCCTGAGTTTGCGTCCTCAAGTGGAATGGAGACCGCGATGCCCTGACTCGAAATAAGGCCGGATATCCCTGCAGTGACTTGAATGCAGGCTCGTCTTGCATCTCCCAAGACGAAAGGATGTCTGAATCCCCTGTGGAGACCACAGAGAAAGACCTAGTTCCCCACCTCATCGCGACCGGAGGCCTCACATCCTCTGAAAACTCCAGAGGTACGCGGAGATCAGTGCCTCCAAAGGAGACGATGCCTGACTCCTCGTGAAACTTGATAGGAGTCCCAGGATTCCTGTGGCACGTGGAAAGGGACCCTTGGTCGCCCACCTCAGCTGGAGAGGCGTCCCAATTGCCCTGCCAAGCCTCGAGGAGAATCCCGAGTTGTCCCTCGGAACTAGGCAGGAGTCCTGTCGTCGCTGAACAAACACGTGGGTGGAAGGGACATCCCCGTCTTAACTCGAGAATATACCCCAGGTTCCCGCCGCAACTCGAGAAAAACAATGACACTTCCCCCTCGCCGCGATATGAGGCCCGATTCCCCTGCACTGCGTGCAGAGCAATTCCGTGTTGCACATCACACATGAAAGGAGCCTTGATTTCCTTGATGGCACTCCAGAGAAACCCCAAGAACACTGTTTCAAGGCTAGAGGGATCCTGAGGTCACTGTAGCAACACGAAAGAGCTCCGTGGACCAAAAATCAACTCGAGATGAGAGGTTAGTCCCTGGCTTCGACTCCAGAGGAATACCACCTTACCACAAGCACCTCAAGAGAAGGCTTCTCTCAGCTCTAGGTATGTGAGAGGGACCCTGAGTTTGCGGCCTCAAGTGGAATGGACACCGCGATGCCCTGACTCGAAATAAGGCCGGATATCCCTGCAGTGACTTGAATGCAGGCTCGTCTTGCATCTCCCAAGACGAAAGGATGTCTGAATCCCCTGTGGAGACCACAGAGAAAGAACTAGTTCCCCACGTCATCTCGACCGGAGGCCTCACATCCCTTGAAAACTCCAGAGGTACGCGGAGATCAGTGCCTCCAAAGGAGACGATGCCTGACTCCTCGTGAAACTTGATAGGAGTCCCAGGATTCCTGTGGCACGTGGAAAGGGACCCTTGGTCTCCCGCCTCAGGTGGAGAGGCGTCCCAATTGCCCTGCCAAGCCTCGAGGAGAATCCCGAGTTGTCCCTCGCAACTAGGCAGGAGTCCTGCCATCGCTGAACTAACACGTGTGTGGAAGGGCCATCCCCATCGTAACTCGAGAATATACCCCAGGTTCCCGCCGCAACTCGAGAAAAACCATGAGACTTCCCCCTCGCCGTGAGTTGAGACCCGATTCCCCTGCACTGCGTGCAGAGCAATTCCGTATTGCACATCACACATGAAAGGAGCCTTGATTTCCTTGATGGCACTCCAGAGAAACCCCAAGAACACTGTTTCAAGGCTAGAGGAATCCTGAGGTCACTGTAGCAACACGAAAGAGCTCCGTGGACCAAAAATCAACTTGAGATGAGAGGTTAGTCCCTGGCTTCGACTCCAGAGGAATACCACCTTACCACAAGCACCTCAAGAGGAGGCTTCTCTCAGCTCTAGGTATGTGAGAGGGACCCTGATTTTGCGGCCTCAAGTGGAATGGAAACCGCGATGCCCTGACTCGAAATAAGGCCGGATATCCCTGCAGTGACTTGAATGCAAGCTCGTCTTGCATCTCCCAAGATGAAAGGATGTCTGAATCCCCTGTGGAGACCACAGAGAAAGACCTAGTTCCCCACCTCATCGCGACCGGAGGCCTCACATACTTTGAAAACTCCAGAGGTATGCGGAGATCAGTGCCTCCAAAGGAGACGATGCCAGACTCCTCGTGAAACTTGATAGGCGTCCCAGGATTCCTGTGGCACGTGGAAAGGGACCCTTGGTCTCCCGCCTCAGCTGGAGAGGCGTCCCAATTGCCCTGCCAAGCCTCGAGGAGATTCCCGAGTTGTCCCTCGCAATTAGGAAGGAGTCCTGTCGTCGCTGAACAAACACGTGGGTGGAAGGGCCATCCCCGTCGTAACTCGAGAATATACCCCAGGTTCCCGCCGCAACTCGAGAAAAACAATGACACTTCCCCCTCGCCGCGATATGAGGCCCGATTCCCCTGCCCTGCGTGCAGAGCAATTCCGTGTTGCACATCACACATGAAAGGAGCCTTGATTTCCTTGATGGCACTCCAGAGAAACCCCAAGAACACTGTTTCAAGGCTAGAGGGATCCTGAGGTCACTGTAGCAACACGAAAGAGCTCCGTGGACCAAAAATCAACTCGAGATGAGAGGTTAGTCCCTGGCTTCGACTCCAGAGGAATACCACCTTACCACAAGCACCTCAAGAGGAGGCTTCTCTCAGCTCTAGGTATGTGAGAGGGACCCTGAGTTTGCGGCCTCAAGTGGAATTTACACCGCGATGCCCTGACTCGAAATAAGGCCGGATATCCCTGCCGTGACTTGAATGCAGGCTCGTCTTGCATCTCCCAAGACGAAAGGATGTCTGAATCCCCTGTGGAGACCACAGAGAAAGACCTAGTTCCCCACCTCATCGCGACCGGAGGCCTCACATCCTTTGAAAACTCCAGAGGTACGCGGAGATCAGTGCCTCCAAAGGAGACGATGCCTGACTCCTCGTGAAACTTGATAGGAGTCCCAGGATTCCTGTGGCACGTGGAAAGGAACCCTTGGTCTCCCGCCTCAGCTGGAGAGGCGTCCCAATTGCCCTGCCAAGCCTCGAGGAGAATCCCGAGTTGTCCCTCGCAACTAGGCAGGAGTCCTGACGTCGCTGAACAAACACGTGTGTGGAAGGGCCATCCCCGTCGTAACTCGAGAATATTCCCCAGGTTCCCGCCGCAACTCGAGAAAAACCATGAGACTTCCCCCTCGCCGCGAGATGAGGCCCGATTCCCCTGCACTGCGTGCAGAGCAATTCCGTGTTGCACATCACACATGAAAGGAGCCTTGATTTCCTTGATGGCACTCCAGAGAAACCCCAAGAACACTGTTTCAAGGCCAGAGGGATCCTGAGGTCAATGTAGCAACACGAAAGAGCTCCGTGGACCAAAAATCAACTCGAGATGAGAGGTTAGTCCCTGGCTTCGACTCCAGAGGAATACCACCTTCCCACAAGCACCTCAAGAGGAGGCTTCTCTCAGCTCTAGGTATGTGAGAGGGACCCTGAGTTTTCGGCCTCAAGTGGAATGGAGACCGCGATGCACTGACTCGAAATAAGGCCGGATATCCCTGCAGTGACTTGAATGCAGGCTCGTCTTGCATCTCCCAAGACGAAAGGATGTCTGAAACCCCTGTGGAGACCACAGAGAAAGACCTAGTTCCCCACCTCATCGCGACCGGAGGCCTCACATCCTTTGAAAACTCCAGAGGTACGCGGAGATCAGTGCCTCCAAAGGAGACGATGCCTGACTCCTCGTGAAACTTGATAGGAGTCCCAGGATTCCTGTGGCACGTGGAAAGGGACCCTTGGTCTCCGGCCTCAGCTGGAGAGGCGTCCCAATTGCCCTGCCAAGCCTCGAGGAGAATCCCGAGTTGTCCCTCGCAACTAGGCAGGAGTCCTGACGTCGCTGAACAAACACGTGGGTGGAAGGGCCATCCCCGTCGTAACTCGAGAATATACCCCAGGTTCCCGCCGCAACTCGAGAAAAACCATGACACTTCCCCCTCGCCGCGAGATGAGGCCCGATTCCCCTGCACTGCGTGCAGAGCAATTCCGTGTTGCACATCACACATGAAAGGAGCCTTGATTTCCTTGATGGCACTCCAGAGAAACCCCAAGAACACTGTTTCAAGGTTGAGGGATCCTGAGGTCACTGTAGCAACACGAAAGAGCTCCATGGACCAAAAATCAACTCGAGATGAGAGGTTAGTCCCTGGCTTCGACTCCAAAGGAATACCACCTTACCACAAGCACCTCAAGAGGAGGCTTCTCTCAGCTCTATGTATGTGAGAGGGACCCTGAGTTTGCGTCCTCAAATGGAATGGAGACCGCGATGCCCTGACTCGAAATAAGGCCGGATATCCCTGCAGTGACTTGAATGCAGGCTCGTCTTGCATCTCCCAAGACGAAAGGATGTCTGAATACCCTGTGGAGACCACAGAGAAAGACCTAGTTCCCCACCTCATCGCGACCGGAGGCCTCACATCCTTTGAAAACTCCAGAGGTACGCGGAGATCAGTGCCTCCAAAGGAGACGATGCCTGACTCCTCGTGAAACTTGATAGGAGTCCCAGGATTCCTGTGGCACGTGGAAAGGGACCCTTGGTCTCCCGCCTCAGCTGGAGAGGCGTCCCAATTGCCCTGCCAAGCCTCGAGGAGAATCCCGAGTTGTCCCTCGCAACTAGGCAGGAGTCCTGCCATCGCTGAACTAACACGTGTGTGGAAGGGCCATCCCCATCGTAACTCGAGAATATACCCCAGGTTCCCGCCGCAACTCGAGAAAAACCATGAGACTTCCCCCTCGCCGTGAGTTGAGACCCGATTCCCCTGCACTGCGTGCAGAGCAATTCCGTATTGCACATCACACATGAAAGGAGCCTTGATTTCCTTGATGGCACTCCAGAGAAACCCCAAGAACACTGTTTCAAGACTAGAGGGATCCTGAGGTCACTGTAGCAACAGGAAAGAGCTCCGTGGACCAAAAATCAACTCGAGATGAGAGGTTAGTCCCTGGCTTCGACTCCAGAGGAATACCACCTTACCACAAGCACCTCAAGAGGAGGCTTCTCTCAGCTCTAGGTATGTGAGAGGGACCCTGATTTTGCGGCCTCAAGTGGAATGGAAACCGCGATGCCCTGACTCGAAATAAGGCCGGATATCCCTGCAGTGACTTGAATGCAAGCTCGTCTTGCATCTCCCAAGATGAAAGGATGCCTGAATCCCCTGTGGAGACCACAGAGAAAGACCTAGTTCCCCACCTCATCGCGACCGGAGGCCTCACATCCTTTGAAAACTCCAGAGGTATGCGGAGATCAGTGCCTCCAAAGGAGACGATGCCAGACTCCTCGTGAAACTTGATAGGAGTCCCAGGATTCCTGTGGCACGTGGAAAGGGACACTTGGTCTCCCGCCTCAGCTGGAGAGGCGTCCCAATTGCCCTGCCAAGCCTCGAGGAGATTCCCGAGTTGTCCCTTGCAATTAGGAAGGAGTCCTGTCGTCGCTGAACAAACACGTGGGTGGAAGGGCCATCCCCGTCGTAACTCGAGAATATACCCCAGGTTCCCGCCGCAACTCGAGAAAAACAATGACACTTCCCCCTCGCCGCGATATGAGGCCCGATTCCCCTGCACTGCGTGCAGAGCAATTCCGTGTTGCACATCACACATGAAAGGAGCCTTGATTTCCTTGATGGCACTCCAGAGAAACCCCAAGAACACTGTTTCAAGGCTAGAGGGATCCTGAGGTCACTGTAGCAACACGAAAGAGCTCCGTGGACCAAAAATCAACTCGAGATGAGAGGTTAGTCCCTGGCTTCGACTCCAGAGGAATACCACCTTACCACAAGCACCTCAAGAGGAGGCTTCTCTCAGCTCTAGGTATGTGAGAGGGACCCTGAGTTTGCGGCCTCAAGTGAAATGGACACCGCGATGCCCTGACTCGAAATAAGGCCGGATATCCCTGCCGTGACTTGAATGCAGGCTCGTCTTGCATCTCCCAAGACGAAAGGATGTCTGAATCCCCTGTGGAGACCACAGAAAAAGACCTAGTTCCCCACCTCATCGCGACCGGAGGCCTCACATCCTTTGAAAACTCCAGAGGTACGCGGAGATCAGTGCCTCCAAAGGAGACGATGCCTGACTCCTCGTGAAACTTGATAGGAGTCCCAGGATTCCTGTGGCACGTGGAAAGGAACCCTTGGTCTCCCGCCTCAGCTGGAGAGGCGTCCCAATTGCCCTGCCAAGCCTCGAGGAGAATCCCGAGTTGTCCCTCGCAACTAGGCAGGAATCCTGACGTCGCTGAACAAACACGTGTGTGGAAGGGCCATCCCCGTCGTAACTCGAGAATATTCCCCAGGTTCCCGCCGCAACTCGAGAAAAACCATGAGACTTCCCCCTCGCCGCGAGATGAGGCCCGATTCCCCTGCACTGCGTGCAGAGCAATTCCGTGTTGCACATCACACATGAAAGGAGCCTTGATTTCCTTGATGGCACTCCAGAGAAACCCCAAGAACACTGTTTCAAGGCCAGAGGGATCCTGAGGTCACTGTAGCAACACGAAAGAGCTCCGGGGACCAAAAATCAACTCGAGATGAGAGGTTAGTCCCTGGCTTCGACTCCAGAGGAATACCACCTTCCCACAAGCACCTCAAGAGGAGGCTTCTCTCAGCTCTAGGTATGTGAGAGGGACCCTGAGTTTTCGGCCTCAAGTGGAATGGAGACCGCGATGCAGTGACTCGAAATAAGGCCGGATATCCCTGCAGTGACTTGAATGCAGGCTCGTCTTGCATCTCCCAAGACGAAAGGATGTCTGAAACCCCTGTGGAGACAACAGAGAAAGACCTAGTTCCCCACCTCATCGCGACCGGAGGCCTCACATCCTTTGAAAACTCCAGAGGTACGCGGAGATCAGTGCCTCCAAAGGAGACGATGCCTGACTCCTCGTGAAACTTGATAGGAGTCCCAGGATTCCTGTGGCACGTGGAAAGGGACCCTTGGTCTCCCGCCTCAGCTGGAGAGGCGTCCCAATTGCCCTGCCAAGCCTCGAGGAGAATCCCGAGTTGTCCCTCGCAACTAGGCAGGAGTCCTGACGTCGCTGAACAAACACGTGGGTGGAAGGGCCATCCCCGTCGTAACTCGAGAATATACCCCAGGTTCCCGCCGCAACTCGAGAAAAACCATGAGACTTCCCCCTCGCCGCGAGATGAGGCCCGATTCCCCTGCACTGCGTGCAGAGCAATTCCGTGTTGCACATCACACATGAAAGGAGCCTTGATTTCCTTGATGGCACTCCAGAGAAACCCCAAGAACACTGTTTCAAGGTTGAGGGATCCTGAGGTCACTGTAGCAACACGAAAGAGCTCCATGGACCAAAAATCAACTCGAGATGAGAGGTTAGTCCCTGGCTTCGACTCCAAAGGAATACCACCTTACCACAAGCACCTCAAGAGGAGGCTTCTCTCAGCTCTATGTATGTGAGAGGGACCCTGAGTTTGCGTCCTCAAGTGGAATGGAGACCGCGATGCCCTGACTCGAAATAAGGCCGGATATCCCTGCAGTGACTTGAATGCAGGCTCGTCTTGCATCTCCCAAGACGAAAGGATGTCTGAATCCCCTGTGGAGACCACAGAGAAAGACCTAGTTCCCCACCTCATCGCGACCGGAGGCCTCACATCCTCTGAAAACTCCAGAGGTACGCGGAGATCAGTGCCTCCAAAGGAGACGATGCCTGACTCCTCGTGAAACTTGATAGGAGTCCCAGGATTCCTGTGGCACGTGGAAAGGGACCCTTGGTCGCCCACCTCAGCTGGAGAGGCGTCCCAATTGCCCTGCCAAGCCTCGAGGAGAATCCCGAGTTGTCCCTCGGAACTAGGCAGGAGTCCTGTCGTCGCTGAACAAACACGTGGGTGGAAGGGACATCCCCGTCTTAACTCGAGAATATACCCCAGGTTCCCGCCGCAACTCGAGAAAAACAATGACACTTCCCCCTCGCCGCGATATGAGGCCCGATTCCCCTGCACTGCGTGCAGAGCAATTCCGTGTTGCACATCACACATGAAAGGAGCCTTGATTTCCTTGATGGCACTCCAGAGAAACCCCAAGAACACTGTTTCAAGGCTAGAGGGATCCTGAGGTCACTGTAGCAACACGAAAGAGCTCCGTGGACCAAAAATCAACTCGAGATGAGAGGTTAGTCCCTGGCTTCGACTCCAGAGGAATACCACCTTACCACAAGCACCTCAAGAGAAGGCTTCTCTCAGCTCTAGGTATGTGAGAGGGACCCTGAGTTTGCGGCCTCAAGTGGAATGGACACCGCGATGCCCTGACTCGAAATAAGGCCGGATATCCCTGCAGTGACTTGAATGCAGGCTCGTCTTGCATCTCCCAAGACGAAAGGATGTCTGAATCCCCTGTGGAGACCACAGAGAAAGAACTAGTTCCCCACGTCATCTCGACCGGAGGCCTCACATCCCTTGAAAACTCCAGAGGTACGCGGAGATCAGTGCCTCCAAAGGAGACGATGCCTGACTCCTCGTGAAACTTGATAGGAGTCCCAGGATTCCTGTGGCACGTGGAAAGGGACCCTTGGTCTCCCGCCTCAGGTGGAGAGGCGTCCCAATTGCCCTGCCAAGCCTCGAGGAGAATCCCGAGTTGTCCCTCGCAACTAGGCAGGAGTCCTGCCATCGCTGAACTAACACGTGTGTGGAAGGGCCATCCCCATCGTAACTCGAGAATATACCCCAGGTTCCCGCCGCAACTCGAGAAAAACCATGAGACTTCCCCCTCGCCGTGAGTTGAGACCCGATTCCCCTGCACTGCGTGCAGAGCAATTCCGTATTGCACATCACACATGAAAGGAGCCTTGATTTCCTTGATGGCACTCCAGAGAAACCCCAAGAACACTGTTTCAAGGCTAGAGGAATCCTGAGGTCACTGTAGCAACACGAAAGAGCTCCGTGGACCAAAAATCAACTTGAGATGAGAGGTTAGTCCCTGGCTTCGACTCCAGAGGAATACCACCTTACCACAAGCACCTCAAGAGGAGGCTTCTCTCAGCTCTAGGTATGTGAGAGGGACCCTGATTTTGCGGCCTCAAGTGGAATGGAAACCGCGATGCCCTGACTCGAAATAAGGCCGGATATCCCTGCAGTGACTTGAATGCAAGCTCGTCTTGCATCTCCCAAGATGAAAGGATGTCTGAATCCCCTGTGGAGACCACAGAGAAAGACCTAGTTCCCCACCTCATCGCGACCGGAGGCCTCACATACTTTGAAAACTCCAGAGGTATGCGGAGATCAGTGCCTCCAAAGGAGACGATGCCAGACTCCTCGTGAAACTTGATAGGCGTCCCAGGATTCCTGTGGCACGTGGAAAGGGACCCTTGGTCTCCCGCCTCAGCTGGAGAGGCGTCCCAATTGCCCTGCCAAGCCTCGAGGAGATTCCCGAGTTGTCCCTCGCAATTAGGAAGGAGTCCTGTCGTCGCTGAACAAACACGTGGGTGGAAGGGCCATCCCCGTCGTAACTCGAGAATATACCCCAGGTTCCCGCCGCAACTCGAGAAAAACAATGACACTTCCCCCTCGCCGCGATATGAGGCCCGATTCCCCTGCACTGCGTGCAGAGCAATTCCGTGTTGCACATCACACATGAAAGGAGCCTTGATTTCCTTGATGGCACTCCAGAGAAACCCCAAGAACACTGTTTCAAGGCTAGAGGGATCCTGAGGTCACTGGAGCAACACAAAAGAGCTCCGTGGACCAAAAATCAACTCGAGATGAGAGGTTAGTCCCTGGCTTCGACTCCAGAGGAATACCACCTTACCACAAGCACCTCAAGAGGAGGCTTCTCTCAGCTCTAGGTATGTGAGAGGGACCCTGAGTTTGCGGCCTCAAGTGGAATGGACACCGCGATGCCCTGACTCGAAATAAGGCCGGATATCCCTGCAGTGACTTGAAGGCAGGCTCGTCTTGCATCTCCCAAGACGAAAGGATGTCTGAATCCCCTGTGGAGACCACAGAGAAAGACCTAGTTCCCCACCTCATCGCGACCGGAGGCCTCACATCCTTTGAAAACTCCAGAGGTACGCGGAGATCAGTGCCTCCAAAGGAGACGATGCCTGACTCCTCGTGAAACTTGATAGGAGTCCCAGGATTCCTGTGGCACGTGGAAAGGGACCCTTGGTCTCCCTCCTCAGCTGGAGAGGCGTCCCAATTGCCCTGCCAAGCCTCGAGGAGAATCCCGAGTTGTCCCTCGCAACTAGGCAGGAGTCCTGACGTCGCTGAACAAACACGTGGGTGGAAGGGCCATCCCCGTCGTAACTCGAGAATATTCCCCAGGTTCCCGCCGCAACTCGAGAAAAACCATGAGACTTCCCCCTCGCCGCGAGATGAGGCCCGATTCCCCTGCACTGCGTGCAGAGCAATTCCGTGTTGCACATCACACATGAAAGGAGCCTTGATTTCCTTGATGGCACTCCAGAGAAACCCCAAGAACACTGTTTCAAGGCTAGTCCTGACGTCACTGTAGCACGACGAAAGAGATCCGTGGACCAAAAATCAACTCGAGATGAGAGGTTAGTCCCTGGCTTCGACTCCAGAGGAATACCACCATACCACAAGCACCTCAAGAGGAGGCTTCTCTTAGCTCTAGGTATGTGAGAGGGACCCTGAGTTTGCGGCCTCAAGTGGAATGGACACCGCGATGCCCTGACTCGAAATAAGGCCGGATATCCCTGCAGTGACTTGAATGCAGGCTCGTCTTGCATCTCCCAAGACGAAAGGATGTCTGAATCCCCTGTGGAGACCACAGAGAAAGACCTAGTTCCCCACCTCATCGCGACTGGAGGCCTCACATCCTTTGAAAACTCCAGAGGTACGCGGAGATCAGTGCCTCCAAAGGAGACGATGCCTGACTCCTCGTGAAACTTGATAGGAGTCCCAGGATCCCTGTGGCACGTGGAAAGGGATCCTTGGTCTCCCGCCTCAGCTGGAGAGGCGTCCCAATTGCCCTGCCAAGCCTCGAGGAGAATCCCGAGTTGTATCTCGCAACTAGGCAGGAGTCCTGACGTGGCTGAACAAACACGTGGCTGGAAGGGCCATCCCCGACGTAACTCGAGAATATACCCCAGGTTCCCGCCGCAACTCGGGAAAAACCATGAGACTTTCACCTCGCCGCGAGATGAGGCCCGATTCCCCTGCACTGCGTGCAGAGCAATTCCGTGTTGCACATCAAACATGAAAGGAGCCTTGATTTCCTTGATGGCACTCCAGAGAAACCCCAAGAACACTGTTTCAAGGCTAGAGGGATCATGAGGTCACTGTAGCAACACGAAAGAGCTCCGTGGGCCAAAAATCAACTCGAGATGAGAGGTTAGTCCCTGGCTTCGACTCCAGAGGAATACCACCTTACGACAAGCACTTCAAGAGGAGGCTTCTCTCAGCTCTAGGTATGTGAGAGGGACCCTGATTTTGCGGCCTGAAGTGGAATGGACACTGCGATGCCCTGGCGCAAAATAAGGCCGGATATCCCTGCAGTGACTTCAATGCAGGCTCGTCTTGCATCTCCCAAGACGAAAGGATGTCTGAATCCCCTGTGGAGACCACAGAGAAAGAACTAGTTCCCCACGTCATCTCGACCGGAGTCCTCACATCCCTTGAAAACTCCAGAGGTACGCGGAGATCAGTGCCTCCAAAGGAGACGATGCCTGACTCCTCGTGAAACTTGATAGGAGTCCCAGGATTCCTGTGGCACGTGGAAAGGGACCCTTGGTCTCCCGCCTCAGGTGGAGAGGCGTCCCAATTGCCCTGCCAAGCCTCGAGGAGAATCCCGAGTTGTCCCTCGCAACTAGGCAGGAGTCCTGCCATCGCTGAACTAACACGTGTGTGGAAGGGCCATCCCCATCGTAACTCGAGAATATACCCCAGGTTCCCGCCGCAACTCGAGAAAAACCATGAGACTTCCCCCTCGCCGTGAGTTGAGACCCGATTCCCCTGCACTGCGTGCAGAGCAATTCCGTATTGCACATCACACATGAAAGGAGCCTTGATTTCCTTGATGGCACTCCAGAGAAACCCCAAGAACACTGTTTCAAGGCTAGAGGAATCCTGAGGTCACTGTAGCAACACGAAAGAGCTCCGTGGACCAAAAATCAACTTGAGATGAGAGGTTAGTCCCTGGCTTCGACTCCAGAGGAATACCACCTTACCACAAGCACCTCAAGAGGAGGCTTCTCTCAGCTCTAGGTATGTGAGAGGGACCCTGATTTTGCGGCCTCAAGTGGAATGGAAACCGCGATGCCCTGACTCGAAATAAGGCCGGATATCCCTGCAGTGACTTGAATGCAAGCTCGTCTTGCATCTCCCAAGATGAAAGGATGTCTGAATCCCCTGTGGAGACCACAGAGAAAGACCTAGTTCCCCACCTCATCGCGACCGGAGGCCTCACATACTTTGAAAACTCCAGAGGTATGCGGAGATCAGTGCCTCCAAAGGAGACGATGCCAGACTCCTCGTGAAACTTGATAGGAGTCCCAGGATTCCTGTGGCACGTGGAAAGGGACCCTTGGTCTCCCGCCTCAGCTGGAGAGGCGTCCCAATTGCCCTGCCAAGCCTCGAGGAGATTCCCGAGTTGTCCCTCGCAATTAGGAAGGAGTCCTGTCGTCGCTGAACAAACACGTGGGTGGAAGGGCCATCCCCGTCGTAACTCGAGAATATACCCCAGGTTCCCGCCGCAACTCGAGAAAAACAATGACACTTCCCCCTCGCCGCGATATGAGGCCCGATTCCCCTGCACTGCGTGCAGAGCAATTCCGTGTTGCACATCACACATGAAAGGAGCCTTGATTTCCTTGATGGCACTCCAGAGAAACCCCAAGAACACTGTTTCAAGGCTAGAGGGATCCTGAGGTCACTGGAGCAACACAAAAGAGCTCCGTGGACCAAAAATCAACTCGAGATGAGAGGTTAGTCCCTGGCTTCGACTCCAGAGGAATACCACCTTACCACAAGCACCTCAAGAGGAGGCTTCTCTCAGCTCTAGGTATGTGAGAGGGACCCTGAGTTTGCGGCCTCAAGTGGAATGGACACCGCGATGCCCTGACTCGAAATAAGGCCGGATATCCCTGCAGTGACTTGAAGGCAGGCTCGTCTTGCATCTCCCAAGACGAAAGGATGTCTGAATCCCCTGTGGAGACCACAGAGAAAGACCTAGTTCCCCACCTCATCGCGACCGGAGGCCTCACATCCTTTGAAAACTCCAGAGGTACGCGGAGATCAGTGCCTCCAAAGGAGACGATGCCTGACTCCTCGTGAAACTTGATAGGAGTCCCAGGATTCCTGTGGCACGTGGAAAGGGACCCTTGGTCTCCCTCCTCAGCTGGAGAGGCGTCCCAATTGCCCTGCCAAGCCTCGAGGAGAATCCCGAGTTGTCCCTCGCAACTAGGCAGGAGTCCTGACGTCGCTGAACAAACACGTGGGTGGAAGGGCCATCCCCGTCGTAACTCGAGAATATTCCCCAGGTTCCCGCCGCAACTCGAGAAAAACCATGAGACTTCCCCCTCGCCGCGAGATGAGGCCCGATTCCCCTGCACTGCGTGCAGAGCAATTCCGTGTTGCACATCACACATGAAAGGAGCCTTGATTTCCTTGATGGCACTCCAGAGAAACCCCAAGAACACTGTTTCAAGGCTAGTCCTGACGTCACTGTAGCACGACGAAAGAGATCCGTGGACCAAAAATCAACTCGAGATGAGAGGTTAGTCCCTGGCTTCGACTCCAGAGGAATACCACCATACCACAAGCACCTCAAGAGGAGGCTTCTCTTAGCTCTAGGTATGTGAGAGGGACCCTGAGTTTGCGGCCTCAAGTGGAATGGACACCGCGATGCCCTGACTCGAAATAAGGCCGGATATCCCTGCAGTGACTTGAATGCAGGCTCGTCTTGCATCTCCCAAGACGAAAGGATGTCTGAATCCCCTGTGGAGACCACAGAGAAAGACCTAGTTCCCCACCTCATCGCGACTGGAGGCCTCACATCCTTTGAAAACTCCAGAGGTACGCGGAGATCAGTGCCTCCAAAGGAGACGATGCCTGACTCCTCGTGAAACTTGATAGGAGTCCCAGGATCCCTGTGGCACGTGGAAAGGGATCCTTGGTCTCCCGCCTCAGCTGGAGAGGCGTCCCAATTGCCCTGCCAAGCCTCGAGGAGAATCCCGAGTTGTATCTCGCAACTAGGCAGGAGTCCTGACGTGGCTGAACAAACACGTGGCTGGAAGGGCCATCCCCGACGTAACTCGAGAATATACCCCAGGTTCCCGCCGCAACTCGGGAAAAACCATGAGACTTTCACCTCGCCGCGAGATGAGGCCCGATTCCCCTGCACTGCGTGCAGAGCAATTCCGTGTTGCACATCAAACATGAAAGGAGCCTTGATTTCCTTGATGGCACTCCAGAGAAACCCCAAGAACACTGTTTCAAGGCTAGAGGGATCATGAGGTCACTGTAGCAACACGAAAGAGCTCCGTGGGCCAAAAATCAACTCGAGATGAGAGGTTAGTCCCTGGCTTCGACTCCAGAGGAATACCACCTTACGACAAGCACTTCAAGAGGAGGCTTCTCTCAGCTCTAGGTATGTGAGAGGGACCCTGATTTTGCGGCCTGAAGTGGAATGGACACTGCGATGCCCTGGCGCAAAATAAGGCCGGATATCCCTGCAGTGACTTCAATGCAGGCTCGTCTTGCATCTCCCAAGATGAAAGGATGTCTGAATCCCCTGTGGAGACCGCAGAAAAAGACATAGTTCCCCACCTCATGGCGACCGGAGGCCTCACATCCTTGAAAACTCCAGAGGTCCGCGGAGATCAGTGCCTCCAAAGGAGACGATGCCTGACTCCTCGTGAAACTTGATAGGAGTCCCAGGATTCCTGTGGCACGTGGAAAGGGACCCTTGGTCTCCCGCCTCAGCTGGAGAGGCGTCCCAATTGCCCTGCCAAGCCTCGAGGAGAATCCCGAGTTGTCCCTCGCAACTAGGCAGGAGTCCTGACATCACTGAAGAAACACGTGGGAGGAAGGGCCATCCCCGTCGTAACTCGAGAATATACCCCAGGTTCCCGCCGCAACTCGAGAAAAACCATGAGACTTCCCCCTCGCCGCGAGATGAGGCCCGATTCCCCTGCACTGCGTGCAGAGCAATTCCGTGTTGCACATCACACATGAAAGGAGCCTTGATTTCCTTGATGGCACTCCAGAGAAACCCCAAGAACACTGTTTCAAGGCTAGAGGGATCCTGAGGTCACTGTAGCAACACGAAAGAGCTCCGTGGACCAAAAATCAACTCGAGATGAGAGCTTAGTCCCTGGCTTCGACTCCAGAGGAATACCACCTTACCACAAGCACCTCAAGAGGAGGCTTCTCTCAGCTCTAGGTATGTGAGAGGGACCCTGATTTTGCGGCCTCAAGTGGAATGGAAACCGCGATGCCCTGACTCGAAATAAGGCCGGATATCCCTGCAGTGACTTGATTGCAAGCTCGTCTTGCATCTCCCAAGATGAAAGGATGTCTGAATCCCCTGTGGAGACCACAGAGAAAGACCTAGTTCCCCACCTCATCGCGACCGGAGGCCTCACATCCTTTGAAAACTCCAGAGGTATGCGGAGATCAGTGCCTCCAAAGGAGACGATGCCAGACTCCTCGTGAAACTTGATAGGAGTCCCAGGATTCCTGTGGCACGTGGAAAGGGACCCTTGGTCTCCCGCCTCAGCTGGAGAGGCGTCCCAATTGCCCTGCCAAGACTCGAGGAGATTCCCGAGTTGTCCCTCGCAATTAGGCAGGAGTCCTGTCGTCGCTGAACAAACACGTGGGTGGAAGGGCCATCCCCGTCGTAACTCGAGAATATACCCCAGGTTCCCGCCGCAACTCGAGAAAAACAATGACACTTCCCCCTCGCCGCGATATGAGGCCCGATTCCCCTGCACTGCGTGCAGAGCAATTCCGTGTTGCACATCACACATGAAAGGAGCCTTGATTTCCTTGATGGCACTCCAGAGAAACCCCAAGAACACTGTTTCAAGGCTAGAGGGATCCTGAGGTCACTGTAGCAACACGAAAGAGCTCCGTGGACCACAAATCAACTCGAGATGAGAGGTTAGTCCCTGGCTTCGACTCCAGAGGAATACCACCTTACCACAAGCACCTCAAGAGGAGGCTTCTCTCAGCTCTAGCTATGTGAGAGGGACCCTGAGTTTGCGGCCTCAAGTGGAATGGAGACCGCGATGCCCTGACTCGAAATAAGGCCGGGTATCCCTGCAGTGACTTGAATGCAGGCTCGTCTTGCATCTCCCAAGATGAAAGGATGTCTGAATCCCCTGTGGAGACCACAGAGAAAGACCTAGTTCCCCACCTCATCGCGACCGGAGGCCTCACATCCTTTGAAAACTCCAGAGGTACGCGGAGATCAGTGCCTCCAAAGGAGACGATGCCTGACTCCTCGTGAAACTTGATAGGAGTCCCAGGATTCCTGTGGCACGTGGAAAGGGACCCTTGGTCTCCCGCCTCAGGTGGAGAGGCGTCCCAATTGCCCTGCCAAGCCTCGAGGAGAATCCCGAGGTGTCCCTCGCAACTAGGCAGGAGTCCTGACTTCGCTGAAGAAACACGTGGGTGAAGGGCAATCCCCGTCGTAACTCGAGAATATACCCCAGGTTCCCGCCGCAACTCGAGAAAAACCATGAGACTTCCCCCTCGCCGCGAAATGAGGCCCGATTCCCCTGCACTGCGTGCAGAGCAATTCCGTGTTGCACATCAAACAAGAAAGGAGCCTCGATTTCCTTGATGGCACTCCAGAGAAACCCCAAGAACACTGTTTCAAGGCTAGAGGGATCCTGAGGTCACTGTAGCAACCCGAAAGAGCTCCGTGGACCAAAAATCAACTCGAGATGAGAGGTTAGTCCCTGGCTTCGACTCCAGAGGAATACCACCTTACCACAAGCACCTCAAGAGGAGGCTTCTCTCAGCTCTTGGTATGTGAGAGGGACCCTGATTTTGCGGCCTCAAGTGGAATGGAGACCGCGATGCCCTGACTCGAAATAAGGCCGGATATCCCTTCAGTGACTTGAATGCAGGCTCGTCTTGCATCTCCCAAGATGAAAGGATGTCTGAATCCCCTGTGGAGACCACAGAGAAAGACCTAGTTCCCCAAATCATCGCGACGGGAGGCCTCACATCCTTTGAAAACTCCAGAGGTACGCGGAGATCAGTGCCTCCAAAGGAGACGATGCCTGACTCCTCGTGAAACTTGATAGGAGTCCCAGGATTCCTGTGGCACGTGGAAAGGGACCCTTGGTTTCCCGCCTCAGCTGGAGAGGCGTCCCAATTGCCCTGCCAAGCCTCGAGGAGAATCCCGAGTTGTCCCTCGCAACTAGGCAGGAGTCCTGACGTCGCTGAACAAACACGTGTGTGGAAGGGCCATCCCCGTCGTAACTCGAGAATATACCCCAGGTTCCCGCCGCAACTCGAGAAAAACCATGAGACTTCCCCCTCGCCGCGAGATGAGGCCCGATTCCCCTGCACTGCGTGCAGAGCAATTCCGTGTTGCACATCACACATGAAAGGAGCCTTGATTTCCTTGATGGCACTCCAGAGAAACCCCAAGAACACTGTTTCAAGGCTAGAGGGATCCTGAGGTCACTGTAGCAACACGAAAGAGCTCCGTGGACCACAAATCAACTCGAGATGAGAGGTTAGTCCCTGGCTTCGACTCCAGAGGAATACCACCTTACCACAAGCACCTCAAGAGGAGGCTTCTCTCAGCTCTAGCTATGTGAGAGGGACCCTGAGTTTGCGGCCTCAAGTGGAATGGACACCGCGATGCCCTGACTCGAAATAAGGCCGGATATCTCTGCAGTGACTTGAATGCAGGCTCGTCTTGCATCTCCCAAGATGAAAGGATGTCTGAATCCCCTGTGGAGACCATAGAGAAAGACCTAGTTCCCCACCTCATCGCGACCGGAGGCCTCACATCCTTTGAAAACTCCAGAGGTATGCGGAGATCAGTGCCTCCAAAGGAGACGATGCCAGACTCCTCGTGAAGCTTGATAGGAGTCCCAGGATTCCTGTGGCACGTGGAAAGGGACCCTTGGTCTCCCGCCTCAGCTGGAGAGGCGTCCCAATTGCCCTGCCAAGCCTCGAGGAGATTCCCGAGTTGTCCCTCGCAATTAGGAAGGAGTCCTGTCGTCGCTGAACAAACACGTGGGTGGAAGGGCCATCCCCGTCGTAACTCGAGAATATACCCCAGGTTCCCGCCGCAACTCGAGAAAAACAATGACACTTCCCCCTCGCCGCGATATGAGGCCCGATTCCCCTGCACTGCGTGCAGAGCAATTCCGTGTTGCACATCACACATGAAAGGAGCCTTGATTTCCTTGATGGCACTCCAGAGAAACCCCAAGAACACTGTTTCAAGGCTAGAGGGATCCTGAGGTCACTGTAGCAACACGAAAGAGCTCCGTGGACCAAAAATCAACTCGAGATGAGAGGTTAGTCCCTGGCTTCGACTCCAGAGGAATACCACCTTACCACAAGCACCTCAAGAGGAGGCTTCTCTCAGCTCTAGCTATGTGAGAGGGACCCTGAGTTTGCGGCCTCAAGTGGAATGGACACCGCGATGCCCTGACTCGAAATAAGGCCGGATATCCCTGCAGTGACTTGAATGCAGGCTCGTCTTGCATCTCCCAAGACGAAAGGATGTCTGAATCCCCTGTGGAGACCACAGAGAAAGACCTAGTTCCCCACCTCATCGCGACCGGAGGCCTCACATCCTTTGAAAACTCCACAGGTACGCGGAGATCAGTGCCTCCAAAGGAGACGATGCCTGACTCTTCGTGAAACTTGATAGGAGTCCCAGGATTCCTGTGGCATGTGGAAAGGGACCCTTTGTCTCCCGCCTCAGCTGGAGAGGCATCCCAATTGCCCTGCCAAGCCTCGAGGAGAATCCCGAGTTGTCCCTCGCAACTAGGCAGGAGTCCTGACGTCGCTGAACAAACACGTGTGTGGAAGGGCCATCCCCGTCGTAACTCGAGAATATTCCCCAGGTTCCCGCCGCAACTCGAGAAAAACCTTGAGACTTCCCCCTCGCCGCGAGATGAGGCCCGATTCCCCTGCACTGCGTGCAGAGCAATTCCGTGTTGCACATCACACATGAAAGGAGCCTTGATTTCCTTGATGGCACTCCAGAGAAACCCCAAGAGCACTGTTTCAAGGCCAGAGGGATCCTGAGGTCACTGTAGCAACACGAAAGAGCTCCGGGGACCAAAAATCAACTCGAGATGAGAGGTTAGTCCCTGGCTTCGACTCCAGAGGAATACCACCTTACCACAAGCACCTCAAGAGGAGGCTTCTCTCAGCTCTAGGTATGTGAGAGGGACCCTGAGTTTTCGGCCGCAAGTGGAATGGAGACCGCGATACCCTGACTCGAAATAAGGCCGGATATCCCTGCAGTGACTTGAATGCAGGCTCGTCTTGCATCTCCCAAGACGAAAGGATGTCTGAAACCCCTGTGGAGACAACAGAGAAAGACCTAGTTCCCCACCTCATCGCGACCGGAGGCCTCACATCCTTTGAAAACTCCAGAGGTACGCGGAGATCAGTGCCTCCAAAGGAGACGATGCCTGACTCCTCGTGAAACTTAATAGGAGTCCCAGGATTCCTGTGGCACGTGGAAAGGGACCCTTGGTCTCCGGCCTCAGCTGGAGAGGCGTCCCAATTGCCCTGCCAAGCCTCGAGGAGAATCCCGAGTTGTCCCTCGCAACTAGGCAGGAGTCCTGACGTCGCTGAACAAACACGTGGGTGGAAGGGCCATCCCCGTCGTAACTCGAGAATATACCCCAGGTTCCCGCCGCAACTCGAGAAAAACCATGAGACTTCCCCCTCGCCGCGAGATGAGGCCCGATTCCCCTGCACTGCGTGCAGAGCAATTCCGTGTTGCACATCACACATGAAAGGAGCCTTGATTTCCTTGATGGCACTCCAGAGAAACCCCAAGAACACTGTTTCAAGGTTGAGGGATCCTGAGGTCACTGTAGCAACACGAAAGAGCTCCATGGACCAAAAATCAACTCGAGATGAGAGGTTAGTCCCTGGCTTCGACTCCAGAGGAATACCACCTTACCACAAGCACCTCAAGAGGAGGCTTCTCTCAGCTCTATGTATGTGAGAGGGACCCTGAGTTTGCGTCCTCAAGTGGAATGGACACCGCGATGCCCTGACTCGAAATATGGCTGGATATCCCTGCAGTGACTTGAATGCAGGCTCGTCTTGCATCTCCCAAGACGAAAGGATGTCTGAATACCCTGTGGAGACCACAGAGAAAGACCTAGTTCCCCACCTCATCGCGACCGGAGGCCTCACATCCTTTGAAAACTCCAGAGGTACGCGGAGATCAGTGCCTCCAAAGGAGACGATGCCTGACTCCTCGTGAAACTTGATAGGAGTCCCAGGATTCCTGTGGCACGTGGAAAGGGACCCTTGGTCGCCCACCTCAGCTGGAGAGGCGTCCCAATTGCCCTGCCAAGCCTCGAGGAGAATCCCGAGTTGTCCCTCGCAACTAGGCAGGAGTCCTGTCATCGCTGAACAAACACGTGGGTGGAAGGGACATCCCCGTCGTAACTCGAGAATATACCCCAGGTTCCAGCCGCAACTCGAGAAAAACAATGACACTTCCCCCTCGCCGCGATATGAGGCCCGATTCCCCTGCACTGCGTGCAGAGCAATTCCGTGTTGCACATCACACATGAAAGGAGCCTTGATTTCCTTGATGGCACTCCAGAGAAACCCCAAGAACACTGTTTCAAGGCTAGAGGGATTCTGAGGTCACTGTTCCAACACGAAAGAGCTCCGTGGACCAAAAATCAACTCGAGATGAGAGGTTAGTCCCTGGCTTCGACTCCAGAGGAATACCACCTTACCACAAGCACCTCAAGAGAAGGCTTCTCTCAGCTCTAGGTATGTGAGAGGGACCCTGAGTTTGCGGCCTCAAGTGGAATGGACACCGCGATGCCCTGACTCGAAATAAGGCCGGATATCCCTGCAGTGACTTGAATGCAGGCTCGTCTTGCATCTCCCAAGACGAAAGGATGTCTGAATCCCCTGTGGAGACCACAGAGAAAGACCTAGTTCCCCACCTCATCGCGACCGGAGGCCTCACATCCTTTGAAAACTCCAGAGGTACGCGGAGATCAGTGCCTCCAAAGGAGACGATGCCTGACTCCTCGTGAAACTTGATAGGAGTCCCAGGATTCCTGTGGCACGTGGAAAGGGACCCTTGGTTTCCCGCCTCAGCTGGAGAGGCGTCCCAATTGCCCTGCTAAGCCTCGAGGAGAATCCCGAGTTGTCCCTCGCAACTAGGCAGGAGTCCTGACGTCGCTGAACAAACACGTGGGTGGAAGGGCCATCCCCGTCGTAACTCGAGAATATACCCCAGGTTCCCGCCGCAACTCGAGAAAAACCATGAGACTTCCCCCTCGCCGCGAGATGAGGCCCGATTCCCCTGCACTGCGTGCAGAGCAATTCCGTGTTGCACATCACACATGAAAGGAGCCTTGATTTCCTTGATGGCACTCCAGAGAAACCCCAAGAACACTGTTTCAAGGCTACAGGGATCCTGAGGTAACTGTAGCAACACAAAAGAGCTCCGTGGACCAAAAATCAACTCGAGATGAGAGGTTAGTCCCTGGCTTCGACTCCAGAGGAATACCACCTTACCACAAGCACCTCAAGAGGAGGCTTCTCTCAGCTCTAGCTATGTGAGAGGGACCCTGAGTTTGCGGCCTCAAGTGGAATGGACACCGCGATGCCCTGACTCGAAATAAGGCCGGATATCCCTGCAGTGACTTGAATGCAGGCTCGTCTTGCATCTCCCAAGACGAAAGGATGTCTGAATCCCCTGTGGAGACCACAGAGAAAGAACTAGTTCCCCACGTCATCTCGACCGGAGGCCTCACATCCCTTGAAAACTCCAGAGGTACGCGGAGATCAGTGCCTCCAAAGGAGACGATGCCTGACTCCTCGTGAAACTTGATAGGAGTCCCAGGATTCCTGTGGCACGTGGAAAGGAACCCTTGGTCTCCCGCCTCAGCTGGAGAGGCGTCCCAATTGCCCTGCCAAGCCTCGAGGAGAATCCCGAGTTGTCCCTCGCAACTAGGCAGGAGTCCTGCCATCGCTGAACTAACACGTGTGTGGAAGGGCCATCCCCATCGTAACTCGAGAATATACCCCAGGTTCCCGCCGCAACTCGAGAAAAACCATGAGACTTCCCCCTCGCCGTGAGTTGAGACCCGATTCCCCTGCACTGCGTGCAGAGCAATTCCGTATTGCACATCACACATGAAAGGAGCCTTGATTTCCTTGATGGCACTCCAGAGAAACCCCAAGAACACTGTTTCAAGGCTAGAGGGATCCTGAGGTCACTGTAGCAACACGAAAGAGCTCCGTGGACCAAAAATCAACTCGAGATGAGAGGTTAGTCCCTGGCTTCGACTCCAGAGGAATACCACCTTACCACAAGCACCTCAAGAGGAGGCTTCTCTCAGCTCTAGGTATGTGAGAGGGACCCTGATTTTGCGGCCTCAAGTGGAATGGAAACCGCGATGCCCTGACTCGAAATAAGGCCGGATATCCCTGCAGTAACTTGAATGCAAGCTCGTCTTGCATCTCCCAAGATGAAAGGATGTCTGAATCCCCTGTGGAGACCACAGAGAAAGACCTAGTTCCCCACCTCATCGCGACCGGAGGCCTCACATCCTTTGAAAACTCCAGAGGTATGCGGAGATCAGTGCCTCCAAAGGAGACGATGCCAGACTCCTCATGAAACTTGATAGGAGTCCCAGGATTCCTGTGGCACGTGGAAAGGGACCCTTGGTCTCCCGCCTCAGCTGGAGAGGCGTCCCAATTGCCCTGCCAAGCCTCGAGGAGATTCCCGAGTTGTCCCTCGCAATTAGGAAGGAGTCCTGTCGTCGCTGAACAAACACGTGGGTGGAAGGGCATCCCCGTCGTAACTCGAGAATATACCCCAGGTTCCCGCCGCAACTCGAGAAAAACAATGACACTTCCCCCTCGCCGCGATATGAGGCCCGATTCCCCTGCACTGCGTGCAGAGCAATTCCGTGTTGCACATCACACATGAAAGGAGCCTTGATTTCCTTGATGGCACTCCAGAGAAACCCCAAGAACACTGTTTCAAGGCTAGAGGGATCCTGAGGTCATTGGAGCAACACAAAAGAGCTCCGTGGACCAAAAATCAACTCGAGATGAGAGGTTAGTCCCTGGCTTCGACTCCAGAGGAATACCACCTTACCACAAGCACCTCAAGAGGAGGCTTCTCTCAGCTCTAGGTATGTGAGAGGGACCCTGAGTTTGCGGCCTCAAGTGGAATGGCCACCGCGATGCCCTGACTCGAAATAAGGCCGGATATCCCTGCAGTGACTTGAATGCAGGCTCGTCTTGCATCTCCCAAGACGAAAGGATGTCTGAATCCCCTGTGGAGACCACAGAGAAAGACCTAGTTCCCCACCTCATCGCGACTGGAGGCCTCACATCCTTTGAAAACTCCAGAGGTACGCGGAGATCAGTGCCTCCAAAGGAGACGATGCCTGACTCCTCGTGAAACTTGATAGGAGTCCCAGGTTCCCTGTGGCACGTGGAAAGGGATCCTTGGTCTCCCGCCTCAGCTGGAGAGGCGTCCCAATTGCCCTGCCAAGCCTCGAGGAGAATCCCGAGTTGTATCACGCAACTAGGCAGGAGTCCTGACGTGGCTGAACAAACACGTGGCTGGAAGGGCCATCCCCGACGTAACTCGAGAATATACCCCAGGTTCCCACCGCAACTCGGGAAAAACCATGAGACTTTCACCTCGCCGCGAGATGAGGCCCGATTCCCCTGCACTGCGTGCAGAGCAATTCCGTGTTGCACATCAAACATGAAAGGAGCCTTGATTTCCTTGATGGCACTCCAGAGAAACCCCAAGAACACTGTTTCAAGGCTAGAGGGATCCTGAGGTCACTGTAGCAACACGAAAGAGCTCAGTGGAACAAAAATCAACTCGAGATGAGAGCTTAGTCCCTGGCTTCGACACCAGAGGAATACCACCTTACCACAAGCACCTCAAGAGGAGGCTTCTCTCAGCTCTAGGTATGTGAGAGGGACCCTGAATTTGCGGCCTCAAGTGGAATGGACACCGCGATGCCCTGACGCGAAATAAGGCCGGATATCCCTGCAGTGACTTGAATGCAGGCTCGTCTTGCATCTCCCAAGACGAAAGGATGTCTGAATCCCCTGTGGAGACCACAGAGAAAGACCTAGTTCCCCACCTCATCGCGACCGGAGGCCTCACATCCTTTGAAAACTCCAGAGGTACGCGGAGATCAGTGCCTCCAAAGGAGACGATGCCTGACTCCTCGTGAAACTTGATAGGAGTCCCAGGATTCCTGTGGCACGTGGAAAGGGACCCTTGGTCTCCCGCCTCAGCTGGAGAGGCGTCCCAATTGCCCTGCCAAGCGTCGAGGAGAATCCCGAGTTGTCCCTCGCAACTAGGCAGGAGTCCTGACATCACTGAAGAAACACGTCGGTGGAAGGGCCATCCCCGTCGTAACTCGAGAATATACCCCAGGTTCCCGCCGCAACTCGAGAAAAACCATGAGACTTCCCCCTCGCCGCGATATGAGGCCCGATTCCCCTGTACTGCGTGCAGAGCAATTCCGTGTTGCACATCACACATGAAAGGAGCCTTGATTTCCTTGATGGCACTCCAGAGAAACCCCAAGAACACTGTTTCAAGGCTAGAGGGATCCTGACGTCACTGTAGCAACACGAAAAAGCTGGGTGGACCAAAAATCAACTCGAGATGAGAGGGTAGTCCCTGGCTTCGACTCCAGAGGAATACCACCTTACCACAAGCACCTCAAGAGGAGGCTTCTCTCAGCTATAGGTATGTGAGAGGGACCCTGAGTTTGCGGCCTCAAGTGGAATGGACACCGCGATGCCCTGACTCGAAATAAGGCCGGATATCCCTGCAGTGACTTGAATGCAGGCCCGTCTTGCATCTCCCAAGACGAAAGGATGTCTGAATCCCCTGTGGAGACCACAGAGAAAGACCTAGTTCCCCACCTCATCGCGACCGGAGGCCTCACATCCTTTGAAAACTCCAGAGGTACGCGGAGATCAGTGCCTCCAAAGGAGACGATGCCTGACTCTTCGTGAAACTTGATAGGAGTCCCAGGATTCCTGTGGCACGTGGAAAGGGACGCTTGGTCTCCCGCCTTAGCTGGAGAGGCGTCCCAATTGCCCTGCCAAGCCTCGAGGAGAATCCCGAGTTGTCCCTCGCAACTAGGCAGGAGTCCTGTCGTCGCTGAAGAAACACGTGGGTGGAAGGGCCATCCCCGTCGTAACTCGAGAATATACCCCAGGTTCCCGCCGCAACTCGAGAAAAACCATGAGACTTCCCCCTCGCCGTGAGATGAGGCCCGATTACCCTGCACTGCATGCAGAGCAATTCCGTGTTGCACATCAAACAAGAAAGGAGCCGTGATTTCCTTGATGGCACTCCAGAGAAACCCCAAAACACTGTTTCAAGGCTAGAGGGATCCTGAGATCACTGGAGCAACACGAAAGAGCTCCGTGGACCAAAAATCAACTCGAGATGAGAGGTTAGTCCCTGGCTTCGTCTCCAGAGGAATACCACCTTACCACAAGCACCTCAAGAGGAGGCTTCTCTCAGCTCTAGGTATGTGAGATTGACCCTGATTTTGCGGCCTCAAGTGGAATGGAAACCGCGATGCCCTGACTCGAAATAAGGCCGAATATCCCTGCAGTGACTTGAATGCAGGCTCGTCTTGCATCTCCCAAGACGAAAGGATGTCTGAATCCCCTGTGGAGACCACAGAGAAAGACCTAGTTCCCCACCTCATCGCGACCGGAGGCCTCACATCCTTTGAAAACTCCAGAGGTACCCGGAGATCAGTGCCTCCAAAGGAGACGATGCCTGACTCTTCGTGAAACTTGATAGGAGTCCCAGGATTCCTGTGGCACGTGGAAAGAGACCCTTGGTCTCCCGCCTTAGCTGGAGAGGCGTCCCAATTGCCCTGCTAAGCCTCGAGGAGAATCCCGAGTTGTCCCTCTCAACTAGGCAGGAGTCCTGTCGTAGCTGAAGAAACACGTGGGTGGAAGGGCCATCCCCGTCGTAACTCGAGAATATACCCCAGGTTCCCGCCGCAACTCAAGAAAAACCATGAGACTTCCCCCTCGCCGTGAGATGAGGCCCGATTACCCTGCACTGCATGCAGAGCAATTCCGTGATGCACATCAAACAAGAAAGGAGCCGTGATTTTCTTGATGGCACTCCAGAGAAACCCCAAGAACACTGTTTCAAGGCTAGAGGGATCCTGAGGTCACTGGAGCAACACGAAAGAGCTCCGTGGACCAAAAATCAACTCGAGATGAGAGGTTAGTCCCTGGCTTCGACTCCAGAGGAATACCACCTTACCACAAGCACGTCAAGAGGAGGCTTCTCTCAGCTCTAGGTATGTGAGAGGGACCCTGATTTTGCGGCCTCAAGTGGAATGGACACCGCGATGCTCTGGCTCGAAATAAGGCCGCATATCCCTGCAGTGACTTGAATGCAGGCTCGTCTTGCATCTCCCAAGACGAAAGGATGTCTGAATCACCTGTGTAGACCACAGAGAAAGACCTAGTTCCCCACCTCATCGCGACCGGAGGCCTCACATCCTTTGAAAACTCCACAGGTACGCGGAGATCAGTGCCTCCAAAGGAGACGATGCCTGACTCCTCGTGAAACATGATAGGAGTCCCAGGATTCCTGTGGCACGTGGAAAGGGACCCTTGGTCTACCGCCTCAGCTGGAGAGGCGTCCCAATTGCCCTGCCAAGCCTCGAGGGGAATCCCGAGTTGTCCCTCGCAAGTAGGCAGGAGTCCTGACGTCGCTGAAGAAACACGTGGGTGGAAGGGACATCCCCGTCGTAACTCGAGAATATACCCCAGGTTCCCGCTGCAACTCGAGAAAAACCATGAGACTTCCCCCTCGCCGCGAGATGAGGCCCGATTCCCCTGCACTGCGTGCAGAGCAATTCTGTGTTGCACATCACACATGAAAGGAGCCTTGATTTCCTTGATGGCACTCCAGAGAAACCCCAAGAACACTGTTTCAAGGCTAGAGTGATCCTGTGGTCACTGTAGCAACACGAAAGAGCTCCGTGGACCAAAAATCAACTAGAGATGAGAGGTTAGTCCCTGGCTTCGACTCCAGAGGAATACCACCTTACCACAAGCATCTCAAGAGGAGGCTTCTCTCAGCTCTAGGTATGTGAGAGGGACCCTGATTTTGCGGCCTCAAGTGGAATGGACACCGCAATGCCCTGACTCGAAATAAGGCCGGATATCCCTGCAGTGACTTGAATGCAGGCTCGTCTTGCATCTCCCAAGACGAAAGGATGTCTGAATCCCCTGTGGAGACCACAGAGAAAGACCTAGTTCCCCACCTCATCGCGACCGGAGGCCTCACATCCTTTGAAAACTCCAGAGGTACGCGGAGATCAGTGCCTCCAAAGGAGACGATTCCTGACTCCTCGTGAAACTTGATAGGATTCCCAGGATTCCTGTGGCACGTGGAAAGGGACCCTTGGTCTCCCGCCTCAGCTGGAGAGGCGTCCCAATTGCCCTGCCAAGCCTCGAGGAGAATCCCGAGTTGTCCCTCGCAACTAGGCAGGAGTCCTGACGTCACTGAACAAACACGTGTGTGGAAGGGCCATCCCCGTCGTAACTCGAGAATATTCCCCAGGTTCCCACCGCAACTCGAGAAAAACCATGAGACTTCCCCCTCGCCGCGAGATGAGGCCCGATTCCCCTGCACTGCGTGCAGAGCAATTCCGTGTTGCACATCACACATGAAAGGAGCCTTGATTTCCTTGATGGCACTCCAGAGAAACCCCAAGAACACTGTTTCAAGGCTAGAGGGATCCCGAGGTCACTGTAGCAACACGAAAGAGTTCCGTGGACCAAAAATCAACTCGAGATGAGAGGTTGGTCCCTGGCTTCGACTCCAGAGGAATACCACCTTACCACAAGCACCTCAAGAGGAGGCTTCTCTCAGCTCTAGCTATGTGAGAGGGACCCTGAGTTTGCGGCCTCAAGTGGAATGGACACCGCGATGCCCTGACTCGAAATAAGGCCGGATGTCCCTGCAGTGACTTGAATGCAGGCTCGTCTTGCATCTCCCAAGACGAAAGGATGTCTGAATCCCCTGTGGAGACCACAGAGAAAGACCTAGTTCCCCACCTCATAGCGACCGGAGGCCTCACATCCTTTAAAAACTCCAGAGGTACGCGGAGATCAGTGCCTCCAAAGGAGACGATGCCTGACTCCTCGTGAATCTTGATAGGAGTCCCAGGATTCCTGTGGCACGTGGAAAGGGACACTTGGTCTCCCGCCTCAGCTGGAGAGGCGTCCCAATTGCCCTGCCAAGCCTCGAGGAGAATCCCGAGTTGTCCCTCGCAAGTAGGCAGGAGTCCTGACGTCGCTGAAGAAACAAGTGTGTGGAAGGGCCATCCCCGTCGTAACTCGAGAATATACCCCAGGTTTCCGCCGCAATTCGAGCAAAACCATGAGACTTCCCCCTCTCCGCGAGATGAGGCCCGATTCCCCTGCACTGCGTGCAGAGCAATTCCGTGTTGCACATCACACATGAAAGGAGCCTTGATTTCCTTGATGGCACTCCAGAGAAACCCCAAGAACACTGTTTCAAGGCTAGAGGGATCCTGAGGTCACTGTAGCAACAAGAAAGAGCACCGTGGACCAAAAATCAACTCGAGATGAGAGGTTAGTCCCTGGCTTCGAATCCAGAGGAATACCACCTTACCACAAGCACGTCAAGAGGAGGCTTCTCTCAGCTCTAGGTATGTGAGAGGGACCCTGAGTTTGCGGCCTCAAGTGGAATGGACACCGCGATGCTCTGGCTCGAAATAAGGCCGCATATCCCTGCAGTGACTTGAATGCAGGCTCGTCTTGCATCTCCCAAGACGAAAGGATGTCTGAATCACCTGTGTAGACCACAGAGAAAGACCTAGTTCCCCACCTCATCGCGACCGGAGGCCTCACATCCTTTGAAAACTCCAGAGGTACGCGGAGATCAGTGCCTCCAAAGGAGACGATGCCTGACTCCTCGTGAAACATGATAGGAGTCCCAGGATTCCTGTGGCACGTGGAAAGGGACCCTTGGTCTCCCGCCTCAGCTGGAGAGGCGTCCCAATTGCCCTGCCAAGCATCGAGGGGAATCCCGAGTTGTCCCTCGCAAGTAGGCAGGAGTCCTGACGTCGCTGAAGAAACACGTGGGTGGAAGGGACATCCCCGTCGTAACTCGAGAATATACCCCAGGTTCCCGCCGCAACTCGAGAAAAACCATGAGACTTCCCCCTCGCCGCGAGATGAGGCCCGATTCCCCTGCACTGCGTGCAGAGCAATTCTGTGTTGCACATCACACATGAAAGGAGCCTTGATTTCCTTGATGGCACTCCAGAGAAACCCCAAGAACACTGTTTCAAGGCTAGAGTGATCCTGTGGTCACTGTAGCAACACGAAAGAGCTCCGTGGACCAAAAATCAACTAGAGATGAGAGGTTAGTCCCTGGCTTCGACTCCAGAGGAATACCACCTTACCACAAGCATCTCAAGAGGAGGCTTCTCTCAGCTCTAGGTATGTGAGAGGGACCCTGATTTTGCGGCCTCAAGTGGAATGGACACCGCAATGCCCTGACTCGAAATAAGGCCGGATATCCCTGCAGTGACTTGAATGCAGGCTCGTCTTGCATCTCCCAAGACGAAAGGATGTCTGAATCCCCTGTGGAGACCACAGAGAAAGACCTAGTTCCCCACCTCATCGCGACCGGAGGCCTCACATCCTTTGAAAACTCCAGAGGTACGCGGAGATCAGTGCCTCCAAAGGAGACGATGCCTGACTCCTCGTGAAACTTGATAGGATTCCCAGGATTCCTGTGGCACGTGGAAAGGGACCCTTGGTCTCCCGCCTCAGCTGGAGAGGCGTCCCAATTGCCCTGCCAAGCCTCGAGGAGAATCGCGAGTTGTCCCTCGCAACTAGGCAGGAGTCCTGACGTCACTGAACAAACACGTGTGTGGAAGGGCCATCCCCGTCGTAACTCGAGAATATTCCCCAGGTTCCCGCCGCAACTCGAGAAAAACCATGAGACTTCCCCCTCGCCGCGAGATGAGGCCCGATTCCCCTGCACTGCGTGCAGAGCAATTCCGTGTTGCACATCACACATGAAAGGAGCCTTGATTTCCTTGATGGCACTCCAGAGAAACCCCAAGAACACTGTTTCAAGGCTAGAGGGATCCCGAGGTCACTGTAGCAACACGAAAGAGCTCCGTGGACCAAAAATCAACTCGAGATGAGAGGTTGGTCCCTGGCTTCGACTCCAGAGGAATACCACCTTACCACAAGCACCTCAAGAGGAGGCTTCTCTCAGCTCTAGCTATGTGAGAGGGACCCTGAGTTTGCGGCCTCAAGTGGAATGGACACCGCGATGCCCTGACTCGAAATAAGGCCGGATATCCCTGCAGTGACTTGAATGCAGGCTCGTCTTGCATCTCCCAAGACGAAAGGATGTCTGAATCCCCTGTGGAGACCACAGAGAAAGACCTAGTTCCCCACCTCATAGCGACCGGAGGCCTCACATCCTTTAAAAACTCCAGAGGTACGCGGAGATCAGTGCCTCCAAAGGAGACGATGCCTGACTCCTCGTGAATCTTGATAGGAGTCCCAGGATTCCTGTGGCACGTGGAAAGGGACACTTGGTCTCCCGCCTCAGCTGGAGAGGCGTCCCAATTGCCCTGCCAAGCCTCGAGGAGAATCCCGAGTTGTCCCTCGCAAGTAGGCAGGAGTCCTGACGTCGCTGAAGAAACAAGTGTGTGGAAGGGCCATCCCCGTCGTAACTCGAGAATATACCCCAGGTTTCCGCCGCAATTCGAGCAAAACCATGAGACTTCCCCCTCTCCGCGAGATGAGGCCCGATTCCCCTGCACTGCGTGCAGAGCAATTCCGTGTTGCACATCACACATGAAAGGAGCCTTGATTTCCTTGATGGCACTCCAGAGAAACCCCAAGAACACTGTTTCAAGGCTAGAGGGATCCTGAGGTCACTGTAGCAAAACGAAAGTGCTCCATGGACCAAAAATCAACTCGAGATGAGAGGTTAGTCCCTGGCTTCGACTCCAGAGGAAGACCACCTTACCACAAGCACCTCAAGAGGAGGCTTCTCTCAGCTCTAGCTATGTGAGAGGGACCCTGAGTTTGCGTCCTCAACTGGAATGGACACTGTGATGCCCTGACTCGAAATAAGGCCGGATATCCCTGCAGTGACTTGAATGCAGGCTCGTCTTGCATCTCCCAAGACGAAAGGGTGTCTGAATCCCCTGTGGAGACCATAGAGAAAGACCTAGTTCCCCACCTCATCGCGACCGGAGGCCTGACATCCTTTGAAAACTCCAGAGGTACGCGGAGATCAGTGGTTCCAAAGGAGACGATGCCTGACTCCTCGTGAAACTTGATAGGATTCCCAGGATTCCGGTGGCACGTGGAAAGGGACACTTGGTCTCCCGCCTCAGCTGGAGAGGCGTCCCAATTGCCCTGCCAAGCCTCGAGGAGAATCCCGAGTTGTCCCTCGCAAGTAGGCAGGAGTCCTGACGTCGCTGAACAAACACGTGGGTGGAAGGGCCATCCCCGTCGTAACTCGAGAATATTCCCCAGGTTCCCGCCGCAACTCGAGAAAAACCATGAGACTTCCCCCTCGCCGCGAGATGAGGCCCGATTCCCCTGCACTGCGTGCAGAGCAATTCCGTGTTGCACATCACACATGAAAGGAGCCTTGATTTCCTTGATGGCACTCCAGAGAAACCCCAAGAACACTGTTTCAAGGCCAGAGGGAACCTGAAGTCACTGTAGCAACACGAAAGAGCTCCGAGGACCAAAAATCAACTCGAGATGAGAGGTTAGTCCCTGGCTTCGACTCCAGAGGAATACCACCTCACCACAAGCACCTCAAGAGGAGGCTTCTCTCAGCTCTAGGTATGTGAGAGTGACCCTGAGTTTGCGACCTCAAGTGGAATGGACACCGCGATGCCCTGACTCGAAATAAGGCCCGATATCCCGGCAGTGACTTGAATGCAGGCTCGTCTTGCATCTTCCAAGTCGAAAGGATGTCTGAATCCCCTGTGGAGACCACAGAGAAAGACCTAGTTCCCCACTTCATCGCGACCGGAGGCCTCACTTCCCTTGAAAACTCCAGAGGTACGCGGAGATCAGTGCCTCCAAAGGAGACGACGCCTGACTCCTCGTGAAACTTGATAGGAGTCCCAGGATTCCTGTGGCACGTGGAAAGGGACCCCTGGTCTCCCGCCTCAGCTGGAGAGGCGTCCCAATTGCCCTGCCAAGCCTCGAGGAGAACCCCGAGTTGTCCCTCGCAACTAGGCAGGAGTCCTGACGTCGCTGAACAAACACGTGTGTGGAAGGGCCATCCCCTCGTAACTCGAGAATATTCCCCAGGTTCCCGCCGCAACTCGAGAAAAACCATGAGACTTCCCCCTCGCCGCGAGATGAGGCCCGATTCCCCTGCACTGCGTGCAGAGCAATTCCGTGTTGCGCATCACACATGAAAGGAGCCTTGATTTCCTTGATGGCACTCCAGAGAAACCCCAAGAACACTGTTTCAAGGCCAGAGGGATCCTGAGGTCACTGTAGCAACAGGAAAGTGCACCGTGGACCAAAAATCAACTCGAGATGAGAGGTTAGTCCCTGGCTTCGACTCCAGAGGAATACCACCTTACCACAAGCACCTCAAGAGGAGGCTTCTCTCAGCTATAGGTATGTGAGAGGGACCCTGAGTTTGCGGCCTCAAGTGGAATGGACACCGCGATGCCCTGACTCGAAATAAGGCCGGATATCCCTGCAGTGACTTGAATGCAGGCCCGTCTTGCATCTCCCAAGACGAAAGGATGTCTGAATCCCCTGTGGAGACCACAGAGAAAGACCTAGTTCCCCACCTCATCGCGACCGGAGGCCTCACATCCTTTGAAAACTCCAGAGGTACGCGGAGATCAGTGCCTCCAAAGGAGACGATGCCTGACTCTTCGTGAAACTTGATAGGAGTCCCAGGATTCCTGTGGCACTTGGAAAGGGACGCTTGGTCTCCCGCCTTAGCTGGAGAGGCGTCCCAATTGCCCTGCCAAGCCTCGAGGAGAATCCCGAGTTGTCCCTCGCAAGTAGGCAGGAGTCCTGACTTCGCTGAAGAAACACGTGGGTGGAAGGGCCATCCCCGTCGTAACTCGAGAATATACCCCAGGTTCCCGCCGCAACTCGAGAAAAACCATGAGACTTCCCCCTCGCCGTGAGATGAGGCCCGATTACCCTGCACTGCATGCAGAGCAATTCCGTGTTGCACATCAAACAAGAAAGGAGCCGTGATTTCCTTGATGGCACTCCAGAGAAACCCCAAAACACTGTTTCAAGGCTAGAGGGATCCTGAGATCACTGGAGCAACACGAAAGAGCTCCGTGGACCAAAAATCAACTCGAGATGAGAGGTTAGTCCCTGGCTTCTTCTCCAGAGGAATACCACCTTACCACAAGCACCTCAAGAGGAGGCTTCTCTCAGCTCTATGTATGTGAGAGGGACCCTGATTTTGCGGCCTCAAGTGGAATGGAAACCGCGATGCCCTGACTCGAAATAAGGCCGAATATCCCTGCAGTGACTTGAATGCAGGCTCGTCTTGCATCTCCCAAGACGAAAGGATGTCTGAATCCCCTGTGGAGACCACAGAGAAAGACCTAGTTCCCCACCTCATCGCGACCGGAGGCCTCACATCCTTTGAAAACTCCAGAGGTACGCGGAGATCAGTGCCTCCAAAGGAGACGATGCCTGACTCCTCGTGAAACTTGATAGGAGTCCCAGGATTCCTGTGGCACGTGGAAAGGGACCCTTGGTCTCCCGCCTCAGCTGGAGAGGCGTCCCAATTGCCCTGCCAAGCCTCGTGGAGAATCCCGAGTTGTCCCTCGCAACTAGGCAGGAGTCCTGACGTCGCTGAAGAAACACGTGGGTGGAAGGGCCATACCCGTCGTAACTCGAAAATATACCCCAGGTTCCCGCCACAACTCGAGAAAAACCATGAGACTCCCCCTCGCCGAGAGATGAGGCCCGATTCCCCTGCACTGCATGCAGAGCTATTCCGTGTTGCACATCAAACAAGAAAGGAGCCTTGATTTCCTTGATGGCACTCCAGAGAAACCCCAAGAACACTGTTTCAAGGCTAGAGGGATCCTGAGGTCACTGTAGCAACACGAAAGAGCTCCGTGGACCAGAATCAACTCGAGATGAGAGGTTAGTCCCTGGCTTCGACTCCAGAGGAATACCACCTTACCACAAGCACCTCAAGAGGAGGCTTCTCTCAGCTCTAGGTATGTGAGAGGGACCCTGAGTTTGCGGCCCCAAGTGGAATGGACACCGCGATGCCCTGACTCGAAATAAGGCCGGATATCCCTGCAGTGACTTGAATGCAGGCTCGTCTTGCATCTCCCAAGACGAATGGATGTCTGAATCACCTGTGGAGACCACAGAGAATGACCTAGTTCCCCAGCTTATCGCGACCGGAGGCCTCACATCCTTTGAAAACTCCAGAGGTACGCAGAGATCAGTGTCTCCAAAGGAGACGATGCCTGACTCCTCGTGAAACTTGATAGGAGTCCCAGGATTCCTGTGGCACGTGGAAAGGGACCCTTGGTCTCCCGCCTCAGCTGGAGAGGCGTCCCAATTGCCCTGCCAAGAATCGAGGAGAACCCCGAGTTGTCCCTCGCAACTAGGCAGGAGTCCTGACGTCGCTGAACAAACACGTGGTTGGAAGGGCCATCCCCGTCGTAACTCGAGAATATTCCCCAGGTTCCCGCCGCAACTCGAGAAAAACCATGAGACTTCCCCCTCGCCGCGAGATGAGGCCCGATTCCCCTGCACTGCGTGCAGAGCAATTCCGTGTTGCACATCACACATGAAAGGAGCCTTGATTTCCTTGATGGCACTCCAGAGAAACCCCAAGAACACTGTTTCAAGGCTAGAGGGATCCCGAGGTCACTGTAGCAACACGAAAGAGCTCCGTGGACCAAAAATCAACTCGAGATGAGAGGTTGGTCCCTGGCTTCGACTCCAGAGGAATACCACCTTACCACAAGCACCTCAAGAGGAGGCTTCTCTCAGCTCTAGCTATGTGAGAGGGACCCTGAGTTTGCGGCCTCAAGTGGAATGGACACCGCGATGCCCTGACTCGAAATAAGGCCGGATATCCCTGCAGTGACTTGAAGGCAGGCTCGTCTTGCATCTCCCAAGACGAAAGGATGTCTGAATCCCCTGTGGAGACCACAGAGAAAGACCTACTTCCCCACCTCATAGCGACCGGAGGCCTCACATCCTTTAAAAACTCCAGAGGTACGCGGAGATCAGTGCCTCCAAAGGAGACGATGCCTGACTCCTCGTGAATCTTGATAGGAGTCCCAGGATTCCTGTGGCACGTGGAAAGGGACACTTGGTCTCCCGCCTCAGCTGGAGAGGCGTCCCAATTGCCCTGCCAAGCCTCGAGGGGAATCCCGAGTTGTCCCTCGCAAGTAGTCAGGAGTCCTGACGTCGCTGAAGAAACACGTGGGTGGAAGGGACATCCCCGTCGTAACTCGAGAATATACCCCAGGTTCCCGCCGCAACTCGAGAAAAACCATGAGACTTCCCCCTCCCCGCGAGATGAGGCCCGATTCCCCTGCACTGCGTGCAGAGCAATTCTGTGTTGCACATCACACATGAAAGGAGCCTTGATTTCCTTGATGGCACTCCAGAGAAACCCCAAGAACACTGTTTCAAGGCTAGAGTGATCCTGTGGTCACTGTAGCAACACGAAAGAGCTCCGTGGACCAAAAATCAACTAGAGATGAGAGGTTAGTCCCTGGCTTCGACTCCAGAGGAATACCACCTTACCACAAGCATCTCAAGAGGAGGCTTCTCTCAGCTCTAGGTATGTGAGAGGGACCCTGATTTTGCGGCCTCAAGTGGAATGGACACCGCAATGCCCTGACTCGAAATAAGGCCGGATATCCCTGCAGTGACTTGAATGCAGGCTCGTCTTGCATCTCCCAAGACGAAAGGATGTCTGAAGCCCCTGTGGAGACCACAGAGAAAGACCTAGTTCCCCACCTCATCGCGACCGGAGGCCTCACATCCTTTGAAAACTCCAGAGGTACGCAGAGATCAGTGCCTCCAAAGGAGACGATGCCTGACTCCTCGTGAAACTTGATAGGATTCCCAGGATTCCTGTGGCACGTGGAAAGGGACCCTTGGTCTCCCGCCTCAGCTGGAGAGGCGTCCCAATTGCCCTGCCAAGCCTCGAGGAGAATCGCGAGTTGTCCCTCGCAACTAGGCAGGAGTCCTGACGTCACTGAACAAACACGTGGGTGGAAGGGCCATCCCCGTCGTAACTCGAGAATATTCCCCAGGTTCCCGCCGCAACTCGAGAAAAACCATGAGACTTCCCCCTCGCCGCGAGATGAGGCCCGATTCCCCTGCACTGTGTGCAGAGCAATTCCGTGTTGCACATCACACATGAAAGGAGCCTTGATTTCCTTGATGGCACTCCAGAGAAACCCCAAGAACACTGTTTCAAGGCTAGAGGGATCCCGAGGTCACTGTAGCAACACGAAAGAGCTCCGTGGACCAAAAATCAACTCGAGATGAGAGGTTGGTCCCTGGCTTCGACTCCAGAGGAATACCACCTTACCACAAGCACCTCAAGAGGAGGCTTCTCTCAGCTCTAGCTATGTGAGAGGGACCCTGAGTTTGCGGCCTCAAGTGGAATGGACACCGCGATGCCCTGACTCGAAATAAGGCCGGATATCCCTGCAGTGACTTGAAGGCAGGCTCGTCTTGCATCTCCCAAGACGAAAGGATGTCTGAATCCCCTGTGGAGACCACAGAGAAAGACCTAGTTCCCCACCTCATAGCGACCGGAGGCCTCACATCCTTTAAAAACTCCAGAGGTACGCGGAGATCAGTGCCTCCAAAGGAGACGATGCCTGACTCCTCGTGAATCTTGATAGGAGTCCCAGGATTCCTGTGGCACGTGGAAAGGGACACTTGGTCTCCCGCCTCAGCTGGAGAGGCGTCCCAATTGCCCTGCCAAGCCTCGAGGAGAATCCCGAGTTGTCCCTCGCAAGTAGGCAGGAGTCCTGACGTCGCTGAAGAAACAAGTGTGTGGAAGGGCCATCCCCGTCGTAACTCGAGAATATACCCCAGGTTTCCGCCGCAATTCGAGAAAAACCATGAGACTTCCCCCTCTCCGCGAGATGAGGCCCGATTCCCCTGCACTGCGTGCAGAGCAATTCCGTGTTGCACATCACACATGAAAGGAGCCTTGATTTCCTTGATGGCACTCCAGAGAAACCCCAAGAACACTGTTTCAAGGCTAGAGGGATCCTGAGGTCACTGTAGCAAAACGAAAGTGCTCCATGGACCAAAAATCAACTCAAGATGAGAGGTTAGTCCCTGGCTTCGACTCCAGAGGAAGACCACCTTACCACAAGCACCTCAAGAGGAGGCTTCTCTCAGCTCTAGCTATGTGAGAGGGACCCTGAGTTTGCGTCCTCAACTGGAATGGACACTGTGATGCCCTGACTCGAAATAAGGCCGGATATCCCTGCAGTGACTTGAATGCAGGCTCGTCTTGCATCTCCCAAGACGAAAGGGTGTCTGAATCCCCTGTGGAGACCATAGAGAAAGACCTAGTTCCCCACCTCATCGCGACCGGAGGCCTGACATCCTTTGAAAACTCCAGAGGTACGCGGAGATCAGTGCCTCCAAAGGAGACGATGCCTGACTCCTCGTGAAACTTGATAGGATTCCCAGGATTCCGGTGGCACGTGGAAAGGGACACTTGGTCTCCCGCCTCAGCTGGAGAGGCGTCCCAATTGCCCTGCCAAGCCTCGAGGAGAATCCCGAGTTGTCCCTCGCAACTAGGCAGGAGTCCTGACGTCGCTGAACAAACACGTGGGTGGAAGGGCCATCCCCGTCGTAACTCGAGAATATTCCCCAGGTTCCCGCCGCAACTCGAGAAAAACCATGAGACTTCCCCCTCGCCGCGAGATGAGGCCCGATTCCCCTGCACTGCGTGCAGAGCAATTCCGTGTTGCACATCACACATGAAAGGAGCCTTGATTTCCTTGATGGCACTCCAGAGAAACCCCAAGAACACTGTTTCAAGGCCAGAGGGATCCCGAGGTCACTGTAGCAACAGGAAAGAGCTCCGTGGACCAAAAATCAACTCGAGATGAGAGGTTGGTCCCTGGCTTCGACTCCAGAGGAATACCACCTTACCACAAGCACCTCAAGAGGAGGCTTCTCTCAGCTCTAGCTATGTGAGAGGGACCCTGAGTTTGCGGCCTCAAGTGGAATGGACACCGCGATGCCCTGACTCGAAATAAGGCCGGATATCCCTGCAGTGACTTGAATGCAGGCTCGTCTTGCATCTCCCAAGACGAAAGGATGTCTGAATCCCCTGTGGAGACCACAGAGAAAGACCTAGTTCCCCACCTCATAGCGACCGGAGGCCTCACATCCTTTAAAAACTCCAGAGGTACGCGGAGATCAGTGCCTCCAAAGGAGACGATGCCTGACTCCTCGTGAATCTTGATAGGAGTCCCAGGATTCCTGTGGCACGTGGAAAGGGACACTTGGTCTCCCGCCTCAGCTGGAGAGGCGTCCCAATTGCCCTGCCAAGCCTCGAGGAGAATCCCGAGTTGTCCCTCGCAAGTAGGCAGGAGTCCTGACGTCGCTGAAGAAACAAGTGTGTGGAAGGGCCATCCCCGTCGTAACTCGAGAATATACCCCAGGTTTCCGCCGCAATTCGAGAAAAACCATGAGACTTCCCCCTCTCCGCGAGATGAGGCCCGATTCCCCTGCACTGCGTGCAGAGCAATTCCGTGTTGCACATCACACATGAAAGGAGCCTTGATTTCCTTGATGGCACTCCAGAGAAACCCCAAGAACACTGTTTCAAGGCTAGAGGGATCCTGAGGTCACTGTAGCAAAACGAAAGTGCTCCATGGACCAAAAATCAACTCGAGATGAGAGGTTAGTCCCTGGCTTCGACTCCAGAGGAAGACCACCTTACCACAAGCACCTCAAGAGGAGGCTTCTCTCAGCTCTAGCTATGTGAGAGGGACCCTGAGTTTGCGTCCTCAACTGGAATGGACACTGTGATGCCCTGACTCGAAATAAGGCCGGATATCCCTGCAGTGACTTGAATGCAGGCTCGTCTTGCATCTCCCAAGACGAAAGGGTGTCTGAATCCCCTGTGGAGACCATAGAGAAAGACCTAGTTCCCCACCTCATCGCGACCGGAGGCCTGACATCCTTTGAAAACTCCAGAGGTACGCGGAGATCAGTGCCTCCAAAGGAGACGATGCCTGACTCCTCGTGAAACTTGATAGGAGTCCCAGGATTCCTGTGGCACGTGGAAAGGGACCCCTGGTCTCCCGCCTCAGCTGGAGAGGCGTCCCAATTGCCCTGCCAAGCCTCGAGGAGAACCCCGAGTTGTCCCTCGCAACTAGGCAGGAGTCCTGACGTCGCTGAACAAACACGTGTGTGGAAGGGCCATCCCCTCGTAACTCGAGAATATTCCCCAGGTTCCCGCCGCAACTCGAGAAAAACCATGAGACTTCCCCCTCGCCGCGAGATGAGGCCCGATTCCCCTGCACTGCGTGCAGAGCAATTCCGTGTTGCACATCACACATGAAAGGAGCCTTGATTTCCTTGATGGCACTCCAGAGAAACCCCAAGAACACTGTTTCAAGGCTAGAGGGATCCTGAGGTCACTGTAGCAACACGAAAGAGCTCCGTGGGCCAAAAATCAACTCGAGATGAGAGGTTGGTCCCTGGCTTCGACTCCAGAGGAATACCACCTTACCACAAGCACCTCAAGAGGAGGCTTCTCTCAGCTCTAGCTATGTGAGAGGGACCCTGAGTTTGCGGCCTCAAGTGGAATGGACACCGCGATGCCCTGACTCGAAATAAGGCCGGATATCCCTGCAGTGACTTGAATGCAGGCTCGTCTTGCATCTCCCAAGACGAAAGGATGTCTGAATCCCCTGTGGAGACCACAGAGAAAGACCTAGTTCCCCAGCTCATCGCGACCGGAGGCCTCACATCCTTTAAAAACTCCAGAGGTACGCGGAGATCAGTTCCTCCAAAGGAGACGATGCCTGACTCTTCGTGAAACTTGATAGGAGTCCCAGGATTCCTGTGGCACGTGGAAAGGGACCCTTGGTCTCCCGCCTTAGCTGGAGAGGCGTCCCAATTGCCCTGCCAAGCCTCGAGGAGAATCCCGAGTTGTCCCTCGCAACTAGGCAGGAGTCCTGTCGTCGCTGAAGAAACACGTGGGTGGAAGGGCCATCCCCGTCGTAACTCGAGAATATACCCCAGGTTCCCGCCGCAACTCGAGAAAAACCATGAGACTTCCCCCTCGCCTTGAGATGAGGCCCGATTACCCTGCACTGCATGCAGAGCAATTCCGTGATGCACATCAAACAAGAAAGGAGCCGTGATTTCCTTGATGGCACTCCAGAGAAACCCCAAGAACACTGTTTCAAGGCTAGAGGGATCCTGAGGTCACTGGAGCAACACGAAAGAGCTCCGTGGACCAAAAATCAACTCGAGATGAGAGGTTAGTCCCTGGCTTCGACTCCAGAGGAATACCACCTTACCACAAGCACCTCAAGAGGAGGCTTCTCTCAGCTCTAGGTATGTGAGAGGGACCCTGAGTTTGCGGCCTCAAGTGGAATGGACACCGCGATGCTCTGGCTCGAAATAAGGCCGCATATCCCTGCAGTGACTTGAATGCAGGCTCGTCTTGCATCTCCCAAGACGAAAGGATGTCTGAATCACCTGTGTAGACCACAGAGAAAGACCTAGTTCCCCACCTCATCGCGACCGGAGGCCTCACATCCTTTGAAAACTCCAGAGGTACGCGGAGATCAGTGCCTCCAAAGGAGACGATGCCTGACTCCTCGTGAAACATGATAGGAGTCCCAGGATTCCTGTGGCACGTGGAAAGGGACCCTTGGTCTCCCGCCTCAGCTGGAGAGGTGTCCCAATTGCCCTGCCAAGCCTCGAGGGGAATCCCGAGTTGTCCCTCGCAAGTAGGCAGGAGTCCTGACGTCGCTGAAGAAACACGTGGGTGGAAGGGACATCCCCGTCGTAACTCGAGAATATACCCCAGGTTCCCGCCGCAACTCGAGAAAAACCATGAGACTTCCCCCTCGCCGCGAGATCAGGCCCGATTCCCCTGCACTGCGTGCAGAGCAATTCTGTGTTGCACATCACACATGAAAGGAGCCTTGATTTCCTTGATGGCACTCCAGAGAAACCCCAAGAACACTGTTTCAAGGCTAGAGTGATCCTGTGGTCACTGTAGCAACACGAAAGAGCTCCGTGGACCAAAAATCAACTAGAGATGAGAGGTTAGTCCCTGGCTTCGACTCCAGAGGAATACCACCTTACCACAAGCACCTCAAGAGGAGGCTTCTCTCAGCTCTAGGTATGTGAGAGGGACCCTGATTTTGCGGCCTCAAGTGGAATGGACACTGCGATGCCCTGACTCGAAATAAGACCGGATATCCCTGCAGTGACTTGAATGCAGGCTCGTCTTGCATCTCCCAAGACGAAAGGATGTCTGAATCCCCTGTGGAGACCACAGAGAAAGACCTAGTTCCCCACCTCATCGCGACCGGAGGCCTCACATCCTTTGAAAACTCCAGAGGTACCCGGAGATCAGTGCCTCCAAAGGAGACGATGCCTGACTCTTCGTGAAACTTGATAGGAGTCACAGGATTCCTGTGGCACGTGGAAAGGGACGCTTGGTCTCCCGCCTTAGCTGGAGAGGCGTCCCAATTGCCCTGCCAAGCTTCGAGGAGAATCCCGAGTTGTCCCTCGCAACTAGGCAGGAGTCCTGTCGTCGCTGAAGAAACACGTGGGTGGAAGGGCCATCCCCGTCGTAACTCGAGAATATACCCCAGGTTCCCGCCGCAACTCGAGAAAAACCATGAGACTTCCCCCTCGCCGTGAGATGAGGCCCGATTACCCTGCACTGCATGCAGAGCAATTCCGTGTTGCACATCAAACAAGAAAGGAGCCGTGATTTCCTTGATGGCACTCCAGAGAAACCCCAAAACACTGTTTCAAGGCTAGAGGGATCCTGAGATCACTGGAGCAACACGAAAGAGCTCCGTGGACCAAAAATCAACTCGAGATGAGAGGTTAGTCCCTGGCTTCGTCTCCAGAGGAATACCACCTTACCACAAGCACCTCAAGAGGAGGCTTCTCTCAGCTCTAGGTATGTGAGAGGGACCCTGATTTTGCGGCCTCAAGTGGAATGGAAACCGCGATGCCCTGACTCGAAATAAGGCCGAATATCCCTGCAGTGACTTGAATGCAGGCTCGTCTTGCATCTCCCAAGACGAAAGGATGTCTGAATCCCCTGTGGAGACCACAGAGAAAGACCTAGTTCCCCACCTCATCGCGACCGGAGGCCTCACATCCTTTGAAAACTCCAGAGGTACCCGGAGATCAGTGCCTCTAAAGTAGACGATGCCTGACTCTTCGTGAAACTTGATAGGAGTCCCAGGATTCCTGTGGCACGTGGAAAGAGACCCTTGGTCTCCCGCCTTAGCTGGAGAGGCGTCCCAATTGCCCTGCCAAGCCTCGAGGAGAATCCCGAGTTGTCCCTCGCAACTAGGCAGGAGTCCTGTCGTCGCTGAAGAAACACGTGGGTGGAAGGGCCATCCCCGTCGTAACTCGAGAATATACCCCAGGTTCCCGCCGCAACTCGAGAAAAACCATGAGACTTCCCCCTCGCCGTGAGATGAGGCCCGATTACCCTGCACTGCATGCAGAGCAATTCCGTAATGCACATCAAACAAGAAAGGAGCCGTGATTTCCTTGATGGCACTCCAGAGAAACCCCAAGAACACTGTTTCAAGGCTAGAGGGATCCTGAGGTCACTGGAGCAACACGAAAGAGCTCCGTGGACCAAAAATCAACTCGAGATGAGAGGTTAGTCCCTGGCTTCGACTCCAGAGGAATACCACCTTACCACAAGCACGTCAAGAGGAGGCTTCTCTCAGCTCTAGGTATGTGAGAGGGACCCTGAGTTTGCGGCCTCAAGTGGAATGGACACCGCGATGCTCTGGCTCAAAATAAGGCCGCATATCCCTGCAGTGACTTGAATGCAGGCTCGTCTTGCATCTCCCAAGACGAAAGGATGTCTGAATCACCTGTGTAGACCACAGAGAAAGACCTAGTTCCCCACCTCATCGCGACCGGAGGCCTCACATCCTTTGAAAACTCCAGAGGTACGCGGAGATCAGTGCCTCCAAAGGAGACGATGCCTGACTCCTCGTGAAACATGATAGGAGTCCCAGGATTCCTGTGGCACGTGGAAAGGGACCCTTGGTCTCCCGCCTCAGCTGGAGAGGCGTCCCAATTGCCCTGCCAAGCCTCGAGGGGAATCCCGAGTTGTCCCTCGCAAGTAGTCAGGAGTCCTGACGTCGCTGAAGAAACACGTGGGTGGAAGGGACATCCCCGTCGTAACTCGAGAATATACCCCAGGTTCCCGCCGCAACTCGAGAAAAACCATGAGACTTCCCCCTCGCCGCGAGATGAGGCCCGATTCCCCTGCACTGCGTGCAGAGCAATTCTGTGTTGCACATCACACATGAAAGGAGCCTTGATTTCCTTGATGGCACTCCAGAGAAACCCCAAGAACACTGTTTCAAGGCTAGAGGGATCCTGAGGTCACTGTAGCAACACGAAAGAGCTCCGTGGACCAAAAATCAACTAGAGATGAGAGGTTAGTCCCTGGCTTCGACTCCAGAGGAATACCACCTTACCACAAGCATCTCAAGAGGAGGCTTCTCTCAGCTCTAGGTATGTGAGAGGGACCCTGATTTTGCGGCCTCAAGTGGAATGGACACCGCAATGCCCTGACTCGAAATAAGGCCGGATATCCCTGCAGTGACTTGAATGCAGGCTCGTCTTGCATCTCCCAAGACGAAAGGGTGTCTGAATCCCCTGTGGAGACCATAGAGAAAGACCTAGTTCCCCACCTCATCGCGACCGGAGGCCTGACATCCTTTGAAAACTCCAGAGGTACGCGGAGATCAGTGCCTCCAAAGGAGACGATGCCTGACTCCTCGTGAAACTTGATAGGATTCCCAGGATTCCGGTGGCACGTGGAAAGGGACACTTGGTCTCCCGCCTCAGCTGGAGAGGCGTCCCAATTGCCCTGCCAAGCCTCGAGGAGAATCCCGAGTTGTCCCTCGCAACTAGGCAGGAGTCCTGACGTCGCTGAACAAACACGTGGGTGGAAGGGCCATCCCCGTCGTAACTCGAGAATATTCCCCAGGTTCCCGCCGCAACTCGAGAAAAACCATGAGACTTCCCCCTCGCCGCGAGATGAGGCCCGATTCCCCTGCACTGCGTGCAGAGCAATTCCGTGTTGCACATCACACATGAAAGGAGCCTTGATTTCCTTGATGGCACTCCAGAGAAACCCCAAGAACACTGTTTCAAGGCCAGAGGGATCCCGAGGTCACTGTAGCAACAGGAAAGAGCTCCGTGGACCAAAAATCAACTCGAGATGAGAGGTTGGTCCCTGGCTTCGACTCCAGAGGAATACCACCTTACCACAAGCACCTCAAGAGGAGGCTTCTCTCAGCTCTAGCTATGTGAGAGGGACCCTGAGTTTGCGGCCTCAAGTGGAATGGACACCGCGATGCCCTGACTCGAAATAAGGCCGGATATCCCTGCAGTGACTTGAATGCAGGCTCGTCTTGCATCTCCCAAGACGAAAGGATGTCTGAATCCCCTGTGGAGACCACAGAGAAAGACCTAGTTCCCCACCTCATAGCGACCGGAGGCCTCACATCCTTTAAAAACTCCAGAGGTACGCGGAGATCAGTGCCTCCAAAGGAGACGATGCCTGACTCCTCGTGAATCTTGATAGGAGTCCCAGGATTCCTGTGGCACGTGGAAAGGGACACTTGGTCTCCCGCCTCAGCTGGAGAGGCGTCCCAATTGCCCTGCCAAGCCTCGAGGAGAATCCCGAGTTGTCCCTCGCAAGTAGGCAGGAGTCCTGACGTCGCTGAAGAAACAAGTGTGTGGAAGGGCCATCCCCGTCGTAACTCGAGAATATACCCCAGGTTTCCGCCGCAATTCGAGAAAAACCATGAGACTTCCCCCTCTCCGCGAGATGAGGCCCGATTCCCCTGCACTGCGTGCAGAGCAATTCCGTGTTGCACATCACACATGAAAGGAGCCTTGATTTCCTTGATGGCACTCCAGAGAAACCCCAAGAACACTGTTTCAAGGCTAGAGGGATCCTGAGGTCACTGTAGCAAAACGAAAGTGCTCCATGGACCAAAAATCAACTCGAGATGAGAGGTTAGTCCCTGGCTTCGACTCCAGAGGAAGACCACCTTACCACAAGCACCTCAAGAGGAGGCTTCTCTCAGCTCTAGCTATGTGAGAGGGACCCTGAGTTTGCGTCCTCAACTGGAATGGACACTGTGATGCCCTGACTCGAAATAAGGCCGGATATCCCTGCAGTGACTTGAATGCAGGCTCGTCTTGCATCTCCCAAGACGAAAGGGTGTCTGAATCCCCTGTGGAGACCATAGAGAAAGACCTAGTTCCCCACCTCATCGCGACCGGAGGCCTGACATCCTTTGAAAACTCCAGAGGTACGCGGAGATCAGTGCCTCCAAAGGAGACGATGCCTGACTCCTCGTGAAACTTGATAGGAGTCCCAGGATTCCTGTGGCACGTGGAAAGGGACCCCTGGTCTCCCGCCTCAGCTGGAGAGGCGTCCCAATTGCCCTGCCAAGCCTCGAGGAGAACCCCGAGTTGTCCCTCGCAACTAGGCAGGAGTCCTGACGTCGCTGAACAAACACGTGTGTGGAAGGGCCATCCCCTCGTAACTCGAGAATATTCCCCAGGTTCCCGCCGCAACTCGAGAAAAACCATGAGACTTCCCCCTCGCCGCGATATGAGGCCCGATTCCCCTGCACTGCGTGCAGAGCAATTCCGTGTTGCACATCACACATGAAAGAAGCCTTGATTTCCTTGATGGCACTCCAGAGAAACCCCAAGAACACTGTTTCAAGGCTAGAGGGATCCTGAGGTCACTGTAGCAACACGAAAGAGCTCCGTGGGCCAAAAATCAACTCGAGATGAGAGGTTGGTCCCTGGCTTCGACTCCAGAGGAATACCACCTTACCACAAGCACCTCAAGAGGAGGCTTCTCTCAGCTCTAGGTATGTGAGAGGGACCCTGAGTTTGCGGCCTCAAGTGGAATGGACACCGCGATGCCCTGACTCGAAATAAGGCCGGATATCCCTGCAGTGACTTGAATGCAGGCTCGTCTTGCATCTCCCAAGACGAAAGGATGTCTGAATCCCCTGTGGAGACCACAGAGAAAGACCTAGTTCCCCACCTCATAGCGACCGGAGGCCTCACATCCTTTAAAAACTCCAGAGGTACGCGGAGATCAGTGCCTCCAAAGGAGACGATGCCTGACTCCTCGTGAAACTTGATAGGAGTCCCAGGATTCCTGTGGCACGTGGAAAGGGACACTTGGTCTCCCGCCTCAGCTGGAGAGGCGTCCCAATTGCCCTGCCAAGCCTCGAGGAGAATCCCGAGTTGTCCCTCGCAACTAGGCAGGAGTCCTGACGTCGCTGAACAAACACGTGGGTGGAAGGGCCATCCCCGTCGTAACTCGAGAATATTCCCCAGGTTCCCGCCGCAACTCGAGAAAAACCATGAGACTTCCCCCTCGCCGCGAGATGAGGCCCGATTCCCCTGCACTGCGTGCAGAGCAATTCCGTGTTGCACATCACACATGAAAGGAGCCTTGATTTCCTTGATGGCACTCCAGAGAAACCCCAAGAACACTGTTTCAAGGCCAGAGGGATCCTGAGGTCACTGTAGCAACACGAAAGAGCTCCGAGGACCAAAAATCAACTCGAGATGAGAGGTTAGTCCCTGGCTTCGACTCCAGAGGAATACCACCTCACCACAAGCACCTCAAGAGGAGCCTTCTCTCAGCTCTAGGTATGTGAGAGTGACCCTGAGTTTGCGACCTCAAGTGGAATGGACACCGCGATGCCCTGACTCGAAATAAGGCCCGATATTCCGGTAGTGACTTGAATGCAGGCTCGTCTTGCATCTTCCAAGTCGAAAGGATGTCTGAATCCCCTGTGGAGACCACAGAGAAAGACCTAGTTCCCCACTTCATCGCGACCGAGGGTTCACTTCCCTTGAAAACTCCAGAGGTACGCGGAGATCAGTGCCTCCAAAGGAGACGACGCCTGACTCCTCGTGAAACTTGATAGGAGTCCCAGGATTCCTGTGGCACGTGGAAGGGGACCCTTGGTCTCCCGCCTCAGCTGGAGAGGCGTCCCAATTGCCCTGCCAAGCCTCGAGGAGAACCCCGAGTTGTCCCTCGCAACTAGGCAGGAGTCCTGACGTCACTGAACAAACACGTGTGTGGAAGGGCCATCCCCTCGTAACTCGAGAATATTCCCCAGGTTCCCGCCGCAACTCGAGAAAAACCATGAGACTTCCCCCTCGCCGCGAGATGAGGCCCGATTCCCCTGCACTGCGTGCAGAGCAATTCCGTGTTGCACATCACACATGAAAGGAGCCTTGATTTCCATGATGGCACTCCAGAGAAACCCCAAGAACACTGTTTCAAGGCTAGAGGGATCCTGAGGTCACTGTAGCAACACGAAAGAGCTCCGTGGACCAAAAATCAACTCGAGATGAGAGGTTAGTCCCTGGCTTCGACTCCAGAGGAATACCACCTCACCACAAGCACCTCAAGAGGAGGCTTCTCTCAGCTCTAGCTATGTGAGAGGGACCCTGAGTTTGCGTCCTCAACTGGAATGGACACCGTGATGCCCTGACTCGAAATAAGGCCGGATATCCCTGCAGTGACTTGAATGCAGGCTCGTCTTGCATCTCCCAAGTCGACAGGATGTCTGAATCCCCTGTGGAGACCACAGAGAAAGACCTAGTTCCCCACCTCATCGCGACCGGAGGCCTCACATCCCTTGAAAACTCCAGAGGTACGAGGAGATCAGTGCCTCCAAAGGAGACGATGCCTGACTCCTCGTGAAACTTGATAGGAGTCCCAGGATTCCTGTGGCACGAGGAAAGGGACCCTTGGTCTCCCGCCTCAGCTGGAGAGGCGTCCCAATTGCCCTGCCAAGCCTCGAGGAGAATCCCGAGTTGTCCCTCGCAACTAGGCAGGAGTCCTGACGTCGCTGAACAAACACGTGGGTGGAAGGGCCATCCCCGTCGTAACTCGAGAATATTCCCCAGGTTCCCGCCGCAACTCGAGAAAAACCATGAGACTTCCCCCTCGCCGCGAGATGAGGCCCGATTCCCCTGCACTGCGTGCAGAGCAATTCCGTGTTGCACATCACACATGAAAGGAGCCTTGATTTCCTTGATGGCACTCCAGAGAAACCCCAAGAACACTGTTTCAAGGCCAGAGGGATCCCGAGGTCACTGTAGCAACAGGAAAGAGCTCCGTGGACCAAAAATCAACTCGAGATGAGAGGTTGGTCCCTGGCTTCGACTCCAGAGGAATACCACCTTACCACAAGCACCTCAAGAGGAGGCTTCTCTCAGCTCTAGCTATGTGAGAGGGACCCTGAGTTTGCGGCCTCAAGTAGAATGGACACCGCGATGCCCTGACTCGAAATAAGGCCGGATATCCCTGCAGTGACTTGAATGCAGGCTCGTCTTGCATCTCCCAAGACGAAAGGATGTCTGAATCCCCTGTGGAGACCACAGAGAAAGACCTAGTTCCCCACCTCATAGCGACCGGAGGCCTCACATCCTTTAAAAACTCCAGAGGTACGCGGAGATCAGTGCCTCCAAAGGAGACGATGCCTGACTCCTCGTGAATCTTGATAGGAGTCCCAGGATTCCTGTGGCACGTGGAAAGGGACACTTGGTCTCCCGCCTCAGCTGGAGAGGCGTCCCAATTGCCCTGCCAAGCCTCGAGGAGAATCCCGAGTTGTCCCTCGCAAGTAGGCAGGAGTCCTGACGTCGCTGAAGAAACAAGTGTGTGGAAGGGCCATCCCCGTCGTAACTCGAGAATATACCCCAGGTTTCCGCCGCAATTCGAGAAAAACCATGAGACTTCCCCCTCTCCGCGAGATGAGGCCCGATTCCCATGCACTGCGTGCAGAGCAATTCCGTGTTGCACATCACACATGAAAGGAGCCTTGATTTCCTTGATGGCACTCCAGAGAAACCCCAAGAACACTGTTTCAAGGCTAGAGGGATCCTGAGGTCACTGTAGCAAAACGAAAGTGCTCCATGGACCAAAAATCAACTCGAGATGAGAGGTTAGTCCCTGGCTTCGACTCCAGAGGAAGACCACCTTACCACAAGCACCTCAAGAGGAGGCTTCTCTCAGCTCTAGCTATGTGAGAGGGACCCTGAGTTTGCGTCCTCAACTGGAATGGACACTGTGATGCCCTGACTCGAAATAAGGCCGGATATCCCTGCAGTGACTTGAATGCAGGCTCGTCTTGCATCTCCCAAGACGAAAGGGTGTCTGAATCCCCTGTGGAGACCATAGAGAAAGACCTAGTTCCCCACCTCATCGCGACCGGAGGCCTGACATCCTTTGAAAACTCCAGAGGTACGCGGAGATCAGTGCCTCCAAAGGAGACGATGCCTGACTCCTCGTGAAACTTGATAGGATTCCCAGGATTCCGGTGGCACGTGGAAAGGGACACTTGGTCTCCCGCCTCAGCTGGAGAGGCGTCCCAATTGCCCTGCCAAGCCTCGAGGAGAATCCCGAGTTGTCCCTCGCAACTAGGCAGGAGTCCTGACGTCGCTGAACAAACACGTGGGTGGAAGGGCCATCCCCGTCGTAACTCGAGAATATTCCCCAGGTTCCCGCCGCAACTCGAGAAAAACCATGAGACTTCCCCCTCGCCGCGAGATGAGGCCCGATTCCCCTGCACTGCGTGCAGAGCAATTCCGTGTTGCACATCACACATGAAAGGAGCCTTGATTTCCTTGATGGCACTCCAGAGAAACCCCAAGAACACTGTTTCAAGGCCAGAGGGATCCCGAGGTCACTGTAGCAACAGGAAAGAGCTCCGTGGACCAAAAATCAACTCGAGATGAGAGGTTGGTCCCTGGCTTCGACTCCAGAGGAATACCACCTTACCACAAGCACCTCAAGAGGAGGCTTCTCTCAGCTCTAGCTATGTGAGAGGGACCCTGAGTTTGCGGCCTCAAGTGGAATGGACACCGCGATGCCCTGACTCGAAATAAGGCCGGATATCCCTGCAGTGACTTGAATGCAGGCTCGTCTTGCATTTCCCAAGACGAAAGGATGTCTGAATCCCCTGTGGAGACCACAGAGAAAGACCTAGTTCCCCACCTCATAGCGACCGGAGGCCTCACATCCTTTAAAAACTCCAGAGGTACGCGGAGATCAGTGCCTCCAAAGGAGACGATGCCTGACTCCTCGTGAATCTTGATAGGAGTCCCAGGATTCCTGTGGCACGTGGAAAGGGACACTTGGTCTCCCGCCTCAGCTGGAGAGGCGTCCCAATTGCCCTGCCAAGCCTCGAGGAGAATCCCGAGTTGTCCCTCGCAAGTAGGCAGGAGTCCTGACGTCGCTGAAGAAACAAGTGTGTGGAAGGGCCATCCCCGTCGTAACTCGAGAATATACCCCAGGTTTCCGCCGCAATTCGAGAAAAACCATGAGACTTCCCCCTCTCCGCGAGATGAGGCCCGATTCCCCTGCACTGCGTGCAGAGCAATTCCGTGTTGCACATCACACATGAAAGGAGCCTTGATTTCCTTGATGGCACTCCAGAGAAACCCCAAGAACACTGTTTCAAGGCTAGAGGGATCCTGAGGTCACTGTAGCAAAACGAAAGTGCTCCATGGACCAAAAATCAACTCGAGATGAGAGGTTAGTCCCTGGCTTCGACTCCAGAGGAAGACCACCTTACCACAAGCACCTCAAGAGGAGGCTTCTCTCAGCTCTAGCTATGTGAGAGGGACCCTGAGTTTGCGTCCTCAACTGGAATGGACACTGTGATGCCCTGACTCGAAATAAGGCCGGATATCCCTGCAGAGACTTGAATGCAGGCTGGTCTTGCATCTCCCAAGACGAAAGGGTGTCTGAATCCCCTGTGGAGACCATAGAGAAAGACCTAGTTCCCCACCTCATCGCGACCGGAGGCCTGACATCCTTTGAAAACTCCAGAGGTACGCGGAGATCAGTGCCTCCAAAGGAGACGATGCCTGACTCCTCGTGAAACTTGATAGGAGTCCCAGGATTCCTGTGGCACGTGGAAAGGGACCCCTGGTCTCCCGCCTCAGCTGGAGAGGCGTCCCAATTGCCCTGCCAAGCCTCGAGGAGAACCCCGAGTTGTCCCTCGCAACTAGGCAGGAGTCCTGACGTCGCTGAACAAACACGTGTGTGGAAGGGCCATCCCCTCGTAACTCGAGAATATTCCCCAGGTTCCCGCCGCAACTCGAGAAAAACCATGAGACTTCCCCCTCGCCGCGAGATGAGGCCCGATTCCCCTGCACTGCGTGCAGAGCAATTCCGTGTTGCACATCACACATGAAAGAAGCCTTGATTTCCTTGATGGCACTCCAGAGAAACCCCAAGAACACTGTTTCAAGGCTAGAGGGATCCTGAGGTCACTGTAGCAACACGAAAGAGCTCCGTGGGCCAAAAATCAACTCGAGATGAGAGGTTGGTCCCTGGCTTCGACTCCAGAGGAATACCACCTTACCACAAGCACCTCAAGAGGAGGCTTCTCTCAGCTCTAGGTATGTGAGAGGGACCCTGAGTTTGCGGCCTCAAGTGGAATGGACACCGCGATGCCCTGACTCGAAATAAGGCCGGATATCCCTGCAGTGACTTGAATGCAGGCTCGTCTTGCATCTCCCAAGACGAAAGGATGTCTGAATCCCCTGTGGAGACCACAGAGAAAGACCTAGTTCCCCACCTCATAGCGACCGGAGGCCTCACATCCTTTAAAAACTCCAGAGGTACGCGGAGATCAGTGCCTCCAAAGGAGACGATGCCCGACTCCTCGTGAAACTTGATAGGAGTCCCAGGATTCCTGTGGCACGTGGAAAGGGACACTTGGTCTCCCGCCTCAGCTGGAGAGGCGTCCCAATTGCCCTGCCAAGCCTCGAGGAGAATCCCGAGTTGTCCCTCGCAACTAGGCAGGAGTCCTGACGTCGCTGAACAAACACGTGGGTGGAAGGGCCATCCCCGTCGTAACTCGAGAATATTCCCCAGGTTCCCGCCGCAACTCGAGAAAAACCATGAGACTTCCCCCTCGCCGCGAGATGAGGCCCGATTCCCCTGCACTGCGTGCAGAGCAATTCCGTGTTGCACATCACACATGAAAGGAGCCTTGATTTCCTTGATGGCACTCCAGAGAAACCCCAAGAACACTGTTTCAAGGCCAGAGGGATCCTGAGGTCACTGTAGCAACACGAAAGAGCTCCGAGGACCAAAAATCAACTCGAGATGAGAGGTTAGTCCCTGGCTTCGACTCCAGAGGAATACCACCTCACCACAAGCACCTCAAGAGGAGCCTTCTCTCAGCTCTAGGTATGTGAGAGTGACCCTGAGTTTGCGACCTCAAGTGGAATGGACACCGCGATGCCCTGACTCGAAATAAGGCCCGATATTCCGGTAGTGACTTGAATGCAGGCTCGTCTTGCATCTTCCAAGTCGAAAGGATGTCTGAATCCCCTGTGGAGACCACAGAGAAAGACCTAGTTCCCCACTTCATCGCGACCGAGGGTTCACTTCCCTTGAAAACTCCAGAGGTACGCGGAGATCAGTGCCTCCAAAGGAGACGACGCCTGACTCCTCGTGAAACTTGATAGGAGTCCCAGGATTCCTGTGGCACGTGGAAGGGGACCCTTGGTCTCCCGCCTCAGCTGGAGAGGCGTCCCAATTGCCCTGCCAAGCCTCGAGGAGAACCCCGAGTTGTCCCTCGCAACTAGGCAGGAGTCCTGACGTCACTGAACAAACACGTGTGTGGAAGGGCCATCCCCTCGTAACTCGAGAATATTCCCCAGGTTCCCGCCGCAACTCGAGAAAAACCATGAGACTTCCCCCTCGCCGCGAGATGAGGCCCGATTCCCCTGCACTGCGTGCAGAGCAATTCCGTGTTGCACATCACACATGAAAGGAGCCTTGATTTCCATGATGGCACTCCAGAGAAACCCCAAGAACACTGTTTCAAGGCTAGAGGGATCCTGAGGTCACTGTAGCAACACGAAAGAGCTCCGTGGACCAAAAATCAACTCGAGATGAGAGGTTAGTCCCTGGCTTCGACTCCAGAGGAATACCACCTCACCACAAGCACCTCAAGAGGAGGCTTCTCTCAGCTCTAGCTATGTGAGAGGGACCCTGAGTTTGCGTCCTCAACTGGAATGGACACCGTGATGCCCTGACTCGAAATAAGGCCGGATATCCCTGCAGTGACTTGAATGCAGGCTCGTCTTGCATCTCCCAAGTCGACAGGATGTCTGAATCCCCTGTGGAGACCACAGAGAAAGACCTAGTTCCCCACCTCATCGCGACCGGAGGCCTCACATCCCTTGAAAACTCCAGAGGTACGAGGAGATCAGTGCCTCCAAAGGAGACGATGCCTGACTCCTCGTGAAACTTGATAGGAGTCCCAGGATTCCTGTGGCACGAGGAAAGGGACCCTTGGTCTCCCGCCTCAGCTGGAGAGGCGTCCCAATTGCCCTGCCAAGCCTCGAGGAGAATCCCGAGTTGTCCCTCGCAACTAGGCAGGAGTCCTGACGTCGCTGAACAAACACGTGGGTGGAAGGGCCATCCCCGTCGTAACTCGAGAATATTCCCCAGGTTCCCGCCGCAACTCGAGAAAAACCATGAGACTTCCCCCTCGCCGCGAGATGAGGCCCGATTCCCCTGCACTGCGTGCAGAGCAATTCCGTGTTGCACATCACACATGAAAGGAGCCTTGATTTCCTTGATGGCACTCCAGAGAAACCCCAAGAACACTGTTTCAAGGCCAGAGGGATCCCGAGGTCACTGTAGCAACAGGAAAGAGCTCCGTGGACCAAAAATCAACTCGAGATGAGAGGTTGGTCCCTGGCTTCGACTCCAGAGGAATACCACCTTACCACAAGCACCTCAAGAGGAGGCTTCTCTCAGCTCTAGCTATGTGAGAGGGACCCTGAGTTTGCGGCCTCAAGTAGAATGGACACCGCGATGCCCTGACTCGAAATAAGGCCGGATATCCCTGCAGTGACTTGAATGCAGGCTCGTCTTGCATCTCCCAAGACGAAAGGATGTCTGAATCCCCTGTGGAGACCACAGAGAAAGACCTAGTTCCCCACCTCATAGCGACCGGAGGCCTCACATCCTTTAAAAACTCCAGAGGTACGCGGAGATCAGTGCCTCCAAAGGAGACGATGCCTGACTCCTCGTGAATCTTGATAGGAGTCCCAGGATTCCTGTGGCACGTGGAAAGGGACACTTGGTCTCCCGCCTCAGCTGGAGAGGCGTCCCAATTGCCCTGCCAAGCCTCGAGGAGAATCCCGAGTTGTCCCTCGCAAGTAGGCAGGAGTCCTGACGTCGCTGAAGAAACAAGTGTGTGGAAGGGCCATCCCCGTCGTAACTCGAGAATATACCCCAGGTTTCCGCCGCAATTCGAGAAAAACCATGAGACTTCCCCCTCTCCGCGAGATGAGGCCCGATTCCCCTGCACTGCGTGCAGAGCAATTCCGTGTTGCACATCACACATGAAAGGAGCCTTGATTTCCTTGATGGCACTCCAGAGAAACCCCAAGAACACTGTTTCAAGGCTAGAGGGATCCTGAGGTCACTGTAGCAAAACGAAAGTGCTCCATGGACCAAAAATCAACTCGAGATGAGAGGTTAGTCCCTGGCTTCGACTCCAGAGGAAGACCACCTTACCACAAGCACCTCAAGAGGAGGCTTCTCTCAGCTCTAGCTATGTGAGAGGGACCCTGAGTTTGCGTCCTCAACTGGAATGGACACTGTGATGCCCTGACTCGAAATAAGGCCGGATATCCCTGCAGTGACTTGAATGCAGGCTCGTCTTGCATCTCCCAAGACGAAAGGGTGTCTGAATCCCCTGTGGAGACCATAGAGAAAGACCTAGTTCCCCACCTCATCGCGACCGGAGGCCTGACATCCTTTGAAAACTCCAGAGGTACGCGGAGATCAGTGCCTCCAAAGGAGACGATGCCTGACTCCTCGTGAAACTTGATAGGATTCCCAGGATTCCGGTGGCACGTGGAAAGGGACACTTGGTCTCCCGCCTCAGCTGGAGAGGCGTCCCAATTGCCCTGCCAAGCCTCGAGGAGAATCCCGAGTTGTCCCTCGCAACTAGGCAGGAGTCCTGACGTCGCTGAACAAACACGTGGGTGGAAGGGCCATCCCCGTCGTAACTCGAGAATATTCCCCAGGTTCCCGCCGCAACTCGAGAAAAACCATGAGACTTCCCCCTCGCCGCGAGATGAGGCCCGATTCCCCTGCACTGCGTGCAGAGCAATTCCGTGTTGCACATCACACATGAAAGGAGCCTTGATTTCCTTGATGGCACTCCAGAGAAACCCCAAGAACACTGTTTCAAGGCCAGAGGGATCCCGAGGTCACTGTAGCAACAGGAAAGAGCTCCGTGGACCAAAAATCAACTCGAGATGAGAGGTTGGTCCCTGGCTTCGACTCCAGAGGAATACCACCTTACCACAAGCACCTCAAGAGGAGGCTTCTCTCAGCTCTAGCTATGTGAGAGGGACCCTGAGTTTGCGGCCTCAAGTGGAATGGACACCGCGATGCCCTGACTCGAAATAAGGCCGGATATCCCTGCAGTGACTTGAATGCAGGCTCGTCTTGCATCTCCCAAGACGAAAGGATGTCTGAATCCCCTGTGGAGACCACAGAGAAAGACCTAGTTCCCCACCTCATAGCGACCGGAGGCCTCACATCCTTTAAAAACTCCAGAGGTACGCGGAGATCAGTGCCTCCAAAGGAGACGATGCCTGACTCCTCGTGAATCTTGATAGGAGTCCCAGGATTCCTGTGGCACGTGGAAAGGGACACTTGGTCTCCCGCCTCAGCTGGAGAGGCGTCCCAATTGCCCTGCCAAGCCTCGAGGAGAATCCCGAGTTGTCCCTCGCAAGTAGGCAGGAGTCCTGACGTCGCTGAAGAAACAAGTGTGTGGAAGGGCCATCCCCGTCGTAACTCGAGAATATACCCCAGGTTTCCGCCGCAATTCGAGAAAAACCATGAGACTTCCCCCTCTCCGCGAGATGAGGCCCGATTCCCCTGCACTGCGTGCAGAGCAATTCCGTGTTGCACATCACACATGAAAGGAGCCTTGATTTCCTTGATGGCACTCAAGAGAAACCCCAAGAACACTGTTTCAAGGCTAGAGGGATCCTGAGGTCACTGTAGCAAAACGAAAGTGCTCCATGGACCAAAAATCAACTCGAGATGAGAGGTTAGTCCCTGGCTTCGACTCCAGAGGAAGACCACCTTACCACAAGCACCTCAAGAGGAGGCTTCTCTCAGCTCTAGCTATGTGAGAGGGACCCTGAGTTTGCGTCCTCAACTGGAATGGACACTGTGATGCCCTGACTCGAAATAAGGCCGGATATCCCTGCAGTGACTTGAATGCAGGCTCGTCTTGCATCTCCCAAGATGAAAGGGTGTCTGAATCCCCTGTGGAGACCATAGAGAAAGACCTAGTTCCCCACCTCATCGCGACCGGAGGCCTGACATCCTTTGAAAACTCCAGAGGTACGCGGAGATCAGTGCCTCCAAAGGAGACGATGCCTGACTCCTCGTGAAACTTGATAGGAGTCCCAGGATTCCTGTGGCACGTGGAAAGGGACCCCTGGTCTCCCGCCTCAGCTGGAGAGGCGTCCCAATTGCCCTGCCAAGCCTCGAGGAGAATCGCGAGTTGTCCCTCGCAACTAGGCAGGAGTCCTGACGTCGCTGAACAAACACGTGTGTGGAAGGGCCATCCCCTCGTAACTCGAGAATATTCCCCAGGTTCCCGCCGCAACTCGAGAAAAACCATGAGACTTCCCCCTCGCCGCGAGATGAGGCCCGATTCCCCTGCACTGCGTGCAGAGCAATTCCGTGTTGCACATCACACATGAAAGGAGCCTTGATTTCCTTGATGGCACTCCAGAGAAACCCCAAGAACACTGTTTCAAGGCTAGAGGGATCCTGAGGTCACTGTAGCAACACGAAAGAGCTCCGTGGGCCAAAAATCAACTCGAGATGAGAGGTTGGTCCCTGGCTTCGACTCCAGAGGAATACCACCTTACCACAAGCACCTCAAGAGGAGGCTTCTCTCAGCTCTAGCTATGTGAGAGGGACCCTGAGTTTGCGGCCTCAAGTGGAATGGACACCGCGATGCCCTGACTCGAAATAAGGCCGCATATCCCTGCAGTGACTTGAATGCAGGCTCGTCTTGCATCTCCCAAGACGAAAGGATGTCTGAATCACCTGTGTAGACCACAGAGAAAGACCTAGTTCCCCACCTCATCGCGACCGGAGGCCTCACATCCTTTGAAAACTCCAGAGGTACGCGGAGATCAGTGCCTCCAAAGGAGACGATGCCTGACTCCTCGTGAAACATGATAGGAGTCCCAGGATTCCTGTGGCACGTGGAAAGGGACCCTTGGTCTCCCGCCTCAGCTGGAGAGGTGTCCCAATTGCCCTGCCAAGCCTCGAGGGGAATCCCGAGTTGTCCCTCGCAAGTAGGCAGGAGTCCTGACGTCGCTGAAGAAACACGTGGGTGGAAGGGACATCCCCGTCGTAACTCGAGAATATACCCCAGGTTCCCGCCGCAACTCGAGAAAAACCATGAGACTTCCCCCTCGCCGCGAGATCAGGCCCGATTCCCCTGCACTACGTGCAGAGCAATTCTGTGTTGCACATCAAACATGAAAGTAGCCTTGATTTCCTTGATGGCACTCCAGAGAAACCCCAAGAACACTGTTTCAAGGCTAGAGTGATCCTGTGGTCACTGTAGCAACACGAAAGAGCTCCGTGGACCAAAAATCAACTCGAGATGAGAGGTTAGTCCCTGGCTTCGACTCCAGAGGAAAACCACCTTACCACAAGCACCTCAAGAGGAGGCTTCTCTCAGCTCTAGGTATGTGAGAGGGACCCTGATTTTGCGGCCTCAAGTGGAATGGACACTGCGATGCCCTGACTCGAAATAAGACCGGATATCCCTGCAGTGACTTGAATGCAGGCTCGTCTTGCATCTCCCAAGACGAAAGGATGTCTGAATCCCCTGTGGAGACCACAGAGAAAGACCTAGTTCCCCACCTCATCGCGACCGGAGGCCTCACATCCTTTGAAAACTCCAGAGGTACCCGGAGATCAGTGCCTCCAAAGGAGACGATGCCTGACTCTTCGTGAAACTTGATAGGAGTCACAGGATTCCTGTGGCACGTGGAAAGGGACGCTTGGTCTCCCGCCTTAGCTGGAGAGGCGTCCCAATTGCCCTGCCAAGCTTCGAGGAGAATCCCGAGTTGTCCCTCGCAACTAGGCAGGAGTCCTGTCGTCGCTGAAGAAACACGTGGGTGGAAGGGCCATCCCCGTCGTAACTCGAGAATATACCCCAGGTTCCCGCCGCAACTCGAGAAAAACCATGAGACTTCCCCCTCGCCGTGAGATGAGGCCCGATTACCCTGCACTGCATGCAGAGCAATTCCGTGTTGCACATCAAACAAGAAAGGAGCCGTGATTTCCTTGATGGCACTCCAGAGAAACCCCAAAACACTGTTTCAAGGCTAGAGGGATCCTGAGATCACTGGAGCAACACGAAAGAGCTCCGTGGACCAAAAATCAACTCGAGATGAGAGGTTAGTCCCTGGCTTCGTCTCCAGAGGAATACCACCTTACCACAAGCACCTCAAGAGGAGGCTTCTCTCAGCTCTAGGTATGTGAGAGGGACCCTGATTTTGCGGCCTCAAGTGGAATGGAAACCGCGATGCCCTGACTCGAAATAAGGCCGAATATCCCTGCAGTGACTTGAATGCAGGCTCGTCTTGCATCTCCCAAGACGAAAGGATGTCTGAATCCCCTGTGGAGACCACAGAGAAAGACCTAGTTCCCCACCTCATCGCGACCGGAGGCCTCACATCCTTTGAAAACTCCAGAGGTACCCGGAGATCAGTGCCTCTAAAGGAGACGATGCCTGACTCTTCGTGAAACATGATAGGAGTCCCAGGATTCCTGTGGCACGTGGAAAGGGACCCTTGGTCTCCCGCCTCAGCTGGAGAGGCGTCCCAATTGCCCTGCCAAGCCTCGAGGGGAATCCCGAGTTGTCCCTCGCAAGTAGTCAGGAGTCCTGACGTCGCTGAAGAAACACGTGGGTGGAAGGGACATCCCCGTCGTAACTCGAGAATATACCCCAGGTTCCCGCCGCAACTCGAGAAAAACCATGAGACTTCCCCCTCGCCGCGAGATGAGGCCCGATTCCCCTGCACTGCGTGCAGAGCAATTCTGTGTTGCACATCACACATGAAAGGAGCCTTGATTTCCTTGATGGCACTCCAGAGAAACCCCAAGAACACTGTTTCAAGGCTAGAGGGATCCTGTGGTCACTGTAGCAACACGAAAGAGCTCCGTGGACCAAAAATCAACTAGAGATGAGAGGTTAGTCCCTGGCTTCGACTCCAGAGGAATACCACCTTACCACAAGCATCTCAAGAGGAGGCTTCTCTCAGCTCTAGGTATGTGAGAGGGACCCTGATTTTGCGGCCTCAAGTGGAATGGACACCGCAATGCCCTGACTCGAAATAAGGCCGGATATCCCTGCAGTGACTTGAATGCAGGCTCGTCTTGCATCTCCCAAGACGAAAGGATGTCTGAATCCCCTGTGGAGACCACAGAGAAAGACCTAGTTCCCCACCTCATCGCGACCGGAGGCCTGACATCCTTTGAAAACTCCAGAGGTACGCGGAGATCAGTGCCTCCAAAGGAGACGATGCCTGACTCCTCGTGAAACTTGATAGGATTCCCAGGATTCCGGTGGCACGTGGAAAGGGACACTTGGTCTCCCGCCTCAGCTGGAGAGGCGTCCCAATTGCCCTGCCAAGCCTCGAGGAGAATCCCGAGTTGTCCCTCGCAACTAGGCAGGAGTCCTGACGTCGCTGAACAAACACGTGGGTGGAAGGGCCATCCCCGTCGTAACTCGAGAATATTCCCCAGGTTCCCGCCGCAACTCGAGAAAAACCATGAGACTTCCCCCTCGCCGCGAGATGAGGCCCGATTCCCCTGCACTGCGTGCAGAGCAATTCCGTGTTGCACATCACACATGAAAGGAGCCTTGATTTCCTTGATGGCACTCCAGAGAAACCCCAAGAACACTGTTTCAAGGCCAGAGGGATCCCGAGGTCACTGTAGCAACAGGAAAGAGCTCCGTGGACCAAAAATCAACTCGAGATGAGAGGTTGGTCCCTGGCTTCGACTCCAGAGGAATACCACCTTACCACAAGCACCTCAAGAGGAGGCTTCTCTCAGCTCTAGCTATGTGAAAGGGACCCTGAGTTTGCGGCCTCAAGTGGAATGGACACCGCGATGCCCTGACTCGAAATAAGGCCGGATATCCCTGCAGTGACTTGAATGCAGGCTCGTCTTGCATCTCCCAAGACGAAAGGATGTCTGAATCCCCTGTGGAGACCACAGAGAAAGACCTAGTTCCCCACCTCATAGCGACCGGAGGCCTCACATCCTTTAAAAACTCCAGAGGTACGCGGAGATCAGTGCCTCCAAAGGAGACGATGCCTGACTCCTCGTGAATCTTGATAGGAGTCCCAGGATTCCTGTGGCACGTGGAAAGGGACACTTGGTCTCCCGCCTCAGCTGGAGAGGCGTCCCAATTGCCCTGCCAAGCCTCGAGGAGAATCCCGAGTTGTCCCTCGCAAGTAGGCAGGAGTCCTGACGTCGCTGTAGAAACAAGTGTGTGGAAGGGCCATCCCCGTCGTAACTCGAGAATATACCCCAGGTTTCCGCCGCAATTCGAGAAAAACCATGAGACTTCCCCCTCTCCGCGAGATGAGGCCCGATTCCCCTGCACTGCGTGCAGAGCAATTCCGTGTTGCACATCACACATGAAAGGAGCCTTGATTTCCTTGATGGCACTCCAGAGAAACCCCAAGAACACTGTTTCAAGGCTAGAGGGATCCTGAGGTCACTGTAGCAAAACGAAAGTGCTCCATGGACCAAAAATCAACTCGAGATGAGAGGTTAGTCCCTGGCTTCGACTCCAGAGGAAGACCACCTTACCACAAGCACCTCAAGAGGAGGCTTCTCTCAGCTCTAGCTATGTGAGAGGGACCCTGAGTTTGCGTCCTCAACTGGAATGGACACTGTGATGCCCTGACTCGAAATAAGGCCGGATATCCCTGCAGTGACTTGAATGCAGGCTCGTCTTGCATCTCCCAAGACGAAAGGGTGTCTGAATCCCCTGTGGAGACCATAGAGAAAGACCTAGTTCCCCACCTCATCGCGACCGGAGGCCTGACATCCTTTGAAAACTCCAGAGGTACGCGGAGATCAGTGCCTCCAAAGGAGACGATGCCTGACTCCTCGTGAAACTTGATAGGAGTCCCAGGATTCCTGTGGCACGTGGAAAGGGACCCCTGGTCTCCCGCCTCAGCTGGAGAGGCGTCCCAATTGCCCTGCCAAGCCTCGAGGAGAACCCCGAGTTGTCCCTCGCAACTAGGAAGGAGTCCTGACGTCGCTGAACAAACACGTGTGTGGAAGGGCCATCCCCTCGTAACTCGAGAATATTCCCCAGGTTCCCGCCGCAACTCGAGAAAAACCATGAGACTTCCCCCTCGCCGCGAGATGAGGCCCGATTTCCCTGCACTGCGTGCAGAGCAATTCCGTGTTGCACATCACACATGAAAGGAGCCTTGATTTCCTTGATGGCACTCCAGAGAAACCCCAAGAACACTGTTTCAAGGCTAGAGGGATCCTGAGGTCACTGTAGCAACACGAAAGAGCTCCGTGGGCCAAAAATCAACTCGAGATGAGAGGTTGGTCCCTGGCTTCGACTCCAGAGGAATACCACCTTACCACAAGCACCTCAAGAGGAGGCTTCTCTCAGCTCTAGGTATGTGAGAGGGACCCTGAGTTTGCGGCCTCAAGTGGAATGGACACCGCGATGCCCTGACTCGAAATAAGGCCGGATATCCCTGCAGTGACTTGAATGCAGGCTCGTCTTGCATCTCCCAAGACGAAAGGATGTCTGAATCCCCTGTGGAGACCACAGAGAAAGACCTAGTTCCCCAGCTCATCGCGACCGGAGGCCTCACATCCTTTAAAAACTCCAGAGGTACGCGGAGATCAGTGCCTCCAAAGGAGACGATGCCTGACTCCTCGTGAAACTTGATAGGAGTCCCAGGATTCCTGTGGCACGTGGAAAGGGACACTTGGTCTCCCGCCTCAGCTGGAGAGGCGTCCCAATTGCCCTGCCAAGCCTCGAGGAGAATCCCGAGTTGTCCCTCGCAACTAGGCAGGAGTCCTGACGTCGCTGAACAAACACGTGGGTGGAAGGGCCATCCCCGTCGTAACTCGAGAATATTCCCCAGGTTCCCGCCGCAACTCGAGAAAAACCATGAGACTTCCCCCTCGCCGCGAGATGAGGCCCGATTCCCCTGCACTGCGTGCAGAGCAATTCCGTGTTGCACATCACACATGAAAGGAGCCTTGATTTCCTTGATGGCACTCCAGAGAAACCCCAAGAACACTGTTTCAAGGCCAGAGGGATCCTGAAGTCACTGTAGCAACACGAAAGAGCTCCGAGGACCAAAAATCAACTCGAGATGAGAGGTTAGTCCCTGGCTTCGACTCCAGAGGAATACCACCTCACCACAAGCACCTCAAGAGGAGCCTTCTCTCAGCTCTAGGTATGTGAGAGTGACCCTGAGTTTGCGACCTCAAGTGGAATGGACACCGCGATGCCCTGACTCGAAATAAGGCCCGATATTCCGGTAGTGACTTGAATGCAGGCTCGTCTTGCATCTTCCAAGTCGAAAGGATGTCTGAATCCCCTGTGGAGACCACAGAGAAAGACCTAGTTCCCCACTTCATCGCGACCGAGGGTTCACTTCCCTTGAAAACTCCAGAGGTACGCGGAGATCAGTGCCTCCAAAGGAGACGACGCCTGACTCCTCGTGAAACTTGATAGGAGTCCCAGGATTCCTGTGGCACGTGGAAGGGGACCCTTGGTCTCCCGCCTCAGCTGGAGAGGCGTCCCAATTGCCCTGCCAAGCCTCGAGGAGAACCCCGAGTTGTCCCTCGCAACTAGGCAGGAGTCCTGACGTCACTGAACAAACACGTGTGTGGAAGGGCCATCCCCTCGTAACTCGAGAATATTCCCCAGGTTCCCGCCGCAACTCGAGAAAAACCATGAGACTTCCCCCTCGCCGCGAGATGAGGCCCGATTCCCCTGCACTGCGTGCAGAGCAATTCCGTGTTGCACATCACACATGAAAGGAGCCTTGATTTCCATGATGGCACTCCAGAGAAACCCCAAGAACACTGTTTCAAGGCTAGAGGGATCCTGAGGTCACTGTAGCAACACGAAAGAGCTCCGTGGACCAAAAATCAACTCGAGATGAGAGGTTAGTCCCTGGCTTCGACTCCAGAGGAATACCACCTCACCACAAGCACCTCAAGAGGAGGCTTCTCTCAGCTCTAGCTATGTGAGAGGGACCCTGAGTTTGCGGCCTCAAGTGGAATGGACACCGCGATGCCCTGACTCGAAATAAGGCCGGATATCCCTGCAGTGACTTGAATGCAGGCTCGTCTTGCATCTCCCAAGTCGACAGGATGTCTGAATCCCCTGTGGAGACCACAGAGAAAGACCTAGTTCCCCACCTCATCGCGACCGGAGGCCTCACATCCCTTGAAAACTCCAGAGGTACGCGGAGATCAGTGCCTCCAAAGGAGACGATGCCTGACTCCTCGTGAAACTTGATAGGAGTCCCAGGATTCCTGTGGCACGAGGAAAGGGACCCTTGGTCTCCCGCCTCAGCTGGAGAGGCGTCCCAATTGCCCTGCCAAGCCTCGAGGAGAATCCCGAGTTGTCCCTCGCAACTAGGCAGGAGTCCTGACATCGCTGAACAAACACGTGGGTGAAAGGGCCATCCCCGTCGTAACTCGAGAATATACCCCAGGTTCCCGCCGCAACTCGAGAAAAACCATGAGACTTCACCCTCGCCGCGAGATGAGGCCCGATTCCCCTGCACTGCGTGCAGAGCAATTCCGTGTTGCACATCACACATGAAAGGAGCCTTGATTTCCTTGATGGCACTCCAGAGAAACCCCAAGAACACTGTTTCAAGGCTAGAGGGATCCTGAGGTCACTGTAGCAACACGAAAGAGCTCCGTGGACCAACAATCAACTCGAGATGAGAGGTTAGTCCCTGGCTTCGACTCCAGAGGAATACCACCTTACCACAAGCACCTCAAGAGGAGGCTTCTCTCAGCTCTAGGTATGTGAGAGGGACCCTGAGTTTGTGGCCTCAAGTGGAATGGACACCGCGATGCCCTGACTCGAAATAAGGCCGGATATCCCTGCAGTGACTTGAATGCAGGCTCGTCTTGCATCTCCCAAGACGAAAGGATGTCTGAATCCCCTGTGGAGACCACAGAGAAAGACCTAGTTCCCCAACTCATGGCGACCGGAGGCCTCACATCCTTTGAAAACTCCAGAGGTACGCGGAGATCAGTGCCTCCAAAGGAGACGATGCCTGACTCCTCGTGAAACTTGATAGGATTCCCAGGATTCCTGTGGCACGTGGAAAGGGACCCTTGGTCTCCCGCCTCAGCTGGAGAGGCGTCCCAATTGCCCTGCCAAGCCTCGAGGAGAATCCCGAGTTGTCCCTCGCAACTAGGCAGGAGTCCTGACGTCGCTGAACAAACACGTGTGTGGAAGGGCCAAACCCTCGTAATTCGAGAATATTCCCCAGGTTCCCGCGGCAACTCGAGAAAAACCATGAGACTTCCCCCTCGCCGCGAGATGAGGCCCGATTCCCCTGCACTGCGTGCAGAGCAATTCCGTGTTGCACATCACACATGACGGAGCCTTGATTTCCTTGATTGCACTCCAGAGAAACCCCAAGAACACTGTTTCAAGGCTAGAGGGATCCTTAGGTCACTGTAGCAACACAAAAGAGCTCCGTGGACCAAAAATCAACTCGAGATGAGAGGTTAGTCCCTGGCTTCGACTCCAGAGGAATACCACCTTACCACAAGCACCTCAAGAGGAGGCTTCTCTCAGCTCTAGGTATGTGAGAGGGACCCTGAGTTTGCGGCCTCAAGTGGAATGGAGACCGCGATGCCCTGACTCGAAATAAGGCCGGATATCCCTGCAGTGACTTGAATGCAGGGTCGTCTTGCATCTCTCAAAATGAAAGGATGTCTGAATCCCCTGTGGAGACCACAGAGAAAGACCTAGTTCCCCACCTCATCGCGACCGGAGGCCTCACATCCTTTGAAAACTCCAGAGGTACGCGGAGATCAGTGCCTCCAAAGGAGACGATGCCTGACTCCTCGTGAAACTTGATAGGAGTCCCAGGATTCCTGTGGCACGAGGAAAGGGACCCTTGGTCTCCCGCCTCAGCTGGAGAGGCGTCCCAATTGCCCTGCCAAGCCTCGAGGAGAATCCCGAGTTGTCCCTCGCAAATACGCAGGAGTCCTGACGTCGCTGAACAAACACGTGGGTGAAGGGCAATTCCCGTCGTAACATGAGAATATACCCCAGGTTCCCGCCGCAACTCGAGAAAAACCATGAGACTTCTCCCTCGCCGCGAAATGAGGCCCGATTCCCCTACACTGCGTGCAGAGCAATTCCGTGTTGCACATCAAACAAGAAAGGAGCCTTGATTTCCTTGATGGCACTCCAGAGAAACCCCAAGAACACTGTTTCAAGGCTAGAGGGATCCTGAGGTCACTGTAGCAACACGAAAGAGCTCCGTGGACAAAAATCAACTAGAGATGAGAGGTTAGTCCCTGGCTTCGTCTCCAGAGGAATACCACCTTACCACAAGCACCTCAAGAGGAGGCTTCTCTCAGCTCTAGGTATGTGAGAGGGACCCTGATTTTGCGGCCTCAAGTGGAATGGAAACCGCGATGCCCTGACTCGAAATAAGGCCGAATATCCCTGCAGTGACTTGAATGCAGGCTCGTCTTGCATCTCCCAAGACGAAAGGATGTCTGAATCCCCTGCGGAGACCACAGAGAAAGACCTAGTTCCCCACCTCATCGCGACCGGAGGCCTCACATCCTTTGAAAACTCCAGAGGTATGCGGAGATCAGTGCCTCCAAAGGAGACGATGCCTGACTCCTCGTGAAACTTGATAGGAGTCCCAGGATTCCTGTGGCACGTGGAAAGGGACCCTTGGTCTCCCGCCTCAGCTGGAGAGGCGTCCCAATTGCCCTGCCAAGACTCGAGGAGAATCCCGAGTTGTCCCTCGCAACTAGGCAGGAGTCCTGACGTCGCTGAACAAACACGTGGGTGGAAGGGCCATCCCCGTCGTAACTCGAGAATATACCCCAGGTTCCCGCCGCAACTCGAGAAAAACCATGAGACTTCCCCCTCGCCGCGAGATGAGTCCCGATTCCCCTGCACTGCGTGCAGAGCAATTCCGTGTTTCACATCACACATGAAAGGAGCCTTGATTTCCTTGATGGCACTCCAGAGAAACCCCAAGAACACTGATTCAATTCTAGAGGGATCCTGAGGTCACTGTAGCAACCCGAAAGAGCTCCGTGGACCAAAAATCAACTCGAGATGAGAGGTTAGTCCCTGGCTTCGACTCCAGAGGAATACCACCTTACCACAAGCACCTCAAGAGGAGGCTTCTCTCAGCTCTAGGTATGTGAGAGGGACCCTGAGTTTGCGGCCTCAAGTGGAATGGACACCGCGATGCCCTGACTCGAAATAAGGCCGGATATCCCTGCAGTGACTTGAATGCAGGCTCGTCTTGCATCTCCCAAGATGAAAGGATGTCTGAATCCCCTGTGGAGACGACAGAGAAAGAACTAGTTCCCCACCTCATCGCGACCGGAGGCCTCACATCCTTTGAAAACTCCAGAGGTACACGTAGATCAGTGCCTCCAAAGGACACGATGTCTGACTCCTCATGAAAATTGATAGGAGTCCCAGGATTCCTGTGGCACGTGGAAAGGGACCCTTGGTCTCCGGCCTCAGCTGGAGAGGCGTCCCAATTGCCCTGCCAAGCCTCGAGGAGAATCCCGAATTGTCCCTCGCAACTAGGCAGGAGTCCTGACGTCGCTGAACAAACACGTGTGTGGAAGGGCCATCCCCGTCGTAAGTCGAGAATATTCCCCAGGTTTCCGCCGCAACTCGAGAAAAACCATGAGACTTCCCCCTCGCCCCGAGATGAGGCCCGATTCCCCTGCACTGCGTGCAGAGCAATTCCGTGTTGCACATCACACATGAAAGGAGCCTTGATTTCCTTGATGGCACTCCAGAGAAACCCCAAGAACACTGTTTCAAGGCTAGAGGGATCCTGAGGTCACTGTAGCAACAGGAAAGAGCTCCGTGGACCAAAAATCAACTCGAGATGAGAGGTTAGTCCCTGGCTTCGACTCCAGAGGAATACCACCTTACCACAAGCATCTCAAGAGGAGGCTTCTCTCAGCTGTAGCTATGTGAGAGGGACCCTGATTTTGCGTCCTCAAGTGGAATGGACACCGCGATGCCCTGACTCGAAATAAGGCCTGATATCCCTGCAGTGACTTGAATGCAGGCTTGTCTTGCATCTCCCAAGATGAAAGGATGTCTGAATCCCCTGTGGAGACCACAGAGAAAGAAATAGTTCCCCACCTAATGGCGACCGGAGGCCTCACATCCTTTGAAAACTCCAGAGGTACGCGGAGATCAGGGCCTCCAAAGGAGACGATGCCTGACTCCTCGTGAAACTTGATAGGAGTCCCAGGATTCCTGTGGCACGTTCAAAGGGACACTTGGTCTCCCGCCTCAGCTTGAGAGGCGTCCCAATTGCCCTGCCAAGCCTCGAGGAGAATCCCGAGTTGTCCCTCGCAACTAGGCAGCAGTCCTGACGTCGCTGAACAAACATGTGGGTGGAAGGGCCATCCCCGTCGTAACTCGAGAATATACCCCAGGTTCCCGCCGCAACTCGAGAAAAACCATGAGACTTCCCCCTCGCCGTGAGATGAGGCACGATTCCCCTGCACTGCGTGCAGAGCAATTCCGTGTTGCACATCAAACATGAAAGTAGCCTTGATTTCCTTGATGGCACTCCAGAGAAACCCCTAGAACACTGTTTCAAGGCTAGAGGGATCCTGAGGTCACTGTAGCAACACGAAAGAGCTCCGTGGACTAAAAATCAACTCGAGATGAGAGTTTAGTCCCTGGCTTCGACTCCAGAGGAATACCACCTTACCACAAGAACCTCAAGAGGAGGCTTCTCTCAGCTCTAGGTATGTGAGAGGGACCCTGAGTTTGCAGCCTCAAGTGGAATGGACACTGCGATGCCCTGACGCGAAATAAGGCCAGATATCCCTGCAGTGACTTGAATGCAGGCTCGTCTTGCATCTCCCAAGATGAAAGGATGTCTGAATCCCCTGTGGAGACCACAGAGAAAGACCTAGTTCCCCACCTCATCGCGACCGGAGGCCTCACATCCTTTGAAAACTCCAGAGGTACGCAGAGATCAGTGCCTCCAAAGGAGACGATGCCTAACTCCTCGTGAAACTTGATAGGAGTCCCAGGATTCCTGTGGCACGAGGAAAGGGACACTTGGTCTCCCGCCTCAGCTGGAGAGGCGTCCCAATTGCCCTGCCAAGCCTCGAGGAGAATCCCGAGTTGTCCCTCGCAACTAGGCAGGAGTCCTGACGTCGGTGAACAAACACGTGGGTGGAAGGGCCATCCCCGTCGTAACTCGAGAATATACCCCAGGTTCCGGCCGCAACTCGAGAAAAACCATGAGACTTCCCCCTCGCCGCGATATGAGGCCCGATTCATCTGCACTGCGTGCAGAGCAATTCCGTGTTGCACATCACACATGAAAGGAGCCTTGATTTCCTTGATGGCACTCCAGAGAAACCCCAAGAACACTGATTTAAGGCTAGAGGGATCCTGAGGTCACTGTAGCAACCCGAAAGAGCTCCGTGGACCAAAAATCAACTCGAGATGAGAGGTTAGTCCCTGGCTTCGACTCCAGAGGAATACCACCTTACCACAAGCACCTCAAGAGGAGGCTTCTCTCAGCTCTAGGTATGTGAGAGGGACCCTGAGTTTGCGGCCTCAATTGGAATGGACACCACGATGCCCTGACTCGAAATAAGGCCGGATATCCCTGCAGTGACTTGAATGCAGGCTCGTCTTGCATCTCCCAAGATGAAAGGATGTCTGAATCCCCTGTGGAGACCACAGAGAAAGACCTAGTTCCCCACCTCATCGCGACCGGAGGCCACACATCCTTTGAAAACTCCAGAGGTACGCGTAGATCAGTGCCTCCAAAGGACACGATGTCTGACTCCTCGTGAAACTTGATAGGATTCCCAGGATTCCTGTGGCACGTGGAAAGGGACCCTTGGTCTCCCGCCTCAGCTGGAGAGGCGTCCCAATTGCCCTGCCAAGCCTCGAGGAGAATCCCGAGTTGTCCCTCGCAACTAGGCAGGAGTCCTGACGTCGCTGAACAAACACGTGTGTGGAAGGGCCATCCCCGTCGTAAGTCGAGAATATTCCCCAGGTTCCCGCCGCAACTCGAGAAAAACCATGAGACTTCCCCCTCGCCGCGAGATGAGGCCCGATTCCCCTGCACTGCGTGCAGAGCAATTCCGTGTTGCACATCACACATGAAAGGAGCCTTGATTTCCTTGATGGCACTCCAGAGAAACCCCAAGAACACTGTTTCAAGGCTAGAGGGATCCTGAGGTCACTGTAGCAACAGGAAAGAGCTCCGTGGACCAAAAATCAACTCGAGATGAGAGGTTAGTCCCTGGCTTCGACTCCAGAGGAATACCACCTTACCACAAGCACCTCAAGAGGAGGCTTCTCTCAGCTGTAGCTATGTGAGAGGGACCCTGATTTTGCGTCCTCAAGTGGAATGGACACCGCGATGCCCTGACTCGAAATAAGGCCTGATATCCCTGCAGTGACTTGAATGCAGGCTTGTCTTGCATCTCCCAAGATGAAAGGATGTCTGAATCCCCTGTGGAGACCACAGAGAAAGAAATAGTTCCCCACCTAATGGCGACCGGAGGCCTCACATCCTTTGAAAACTCCAGAGGTACGCGGAGATCAGTGCCTCCAAAGGAGACGATGCCTAACTCCTCGTGAAACTTGATAGGAGTCCCAGGATTCCTGTGGCACGAGGAAAGGGACCCTTGGTCTCCCGCCTCAGCTGGAGAGGCGTCCCAATTGCCCTGCCAAGCCTCGAGGAGAATCCCGAGTTGTCCCTCGCAACTAGGCAGGAGTCCTGACGTCGCTGAAGAAACACGTGGGTGAAGGGCAATCCCCGTCGTAACTCGAGAATATACCCCAGGTTCCCGCCGCAAGTCGAGAAAAACCATGAGACTTCCCCCTCGCCGCGAAATGAGGCCCGATTCCCCTGCACTGCGTGCAGAGCAATTCCGTGTTGCACATCACACATGAAAGGAGCCTTGATTTCCTTGATGGCACTCCAGAGAAACCCCAAGAACACTGTTTCAAGGCTAGAGGGATCCTGAGGTCACTGTAGCAACACGAAAGAGCTCCGTGGACAAAAATCACCTCGAGATGAGAGGTTAGTCCCTGGCTTCGACTCCAGAGGAATACCACCTTACCACAAGCACCTCAAGAGGAGGCTTCTCTCAGCTCTAGGTATGTGAGAGGGACCCTGATTTTGCGGCCTCAAGTGGGATGGAAACCGCGATGCCCTGACTCGAAATAAGGCCGAATATCCCTGCAGTGACTTGAATGCAGGCTCGTCTTGCATCTCCCAAGACGAAAGAATGTCTGAATCCCCTGAGGAGACCACAGAGAAAGACCTAGTTCCCCACCTCATCGCGACCGGAGGCCTCACATCCTTTGAAAACTCCAGAGGTATGCGGAGATCAGTGCCTCCAAAGGAGACGATGCCTGACTCCTCGTGAAACTTGATAGGAGTCCCAGGATTCCTGTGGCACGTGGAAAGGGACCCTTGGTCTCCCGCCTCAGCTGGAGAGGCGTCCCAATTGCCCTGCCAAGCCTCGAGGAGAATCCCGAGTTGTCCCTCGCAACTAGGCAGGAGTCCTGACGTCGCTGAAGAAACACGTGTGTGGAAGTGCCATCCCCGTCGTAACTCGAGAATATAGCCCAGGTTCCCGCCGCAACTCGAGAAAAACCATGAGACTTCCCCCTCGCCGCGATATGAGGCCCGATTCAACTGCACTGCGTGCAGAGCAATTCCGTGTTGCACATCACACATGAAAGGAGCCTTGATTTCCTTGATGGCACTCCAGAGAAACCCCAAGAACACTGATTCAAGGCTAGAGGGATCCTGAGGTCACTGTATCAACACGAAAGAGCTGGGTGGACCAAAAATCAACTCGAGATGAGAGGTTAGTCCCTGGCTTCGACTCCAGAGGAATACCACCTTACCACAAGCACCTCAAGAGGAGGCTACTCTCAGCTCTATGTATGTGAGAGGGACCCTGAGTTTGCGGCCTCAAGTGGAATGGACACCGCGATGCCCTGACTCGAAATAAGGCCGGATATCCCTGCAGTGACTTGAATGCAGGCTCGTCTTGCATCTCCCAAGACGAAAGGATGTCTGAATCCCCTGTGGAGACCACAGAGAAAGACCTAGTTCCCCACCTCATCGCGACCGGAGGCCTCACATCCTTTGAAAACTCCAGAGGTACGCGTAGATCAGTGCCTCCAAAGGAGACGATGCCTGACTCCTCGTGAAACTTGATAGGAGTCCCAGGATTCCTGTGGCACATGGAAAGGGACCCTTGGTCTCCCGCCTCAGCTGGAGAGGCGTCCCAATTGCCCTGCCAAGCCTCGAGGAGAATCCCGAGTTGTCCCTCGCAACTAGGCAGGAGTCCTGACGTCGCTGAACAAACACGTGTGTGGAAGGGCCAAACCCTCGTAATTCGAGAATATTCCCCAGGTTCCCGCGGCAACTCGAGAAAAACCATGAGACTTCCCCCTCGCCGGGAGATGAGGCCCGATTCCCCTGCACTGCGTGCAGAGCAATTCCGTGTTGCACATCACACATGACGGAGCCTTGATTTCCTTGATTGCACTCCAGAGAAACCCCAAGAACACTGTTTCAAGGCTAGAGGGATCCTTAGGTCACTGTAGCAACACAAAAGAGCTCCGTGGACCAAAAATCAACTCGAGATGAGAGGTTAGTCCCTGGCTTCGACTCCAGAGGAATACCACCTTACCACAAGCACCTCAAGAGGAGGCTTCTCTCAGCTCTAGGTATGTGAGAGGGACCCTGAGTTTGCGGCCTCAAGTGGAATGGAGACCGCGATGCCCTGACTCGAAATAAGGCCGGATATCCCTGCAGTGACTTGAATGCAGGGTCGTCTTGCATCTCTCAAAATGAAAGGATGTCTGAATCCCCTGTGGAGACCACAGAGAAAGACCTAGTTCCCCACCTCATCGCGACCGGAGGCCTCACATCCTTTGAAAACTCCAGAGGTACGCGGAGATCAGTGCCTCCAAAGGAGACGATGCCTGACTCCTCGTGAAACTTGATAGGAGTCCCAGGATTCCTGTGGCACGAGGAAAGGGACCCTTGGTCTCCCGCCTCAGCTGGAGAGGCGTCCCAATTGCCCTGCCAAGCCTCGAGGAGAATCCCGAGTTGTCCCTCGCAAATACGCAGGAGTCCTGACGTCGCTGAACAAACACGTGGGTGAAGGGCAATTCCCGTCGTAACATGAGAATATACCCCAGGTTCCCGCCGCAACTCGAGAAAAACCATGAGACTTCTCCCTCGCCGCGAAATGAGGCCCGATTCCCCTGCACTGCGTGCAGAGCAATTCCGTGTTGCACATCAAACAAGAAAGGAGCCTTGATTTCCTTGATGGCACTCCAGAGAAACCCCAAGAACACTGTTTCAAGGCTAGAGGGATCCTGAGGTCACTGTAGCAACACGAAAGAGCTCCGTGGACAAAAATCAACTAGAGATGAGAGGTTAGTCCCTGGCTTCGTCTCCAGAGGAATACCACCTTACCACAAGCACCTCAAGAGGAGGCTTCTCTCAGCTCTAGGTATGTGAGAGGGACCCTGATTTTGCGGCCTCAAGTGGAATGGAAACCGCGATGCCCTGACTCGAAATAAGGCCGAATATCCCTGCAGTGACTTGAATGCAGGCTCGTCTTGCATCTCCCAAGACGAAAGGATGTCTGAATCCCCTGCGGAGACCACAGAGAAAGACCTAGTTCCCCACCTCATCGCGACCGGAGGCCTCACATCCTTTGAAAACTCCAGAGGTATGCGGAGATCAGTGCCTCCAAAGGAGACGATGCCTGACTCCTCGTGAAACTTGATAGGAGTCCCAGGATTCCTGTGGCACGTGGAAAGGGACCCTTGGTCTCCCGCCTCAGCTGGAGAGGCGTCCCAATTGCCCTGCCAAGACTCGAGGAGAATCCCGAGTTGTCCCTCGCAACTAGGCAGGAGTCCTGACGTCGCTGAACAAACACGTGGGTGGAAGGGCCATCCCCGTCGTAACTCGAGAATATACCCCAGGTTCCCGCCGCAACTCGAGAAAAACCATGAGACTTCCCCCTCGCCGCGAGATGAGTCCCGATTCCCCTGCACTGCGTGCAGAGCAATTCCGTGTTTCACATCACACATGAAAGGAGCCTTGATTTCCTTGATGGCACTCCAGAGAAACCCCAAGAACACTGATTCAATTCTAGAGGGATCCTGAGGTCACTGTAGCAACCCGAAAGAGCTCCGTGGACCAAAAATCAACTCGAGATGAGAGGTTAGTCCCTGGCTTCGACTCCAGAGGAATACCACCTTACCACAAGCACCTCAAGAGGAGGCTTCTCTCAGCTCTAGGTATGTGAGAGGGACCCTGAGTTTGCGGCCTCAAGTGGAATGGACACCGCGATGCCCTGACTCGAAATAAGGCCGGATATCCCTGCAGTGACTTGAATGCAGGCTCGTCTTGCATCTCCCAAGATGAAAGGATGTCTGAATCCCCTGTGGAGACGACAGAGAAAGAACTAGTTCCCCACCTCATCGCGACCGGAGGCCTCACATCCTTTGAAAACTCCAGAGGTACACGTAGATCAGTGCCTCCAAAGGACACGATGTCTGACTCCTCATGAAACTTGATAGGAGTCCCAGGATTCCTGTGGCACGTGGAAAGGGACCCTTGGTCTCCCGCCTCAGCTGGAGAGGCGTCCCAATTGCCCTGCCAAGCCTCGAGGAGAATCCCGAATTGTCCCTCGCAACTAGGCAGGAGTCCTGACGTCGCTGAACAAACACGTGTGTGGAAGGGCCATCCCCGTCGTAAGTCGAGAATATTCCCCAGGTTTCCGCCGCAACTCGAGAAAAACCATGAGACTTCCCCCTCGCCCCGAGATGAGGCCCGATTCCCCTGCACTGCGTGCAGAGCAATTCCGTGTTGCACATCACACATGAAAGGAGCCTTGATTTCCTTGATGGCACTCCAGAGAAACCCCAAGAACACTGTTTCAAGGCTAGAGGGATCCTGAGGTCACTGTAGCAACAGGAAAGAGCTCCGTGGACCAAAAATCAACTCGAGATGAGAGGTTAGTCCCTGGCTTCGACTCCAGAGGAATACCACCTTACCACAAGCATCTCAAGAGGAGGCTTCTCTCAGCTGTAGCTATGTGAGAGGGACCCTGATTTTGCGTCCTCAAGTGGAATGGACACCGCGATGCCCTGACTCGAAATAAGGCCTGATATCCCTGCAGTGACTTGAATGCAGGCTTGTCTTGCATCTCCCAAGATGAAAGGATGTCTGAATCCCCTGTGGAGACCACAGAGAAAGAAATAGTTCCCCACCTAATGGCGACCGGAGGCCTCACATCCTTTGAAAACTCCAGAGGTACGCGGAGATCAGGGCCTCCAAAGGAGACGATGCCTGACTCCTCGTGAAACTTGATAGGAGTCCCAGGATTCCTGTGGCACGTTCAAAGGGACACTTGGTCTCCCGCCTCAGCTTGAGAGGCGTCCCAATTGCCCTGCCAAGACTCGAGGAGAATCCCGAGTTGTCCCTCGCAACTAGGCAGCAGTCCTGACGTCGCTGAACAAACATGTGGGTGGAAGGGCCATCCCCGTCGTAACTCGAGAATATACCCCAGGTTCCCGCCGCAACTCGAGAAAAACCATGAGACTTCCCCCTCGCCGTGAGATGAGGCACGATTCCCCTGCACTGCATGCAGAGCAATTCCGTGTTGCACATCAAACATGAAAGTAGCCTTGATTTCCTTGATGGCACTCCAGAGAAACCCCTAGAACACTGTTTCAAGGCTAGAGGGATCCTGAGGTCACTGTAGCAACACGAAAGAGCTCCGTGGACTAAAAATCAACTCGAGATGAGAGTTTAGTCCCTGGCTTCGACTCCAGAGGAATACCACCTTACCACAAGAACCTCAAGAGGAGGCTTCTCTCAGCTCTAGGTATGTGAGAGGGACCCTGAGTTTGCAGCCTCAAGTGGAATGGACACTGCGATGCCCTGACGCGAAATAAGGCCAGATATCCCTGCAGTGACTTGAATGCAGGCTCGTCTTGCATCTCCCAAGATGAAAGGATGTCTGAATCCCCTGTGGAGACCACAGAGAAAGACCTAGTTCCCCACCTCATCGCGACCGGAGGCCTCACATCCTTTGAAAACTCCAGAGGTACGCAGAGATCAGTGCCTCCAAAGGAGACGATGCCTAACTCCTCGTGAAACTTGATAGGAGTCCCAGGATTCCTGTGGCACGAGGAAAGGGACACTTGGTCTCCCGCCTCAGCTGGAGAGGCGTCCCAATTGCCCTGCCAAGCCTCGAGGAGAATCCCGAGTTGTCCCTCGCAACTAGGCAGGAGTCCTGACGTCGGTGAACAAACACGTGGGTGGAAGGGCCATCCCCGTCGTAACTCGAGAATATACCCCAGGTTCCGGCCGCAACTCGAGAAAAACCATGAGACTTCCCCCTCGCCGCGATATGAGGCCCGATTCATCTGCACTGCGTGCAGAGCAATTCCGTGTTGCACATCACACATGAAAGGAGCCTTGATTTCCTTGATGGCACTCCAGAGAAACCCCAAGAACACTGATTTAAGGCTAGAGGGATCCTGAGGTCACTGTAGCAACCCGAAAGAGCTCCGTGGACCAAAAATCAACTCGAGATGAGAGGTTAGTCCCTGGCTTCGACTCCAGAGGAATACCACCTTACCACAAGCACCTCAAGAGGAGGCTTCTCTCAGCTCTAGGTATGTGAGAGGGACCCTGAGTTTGCGGCCTCAATTGGAATGGACACCACGATGCCCTGACTCGAAATAAGGCCGGATATCCCTGCAGTGACTTGAATGCAGGCTCGTCTTGCATCTCCCAAGATGAAAGGATGTCTGAATCCCCTGTGGAGACCACAGAGAAAGACCTAGTTCCCCACCTCATCGCGACCGGAGGCCACACATCCTTTGAAAACTCCAGAGGTACGCGTAGATCAGTGCCTCCAAAGGACACGATGTCTGACTCCTCGTGAAACTTGATAGGATTCCCAGGATTCCTGTGGCACGTGGAAAGGGACCCTTGGTCTCCCGCCTCAGCTGGAGAGGCGTCCCAATTGCCCTGCCAAGCCTCGAGGAGAATCCCGAGTTGTCCCTCGCAACTAGGCAGGAGTCCTGACGTCGCTGAACAAACACGTGTGTGGAAGGGCCATCCCCGTCGTAAGTCGAGAATATTCCCCAGGTTCCCGCCGCAACTCGAGAAAAACCATGAGACTTCCCCCTCGCCGCGAGATGAGGCCCGATTCCCCTGCACTGCGTGCAGAGCAATTCCGTGTTGCACATCACACATGAAAGGAGCCTTGATTTCCTTGATGGCACTCCAGAGAAACCCCAAGAACACTGTTTCAAGGCTAGAGGGATCCTGAGGTCACTGTAGCAACAGGAAAGAGCTCCGTGGACCAAAAATCAACTCGAGATGAGAGGTTAGTCCCTGGCTTCGACTCCAGAGGAATACCACCTTACCACAAGCACCTCAAGAGGAGGCTTCTCTCAGCTGTAGCTATGTGAGAGGGACCCTGATTTTGCGTCCTCAAGTGGAATGGACACCGCGATGCCCTGACTCGAAATAAGGCCTGATATCCCTGCAGTGACTTGAATGCAGGCTTGTCTTGCATCTCCCAAGATGAAAGGATGTCTGAATCCCCTGTGGAGACCACAGAGAAAGAAATAGTTCCCCACCTAATGGCGACCGGAGGCCTCACATCCTTTGAAAACTCCAGAGGTACGCGGAGATCAGTGCCTCCAAAGGAGACGATGCCTAACTCCTCGTGAAACTTGATAGGAGTCCCAGGATTCCTGTGGCACGAGGAAAGGGACCCTTGGTCTCCCGCCTCAGCTGGAGAGGCGTCCCAATTGCCCTGCCAAGCCTCGAGGAGAATCCCGAGTTGTCCCTCGCAACTAGGCAGGAGTCCTGACGTCGCTGAAGAAACACGTGGGTGAAGGGCAATCCCCGTCGTAACTCGAGAATATACCCCAGGTTCCCGCCGCAAGTCGAGAAAAACCATGAGACTTCCCCCTCGCCGCGAAATGAGGCCCGATTCCCCTGCACTGCGTGCAGAGCAATTCCGTGTTGCACATCACACATGAAAGGAGCCTTGATTTCCTTGATGGCACTCCAGAGAAACCCCAAGAACACTGTTTCAAGGCTAGAGGGATCCTGAGGTCACTGTAGCAACACGAAAGAGCTCCGTGGACAAAAATCACCTCGAGATGAGAGGTTAGTCCCTGGCTTCGACTCCAGAGGAATACCACCTTACCACAAGCACCTCAAGAGGAGGCTTCTCTCAGCTCTAGGTATGTGAGAGGGACCCTGATTTTGCGGCCTCAAGTGGAATGGAAACCGCGATGCCCTGACTCGAAATAAGGCCGAATATCCCTGCAGTGACTTGAATGCAGGCTCGTCTTGCATCTCCCAAGACGAAAGAATGTCTGAATCCCCTGAGGAGACCACAGAGAAAGACCTAGTTCCCCACCTCATCGCGACCGGAGGCCTCACATCCTTTGAAAACTCCAGAGGTATGCGGAGATCAGTGCCTCCAAAGGAGACGATGCCTGACTCCTCGTGAAACTTGATAGGAGTCCCAGGATTCCTGTGGCACGTGGAAAGGGACCCTTGGTCTCCCGCCTCAGCTGGAGAGGCGTCCCAATTGCCCTGCCAAGCCTCGAGGAGAATCCCGAGTTGTCCCTCGCAACTAGGCAGGAGTCCTGACGTCGCTGAAGAAACACGTGTGTGGAAGTGCCATCCCCGTCGTAACTCGAGAATATAGCCCAGGTTCCCGCCGCAACTCGAGAAAAACCATGAGACTTCCCCCTCGCCGCGATATGAGGCCCGATTCATCTGCACTGCGTGCAGAGCAATTCCGTGTTGCACATCACACATGAAAGGAGCCTTGATTTCCTTGATGGCACTCCAGAGAAACCCCAAGAACACTGATTCAAGGCTAGAGGGATCCTGAGGTCACTGTATCAACACGAAAGAGCTGGGTGGACCAAAAATCAACTCGAGATGAGAGGTTAGTCCCTGGCTTCGACTCCAGAGGAATACCACCTTACCACAAGCACCTCAAGAGGAGGCTACTCTCAGCTCTATGTATGTGAGAGGGACCCTGAGTTTGCGGCCTCAAGTGGAATGGACACCGCGATGCCCTGACTCGAAATAAGGCCGGATATCCCTGCAGTGACTTGAATGCAGGCTCGTCTTGCATCTCCCAAGACGAAAGGATGTCTGAATCCCCTGTGGAGACCACAGAGAAAGACCTAGTTCCCCACCTCATCGCGACCGGAGGCCTCACATCCTTTGAAAACTCCAGAGGTACGCGTAGATCAGTGCCTCCAAAGGAGACGATGCCTGACTCCTCGTGAAACTTGATAGGAGTCCCAGGATTCCTGTGGCACATGGAAAGGGACCCTTGGTCTCCCGCCTCAGCTGGAGAGGCGTCCCAATTGCCCTGCCAAGCCTCGAGGAGAATCCCGAGTTGTCCCTCGCAACAAGGCAGGATTCCTGACGTCGCTGAAGAAACACGTGTGTGGAAGGGCCATCCCCGTCGTAACTCGAGAATATTCCCCAGGTTCCCGCCGCAACTCGAGAAAAACCATGAGACTTCCCCCTCGCCGCGAGATGAGGCCCGATTCCCCTGCACTGCGTGCAGAGCAATTCCGTGTTGCAGGAGGCCTTGATTTCCTTGATGGCACTCCAGAGAAACCCCAAGAACACTGTTTCAAGGCTAGTCCTGAGGTCACTGTAGCAACACGAAAGAGCTCCGTGGACCAAAAATCAACTCGAGATGAGAGGTTAGTCCCTGGCTTCGACTCCAGAGGAATACCACCTTACCACAAGCACCTCAAGAGGAGGCTTCTCTCTGCTGTAGCTATGTGAGAGGGACCCTGATTTTGCCGTCCTCAAGTGGGAAATGGACACCGCGATGCCCTGACTCGAAATAAGGCCTGATATCCCTGCAGTGACTTGAATGCAGGCTTGTCTTGCATCTGCCAAGATGAAAGGATGTCTGAATCCCCTGTGGAGACCACAGAGAAAGAAATAGTTCCCCACCTAATGGCGACCGGAGGCCTCACATCCTTTGAAAACTCCAGAGGTACGCGGAAGATGAGTGCCTCCAAAGGAGACGATGCCTGACTCCCTCGTGAAACTTGATAGGGAGTCCCAGGATTCCTGTGGCACGTGGAAAGGGACCCTTGGTCTCCCGCCTCAGCTTGAGAGGCGTCCAATTGCCCTGCCAAGCCTCGAGGAGAATCCCGAGTTGTCCCTCGCAACTAGGCAGGAGTCCTGACGTCGCTGAACAAACCATGTGGGTGGAAGGGCCATCCCCCGTCATAACTCGAGAATATACCCCAGGTTCCCCGCCGGCAACTCGAGAAAAACCATGAGACTTCCCCCTCGCCGTGAGATGAGGGCACGATTCCCCTGCACTGCATGCAGAACAATTCCGTGTTGCACATCAAACATGAAACTAGCCTTGATTTCCTTGATGGCACTCCAGAGAAAACCCCAAGAACACTGTTTCAAGGTAGAGGGATCCTGAGGTCACTGTAGCCACACAAAAGAGCTCCGTGGACCATAAATCAACTCGAGTTGAAAGGTTAGTCCATGGCTTCGACTCCAGAGGAATACCACCTTACCACAATCACCTTAAGAGGAGGCTTCTCTCAGCTCTAGATATGTGAGAGGGACCCTGAGATTGCGGCCTCAAGTGGAATGGACACCGTGATTGCCCTGACTCGAAATAAGGGCAGGATATCCCTGCAGTGACTTGAATGCAGGCTCGTCTTGCATCTCCCAAGACGAAAGGATGTCTGAATCCCCTGTGGAGACCACAGAGAAAACCTACTTCCCCACCTCATCGCGACCGGAGGCCTCACATCCTTTGAAAACTCCAGAGGTACGCGGAGATCAGTGCCTCCAAAGGAGACGATGCCTAACTCCTCGTGAAACTTGATAGGAGTCCCAGGATTCCTGTGGCACGAGGAAAGGGACCCTTGGTCTCCCGCCTCAGCTGGAGAGGCGTCCCAATTGCCCTGCCAAGCCTCGAGGAGAATCCCGAGTTGTCCCTCGCAACTAGGCAGGAGTCCTGACGTCGCTGAAGAAACACGTGGGTGAAGGGCAATCCCCGTCGTAACTCGAGAATATACCCCAGGTTCCCGCCGCAAGTCGAGAAAAACCATGAGACTTCCCCCTCGCCGCGAAATGAGGCCCGATTCCCCTGCACTGCGTGCAGAGCAATTCCGTGTTGCACATCACACATGAAAGGAGCCTTGATTTCCTTGATGGCACTCCAGAGAAACCCCAAGAACACTGTTTCAAGGCTAGAGGGATCCTGAGGTCACTGTAGCAACACGAAAGAGCTCCGTGGACAAAAATCACCTCGAGATGAGAGGTTAGTCCCTGGCTTCGACTCCAGAGGAATACCACCTTACCACAAGCACCTCAAGAGGAGGCTTCTCTCAGCTCTAGGTATGTGAGAGGGACCCTGATTTTGCGGCCTCAAGTGGAATGGAAACCGCGATGCCCTGACTCGAAATAAGGCCGAATATCCCTGCAGTGACTTGAATGCAGGCTCGTCTTGCATCTCCCAAGACGAAAGAATGTCTGAATCCCCTGAGGAGACCACAGAGAAAGACCTAGTTCCCCACCTCATCGCGACCGGAGGCCTCACATCCTTTGAAAACTCCAGAGGTATGCGGAGATCAGTGCCTCCAAAGGAGACGATGCCTGACTCCTCGTGAAACTTGATAGGAGTCCCAGGATTCCTGTGGCACGTGGAAAGGGACCCTTGGTCTCCCGCCTCAGCTGGAGAGGCGTCCCAATTGCCCTGCCAAGCCTCGAGGAGAATCCCGAGTTGTCCCTCGCAACTAGGCAGGAGTCCTGACGTCGCTGAAGAAACACGTGTGTGGAAGTGCCATCCCCGTCGTAACTCGAGAATATAGCCCAGGTTCCCGCCGCAACTCGAGAAAAACCATGAGACTTCCCCCTCGCCGCGATATGAGGCCCGATTCATCTGCACTGCGTGCAGAGCAATTCCGTGTTGCACATCACACATGAAAGGAGCCTTGATTTCCTTGATGGCACTCCAGAGAAACCCCAAGAACACTGATTCAAGGCTAGAGGGATCCTGAGGTCACTGTATCAACACGAAAGAGCTGGGTGGACCAAAAATCAACTCGAGATGAGAGGTTAGTCCCTGGCTTCGACTCCAGAGGAATACCACCTTACCACAAGCACCTCAAGAGGAGGCTACTCTCAGCTCTATGTATGTGAGAGGGACCCTGAGTTTGCGGCCTCAAGTGGAATGGACACCGCGATGCCCTGACTCGAAATAAGGCCGGATATCCCTGCAGTGACTTGAATGCAGGCTCGTCTTGCATCTCCCAAGACGAAAGGATGTCTGAATCCCCTGTGGAGACCACAGAGAAAGACCTAGTTCCCCACCTCATCGCGACCGGAGGCCTCACATCCTTTGAAAACTCCAGAGGTACGCGTAGATCAGTGCCTCCAAAGGAGACGATGCCTGACTCCTCGTGAAACTTGATAGGAGTCCCAGGATTCCTGTGGCACATGGAAAGGGACCCTTGGTCTCCCGCCTCAGCTGGAGAGGCGTCCCAATTGCCCTGCCAAGCCTCGAGGAGAATCCCGAGTTGTCCCTCGCAACAAGGCAGGATTCCTGACGTCGCTGAAGAAACACGTGTGTGGAAGGGCCATCCCCGTCGTAACTCGAGAATATTCCCCAGGTTCCCGCCGCAACTCGAGAAAAACCATGAGACTTCCCCCTCGCCGCGAGATGAGGCCCGATTCCCCTGCACTGCGTGCAGAGCAATTCCGTGTTGCACATCACACATGAAAGGAGCCTTGATTTCCTTGATGGCACTCCAGAGAAACCCCAAGAACACTGTTTCAAGGCTAGTCCTGAGGTCACTGTAGCAACACGAAAGAGCTCCGTGGACCAAAAATCAACTCGAGATGAGAGGTTAGTCCCTGGCTTCGACTCCAGAGGAATACCACCTTACCACAAGCACCTCAAGAGGAGGCTTCTCTCTGCTGTAGCTATGTGAGAGGGACCCTGATTTTGCGTCCTCAAGTGGAATGGACACCGCGATGCCCTGACTCGAAATAAGGCCTGATATCCCTGCAGTGACTTGAATGCAGGCTTGTCTTGCATCTGCCAAGATGAAAGGATGTCTGAATCCCCTGTGGAGACCACAGAGAAAGAAATAGTTCCCCACCTAATGGCGACCGGAGGCCTCACATCCTTTGAAAACTCCAGAGGTACGCGAAGATGAGTGCCTCCAAAGGAGACGATGCCTGACTCCTCGTGAAACTTGATAGGAGTCCCAGGATTCCTGTGGCACGTGGAAAGGGACCCTTGGTCTCCCGCCTCAGCTTGAGAGGCGTCCCAATTGCCCTGCCAAGCCTCGAGGAGAATCCCGAGTTGTCCCTCGCAACTAGGCAGGAGTCCTGACGTCGCTGAACAAACATGTGGGTGGAAGGGCCATCCCCGTCATAACTCGAGAATATACCCCAGGTTCCCGCCGCAACTCGAGAAAAACCATGAGACTTCCCCCTCGCCGTGAGATGAGGCACGATTCCCCTGCACTGCATGCAGAACAATTCCGTGTTGCACATCAAACATGAAACTAGCCTTGATTTCCTTGATGGCACTCCAGAGAAACCCCAAGAACACTGTTTCAAGGTAGAGGGATCCTGAGGTCACTGTAGCCACACAAAAGAGCTCCGTGGACCATAAATCAACTCGAGTTGAAAGGTTAGTCCATGGCTTCGACTCCAGAGGAATACCACCTTACCACAATCACCTTAAGAGGAGGCTTCTCTCAGCTCTAGATATGTGAGAGGGACCCTGAGATTGCGGCCTCAAGTGGAATGGACACCGTGATGCCCTGACTCGAAATAAGGCAGGATATCCCTGCAGTGACTTGAATGCAGGCTCGTCTTGCATCTCCCAAGACGAAAGGATGTCTGAATCCCCTGTGGAGACCACAGAGAAAACCTACTTCCCCACCTCATCGCGACCGGAGGCCTCACATCCTTTGAAAACTCCAGAGGTACGCGGAGATCAGTGCCTCCAAAGGAGACGATGCCTGACTCCTCGTGAAACTTGATAGGAGTCTCAGGATTCCTGTGGCACGTGGAAAGGGACCCTTGGTCTCCCGCCTCACCTGGAGAGGCGTCCCAATTGCCCTGCCAAGCCTCGAGGAAAATCCCGAGTTGTCCCTTGCAACTTGGCAGGAATCCTGACGTCACTGAACAAACACGTGTGTGGAAGGGCCATCCCCTCGTAACTCGAGAATATTCCCCAGGTTCCCGCCGCAACTCGAGAAAAACCATGAGACTTCCCCCTCGCCGCGAGATGAGACCCGATTCCCCTGCACTGCGTGCAGAGCAATTCCGTGTTGCACATCACACATGAAAGGAGCCTTGATTTCCTTGATGGCACTCCAGAGAAACCCCAAGAACACTGTTTCAAGGCTACAGGGATCCTGAGGTCACTGTAGCAACACGAAAGAGCTCCGTGGACCAAAAATCAACTCGAGATGAGAGGTTAGTCCCTGGCTTCGACTCCAGAGGAATACCACCTCACCACAAGCACCTCAAGAGGAGGCTTCTCTCAGCTCTAGCTATGTGAGAGGGACCCTGAGTTTGCGGCCTCAAGTGGAATGGAAACCGCGATGCCCTGACTCGAAATAAGGCCGGATATCCCTGCAGTGACTTGAATGCAGGCTCGTCTTGCATCTCCCAAGTCGACAGGATGTCTGAATCCCCTGTGGAGACCACAGAGAAAGACCTAGTTCCCCACCTCATCGCGACCGGAGGCCTCACATCCCTTGAAAACTCCAGAGGTACGCGGAGATCAGTGCCTCCAAAGGAGACGATGCCTGACTCCTCGTGAAACTTGATAGGAGTCCCAGGATTCCTGTGGCACGAGGAAAGGGACCCTTGGTCTCCCGCCTCAGCTGGAGAGGCGTCCCAATTGCCCTGCCAAGCCTCGAGGAGAATCCCGAGTTGTCCCTCGCAACTAGGCAGGAGTCCTGACGTCGCTGAACAAACACGTGGGTGGAAGGGCCATCCCCGTCGTAACTCGAGAATATACCCCAGGTTCCCGCCGCAACTCGAGAAAAACCATGAGACTTCCCCCTCGCCCCGAGATGAGGCCCGATTCCCCTGCACTGCGTGCAGAGCAATTCCGTGTTGCACATCACACATGAAAGGAGCCTTGATTTCCTTGATGGCACTCCAGAGAAACCCCAAGAACACTGTTTCAAGGCTAGAGGGATCCTGAGGTCACTGTAGCAACACGAAAGAGCTCCGTGGACCAACAATCAACTCGAGATGACAGGTTAGTCCCTGGCTTCGACTCCAGAGGAATACCACCTTACCACAAGCACCTCAAGAGGAGGCTTCTCTCAGCTTTAGGTATGTGAGAGGGACCCTGAGTTTGTGGCCTCAAGTGGAATGGACACCGCGATGCCCTGACTCGAAATAAGGCCGGATATCCCTGCAGTGACTTGAATGCAGGCTCGTCTTGCATCTCTCAAGACGAAAGGATGTCTGAATCCCCTGTGGAGACCACAGAGAAAGACCTAGTTCCCCAACTCATGGCGACCGGAGGCCTCACATCCTTTGAAAACTCCAGAGGTACGCGGAGATCAGTGCCTCCAAAGGAGACGATGCCTGACTCCTCGTGAAACTTGATAGGATTCCCAGGATTCCTGTGGCACGTGGAAAGGGACCCTTGGTCTCCCGCCTCAGCTGGAGAGCCGTCCCAATTGCCCTGCCAAGCCTCGAGGAGAATCCCGAGTTGTCCCTCGCAACTAGGCAGGAGTCCTGACGTCGCTGAACAAACACGTGTGTGGAAGGGCCAAACCCTCGTAATTCGAGAATATTCCCCAGGTTCCCACGGCAACTCGAGAAAAACCATGAGACTTCCCACTCGCCGCGAGATGAGGCCCGATTCCCCTGCACTGCGTGCAGAGCAATTCCGTGTTGCACATCACACATGACGGAGCCTTGATTTCCTTGATTGCACTCCAGAGAAACCCCAAGAACACTGTTTCAGGGCTAGAGGGATCCTGAGGTCACTGTAGCAACACGAAAGAGCTCCGTGGACAAAAATCAACTAGAGATGAGAGGTTAGTCCCTGGCTTCGTCTCCAGAGGAATACCACCTTACCACAAGCACCTCAAGAGGAGGCTTCTCTCAGCTCTAGGTATGTGGGAGGGACCCTGAGTTTGCGGCCTCAAGTGGAATGGACACCGCGATGCCCTGACTCGAAATAAGGCCGGATATCCCTGCAGTGACTTGAATGCAGGCTCGTCTTGCATCTCCCAAGATGAAAGGATGTCAGAATACCCTGTGGAGACCACAGAGAAAGACCTAGTTCCCCACCTCATCGCGACCGGAGGCCTCACATCCTTTGAAAACTCCAGAGGTACACGTAAATCAGTGCCTCCAAAGGACACGATGTCTGACTCCTCATGAAACTTGATAGGAGTCCCAGGATTCCTCTGGCACGTGGAAAGGGACCCTTGGTCTCCCGCCTCAGCTGGAGAGGCGTCCCAATTGCCCTGCCAAGCCTCGAGGAGAATCCCGAGTTGTCCCTCGCAACTAGGCAGGAGTCCTGACGTCGCTGAACAAACACGTGTGTGGAAGGGCCATCCCCGTCGTAAGTCGAGAATATTCCCCAGGTTCCCGCCGCAACTCGAGAAAAACCATGAGACTTCCCCCTCGCCCCGAGATGAGGCCCGATTCCCCTGCACTGCGTGCAGAGCAATTCCGTGTTGCACATCACACATGAAAGGAGCCTTGATTTCCTTGATGGCACTCCAGAGAAACCCCAAGAACACTGTTTCAAGGCTAGAGGGATCCTGAGGTCACTGTAGCAACAGGAAAGAGCTCCGTGGACCAAAAATCAACTCGAGATGATAGGTTAGTCCCTGGCTTCGACTCCAGAGGAATACCACCTTACCACAAGCATCTCAAGAGGAGGCTTCTCTCAGCTGTAGCTATGTGAGAGGGACCCTGATTTTGCGTCCTCAAGTGGAATGGACACCGCGATGCCCTGACTCGAAATAAGGCCTGATATCCCTGCAGTGACTTGAATGCAGGCTTGTCTTGCATCTCCCAAGATGAAAGGATGTCTGAATCCCCTGTGGAGACCACAGAGAAAGAAATAGTTCCCCACCTAATGGCGACCGGAGGCCTCACATCCTTTGAAAACTCCAGAGGTACGCGGAGATCAGGGCCTCCAAAGGAGACGATGCCTGACTCCTCGTGAAACTTGATAGGAGTCCCAGGATTCCTGTGGCACGTTCAAAGGGACACTTGGTCTCCCGCCTCAGCTTGAGAGGCGTCCCAATTGCCCTGCCAAGCCTCGAGGAGAATCCCGAGTTGTCCCTCGCAACAAGGCAGCAGTCCTGACGTCGCTGAACAAACATGTGGGTGGAAGGGCCATCCCCGTCGTAACTCGAGAATATACCCCAGGTTCCCGCCGCAACTCGAGAAAAACCATGAGACTTCCCCCTCGCCGTGAGATGAGGCACGATTCCCATGCACTGCATGCAGAGCAATTCCGTGTTGCACATCAAACATGAAAGTAGCCTTGATTTCCTTGATGGCACTCCAGAGAAACCCCTAGAACACTGTTTCAAGGCTAGAGGGATCCTGAGGTCACTGTAGCAACACGAAAGAGCTCCGTGGACTAAAAATCAACTCGAGATGAGAGGTTAGTGCCTGGCTTCGACTCCAGAGGAATACCACCTTACCACAAGAACCTCAAGAGGAGGCTTCTCTCAGCTCTAGGTATGTGAGAGGGACCCTGAGTTTGCAGCCTCAAGTGGAATGGACACTGCGATGCCCTGACGCGAAATAAGGCCGGATATCCCTGCAGTGACTTGAATGCAGGCTCGTCTTGCATCTCCCAAGATGAAAGGATGTCTGAATCCCCTGTGGAGACCCCAGAAAAAGACCTAGTTCCCCACCTCATCGCGACCGGAGGCCTCACATCCTTTGAAAACTCCAGAGGTACGCGGAGATCAGTGCCTCCAAAGGAGACGATGCCTAACTCCTCGTGAAACTTGATAGGAGTCCCAGGATTCCTGTGGCACGAGGAAAGGGACCCTTGGTCTCCCGCCTCAGCTGGAGAGGCGTCCCAATTGCCCTGCCAAGCCTCGAGGAGAATCCCGAGTTGTCCCTCGCAACTAGGCAGGAGTCCTGACGTCGGTGAACAAACACGTGGGTGGAAGGGCCATCCCCGACGTAACTCGAGATTATACCCCAGGTTCCGGCCGCAACTCGAGAAAAACCATGAGACTTCCCCCTCGCCGCGATATGAGGCCTGATTCATCTGCACTGCGTGCAGAACAATTCCGTATTGCACATCACACATGAAAGGAGCCTTGATTTCCTTGATGGCACTCCAGAGAAACCCCAAGAACACTGATTTAAGGCTAGAGGGATCCTGAGGTCACTGTAGCAACCCGAAAGAGCTCCGTGGACCAAAAATCAACTCGAGATGAGAGGTTAGTCCCTGGCTTCGACTCCAGAGGAATACCACCTTACCACAAGCACCTCAAGAGGAGGCTTCTCTCAGCTCTAGCTATGTGAGAGGGACCCTGATTTTGTGGCCTCAAGTGGAATGGACACCGCGATGCCCTGACTCGAAATAAGGCCTGATATCCCTGCAGTGACTTGAAAGCAGGCTTGTCTTGCATCTGCCAAGATGAAAGGATGTCTGAATCCCCTGTGGAGACCACAGAGAAAGAAATAGTTCCCCACCTAATGGCGACCGGAGGCCTCACATCCTTTGAAAACTCCAGAGGTACGCGGAAATCAGTGCCTCCAAAGGAAACGATGCCTGACTCCTCGTGAAACTTGATAGGAGTCCCAGGATTCCTGTGGCACGTGGAAAGGGACACTTGGTCTCCCGCCTCAGCTTGAGAGGCGTCCCAATTGCCCTGCCAAGCCTCGAGGAGAATCCCGAGTTGTCCCTCGCAACTAGGCAGGAGTCCTGACGTCGCTGAACAAACATGTGGGTGGAAGGGCCATCCCCGTCATAACTCGAGAATATACCCCAGGTTCCCGCCGCAACTCGAGAAAAACCATGAGACTTCCCCCTCGCCGTGAGATGAGGCACGATTCCCCTGCACTGCATGCAGAACAATTCCGTGTTGCACATCAAACATGAAACTAGCCTTGATTTCCTTGATGGCACTCCAGAGAAACCCCAAGAACACTGTTTCAAGGTAGAGGGATCCTGAGGTCACTGTAGCCACACAAAAGAGCTCCGTGGACCATAAATCAACTCGAGATGAGAGGTTAGTCCCTGGCTTCGACTCCAGAGGAATACCACCTTACCACAAGCACCTTAAGAGGAGGCTTCTCTCAGCTCTAGATATGTGAGAGGGACCCTGAGATTGCGGCCTCAAGTGGAATGGACACCGTGATGCCCTGACTCGAAATAAGGCAGGATATCCCTGCAGTGACTTGAATGCAGGCTCGTCTTGCATCTCCCAAGACGAAAGGATGTCTGAATCCCCTGTGGAGACCACAGAGAAAACCTACTTCCCCACCTCATCGCGACCGGAGGCCTCACATCCTTTGAAAACTCCAGAGGTACGCGGAGATCAGTGCCTCCAAAGGAGACGATGCCTGACTCCTCGTGAAACTTGATAGGAGTCTCAGGATTCCTGTGGCACGTGGAAAGGGACCCTTGGTCTCCCGCCTCACCTGGAGAGGCGTCCCAATTGCCCTGCCAAGCCTCGAGGAAAATCCCGAGTTGTCCCTTGCAACTTGGCAGGAATCCTGACGTCGCTGAAGAAACACGTGGGTGGAAGGGCCATCCCCGTCGTAACTCGAGAATATACCCCAGGTTCCCATCGCAACTCGAGAAAAACCATGAGACTTCCCCCTCGCCGCGATATGAGGCCCAATTCCCCTGCACTACGTGCAGAGCAATTCCGTGTTGCACATCACACATGAAAGGAGCCTTGATTTCCTTGATGGCACTTCAGAGAAACCCCAAGAACACTTTTTCAAAGCTGGAGGGATCCTGAGGTCACTGTAGCAACACGAAAGAGCTCCGTGGAGCAAAAATCAACTCGAGATGAGAGGTTAGTCCCTGGCTTCGACTCCAGAGGAATACCACCTTACCACAAGCACCTCAAGAGGAGGCTTCTCTCAGCTCTAGCTATGTGAGAGGGACCCTGAGTTTGCGGCCTCAAGTGGAATGGACACCGCGATGCTCTGACTCGAAATAAGGCCGGATATCCCTGCAGTTACTTGAATGCAGGCTCGTCTTGCATCTCCCAAGATGAAAGGATGTCTGAATCCCCTGTGGAGACCACAGAGAAAGACCTAGTTCCCCAGCTCATCGCGACCGGAGGCCTCACATCCTTTGGAAACTCCAGAGGTACGCGGAAATCAGTGCCTCCAAAGGAGACGATGCCTGACTCCTCGTGAAACTTGATAGGAGTCCCAGGATTCCTGTGGCACGTGGAAAGGGACCCGTGGTCTCCCGCCTCAGCTGGAGAGGTGTCCCAATTGCCCTGCCAAGCCTCGAGGAGAATCCCGAGTTGTCCCTCGCAAGTAGGCAGGAGTCCTGACGTCTGTGAACAAACACGTGTGTGGAAGGGCCATCCCCGTCGTAACTCGAGAATATATCCCAGGTTCCCGCCGCAACTCGAGAAAAACCATGAGACTTCCCCCTCGCCGCGAGATGAGGCCCGATTCCCATGCACTGTGTGCAGAGCAATTCCGTGTTGCACATCACAGATGAAAGGAGCCTTGATTTCCTTGATGGTACTCCAGAGAAACCCCAAGAACACTGTTTCAAGGCTAGAGGGATCCTGAGGTCACTGTAGCAACACGAAAGAGCTCCGTGGACCAAAAATCAACTCGAGATGAGAGGTTATTCCCTGGCTTCGACTCCAGAGGTATACCACCTTACCACAAGCACCTCAAGAGGAGGCTTCTCTCAGCTCTAGGTATGTGAGAGGGACCCTGAGTTTGCGGCCTCAAATGGAATGGACACCGCGATGCCCTGACTCGAAATAAGGCCGCATATCCCTGCAGTGACTTGAATGCAGGCTCGTCTTCATCTCCAAAGACGAAAGGATGTCTGAATCACCTGTGGAGACCACAGAGAAAGACCTAGTTCCCCACCTCATCGCGACCGGAGGCCTCACATCCTTTGAAAACTCCAGAGGTACGCGGAGATCAGTGCCTCCAAAGGAGACGATGCCTGACTCCTCGTGAAACTTGATAGGATTCCCAGGATTCCTGTGGCACGTGGAAAGGGACCCTTGGTCTACCGCCTCAGCTGGAGAGGCGTCCCAATTGCCCTGCCAAGCCTCGAGGAGAATCCCGAGTTGTCCCTCGCAACTAGGCAGGAGTCCTGACGTCGCTGAACAAACACGTGTGTGGAAGGTCCATCCCCGTCGTAACTCGAGAATATACCCCAGGTTCCCGCCGCAACTCGAGAAAAACCATGAGACTTCCCCCTCGCCGCGAGATGAGTCCCGATTGCCCTGCACAGCGTGCAGAGCAATTCCGTGTTGCACATCACCCATGAAAGGAGCCTTGATTTCCTTGATGGCACTCCAGAGAAACCCCAAGAACACTGTTTCAAGGCTGAAGGGATCCTGAGGTCACTGTAGAAACAAGAAAGAGCTCCGTGGACCAAAAATCAACTCGAGATGAGAGGTTAGTCCCTGGCTTCGACTCCAGAGGAATACCACCTTACCACAAGCACCTCAAGAGGAGGCTTCTCTCAGCTCTAGCTATGTGAGAGGGACCCTGAGTTTTTGGCCTCAATTGGAATGGACACCGAGATTCCCTGACTCGAAATAAGGCCGGATATCCCTGCAGTGACTTGAATGCAGGCTCGTCTTGCATCTCCCAAGATGAAAGGATGTCTGAATCCCCTGTGGAGACCACAGAAAAAGACCTAGTTCCCCACCTCATCGCGACCGGAGGCCTCACATCCTTTGAAAACTCCAGAGGTACGCGGAGATCAGTGCCTCCAAAGGAGACGATGCCTAACTCCTCGTGAAACTTGATAGGAGTCCCAGGATTCCTGTGGCACGAGGAAAGGGACCCTTGGTCTCCCGCCTCAGCTGGAGAGGCGTCCCAATTGCCCTGCCAAGCCTCGAGGAGAATCCCGAGTTGTCCCTCGCAACTAGGCAGGAGTCCTGACGTCGCTGAACAAACACGTGGGTGGAAGGGCCATCCCCGTCGTAACTCGAGAATATACCCCAGGTTCCGGCCGCAACTCGAGAAAAACCATGAGACTTCCCCCTCGCCGCGATATGAGGCCCGATTCATCTGCACTGCGTGCAGAGCAATTCCGTGTTGCACATCACACATGAAAGGAGCCTTGATTTCCTTAATGGCACTCCAGAGAAACCCCAAGAACACTGATTTAAGGCTAGAGGGATCCTGAGGTCACTGTAGCAACACGAAAGAGCTCCGTGGACCAAAAATCAACTCGAGATGAGAGGTTAGTCCCTGGCTTCGACTCCAGAGGAATACCACCTTACCACAAGCACCTCAAGAGGAGGCTTCTCTCAGCTCTAGGTATGTGAGAGGGACCCTGAGTTTGCGGCCTCAATTGGAATGGACACCGCGATGCCCTGACTCGAAATAAGGCCGGATATCCCTGCAGTGACTTGAATGCAGGCTCGTCTTGCATCTCCCAAGATGAAAGGATGTCTGAATCCCCTGTGGAGACCACAGAGAAAGACCTAGTTCCCCACCTCATCGCGACCGGAGGCCTCACATCCTTTGAAAACTCCAGAGGTACGCGTAGATCAGTGCCTCCAAGGGACACGATGTCTGACTCCTCGTGAAACTTGATAGGATTCCCAGGATTCCTGTGGCACGTGGAAAGGGACCCTTGGTCTCCCGCCTCAGCTGGAGAGGCGTCCCAATTGCCCTGCCAAGCCTCGAGGAGAATCCCGAGTTGTCCCTTGCAACTAGGCAGGAGTCCTGACGTCGCTGAACAAACACGTGTGTGGAAGGGCCATCCCCGTCGTAAGTCGAGAATATTCCCCAGGTTCCCGCCGCAACTCGAGAAAAACCATGATACTTCCCCCTCGCCGCGAGATGAGGCCCGATTCCCCTGCACTGCGTGCAGAGCAATTCCGTGTTGCACATCACACATGAAAGGAGCCTTGATTTCCTTGATGGCACTCCAGAGAAACCCCAAGAACACTGATTCAAGGCTAGAGGGATCCTGAGGTCACTGTAGCAACAGGAAAGAGCTCCGTGGACCAAAAATCAACTCGAGATGAGAGGTTAGTCCCTGGCTTCGACTCCAGAGGAATACCACCTTACCACAAGAACCTCAAGAGGAGGCTTCTCTCAGCTGTAGCTATGTGAGAGGGACCCTGATTTTGCGTCCTCAAGTGGAATGGACACCGCGATGCCCTGACTCGAAATAAGGCCTGATATCCCTGCAGTGACTTGAATGCAGGCTTGTCTTGCATCTCCCAAGATGAAAGGATGTCTGAATCCCCTGTGGAGACCACAGAGAAAGAAATAGTTCCCCACCTAATGGCGACCGGAGGCCTCACATCCTTTGAAAACTCCAGAGGTACGCGGAGATCAGTGCCTCCAAAGGAGACGATGCCTAACTCCTCGTGAAACTTGATAGGAGTCCCAGGATTCCTGTGGCACGAGGAAAGGGACCCTTGGTCTCCCGCCTCAGCTGGAGAGGCGTCCCAATTGCCCTGCCAAGCCTCGAGGAGAATCCCGAGTTGTCCCTCGCAACTAGGCAGGAGTCCTGACGTCGCTGAAGAAACACGTGGGTGAAGGGCAATCCCCGTCGTAACTCGAGAATATACCCCAGGTTCCCGCCGCAAGTCGAGAAAAACCATGAGACTTCCCCCTCGCCGCGAAATGAGGCCCGATTCCCCTGCACTGCGTGCAGAGCAATTCCGTGTTGCACATCACACATGAAAGGAGCCTTGATTTCCTTGATGGCACTCCAGAGAAACCCCAAGAACACTGTTTCAAGGCTAGAGGGATCCTGAGGTCACTGTAGCAACACGAAAGAGCTCCGTGGACAAAAATCACCTCGAGATGAGAGGTTAGTCCCTGGCTTCGACTCCAGAGGAATACCACCTTACCACAAGCACCTCAAGAGGAGGCTTCTCTCAGCTCTAGCTATGTGAGAGGGACCCTGATTTTGCGGCCTCAAGTGGAATGGAAACCGCGATGCCCTGACTCGAAATAAGGCCGAATATCCCTGCAGTGACTTGAATGCAGGCTCGTCTTGCATCTCCCAAGACGAAAGAATATCTGAATCCCCTGAGGAGACCACAGAGAAAGACCTAGTTCCCCACCTCATCGCGACCGGAGGCCTCACATCCTTTGAAAACTCCAGAGGTATGCGGAGATCAGTGCCTCCAAAGGAGACGATGCCTGACTCCTCGTGAAACTTGATAGGAGTCCCAGGATTCCTGTGGCACGTGGAAAGGAACCCTTGGTCTCCCGCCTCAGCTGGAGAGGCGTCCCAATTGCCCTGCCAAGCCTCGAGGAGAATCCCGAGTTGTCCCTCGCAACTAGGCAGGAGTCCTGACGTCGCTGAACAAACACGTGTGTGAAAGTGCCATCCCCGTCGTAACTCGAGAATATAGCCCAGGTTCCCGCCGCAACTCGAGAAAAACCATGAGACTTCCCCCTCGCCGCGATATGAGGCCCGATTCATCTGCACTGCGTGCAGAGCAATTCCGTGTTGCACATCACACATGAAAGGAGCCTTGATTTCCTTGATGGCACTCCAGAGAAACCCCAAGAACACTGATTCAAGGCTAGAGGGATCCTGAGGTCACTGTAGCAACACGAAAGAGCTGGGTGGACCAAAAATCAACTCGAGATGAGAGGTTAGTCCCTGGCTTCGACTCCAGAGGAATACCACCTTACCACAAGCACCTCAAGAGGAGGCTTCTCTCTGCTGTAGCTATGTGAGAGGGACCCTGATTTTGCGTCCTCAAGTGGAATGGACACCGCGATGCCCTGACTCGAAATAAGGCCTGATATCCCTGCAGTGACTTGAATGCAGGCTTGTCTTGCATCTGCCAAGATGAAAGGATGTCTGAATCCCCTGTGGAGACCACAGAAAAAGACCTAGTTCCCCACCTAATGGCGCCCGGAGGCCTCACATCCTCTGAAAACTCCAGAGGTACGCGGAAATCAGTGCCTCCAAAGGAAACGATGCCTGACTCCTCGTGAAACTTGATAGGAGTCCCAGGATTCCTGTGGCACGTGGAAAGGGACACTTGGTCTCCCGCCTCAGCTTGAGAGGCGTCCCAATTGCCCTGCCAAGCCTCGAGGAGAATCCCGAGTTGTCCCTCGCAACTAGGCAGGAGTCCTGACGTCGCTGAACAAACATGTGGGTGGAAGGGCCATCCCCGTCATAACTCGAGAATATACCCCAGGTTCCCGCCGCAACTCGAGAAAAACCATGAGACTTCCCCCTCGCCGTGAGATGAGGCACGATTCCCCTGCACTGCATGCAGAACAATTCCGTGTTGCACATCAAACATGAAACTAGCCTTGATTTCCTTGATGGCACTCCAGAGAAACCCCAAGAACACTGTTTCAAGGTAGAGGGATCCTGAGGTCACTGTAGCCACACAAAAGAGCTCCGTGGACCATAAATCAACTCGAGTTGAAAGGTTAGTCCCTGGCTTCGACTCCAGAGGAATACCACCTTACCACAAGCACCTTAAGAGGAGGCTTCTCTCAGCTCTAGATATGTGAGAGGGACCCTGAGATTGCGGCCTCAAGTGGAATGGACACCGTGATGCCCTGACTCGAAATAAGGCAGGATATCCCTGCAGTGACTTGAATGCAGGCTCGTCTTGCATCTCCCAAGACGAAAGGATGTCTGAATCCCCTGTGGAGACCACAGAGAAAACCTACTTCCCCACCTCATCGCGACCGGAGGCCTCACATCCTTTGAAAACTCCAGAGGTACGCGGAGATCAGTGCCTCCAAAGGAGACGATGCCTGACTCCTCGTGAAACTTGATAGGAGTCTCAGGATTCCTGTGGCACGTGGAAAGGGACACTTGGTCTCCCGCCTCACCTGGAGAGGCGTCCCAATTGCCCTGCCAAGCCTCGAGGAAAATCCCGAGTTGTCCCTTGCAACTTGGCAGGAATCCTGACGTCGCTGAAGAAACACGTGGGTGGAAGGGTCATCCCCGTCGTAACTCGAGAATATACCCCAGGTTCCCATCGCAACTCGAGAAAAACCATGAGACTTCCCCCTCGCCGCGATATGAGGCCCAATTCCCCTGCACTACGTGCAGAGCAATTCCGTGTTGCACATCACACATGAAAGGAGCCTTGATTTCCTTGATGGCACTTCAGAGAAACCCCAAGAACACTTTTTCAAAGCTGGAGGGATCCTGAGGTCACTGTAGCAACACGAAAGAGCTCCGTGGAGCAACAATCAACTGGAGATGAGAGGTTAGTCCCTGGCTTCGACTCCAGAGGAATACCACCTTACCACAAGCACCTCAAGAGGAGGCTTCTCTCAGCTCTAGGTATGTGACAGGGACCCTGTGTTTGTGGCCTCAAGTGGAATGGACACCGCGATGCCCTGACTCGAAATAAGGCCAGATATCCCTGCAGTGACTTGAATGCAGGCTCGTCTTGCATCTCCCAAGACGAAAGGATGTCTGAATCCCATGTGGAGACCACAGAGAAAGACCTAGTTCCCCACCTCATGGCGACCGGAGGCCTCACATCCTTTGAAAACTCCAGAGGTACGCGGAGATCAGTGCCTCCAAAGGAGACGATGCCTGACTCCTCGTGAAACTTGATAGGAGTCCCAGGATTCCTGTGGCACGTGGAAAGGGACACTTGGTCTCCCGCCTCAGCTGGAGAGGCGTCCCAATTGCCCTGCCAAGCCTCGAGGAGAATCCCGAGTTGTCCCTCGCAACTAGGCAGGAGTCCTGACGTCGCTGAAGAAACACGTGGGTGAAGGGCAATCCCCGTCGTAACTGGAGAATATAACCCAGGTTCCCGCCGCAACTCGAGAAAAACCATGAGACTTCTCCCTCGCCGCGAGATGTGGCCCGATTCCCCTGCACTGCATGCAGAGCAATTCCGTGTTGCACATCAAACAAGAAAGGAGCCTTGATTTCCTTGATGGCACTCCAGAGAAACCCCAAGAACACTGTTTCAAGGCTAGAGGGATCCTGAGGTCACTGTAGCAACACGAAAGAGCTCCGTGGACCAAAAATCAACTCGAGATGAGAGGTTAGTCCCTGGCTTCGACTCCAGAGGAATACCACCTTACCACAAGCACCTCAAGAGGAGGCTTCTCTCAGCTCTAGGTATGTGAGAGGGACCCTGAGTTTGCGGCCTCAAGTGGAATGGACACCGCGATGCCCTGACTCGAAATAAGGCCGAATATCCCTGCAGTGACTTGAATGCAGGCTCGTCTTGCATCTCCCAAGACGAAAGGATGTCTGAATCCCCTGTGGAGACCACAGAGAAAGACCTAGTTCCCCACCCCATCCCGACCGGAGGCCTCATATCCTTTGAAAACTCCAGAGGTATGCGGAGATCAGTGCCTCCAAAGGAGACGATGCCTGACTCCTCGTGAAACTTGATAGGAGTCCCAGGATTCCTGTGGCACGTGGAAAGGGACTCTTGGTCTCCCGCCTCAGCTGGAGAGGCGTCCCAATTGCCCTGCCAAGCCTCGAGGAGAATCGCGAGTTGTCCCTCGCAACTAGGCAGGAGTCCTGCCGTCGCTGAACTAACACGTGTGTGGAAGGGCCATCCCCGTCGTAACTCGAGAATATACCCCAGGTTCCCGCCGCAACTCGAGAAAAAGCATGAGACTTCCCCCTCGCCGCGAGATGAGGCCCGATTCCCCTGCACTGCGTGCCGAGCAATTCCGTGTTGCACATCACACATGAAAGGAGCCTTGATTTCCTTGATGGCACTCCAGAGAAACCCCAAGAACACTGTTTCAAGGCTAGAGGGATCCTGAGGTCACTGTAGCAACACGAAAGAGCTCCGTGGACCAAAAATCAACTCGAGATGAGAGGTTAGTCCCTGGCTTCGACTCCAGAGGAATACCACCTTACCACAAGCACCTCAAGAGGAGGCTTCTCTCAGCTCTAGCTATGTGAGAGGGACCCTGAGTTTGCGGCCTCAAGTGGAATGGACACCGCGATGCTCTGACTCGAAATAAGGCCGGATATCCCTGCAGTGACTTGAATGCAGGCTCGTCTTGCATCTCCCAAGATGAAAGGATGTCTGAATCCCCTGTGGAGACCACAGAGAAAGACCTAGTTCCCCAGCTCATCGCGACCGGAGGCCTCACATCCTTTGGAAACTCCAGAGGTACGCGGAAATCAGTGCCTCCAAAGGAGACGATGCCTGACTCCTCGTGAAACTTGATAGGAGTCCCAGGATTCCTGTGGCACGTGGAATGGGACCCGTGGTCTCCCGCCTCAGCTGGAGAGGTGTCCCAATTGCCCTGCCAAGCCTCGAGGAGAATCCCGAGTTGTCCCTCGCAAGTAGGCAGGAGTCCTGACGTCTGTGAACAAACACGTGTGTGGAAGGGCCATCCCCGTCGTAACTCGAGAATATATCCCAGGTTCCCGCCGCAACTCGAGAAAAACCATGAGACTTCCCCCTCGCCGCGAGATGAGGCCCGATTCCCCTGCACTGTGTGCAGAGCAATTCCGTGTTGCACATCACAGATGAAAGGAGCCTTGATTTCCTTGATGGTACTCCAGAGAAACCCCAAGAACACTGTTTCAAGGCTAGAGGGATCCTGAGGTCACTGTAGCAACACGAAAGAGCTCCGTGGACCAAAAATCAACTCGAGATGAGAGGTTAGTCCCTGGCTTCGACTCCAGAGGTATACCACCTTACCACAAGCACCTCAAGAGGAGGCTTCTCTCAGCTCTAGCTATGTGAGAGGGACCCTGAGTTTGCGGCCTCAACTGGAATGGACACCGCGATGCCCTGACTCGAAATAAGGACGGATATCCCTGCAGTGACTTGAATGCAGGCTCGTCTTGCATCTCCCAAGACGAAAGGATGTCTGAATCCCCTGTGGAGACCACAGAGAAAGACCTACTTCCCCACCTCATCGCGACCGGAGGCCTCACATCCTTTAAAAACTCCAGAGGTACGCGGAGATCAGTGCCTCCAAAGGAGACGATGCCTGACTCCTCGTGAAACTTGATAGGAGTCCCAAGATTCCTGTGGCACGTGGAAAGGGACACTTGGTCTCCCCCCTCAGCTGGAGAGGCGTCACAATTGCCCTGCCAAGCCTCGAGGAGAATCCCGAGTTGTCCCTCGCAACTAGGCAGGAGTCCTGACATCGCTGAACAAGCACGTGTGTGTAAGGGCCATCCCCGTCGTAACTCGAGAATATACCCCAGGTTCCCGCCGCAACTCGAGAAAAACCATGAGACTTCCCCCTCTCCGCAAAATGAGGCCCGATTCCCCTGCACTGCGTGCAGAGCAATTCCGTGTTGCACATCACACATGAAAGGAGCCTTGATTTCCTTGATGGCACTCCAGAGAAACCCCAAGAACACTGATTCAAGGCTAGAGGGATCCTGAGGTCACTGTAGCAACCCGAAAGAGCTCCGTGGACCAAAAATCAACTCGAGATGAGAGGTTAGTCCCTGGCTTCGACTCCAGAGGAATACCACCTTACCACAAGCACCTCAAGAGGAGGCTTCTCTCAGCTCTAGGTATGTGAGAGGGACCCTGAGTTTGCGGCCTCAAGTAGAATGGACACCGCGATGCCCTTACTCGAAATAAGGCCGGATATCCCTGCAGTGACTTGAATGCAGGCTCGTCTTGCATCTCCCAAGACGAAAGGATGTCTGAATCCCCTGAGGAGACCACAGAGAAAGACCTAGTTCCCCACCTCATCGCGACCGGAGGCCTCACATCCTTTGAAAACTCCAGAGGTACGCGGAGATCAGTGCCTCCAAAGGAGACGATGCCTGACTCCTCGTGAAACTTGATAGGATTCCCAGGATTCCTGTGGCACGTGGAAAGGGACCCTTGGTCTACCGCCTCAGCTGGAGAGGCGTCCCAATTGCCCTGCCAAGCCTCGAGGAGAATCCCGAGTTGTCCCTCGCAACTAGGCAGGAGTCCTGACGTCGCTGAACAAACACGTGGGTGGAAGGGCCATCCCCGTCGTAACTCGAGAATATACCCCAGGTTCCCGCCGCAACTCGAGAAAAACCATGAGACTTCCCCCTCGCCGCGAGATGAGTCCCGATTCCCCTGCACTGCGTGCAGAGCAATTCCGTGTTGCACATCACCCATGAAAGGAGCCTTGATTTCCTTGATGGCACTCCAGAGAAACCCCAAGAACACTGTTTCAAGGCTGGAGGGATCCTGAGGTCACTGTAGAAACAAGAAAGAGCTCCGTGGACCAAAAATCAACTCGAGATGAGAAGTTAGTCCCTGGCTTCGACTCCAGAGGAATACCACCTTACCACAAGCACCTCAAGAGGAGGCTTCTCTCAGCTCTAGCTATGTGAGAGGGACCCTGAGTTTGTGGCCTCAAGTGGAATGGACACCGAGATTCCCTGACTCGAAATAAGGCCGGATATCCCTGCAGTGACTTGAATGCAGGCTCGTCTTGCATCTCCCAAGATGAAAGGATGTCTGAATCCCCTGTGGAGACCACAGAAAAAGACCTAGTTCCCCACCTCATCGCGACCGGAGGCCTCACATCCTTTGAAAACTCCAGAGGTACGCGGAGATCAGTGCCTCCAAAGGAGACGATGCCTGACTCCTCGTGAAACTTGATAGGAGTCCCAGGAATCCTGTGGCACGAGGAAAGGGACACTTGGTCTCCCGCCTCAGCTGGAGAGGCGTCCCAATTGCCCTGCCAAGCCTCGAGGAGAATCCTGAGTTGTCCCTCGCAACTAGGCAGGAGTCCTGACATCACTGAAGAAACACGTGGGTGAAGGGCAATCCCCGTCGTAACTCGAGAATATACCCCATGTTCCCGCCGCAACTTGAGAAAAACCATGAGACTTCCCCCTCGCCGCGAAATGAGGCCCGATTCCCCTGCACTGCGTGCAGAGCAATTCCGTGTTGCACATCACACATGAAAGGAGCCTTGATTTCCTTGATGGCACTCCAGAGAAACCCCAAGAACACTGTTTCAAGGCTAGAAGAATCCTGAGGTCACTGTAGCAACACGAAATAGCTCCGTGGACAAAAATCACCTCGAGATGAGAGGTTAGTCCCTGGCTTCGACTCCAGAGGAATACCACCTTACCACAAGCACCTCAAGAGGAGGCTTCTCTCAGCTCAAGGTATGTGAGAGGGACCCTGAGTTTGCGGCCTCAAGTGGAATGGAAACCGCGATGCCCTGACTCGAAATAAGGCCGAATATCCCTGCATTGACTTGAATGCAGGCTCGTCTTGCATCTCCCAAGACGAAAGGATGTCTGAATCCCCTGAGGAGACCACAGAGAAAGACCTAGTTCCCCACCTCATCGCGACCGGAGGCCTCACATCCTTTGAAAACTCCAGAGGTATGCGGAGATCAGTGCCTCCAAAGGAGACGATGCCTGACTCCTCGTGAAACTTGATAGGAGTCCCAGGATTCCTGTGGCACGTGGAAAGGGACCCTTGGTCTCCCGCCTCAGCTGGAGAGGCGTCCCAATTGCCCTGCCAAGCCTCGATGAGAATCCCGATTTGTCCCTCGCAACTAGGCAGAAGTCCTGACGTCGCTGAACAAACACGTGGGTGGAAGGGCCATCCCCGTCGTAACTCGAGAATATAGCCCAGGTTCCCGTCGCAACTCGAGAAAAACCATGAGACTTCCCCCTCGCCGCGATATGAGTCCCGATTCATCTGCACTACGTGCAGAGCAATTCTGTGTTGCACATCACACATGAAAGGAGCCTTGATTTCCTTGATGGCACTCCTGAGAAACCCCAAGAACACTGATTCAAGGCTAGAGGGATCCTGAGGTCACTGTAGCAACACGAAAGAGCTCCATTCACCAAAAATCAACTCGAGATGAGAGGTTAGTCCCTAGCTTCGACTCCAGAGGAATACCACCTTACCACAAGCACCTCAAGAGGAGGCTTCTCTCAGCTCTAGGTATGTGAGAGGGACCCTGAGTTTGCGTCCTAAAGTGGAATGGACACCGCGATGCCCTGACTCGAAATAAGGCCGGATATCCCTGCAGTGACTTGAATGCAGGCTCGTCTTGCATCTCCCAAGACGAAAGGATGTCTGAATCCCCTGTGGAGACCACAGAGAAAGACCTAGTTCATCACCTCATCGCGACCGGAGGCCTCACATCCTTTGAAAACTCCAGAGGTACGCGTAGATCAGTGCCTCCAAAGGAGACGATGCCTGACTCCTCGTGAAACTTGATAGGAGTCCCAGGATTCCTGTGGCACGTGGAAAGGGACCCTTGGTCTCCCGCCTCAGCTGGAGAGGCGTCCCAATTGCCCTGCCAAGCCTCGAGGAGAATCCCGAGTTGTCCCTCGCAACAAGGCAGGATTCCTGACGTCGCTGTACAAACACGTGGGTGGAAGGGCCATCCCCGTCGTAACTCGAGAATATTTCCCAGGTTCCCGCCGCAACTCGAGAAAAACCAGGAGACTTCCCCCTCGCCGCGAGATGAGGCCCGATTCCCCTGCACTGCGTGCAGAGCAATTCCGTGTTGCACATCACACATGAAAGGAGCCTTGATTTCCTTGATGGCACTCCAGAGAAACCCCAAGAACACTGTTTCAAGGCTAGTCCTGAGGTCACTGTAGCAACACGAAAGAGCTCCGTGGACCAAAAATCAACTCGAGATAAGAGGTTAGTCCCTGGCTTCGACTCCAGAGGAATACCACCTTACCACAAGCACCTCAAGAGGAGGCTTCTCTCAGCTGTAGCTATGTGAGAGGGACCCTGATTTTGCGTCCTCAAGTGGAATGGACACCGCGATGCCCTGACTCGAAATAAGGCCTGATATCCCTGCAGTGACTTGAATGCAGGCTTGTCTTGCATCTCCCAAGATGAAAGGATGTCTGAATCCCCTGTGGAGAACACAGAGAAAGAAATAGTTCCCCACCTAATGGCGACCGGAGGCCTCACATCCTTTGAAAACTCCAGAGGTACGCGGAAATCAGTGCCTCCAAAGGAAACGATGCCTGACTCCTCGTGAAACTTGATAGGAGTCCCAGGATTCCTGTGGCAAGTGGAAAGGGACACTTGGTCTCCCGCCTCAGCTGGAGAGGCGTCCCAATTGCCCTGCCAAGCCTCGAGGAGAATCCCGAGTTGTCCCTCGCAACTAGGCAGGAGTCCTGACGTCGCTGAACAAACATGTGGGGAAGGGCCATCCCCGTAATAACTCGAGAATATACCCCAGGTTCCCGCCGCAACTTGAGAAAAACCATGAGACTTCCCCCTCGCCGTGAGATGAGGCACGATTCCCCTGCACTGCATGCAGAGCAATTCCGTGTTGCACATCACACATGAAAGGAGCCTTGATTTCCTTGATGGCACTCCAGAGAAACCCCAAGAACAATGATTCAAGGCTAGAGGGATCCTGAGGTCACTGTAGCAACACGAAAGAGCTCCGTGGACCAAAAATCAACTCGAGATGAGAGGTTAGTCCCTGGCTTCGACTCCAGAGGAATACCACCTTACCACAAGCACCTCAAGAGGAGGCTTCTCTCAGCTCTAGGTATGTGAGAGGGACCCTGAGTTTGCGTCCTAAAGTGGAATGGACACCACGTTGCACTGACTCGAAATAAGGCCGGATATCCCTGCAGTGACTTGAATGCAGGCTCGTCTTCCATCTCCCAAGAAGAAAGGATGTCTGAATCCCCTGTGGAGACCACAGAGAAAGGCCTAGTTCCCCACCTCATCGCGACCGGAGGCCTCACATCCTTTGAAAACTCCAGAGGTACGCGGAGATCAGTGCCTCCAAAGGAGACGATGCCTGACTCCTCGTGAAACTTGATAGGAGTCCCAGGATTCCTGTGGCACGTGGAAAGGGACCCTTGGTTTCCCGCCTCAGCTGGAGAGGCGTCCCAATTGCCCTGCCAAGCCTCGAGGAGAATCCCGAGTTGTCCCTCGCAACAAGGCAGGATTCCTGACGTCGCTGAACAAACACGTGGGTGGAAGGGCCATCCCCGTCGTAACTCGAGAATATTCCCCAGGTTCCCGCCGCAACTCGAGAAAAACCATGAGACTTCCCCCTCTCCGCAAAATGAGGCCCGATTCCCCTGCACTGCGTGCAGAGCAATTCCGTGTTGCACATCACACATGAAAGGAGCCTTGATTTCCTTGATGGCACTCCAGAGAAACCCCAAGAACACTGTTTCAAGGCTAGTCCTGAGGTCACTGTAGCAACACGAAAGAGCTCCGTGGACCAAAAATCAACTCGAGATGAGAGGTTAGTCCCTGGCTTCGACTCCAGAGGAATACCACCTTACCACAAGCACCTCAAGAGGAGGCTTCTCTCAGCTGTAGCTATGTGAGAGGGACCCTGATTTTGCGTCCTCAAGTGGAATGGACACCGCGATGCCCTGACTCGAAATAAGGCCTGATATCCCTGCAGTGACTTGAATGCAGGCTCGTCTTGCATCTCCCAAGATGAAAGGATGTCTGAATCCCCTGTGGAGACCACAGAGAAAGAAATAGTTCCCCACCTAATGGCGACCGGAGGCCTCACATCCTTTGAAAACTCCAGAGGTACGCGGAAATCAGTGCCTCCAAAGGAAACGATGCCTGACTCCTCGTGAAACTTGATAGGAGTTCCAGGATTCCTGTGGCAAGTGGAAAGGGACACTTGGTCTCCCGCCTCAGCTTGAGAGGCGTCCCAATTGCCCTGCCAAGCCTCGAGGAGAATCCCGAGTTGTCCCTCGCAACTAGGCAGGAGTCCTGACGTCGCTGAACAAACATGTGGGTGGAAGGGCCATCCCCGTCATAACTCGAGAATATACCCCAGGTTCCCGCCGCAACTTGAGAAAAACCATGAGACTTCCCCCTCGCCGTGAGATGAGGCACGATTCCCCTGCACTGCATGCAGAGCGATTCCGTGTTGCACATCACACATGAAAGGAGCCTTGATTTCCTTGATGGCACTCCAGAGAAACCCCAAGAACACTGTTTCAAGGCTAGAGGGATCCTGAGGTCACTGTAGCAACACGAAAGAGCTCCGTGGACGAAAAATCAACTCGAGATGAGAGGTTAGTCCCTGGCTTCGACTCCAGAGGAATACCACCTTACCACAAGCACCTCAAGAGGAGGCTTCTCTCAGCTCTAGCTATGTGAGAGGGACCCTGAGTTTGCGGCCTCAAGTGGAATGGACACCGCGATGCTCTGACTCGAAATAAGGCCGGATATCCCTGCAGTGACTTGAATGCAGGCTCGTCTTGCATCTCCCAAGATGAAAGGATGTCTGAATCCCCTGTGGAGACCACAGAGAAAGACCTAGTTCCCCAGCTCATCGCGACCGGAGGCCTCACATCCTTTGAAAACTCCAGAGGTACGCGGAAATCAGTGCCTGCAAAGGAGACGATGCCTGACTCCTCGTGAAACTTGATAGGAGTCCCAGGATTCCTGTGGCACGTGGAAAGGGACCCGTGGTCTCCCGCCTCAGCTGGAGAGGTGTCCCAATTGCCCTGCCAAGCCTCGAGGAGAATCCCGAGTTGTCCCTCGCAACTAGGCAGGAGTCCTGACGTCTGTGAACAAACACGTGTGTGGAAGGGCCATCCCCGTCGTAACTCGAGAATATATCCCAGGTTCCCGCCGCAACTCGAGAAAAACCATGAGACTTCCCTCTCGCCGCGAGATGAGGCCCGATTCCCCTGCACTGTGTGCAGAGCAATTCCGTGTTGCACATCACACATGAAAGGAGCCTTGATTTCCTTGATGGCACTCCAGAGAAACCCCAAGAACACTGTTTCAAGGCTAGAGGGATCCTGAGGTCACTGTAGCAACACGAAAGAGCTCCGTGGACCAAAAATCAACTCGAGATGAGAGGATAGTCCCTGGCTTCGACTCCAGAGGTATACCACCTTACCACAAGCACCTCAAGAGGAGGCTTCTCTCAGCTCTAGCTATGTGAGAGGGACCCTGAGTTTGCGGCCTCAACTGGAATGGACACCGCGATGCCCTGACTCGAAATAAGGACGGATATCCCTGCAGTGACTTGAATGCAGGCTCGTCTTGCATCTCCCAAGATGAAAGGATGTCTGAATCCCCTGTGGAGACCACAGAGAAAGACCTACTTCCCCACCTCATCGCGACCGGAGGCCTCACATTCTTTAAAAACTCCAGAGGTACGCGGAGATCAGTGCCTCCAAAGGAGACGATGCCTGACTCCTCGTGAAACTTGATAGGAGTCCCAAGATTCCTGTGGCACGTGGAAAGGGACACTTGGTCTCCCCCCTCAGCTGGAGAGGCGTCACAATTGCCCTGCCAAGCCTCGAGGAGAATCCCGAGTTGTCCCTCGCAACTAGGCAGGAGTCCTGACATCGCTGAACAAGCACGTGTGTGTAAGGGCCATCCCCGTCGTAACTCGAGAATATACCCCAGGTTCCCGCCGCAACTCGAGAAAAACCATGAGACTTCCCTCTCGCCGCGAGATGAGGCCCGATTCCCCTGCACTGCGTGCAGAGCAATTCCGTGTTGCACATCACACATGAAAGGAGCCTTGATTTCCTTGATGGCACTCCAGAGAAACCCCAAGAACACTGATTCAAGGCTAGAGGGATCCTGAGATCACTGTAGCAACACGAAAGAGCTCCGTGGACCAAAAATCAACTCGAGATGAGAGGTTAGTCCCTGGCTTCGACTCCAGAGGAATACCACCTTACCACAAGCACCTCAAGAGGAGGCTTCTCTCAGCTCTAGGTATGTGAGAGGGACCCTGAGTTTGCGGCCTCAAGTAGAATGGACACCGCGATGCCCTAACTCGAAATAAGGCCGGATATCCCTGCAGTGACTTGAATGCAGGCTCGTCTTGCATCTCCCAAGACGAAAGGATGTCTGAATCCCCTGTGGAGACCACAGAGAAAGACCTAGTTCCCCACCTCATCGCGACCGGAGGCCTCACATCCTTTGAAAACTCCAGAGGTACGCGGAGATCAGTGCCTCCAAAGGAGACGATGCCTGACTCCTCGTGAAACTTGATAGGATTCCCAGGATTCCTGTGGCACGTGGAAAGGGACCCTTGGTCTACCGCCTCAGCTGGAGAGGCGTCCCAATTGCCCTGCCAAGCCTCGAGGAGAATCCCGAGTTGTCCCTCGCAACTAGGCAGGAGTCCTGACTTCGCTGAACAAACACGTGGGTGGAAGGTCCATCCCCGTCGTAACTCGAGAATATACCCCAGGTTCCCGCCGCAACTCGAGAAAAACCATGAGACTTCCCCCTCGCCGCGAGATGAAGCCCGATTCCCCTGCACTGCGTGCAGAGCAATTCCGTGTTGCACATCACCCATGAAAGGAGCCTTGATTTCCTTGATGGCACTCCAGAGAAACCCCAAGAACACTGTTTCAAGGCTAGAGGGATCCTGAGGTCACTGTAGAAACAAGAAAGAGCTCCGTGGACCAAAATTCAACTCGAGATGAGAAGTTAGTCCCTGGCTTCGACTCCAGAGGAATACCACCTTACCACAAGCACCTCAAGAGGAGGCTTCTCTCAGCTCTAGGTATGTGAGAGGGACCCTGAGTTTGCGTCCTAAAGTGGAATGGACACCGCGATGCCCTGACTCGAAATAAGGCCGGATATCCCTGCAGTGACTTGAATGCAGGCTCGTCTTGCATCTCCCAAGATGAAAGGATGTCTGAATCCCCTGTGGAGACCACAGAGAAAGACCTAGTTCCCCACCTCATCGCGACCGGAGGCCTCACATCCTTTGAAAACTCCAGAGGTACGCGGAGATCAGTGCCTCCAAAGGAGACGATGCCTGACTCCTCGTGAAACTTGATAGGAGTCCCAGGATTCCTGTGGCACGTGGAAAGGGACCCTTGGTCTCCCGCCTCAGCTGGAGAGGCGTCCCAATTGCCCTGCCAAGCCTCGAGGAGAATCCCGAGTTGTCCCTCGCAACAAGGCAGGATTCCTGACGTCGCTGAACAAACACGTGGGTGGAAGGGCCATCCCCGTCGTAACTCGAGAATATTCCCCAGGTTCCCGCCGCAACTCGAGAAAAACCATGAGACTTCCCCCTCGCCGCGAGATGAGGCCCGATTCCCCTGCACTGCGTGCAGAGCAATTCCGTGTTGCACATCACACATGAAAGGAGCCTTGATTTCCTTGATGGCACTCCAGACAAACCCCAAGAACACTGTTTCAAGGCTAGTTCTGAGGTCACTGTGGCAACACGAAAGAGCTCCGTGGACCAAAAATCAACTCGAGATGAGAGGTTAGTCCCTGGCTTCGACTCCAGAGGAATACCACCTTACCACAAGCACCTCAAGAGGAGGCTTCTCTCAGCTGTAGCTATGTGAGAGGGACCCTGATTTTGCGTCCTCAAGTGGAATGGACACCGCGATGCCCTGACTCGAAATAAGGCCTGATATCCCTGCAGTGACTTGAATGCAGGCTTGTCTTGCATCGCCCAAGATGAAAGGATGTCTGAATCCCCTGTGGAGACCACAGAGAAAGAAATAGTTCCCCACCTAATGGCGACCGGAGGCCTCACATCCTTTGAAAACTCCAGAGGTACGCGGAAATCAGTGCCTCCAAAGGAAACGATGCCTGACTCCTCGTGAAACTTGATAGGAGTCCCAGGATTCCTGTGGCAAGTGGAAAGGGACACTTGGTCTCCCGCCTCAGCTTGAGAGGCGTCCCAATTGCCCTGCCAAGCCTCGAGGAGAATCCCGAGTTGTCCCTCGCAACTAGGCAGGAGTCCTGACGTCGCTGAACAAACATGTGGGTGGAAGGGCCATCCCCGTCATAACTCGAGAATATACGCCAGGTTCCCGCCGCAACTCGAGAAAAACCATGAGACTTCCCCCTCGCCGTGAGATGAGGCACGATTCCCCTGCACTGCATGCAGAACAATTCCGTGTTGTACATCAAACATGAAACTAGCCTTGATTTCCTTGATGGCACTCCAGAGAAACCCCAAGAACACTGTTTCAAGGTAGAGGGATCCTGAGGTCACTGTAGCCACACAAAAGAGCTCCGGGGACCATAAATCAACTCGAGTTGAAAGGTTAGTCCCTGGCTTCGACTCCAGAGGAATACCACCTTACCACAAGCACCTTAAGAGGAGGCTTCTCTCAGCTCTAGATATGTGAGAGGGACCCTGAGTTTGCGGCCTCAAGTGGAATGGACACCGTGATGCCCTGACTCGAAATAAGGCAGGATATCCCTGCAGTGACTTGAATGCAGGCTCGTCTTGCATCTCCCAAGACGAAAGGATGTCTGAATCCCCTGTGGAGACCACAGAGAAAACCTACTTCCCCACCTCATCGCGACCGGAGGCCTCACATCCTTTGAAAACTCCAGAGGTACGCGGAGATCAGTGCCTCCAAAGGAGACGATGCCTGACTCCTCGTGAAACTTGATAGGAGTCTCAGGATTCCTGTGGCACGTGGTAAGGGACCCTTGGTCTCCCGCCTCAGCTGGAGAGGCGTCCCAATTGCCCTGCCAAGCCTCGAGGAGAATCCCGAGTTGTCCCTCGCAACTAGGCAGGAGTCCTGCCGTCGCTGAACTAACACGTGTGTGGAAGGGCCATCCCCGTCGTAACTCGAGAATATACCCCAGGTTCCCGCCGCAACTCGAGAAAAAGCATGAGACTTCCCCCTCGCCGCGAGATGAGGCCCGATTCCCCTGCACTGTGTGCAGAGCAATTCCGTTTTGCACATCACACATGAAAGGAGCCTTGATTTCCTTGATGGCACTCCAGAGAAACCCCAAGAACACTGTTTCAAGGCTAGAGGGATCCTGAGGTCACTGTAGCAACACGAAAGAGCTCCGTGGACCAAAAATCAACTCGAGATGAGAGGTTAGTCCCTGGCTTCGACTCCAGAGGTATACCACCTTACCACAAGCACCTCAAGAGGAGGCTTCTCTCAGCTCTAGCTATGTGAGAGGTACCCTGAGTTTGCGGCCTCAACTGGAATGGACACCGCGATGCCCTGACTCGAAATAAGGACGGATATCCCTGCAGTGACTTGAATGCAGGCTCGTCTTGCATCTCCCAAGACGAAAGGATGTCTGAATCCCCTGTGGAGACCACAGAGAAAGACATAGTTCCCCACTTCATCGCGATCGGAGGGCTCACATCCTTTGAAAACTCCAGAGGTACGCGGAGATCAGTGCCTCCAAAGGAGACGATGCCTGACTCCTCGTGAAACTTGATAGGAGTCCCAAGATTCCTGTGGCACGTGGAAAGGGACCCTTGGTCACCCCCCTCAGCTGGAGAGGCGTCACAATTGCCCTGCCAAGCCTCGAGGAGAATCTCGAGTTGTCCCTCGCAACTAGGCAGGAGTCCTGACATCGCTGAACAAGCACGTGTGTGTAAGGACCATCCCCGTCATAACTCGAGAATATACCCCAGGTTCCCGCCGCAACTCGAGAAAAACCATGAGACTTCCCCCTCGCCGGGAGATGAGGCCCGATTGCCCTGCACTGCGTGCAGAGCAATTCCGTGTTGCACATCACACATGAAAGGAGCCTTGATTTCCTTGATGGCACTCCAGAGAAACCCCAAGAACACTGTTTCAAGGCTAGATGGATCCTGAGGTCACTGTAGAAACAAGAAAGAGCTCCGTGGACCAAAAATCAACTCGAGATGAGAAGTTAGTCCCTGGCTTCGACTCCAGAGGAATACCACCTTACCACAAGCACCTCAAGAGGAGGCTTCTCTCAGCTCTAGCTATGTGAGAGGGACCCTGAGTTTGCGGCCTCAAGTGGAATGGACACCGCGATTCCCTGACTCGAAATAAGGCCGGATATCCCTGCAGTGACTTGAATGCAGGCTCGTCTTGCATCTCCCAAGACGAAAGGATGTCTGAATCCCCTGTGGAGACCACAGAGAAAGACCTAGTTCCCCACCTCATCGCGACCGGAGGCCTCACATCCTTTGAAAATTCCAGAGGTACGCAGAGATCAGTGCCTCCAAAGGAGACGATGCCTGCCTCCTCGTGAAACTTGATAGGAGTCCCAGGATTCCTGTGGCACGGGGAAAGGGACCCTTGGTCTCCCGCCTCAGCTGGAGAGGCGTCCCAATTGCCCTGCCAAGCCTCGAGGAGAATCCCGAGTTGTCCCTCGCAACTAGGCAGGAGTCCTGACGTCGCTGAAGAAACACGTGGTTGGAATGGCCACCCCCTTCGTAACTCGAGAATATACCCCAGGTTCCCATCGCAACTCGAGAAAAACCATGAGACTTTCCCCTCGCCGCGATATGAGGCCCAATTCCCCTGCACTACGTGCAGAGCAATTCCGTGTTGCACATCACACATGAAAGGAGCCTTGATTTCCTTGATGGCACTCCAGAGAAACCCCAAGAACACTGTTTCAAGGCTAGAGGGATCCTGAGTTGACTGTAGCAACACGAAAGAGCTCCGTGGACCAAAAATCAACTCGAGATGAGAGGTTAGTCCCTGGCTTCGACTCCAGAGGAATACCACCTTACCACAAGCACCTCAAGAGGAGGCTTCTCTCAGCTCTAGGTATGTGAGAGGGACCCTGAATTTGCTGCCTCAAGTGGAATGGACACCGCGATGCCCTGACTCGAAATAAGGCCAGATATCCCTGCAGTGACTTGAATGCAGGCTCGTCTTGCATCTCCCAAGATGAAAGGATGTCTGAATCCCCTGTGGAGACCACAGAGAAAGACCTAGTTCCCCACCTCATCGCGACCGGAGGCCTCACATCCTTTGAAAACTCCAGAGGTATGCGGAGATCAGTGCCTCCAAAGGAGATGATGCCTGACACCTCATGAAACTTGATAGGAGTCCCAGGATTCCTGTGCACGTGGAAAGGGACACTTGGTCTCCCGCCTCAGCTGGAGAGGCGTCCCAATTGCCCTGCCAAGCCTCGAGGAGAATCCCGAGTTGTCCCTCGCAACTAGGCAGGAGTCCTGCCGTCGCTGAACAAACACGTGGGTGGAAGGGCCATCCCCGTCGTAACTCGAGAATATACCCCAGGTTCCCGCCGCAACTCGAGAAAAACCATGAGACTTCCCCCTCGCCGCGCTATGAGGCCCGATTCCCCGGCACTGCGTGCAGAGCAATTCCGTGTTGCACATCACACATGAAAGGAGCCTTGATTTCCTTGATGGCACTCCAGAGAAACCCCAAGAACACTGTTTCAAGGCTAGAGGGATCCTGAGGTGACTGTAGCAACACGAAAGAGCTCCGTGGACCAAAAATCAACTCGAGATGAGAGGTTAGTCCCTGGCTTCGACTCCAGAGGAATACCACCTTACCACAAGCACCTCAAGAGGAGGCTTCTCTCAGCTCTAGGTATGTGAGAGGGACCCTGAATTTGCTGCCTCAAGTGGAATGGACACCGCGATGCCCTGACTCGAAATAAGGCCAGATATCCCTGCAGTGACTTGAATGCAGGCTCGTCTTGCATCTCCCAAGATGAAAGGATGTCTGAATCCCCTGTGGAGACCACAGAGAAAGACCTAGTTCCCCACCTCATCGCGACCGGAGGCCTCACATCCTTTGAAAACTCCAGAGGTATGCGGAGATCAGTGCCTCCAAAGGAGATGATGCCTGACACCTCATGAAACTTGATAGGAGTCCCAGGATTCCTGTGCACGTGGAAAGGGACACTTGGTCTCCCGCCTCAGCTGGAGAGGCGTCCCAATTGCCCTGCCAAGCCTCGAGGAGAATCCCGAGTTGTCCCTCGCAACTAGGCAGGAGTCCTGCCGTCGCTGAACAAACACGTGGGTGGAAGGGCCATCCCCGTCGTAACTCGAGAATATACCCCAGGTTCCCGCCGCAACTCGAGAAAAACCATGAGACTTCCCCCTCGCCGCGCTATGAGGCCCGATTCCCCGGCACTGCGTGCAGAGCAATTCCGTGTTGCACATCACACATGAAAGGAGCCTTGATTTCCTTGATGGCACTCCAGAGAAACCCCAAGAACACTGTTTCAAGGCTAGAGGGATCCTGAGGACACTGTAGCAACACGAAAGAGCTCCGTGGACCAAAAATCAACTCGAGATGAGAGGTTAGTCCCTGGCTTCGACTCCAGAGAAATACCACCTTACCACAAGTACCTCAAGAGGAGGCTTCTCTCAGCTCTAGGTATGTGAGAGGGACCCTGAGTTTGCGGCCTCAAGTGGAATGGACACCGCGATGCCCTGACTCGAAATAAGGCCGGATATCCCTGCAGTGACTTGAATGCAGGCTCGTCTTGCATCTCCCAAGACGAAAGGATGTCTGAATCCCCGGTGGAGACCACAGAGAAAGACCTAGTTCCCCACCTCATCGCGACCGGAGGCCTCACATCCTTTGAAAACTCCAGAGGTACGCGGAGATCAGGGCCTCCAAAGGAGATGATGCCTGACACCTCATGAAACTTGATAGGAGTCCCAGGATTCCTGTGCACGTGGAAAGGGACACTTGGTCTCCCGCCTCAGCTGGAGAGGCGTCCCAATTGCCCTGCCAAGCCTCGAGGAGAATCCCGAGTTGTCCCTCGCAACTAGGCAGGAGTCCTGCCGTCGCTGAACAAACACGTGGTTGGAAGGGCCATCCCAGTCGTAACTCGAGAATATACCCCAGGTTCGCGCCGCAACTCGAGAAAAACCATGAGACTTCCCCCTCGCCGGGAGATGAGGCCCGATTCCCCTTCACTGCGTGCAGAGCAATTCCGTGTTGCACATCACACATGAAAGGAGCCTTGATTTCCTTGATGGCACTCCAGAGAAACCCCAAGAACACTGTTTCAAGGCTAGAGGAATCCTGAGGTCACTGTAGAAACAAGAAGGAGCTCCGTGGACCAAAAATCAACTCGAGATGAGAAGTTAGTCCCTGGCTTCGACTCCAGAGGAATACCACCTTACCACAAGCACCTCAAGAGGAGGCTTCTCTCAGCTCTAGGTATGTGAGAAGGAACCTGAGTTTGCGGCCTCAAGTGGAATTGACACCGCGATGCCCTGACTCGAAATAAGGCCGGATATCCCTGCAGTGACTTGAATGCAGGCTCGTCTTGCATCTCCCAAGACGAAAGGATGTCTGAATCCCCTGTGGAGACCACAGAGAAAGACCTAGTTCCCCACCTCATCGCGACCGGAGGCGTCACATCCTTTGAAAACTCCAGAGGTACGCGGAGATCAGTGCCTCCAAAGGAGAGGATGCCTGACTCCTCGTGAAACTTGATAGGAGTCCCAGGATTCCTGTGGCACGTGGAAAGGGACCCTTGGTCTCCCGCCTCAGCTGGAGAGGCGTCCCAATTTCCCTGCCAAGCCTCGAGGAGAATCCGGAGTTGTCCCTCGCAACTAGGCAGGAGTCCTGTCGTCGCTGAACTAACACGTGGCTGGAAGGGCCATCCACGTCGTAACTCGAGAATATACCCCAGGTTCCCGCTGCAACTCGAGAAAAACCATGAGACTTCCCCCTCGCCGCGAGATGAGGCCCGATTCCCCTGCACTGCGTGCAGAGCAATTCCTTGTTGCACATCACACATGAAAGGAGCCTTGAATTCCTTGGTGGCACTCCAGAGAAACCCCAAGAACACTGTTTCAAGGCTAGAGGGATCCTGAGGTCACTGTACCAACACGAAAGAGCTCCTAGGACCAAAAATCAACTCGAGATGAGAGGTTAGTCCCTGGCTTCGACTCCAGAGGAATACCACCTCACCACAAGCACCTCAAGAGGAGGCTTCTCTCAGCTCTAGGTATGTGAGAGGGACCCTGACTTTGCGGCCTCAAGTGGAATGGATACTGCGATGCCCTGACGCAAAATAAGGTGGGATATCCCTGCAATGACTTGAATGCAGGCTCGTCTTGCATCTCCCAAGACGAAAGGATGTCTGAATCCCCTGTGGAGACCACAGAGAAAGACCTAGTTCCTCACCTCATCGCGACCGGAGACCTCACATCCTTTAAAAACTCCAGAGGTACGCGGAGATCAGTGCCTCCAAAGGAGACGATGCCTGACTCCTCGTGAAACTTGATAAGAGTCCCAGGATTCCTGTGGCACGTGGAAAGGGACACTTGGTCTCCCGCCTCAGCTGGAGAGGCGTCCCAATTGCCCTGCCAAGCCTCGAGGAGAATCCCGAGTTGTCCCTCGCAACTAGGCAGGAGTCCTGACGTCGTTGAACAAACACGTGGCTGGAAGGGCCATCCCCGTCGTAACTCGAGATTATACCCCAGGTTCCCGCCGCAAGTCGCGAAAAACCATGAGACTTCCCCCTCGCCGCGAGATGAGGCCTGATTGCCCTGTCCTGCATGCAGAGCAATTCCGTGTTGCACATCACAAATGAAAGGAGCCTTGATTTCCTTGATGGCACTCCAGAGAAACCCCAAGAACACTGTTTCCAGGCTAGAGGGATCCTGAGGTCACTGTAGCAACACGAAAGAGCTCCGTGGACCAAAAATCAACTCGAGATGAGAGGTTAGTCCCTGGCTTCCACTCCAGAGGAATACCACCTTACCACAAGCACCTCAAGAGGAGGCTTCTCTCAGCTCTAGGTATGTGAGAGGGACCCTGAGTTTGCGGCATCAAGTGGAATGGACACCGCGATGCCCTGACTCGAAATAAGGCCGGATATCCCTGCAGTGACTTGAATGCAGGCTCGTCTTGCATCTCCCAAGATGAAAGGATGTCTGAATCCCCTGTGGAGACCACAGAGAAAGACCTAGTTCCCCACCTCATCTCGACCGGAGGCCTCACATCCTTTGAAAACTCCAGAGGTACGCGGAGATCACTGCCTCCAAAGGAGATGATGCCTGACAACTCATGAAACTTGATAGGAGTCCCAGGATTCCTGTGCACGTGGAAAGGGACACTTGGTCTCCCGCCTCAGCTGGAGAGGCGTCTCAATTGCCCTGCCAAGCCTCGAGGAGAATCCCGAGTTGTCCCTCGCAACTAGGCAGGAGTCCTGCCGTCGCTGAACAAACACGTGGTTGGAAGGGCCATCCCAGTCGTAACTCGAGAATATACCCCAGGTTCGCGCCGCAACTCGAGGAAAACCATGAGACTTTCCCCTCGCCGCGAGATGAGGCCCGATTCCCCTACACTGCGTGCAGAGCAATTCCGTGTTGCACACCACACATGAAAGGAGCCTTGATTTCCTTGATGGCACTCCAGAGAAACCCCAAGAACACTGTTTCAAGGCTAGAGGGATCCTGAGGTCACTGTAGAAACAAGAAAGAGCTCCGCGGACCAAAAATCAACTCGAGATGAGAAGTTAGTCCCTGGCTTCGACTCCAGAGGAATACCACCTTACCACAAGCACCTCAAGAGGAGGCTTCTCTCAGCTCTAGCTATGTGAGAGGGACCCTGAGTTTGCGGCCTCAAGTGGAATGGACACCGCGATGCCCTGACTCAAAATAAGGCCGGATATCCCTGCAATGACTTGAATGCAGGCTCGTCTTGCATCTCCCAAGACGAAAGGATGTCTGAATCCCCTGTGGAGACCACAGAGAAAACCTACTTCCCCACCTCATCGCGACCGGAGGCCTGACATCCTTTGAAAACTCCAGAGGTACGCGGAGATCAGGGCCTCCAAAGGAGACGATGCCTGACTCCTCGTGAAACTTGATAGGAGTCCCAGGATTCCTGTGGCACGTGGAAAGGGACCCTTGGTCTCCCGCCTCAGCTGGAGAGGCGTCCCAATTGCCCTCCCAGCCTCGAGGAGCATCCCGAGTTGTCCCTCGCAACTGGGCAGGAGTCCTGACGTCGTTGAACAAACACGTGGCTGGAAGGGCCATCCCCGTCGTAACTCGAGAATATACCCCAGGTTCCCGCCGCAAGTCGAGAAAAACCATGAGACTTCCCCCTCGCCGCGAGATGAGGCCTGATTGCCCTGCCCTGCATGCAGAGCAATTCCGTGTTGCACATCACACATGAAAGGAGCCTTGATTTCCTTGGTGGCACTCCAGAGAAACCCCAAGAACACTGTTTCAAGGCTAGAGGGATCCTGAGGTCACTGTAGCAACACGAAAGAGCTCCGTGGACCAAAAATCAACTCAAGATGAGAGGTTAGTCCCTGGCTTCGACTCCAGAGGAATACCACCTCACCACAAGCACCTCAAGAGGAGGCTTCTCTCAGCTCTAGGTATGTGAGAGGGACCCTGACTTTGCGGCCTCAAGTGGAATGGATACTGCGATGCCCTGACGCAAAATAAGGTGGGATATCCCTGCAATGACTTGAATGCAGGCTCGTCTTGCATCTCCCAAGACGAAACGATGTCTGAATCCCCTGTGGAGACCACAGAGAAAGACCTAGTTCCCCACCTCATCGCGACCGGAGACCTCACATCCTTTGAAAACTCCAGAGGTACGCGGAGATCAGTGCCTCCAAAGGAGACGATGCCTGACTCCTCGTGAAACTTGATAGGAGTCCCAGGATTCCTGTGGCACGTGGAAAGGGACCCTTGGTCTCCCGCCTCAGCTGGAGAGGCGTCCCAATTGCCCTGCCAAGCCTCGAGGAGAATCCCGAGTTGTCCCTCGCAACTAGGCAGGAGTCCTGCCGTCGCTGAACAAACACGTGGGTGGAAGGGCCATCCCCGTCGTAACTCTAGAATATACCCCAGGTTCCCGCGGCAACTCGAGAAAAACCATGAGACTTCCCCCTCGCCGCGAGATTACGCCTGATTCCCCTGCACTGCGTGCAGAGCAATTCCGTGTAGCACACCACACATGAAAGGATCCTAGATTTCCTTGATGGCACTCCAGAGAAACCCCAAGAACACTGTTTCAAGGCTAGAGGGATCCTGAGGTCACTGTAGAAACAAGAAAGAGCTCCGTGGACCAAAAATCAACTCGAGATGAGAAGTTAGTCCCTGGCTTCGACTCCAGAGGAATACCACCTTACCACAAGCACCTCAAGAGGAGGCTTCTCTCAGCTCTAGCTATGTGAGAGGGACCCTGAGTTTGCGGCCTCAAGTGGAATGGACACCGCGATGCCCTGACTCGAAATAAGGCCGGATATCCCTGCAGTGACTTGAATGCAGGCTCGTCTTGCATCTCCCAAGACGAAAGGATGTCTGAATCCCCTGTGGAGACCACAGAGAAAGACCTAGTTCCCCACCTCATCGCGACCGGAGGCCTCACATCCTTTGAAAATTCCAGAGGTACGCAGAGATCAGTGCCGCCAAAGGAGACGATGCCTGACTCCTCGTGAAATTTGATAGGAGTCCCAGGATTCCTGTGGCACGGGGAAAGGGACCCTTGGTCTCCCGCCTCAGCTGGAGAGGCGTCCCAATTGCCCTGCCAAGCCTCGAGGAGCATCCCGAGTTGTCCCTCGCAACAAGGCAGAAGTCCTGACGTGGCTTAACAAACACGTGGGTGGAAGGGCCATCCCCGTCATAACTCGAGAATATACCCCAGGTTCCCGCCGAAACTCGAGAAAAACCATGAGACGTCCCCCTCGCCGCGAGATGAGGCCCGATTCCCCTGCACTGCGTGCAGAGCAATTCCGTCTTGCACATCACACATCAAAGGAGCCTTAATTTCCTTGATGGCACTCCAGAGAAACCCCAAGAACACTGTTTCAAGGTAGATGGATCCTGAGGTCACTGTAGCCACACAAAAGAGCTCCGTGAACCAAAAATCAACTCGAGTTGAAAGGTTAGTCCCTGGCTTCGACTCCAGAGGAATACCACCTTACCACAAGCACCTCAAGAGGAGGCTTCTCTCAGCTCTAAATATGTGAGAGGGACCCTGAGTTTGCGGCCTCAAGTGGAATGGACACCGTGATGCCCTGACTCGAAATAAGGCCGGATATCCCTGCAGTGACTTGAGTGCAGGCTCGTCTTGCATCTCCCAAGACGAAAGGATGTCTGAATCCCCTGTGGAGACCACAGAGAAAACCTACTTCCCCACCTCATCGCGACCGGAGGCCTGACATCTTTAGAAAACTCCAGAGGTACGCGGAGATCAGTGCCTCCAAAGGAGACGATGCCTGACTCCTCGTGAAACTTGATAGGAGTCCCAGGATTCCTGTGGCATGTGGAAAGGGACACTTGGTCTCCCGCCTCAGCTGGAGAGGCGTCCCAATTGCCCTGCCAAGCCTCGAGGAGCATCCCGAGTTGTCCCTCGCAACTAGGCAGGAGTCCTGACGTCGTTGAACAAACACGTGGCTGGAAGGGCCATCCCCGTCGTAATTCGAGAATATACCCCAGGTTCCCGCCGCAAGTCGAGAAAAACCATGAGACTTCCCCCTCGCCGCGAGTTGAGGCCCGATTCCCCTGCCCTGCATGCAGAGCAATTCCGTGTTGCACATCACACATGAAAGGAGCCTTGATTTCCTTGATGGCACTCCAGAGAAACCCCAAGAACACTGTTTCAAGGCTAGAGGGATCCTGACGTCACTGTAGCAACACGAAAGAGCTCCGTGGACCAAAAATCAACTCGAGATGAGAGGTTAGTCCCTGGCTTCGACTCCAGAGGAATACCACCTTACCACAAGCACCTCAAGAGGAGGCTTCTCTCAGCTCTAGCTATGTGAGAGGGAACCTGAGTTTGCGGCCTCAAGTGGAATCGACACCGCGATGCCCTGACTCGAAATAAGGCCGGATATCCCTGCAGTGACTTGAATGCAGGCTCGTCTTGCATCTCCCAAGACGAAAGGATGTCTGAATCCCCTGTGGAGACCACAGAGAAAGACCTAGTTCCCCACCTCATCGCGACCGGAGGCCTCACATCCTTTGAAAACTCCAGAGGTACACGGAGATCACTGCCTCCAAAGGAGATGATGCCTGACAACTCATGAAACTTGATAGGAGTCCCAGGATTCCTGTGCACGTGGAAAGGGACACTTGGTCTCCCGCCTCAGCTGGAGAGGCGTCTCAATTGCCCTGCCAAGCCTCGAGGAGAATCCCGAGTTGTCCCTCGCAACTAGGCAGGAGTCCTGCCGTCGCTGAACAAACACGTGGTTGGAAGGGCCATCCCAGTCGTAACTCGAGAATATACCCCAGGTTCGCGCCGCAACTCGAGGAAAACCATGAGACTTTCCCCTCGCCGCCAGATGAGGCCCGATTCCCCTACACTGCGTGCAGAGCAATTCCGTGTTGCACACCACACATGAAAGGAGCCTTGATTTCCTTGATGGCACTCCAGAGAAACCCCAAGAACACTGTTTCAAGGCTAGAGGGATCCTGAGGTCACTGTAGAAACAAGAAAGAGCTCCGCGGACCAAAAATCAACTCGAGATGAGAGGTTAGTCCCTGGCTTCCACTCCAGAGGAATACCACCTTACCACAAGCACCTCAAGAGGAGGCTTCTCTCAGCTCTAGGTATGTGAGAGGGACCCTGAGTTTGCGGCATCAAGTGGAATGGACACCGCGATGCCCTGACTCGAAATAAGGCCGGATATCCCTGCAGTGACTTGAATGCAGGCTCGTCTTGCATCTCCCAAGACGAAAGGATGTCTGAATCCCCTGTGGAGACCACAGAGAAAGACCTAGTTCCCCACCTCATCGCGACCGGAGGCCTCACATCCTTTGAAAACTCCAGAGGTACGCGGAGATCACTGCCTCCAAAGGAGATGATGCCTGACAACTCATGAAACTTGATAGGAGTCCCAGGATTCCTGTGCACGTGGAAAGGGACACTTGGTCTCCCGCCTCAGCTGGAGAGGCGTCTCAATTGCCCTGCCAAGCCTCGAGGAGAATCCCGAGTTGTCCCTCGCAACTAGGCAGGAGTCCTGCCGTCGCTGAACAAACACGTGGTTGGAAGGGCCATCCCAGTCGTAACTCGAGAATATACCCCAGGTTCGCGCCGCAACTCGAGGAAAACCATGAGACTTTCCCCTCGCCGCGAGATGAGGCCCGATTCCCCTACACTGCGTGCAGAGCAATTCCGTGTTGCACACCACACATGAAAGGAGCCTTGATTTCCTTGATGGCACTCCAGAGAAACCCCAAGAACACTGTTTCAAGGCTAGAGGGATCCTGAGGTCACTGTAGAAACAAGAAAGAGCTCCGCGGACCAAAAATCAACTCGAGATGAGAAGTTAGTCCCTGGCTTCGACTCCAGAGGAATACCACCTTACCACAAGCACCTCAAGAGGAGGCTTCTCTCAGCTCTAGCTATGTGAGAGGGACCCTGAGTTTGCGGCCTCAAGTGGAATGGACACCGCGATGCCCTGACTCAAAATAAGGCCGGATATCCCTGCAGTGACTTGAATGCAGGCTCGTCTTGCATCTCCCAAGACGAAACGATGTCTGAATCCCCTGTGGAGACCACAGAGAAAGACCTAGTTCCCCACCTCATCGCGACCGGAGACCTCACATCCTTTGAAAACTCCAGAGGTACGCGGAGATCAGTGCCTCCAAAGGAGACGATGCCTGACTCCTCGTGAAACTTGATAGGAGTCCCAGGATTCCTGTGGCACGTGGAAAGGGACCCTTGGTCTCCCGCCTCAGCTGGAGAGGCGTCCCAATTGCCCTGCCAAGCCTCGAGGAGAATCCCGAGTTGTCCCTCGCAACTAGGCAGGAGTCCTGACGTCGTTGAACAAACACGTGGCTGGAAGGGTCATCCCCGTCGTAACTCGAGATTATACCCCAGGTTCCCGCCGCAAGTCGAGAAAAACCATGAGACTTCCCCCTCGCCGCGAGATGAGGCCCGATTCCCCTGCACTGCGTGCAGAGCAATTCCGTGTTGCACATCACACATGAAAGGAGCCTTGATTTCCTTGATGGCACTCCAGAGAAACCCCAAGAACACTGTTTCAAGGCTAGAGGGATCCTGAGGTCACTGTAGAAACACGAAGGAGCTCCGTGGACCAAAAATCAACTCGAGATGAGAAGTTAGTCCCTGGCTTCGACTCCAGAGGAATACCACCTTACCACAAGCACCTCAAGAGGAGGCTTCTCTCAGCTCTAGGTATGTGAGAGGGACCCTGAGTTTGCGGCCTCAAGTGGAATGGACACCGCGATGCCCTGACTCGAAATAAGGCCGGATATCCCTGCAGTGACTTGAATGCAGGCTCGTCTTGCATCTCCCAAGATGAAAGGATGTCTGAATCCCCTGTGGAGACCACAGAGAAAGACCTAGATCCCCACCTCATGGCGACCGGAGGCCTCACATCCTTTGAAAACTCCAGAGGTACGCGGAGATCAGTGCCTCCAAAGGAGACGATGCCTGACTCCTCGTGAAACTTGATAGGAGTCCCAGGATTCCTGTGGCACGTGGAAAGGGACCCTTGGTCTCCCGCCTCAGCTGGAGAGGCGTCTCTATTGCCCTGCCAAGCCTCGAGGAGAATCCCGAGTTTTCCCTCGCAACTAGGCAGGAGTCCTGCCGTCGCTGAACAAACACGTGGTTGGAAGGGCCATCCCAGTCGTAACTCGAGAATATACCCCAGGTTCGCGCCGCAACTCGAGGAAAACCATGAGACTTTCCCCTCGCCGCGAGATGAGGCCCGATTCCCCTGCACTGCGTGCAGAGCAATTCCGTGTTGCACATCACACATGAAAGGAGCCTTGATTTTCTTGATGGCACTCCAGAGAAACCCCAAGAACACTGTTTCAAGGCTAGCGGGATCCTGAGGTCACTGTAGCAACACGAAAGAGCTCCGTGGACCAACAATCAACTCGAGATGAGAGGTTAGTCCCTGGCTTCGACTCCAGAGGAATACCACCTTACCACAAGCACCTCAAGAGGAGGCTTCTCTCAGCTCTAGCTATGTGAGAGGGACCCTGAGTTTGCGGCCTCAAGTGGAATGGACACCGCGATGCCCTGACTCGAAATAAGGCCGGATATCCCTGCAGTGACTTGAATGCAGGCTCGTCTTGCATCTCCCAAGACGAAAGGATGTCTGAATCCCCTGTGGAGACCACAGAGAAAGATCTAGTTCCCCACCTCATCGCGACCGGAGGCCTCACATCCTTTGAAAACTCCAGAGGTATGCGGAGATCAGTGCCTCCAAAGGAGACGATGCCTGACTCTTGAAACTTGATAGGAGTCCCAGGATTCCTGTGGCACGTGGAAAGGGACCCTTGGTCTCCCGCCTCAGCTGGAGAGGCGTCCCAATTGCCCTGCCAAGCCTCGAGGAGAATCCCGAGTTGTCCCTCGCAACTAGGCAGGAGTCCTGCCGTCGCTGAACAAACACGTGGGTGGAAGGGCCATCCCCGTCGTAACTCTAGAATATACCCCAGGTTCCCGCGGCAACTCGAGAAAAACCATGAGACTTCCCCCTCGCCGCGAGATTACGCCTGATTCCCCTGCACTGCGTGCAGAGCAATTCCGTGTAGCACACCACACATGAAAGGATCCTAGATTTCCTTGATGGCACTCCAGAGAAACCCCAAGAACACTGTTTCAAGGCTAGAGGGATCCTGAGGTCACTGTAGAAACAAGAAAGAGCTCCGTGGACCAAAAATCAACTCGAGATGAGAAGTTAGTCCCTGGCTTCGACTCCAGAGGAATACCACCTTACCACAAGCACCTCAAGAGGAGGCTTCTCTCAGCTCTAGCTATGTGAGAGGGACCCTGAGTTTGCGGCCTCAAGTGGAATCGACACCGCGATGCCCTGACTCGAAATAAGGCCGGATATCCCTGCAGTGACTTGAATGCAGGCTCGTCTTGCATCTCCCAAGACGAAACGATGTCTGAATCCCCTGTGGAGACCACAGAGAAAGACCTAGTTCCCCACCTCATCGCGACCGGAGGCCTCACATCCTTTGAAAATTCCAGAGGTACGCAGAGATCAGTGCCGCCAAAGGAGACGATGCCTGACTCCTCGTGAAACTTGATAGGAGTCCCAGGATTCCTGTGGCACGGGGAAAGGGACCCTTGGTCTCCCGCCTCAGCTGGAGAGGCGTCCCAATTGCCCTGCCAAGCCTCGAGGAGCATCCCGAGTTGTCCCTCGCAACAAGGCAGAAGTCCTGACGTGGCTTAACAAACACGTGGGTGGAAGGGCCATCCCCGTCATAACTCGAGAATATACCCCAGGTTCCCGCCGAAACTCGAGAAAAACCATGAGACGTCCCCCTCGCCGCGAGATGAGGCCCGATTCCCCTGCACTGCGTGCAGAGCAATTCCGTCTTGCACATCACACATCAAAGGAGCCTTAATTTCCTTGATGGCACTCCAGAGAAACCCCAAGAACACTGTTTCAAGGTAGAGGGATCCTGAGGTCACTGTAGCCACACAAAAGAGCTCCGTGGACCAAAAATCAACTCGAGTTGAAAGGTTAGTCCCTGGCTTCGACTCCAGAGGAATACCACCTTACCACAAGCACCTCAAGAGGTGGCTTCTCTCAGCTCTAGATATGTGAGAGGGACCCTGAGTTTGCGGCCTCAAGTGGAATGGACACCGTGATGCCCTGACTCGAAATAAGGCCGGATATCCCTGCAGTGACTTGAGTGCAGGCTCGTCTTGCATCTCCCAAGACGAAAGGATGTCTGAATCCCCTGTGGAGACCACAGAGAAAACCTACTTCCCCACCTCATCGCGACCGGAGGCCTGACATCCTTAGAAAACTCCAGAGGTACGCGGAGATCAGTGCCTCCAAAGGAGACGATGCCTGACTCCTCGTGAAACTTGATAGGAGTCCCAGGATTCCTGTGGCACGTGGAAAGGGACACTTGGTCTCCCGCCTCAGCTGGAGAGGCGTCCCAATTGCCCTGCCAAGCCTCGAGGAGCATCCCGAGTTGTCCCTCGCAACTAGGCAGGAGTCCTGACGTCGTTGAACAAACACGTGGCTGGAAGGGCCATCCCCGTCGTAACTCGAGAATATACCCCAGGTTCCCGCCGCAAGTCGAGAAAAACCATGAGACTTCCCCCTCGCCGCGAGTTGAGGCCCGATTCCCCTGCCCTGCATGCAGAGCAATTCCGTGTTGCACATCACACATGAAAGGAGCCTTGATTTCCTTGATGGCACTCCAGAGAAACCCCAAGAACACTGTTTCAAGGCTAGAGGGATCCTGACGTCACTGTAGCAACACGAAAGAGCTCCGTGGACCAAAAATCAACTCGAGATGAGAGGTTAGTCCCTGGCTTCGACTCCAGAGGAATACCACCTTACCACAAGCACCTCAAGAGGAGGCTTCTCTCAGCTCTAGCTATGTGAGAGGGAACCTGAGTTTGCGGCCTCAAGTGGAATCGACACCGCGATGCCCTGACTCGAAATAAGGCCGGATATCCCTGCAGTGACTTGAATGCAGGCTCGTCTTGCATCTCCCAAGACGAAAGGATGTCTGAATCCCCTGTGGAGACCACAGAGAAAGACCTAGTTCCCCACCTCATCGCGACCGGAGGCCTCACATCCTTTGAAAACTCCAGAGGTACGCGGAGATCACTGCCTCCAAAGGAGATGATGCCTGACAACTCATGAAACTTGATAGGAGTCCCAGGATTCCTGTGCACGTGGAAAGGGACACTTGGTCTCCCGCCTCAGCTGGAGAGGCGTCTCAATTGCCCTGCCAAGCCTCGAGGAGAATCCCGAGTTGTCCCTCGCAACTAGGCAGGAGTCCTGCCGTCGCTGAACAAACACGTGGTTGGAAGGGCCATCCCAGTCGTAACTCGAGAATATACCCCAGGTTCGCGCCGCAACTCGAGGAAAACCATGAGACTTTCCCCTCGCCGCGAGATGAGGCCCGATTCCCCTACACTGCGTGCAGAGCAATTCCGTGTTGCACACCACACATGAAAGGAGCCTTGATTTCCTTGATGGCACTCCAGAGAAACCCCAAGAACACTGTTTCAAGGCTAGAGGGATCCTGAGGTCACTGTAGAAACAAGAAAGAGCTCCGCGGACCAAAAATCAACTCGAGATGAGAAGTTAGTCCCTGGCTTCGACTCCAGAGGAATACCACCTTACCACAAGCACCTCAAGAGGAGGCTTCTCTCAGCTCTAGCTATGTGAGAGGGACCCTGAGTTTGCGGCCTCAAGTGGAATGGACACCGCGATGCCCTGACTCAAAATAAGGCCGGATATCCCTGCAGTGACTTGAATGCAGGCTCGTCTTGCATCTCCCAAGACGAAAGGATGTCTGAATCCCCTGTGGAGACCACAGAGAAAACCTACTTCCCCACCTCATCGCGACCGGAGGCCTGACATCCTTTGAAAACTCCAGAGGTACGCGGAGATCAGTGCCTCCAAAGGAGACGATGCCTGACTCCTCGTGAAACTTGATAGGAGTCCCAGGATTCCTGTGGCACGTGGAAAGGGACCCTTGGTCTCCCGCCTCAGCTGGAGAGGCGTCCCAATTGCCCTGCCAAGCCTCGAGGAGCATCCCGAGTTGTCCCTCGCAACTAGGCAGGAGTCCTGACGTCGTTGAACAAACACGTGGCTGGAAGGGCCATCCCCGTCGTAACTCGAGAATATACCCCAGGTTCCCGCCGCAAGTCGAGAAAAACCATGAGACTTCCCCCTCGCCGCGAGATGAGGCCCGATTCATCTGCACTGCGTGCAGAGCAATTCCGTGTTGCACATCACACATGAAAGGAGCCTTGATTTCCTTGGTGGCACTCCAGAGAAACCCCAAGAACACTGTTTCAAGGCTAGAGGGATCCTGAGGTCACTGTAGCAACACGAAAGAGCTCCGTGGACCAAAAATCAACTCAAGATGAGAGGTTAGTCCCTGGCTTCGACTCCAGAGGAATACCACCTCACCACAAGCACCTCAAGAGGAGGCTTCTCTCAGCTCTAGGTATGTGAGAGGGACCCTGACTTTGCGGCCTCAAGTGGAATGGATACTGCGATGCCCTGACGCAAAATAAGGTGGGATATCCCTGCAATGACTTGAATGCAGGCTCGTCTTGCATCTCCCAAGACGAAACGATGTCTGAATCCCCTGTGGAGACCACAGAGAAATACCTAGTTCCCCACCTCATCGCGACCGGAGACCTCACATCCTTTGAAAACTCCAGAGGTACGCGGAGATCAGTGCCTCCAAAGGAGACGATGCCTGACTCCTCGTGAAACTTGATAGGAGTCCCAGGATTCCTGTGGCACGTGGAAAGGGACCCTTGGTCTCCCGCCTCAGCTGGAGAGGCGTCCCAATTGCCCTGCCAAGCCTCGAGGAGAATCCCGAGTTGTCCCTCGCAACTAGGCAGGAGTCCTGACGTCGTTGAACAAACACGTGGCTGGAAGGGTCATCCCCGTCGTAACTCGAGATTATACCCCAGGTTCCCGCCGCAAGTCGAGAAAAACCATGAGACTTCCCCCTCGCCGGGAGATGAGGCCCGATTCCCCTGCACTGCGTGCAGAGCAATTCCGTGTTGCACATCACACATGAAAGGAGCCTTGATTTCCTTGATGGCACTCCAGAGAAACCCCAAGAACACTGTTTCAAGGCTAGAGGGATCCTGAGGTCACTGTAGAAACACGAAGGAGCTCCGTGGACCAAAAATCAACTCGAGATGAGAAGTTAGTCCCTGGCTTCGACTCCAGAGGAATACCACCTTACCACAAGCACCTCAAGAGGAGGCTTCTCTCAGCTCTAGGTATGTGAGAGGGACCCTGAGTTTGCGGCCTCAAGTGGAATGGACACCGCGATGCCCTGACTCGAAATAAGGCCGGATATCCCTGCAGTGACTTGAATGCAGGCTCGTCTTGCATCTCCCAAGATGAAAGGATGTCTGAATCCCCTGTGGAGACCACAGAGAAAGACCTAGATCCCCACCTCATGGCGACCGGAGGCCTCACATCCTTTGAAAACTCCAGAGGTACGCGGAGATCAGTGCCTCCAAAGGAGACGATGCCTGACTCCTCGTGAAACTTGATAGGAGTCCCAGGATTCCTGTGGCACGTGGAAAGGGACCCTTGGTCTCCCGCCTCAGCTGGAGAGGCGTCTCTATTCCCCTGCCAAGCCTCGAGGAGAATCCCGAGTTGTCCCTCGCAACTAGGCAGGAGTCCTGCCGTCGCTGAACAAACACGTGGTTGGAAGGGCCATCCCAGTCGTAACTCGAGAATATACCCCAGGTTCGCGCCGCAACTCGAGGAAAACCATGAGACTTTCCCCTCGCCGCGAGATGAGGCCCGATTCCCCTGCACTGCGTGCAGAGCAATTCCGTGTTGCACATCACACATGAAAGGAGCCTTGATTTCCTTGATGGCACTCCAGAGAAACCCCAAGAACACTGTTTCAAGGCTAGCGGGATCCTGAGGTCACTGTAGCAACACGAAAGAGCTCCGTGGACCAACAATCAACTCGAGATGAGAGGTTAGTCCCTGGCTTCGACTCCAGAGGAATACCACCTTACCACAAGCACCTCAAGAGGAGGCTTCTCTCAGCTCTAGCTATGTGAGAGGGACCCTGAGTTTGCGGCCTCAAGTGGAATGGACACCGCGATGCCCTGACTCGAAATAAGGCCGGATATCCCTGCAGTGACTTGAATGCAGGCTCGTCTTGCATCTCCCAAGACGAAAGGATGTCTGAATCCCCTGTGGAGACCACAGAGAAAGATCTAGTTCCCCACCTCATTGCGACCGGAGGCCTCACATCCTTTGAAAACTCCAGAGGTATGCGGAGATCAGTGCCTCCAAAGGAGACGATGCCTGACTCTTGAAACTTGATAGGAGTCCCAGGATTCCTGTGGCACGTGGAAAGGGACCCTTGGTCTCCCGCCTCAGCTGGAGAGGCGTCCCAATTGCCCTGCCAAGCCTCGAGGAGAATCCCGAGTTGTCCCTCGCAACTAGGCAGGAGTCCTGCCGTCGCTGAACAAACACGTGGGTGGAAGGGCCATCCCCGTCGTAACTCTAGAATATACCCCAGGTTCCCGCGGCAACTCGAGAAAAACCATGAGACTTCCCCCTCGCCGCGAGATTACGCCTGATTCCCCTGCACTGCGTGCAGAGCAATTCCGTGTAGCACACCACACATGAAAGGATCCTAGATTTCCTTGATGGCACTCCAGAGAAACCCCAAGAACACTGTTTCAAGGCTAGAGGGATCCTGAGGTCACTGTAGAAACAAGAAAGAGCTCCGTGGACCAAAAATCAACTCGAGATGAGAAGTTAGTCCCTGGCTTCGACTCCAGAGGAATACCACCTTACCACAAGCACCTCAAGAGGAGGCTTCTCTCAGCTCTAGCTATGTGAGAGGGACCCTGAGTTTGCGGCCTCAAGTAGAATGGACACCGCGATGCCCTGACTCGAAATAAGGCCGGATATCCCTGCAGTGACTTGAATGCAGGCTCTTCTTGCATCTCCCAAGACGAAAGGATTTCTGAATCCCCTGTGGAGACCACAGAGAAAGACCTAGTTCCCCACCTCATCGCGACCGGAGGCCTCACATCCTTTGAAAATTCCAGAGGTACGCAGAGATCAGTGCCGCCAAAGGAGACGATGCCTGACTCCTCGTGAAACTTGATAGGAGTCCCAGGATTCCTGTGGCACGGGGAAAGGGACCCTTGGTCTCCCGCCTCAGCTGGAGAGGCGTCCCAATTGCCCTGCCAAGCCTCGAGGAGCATCCCGAGTTGTCCCTCGCAACAAGGCAGAAGTCCTGACGTGGCTTAACAAACACGTGGGTGGAAGGGCCATCCCCGTCATAACTCGAGAATATACCCCAGGTTCCCGCCGAAACTCGAGAAAAACCATGAGACGTCCCCCTCGCCGCGAGATGAGGCCCGATTCCCCTGCACTGCGTGCAGAGCAATTCCGTCTTGCACATCACACACCAAAGGAGCCTTAATTTCCTTGATGGCACTCCAGAGAAACCCCAAGAACACTGTTTCAAGGTAGAGGGATCCTGAGGTCACTGTAGCCACACAAAAGAGCTCCGTGGACCAAAAATCAACTCGACTTGAAAGGTTAGTCCCTGGCTTCGACTCCAGAGGAATACCACCTTACCACAAGCACCTCAAGAGGAGGCTTCTCTCAGCTCTAGATATGTGAGAGGGACCCTGAGTTTGCGGCCTCAAGTGGAATGGACACCGTGATGCCCTGACTCGAAATAAGGCCGGATATCCCTGCAGTGACTTGAGTGCAGGCTCGTCTTGCATCTCCCAAGACGAAAGGATGTCTGAATCCCCTGTGGAGACCACAGAGAAAACCTACTTCCCCACCTCATCGCGACCGGAGGCCTGACATCCTTAGAAAACTCCAGAGGTACGCGGAGATCAGTGCCTCCAAAGGAGACGATGCCTGACTCCTCGTGAAACTTGACAGGAGTCCCAGGATTCCTGTGGCACGTGGAAAGGGACACTTGGTCTCCCGCCTCAGCTGGAGAGGCGTCCCAATTGCCCTGCCAAGCCTCGAGGAGCATCCCGAGTTGTCCCTCGAAACTAGGCAGGAGTCCTGACGTCGTTGAACAAACACGTGGCTGGAAGGGCCATCCCCGTCGTAACTCGAGAATATACCCCAGGTTCCCGCCGCAAGTCGAGAAAAACCATGAGACTTCCCCCTCGCCGCGAGTTGAGGCCCGATTCCCCTGCCCTGCATGCAGAGCAATTCCGTGTTGCACATCACACATGAAAGGAGCCTTGATTTCCTTGATGGCACTCCAGAGAAACCCCAAGAACACTGTTTCAAGGCTAGAGGGATCCTGACGTCACTGTAGCAACACGAAAGAGCTCCGTGGACCAAAAATCAACTCGAGATGAGAGGTTAGTCCCTGGCTTCGACTCCAGAGGAATACCACCTTACCACAAGCACCTCAAGAGGAGGCTTCTCTCAGCTCTAGCTATGTGAGAGGGAACCTGAGTTTGCGGCCTCAAGTGGAATCGACACCGCGATGCCCTGACTCGAAATAAGGCCGGATATCCCTGCAGTGACTTGAATGCAGGCTCGTCTTGCATCTCCGAAGACGAAAGGATGTCTGAATCCCCTGTGGAGACCACAGAGAAAGACCTAGTTCCCCACCTCATCGCGACCGGAGGCCTCACATCCTTTGAAAACTCCAGAGGTACGCGGAGATCAGTGCCTCCAAAGGAGACGATGCCTGACTCCTCGTGAAACTTGATAGGAGTCCCAGGATTCCTGTGGCACGTGGAAAGGGACCCTTGGTCTCCCGCCTCAGCTGGAGAGGCGTCCCAATTGCCCTGCCAAGCCTCGAGGAGAGTCCGGAGTTGTCCCTCGCAACTAGGCAGGAGTCCTGACGTCGCTGAAGTAACACGTGGCTGGAAGGGCCATCCTCGTCGTAACTCGAGAATATACCCCAGGTTCCCGCGGCAACTCGAGAAAAACCATGAGACTTCCCCCTCGCCGCGAGATTACGCCTGATTCCCCTGCACTGCGTGCAGAGCAATTCCGTGTAGCACACCACACATGAAAGGATCCTAGATTTCCTTGATGGCACTCCAGAGAAACCCCAAGAACACTGTTTCAAGGCTAGAGGGATCCTGAGGTCACTGTAGAAACAAGAAAGAGCTCCGTGGACCAAAAATCAACTCGAGATGAGAAGTTAGTCCCTGGCTTCGACTCCAGAGGAATACCACCTTACCACAAGCACCTCAAGAGGAGGCTTCTCTCAGCTCTAGCTATGTGAGAGGGACCCTGAGTTTGCGGCCTCAAGTAGAATGGACACCGCGATGCCCTGACTCGAAATAAGGCCGGATATCCCTGCAGTGACTTGAATGCAGGCTCGTTTTGCATCTCCCAAGACGAAAGGATGTCTGAATCCCCTGTGGAGACCACAGAGAAAGACCTAGTTCCCCACCTCATCGCGACCGGAGGCCTCACATCCTTTGAAAATTCCAGAGGTACGCAGAGATCAGTGCCGCCAAAGGAGACGATGCCTGACTCCTCGTGAAACTTGATAGGAGTCCCAGGATTCCTGTGGCACGGGGAAAGGGACCCTTGGTCTCCCGCCTCAGCTGGAGAGGCGTCCCAATTGCCCTGCCAAGCCTCGAGGAGCATCCCGAGTTGTCCCTCGCAACAAGGCAGAAGTCCTGACGTGGCTTAACAAACACGTGGGTGGAAGGGCCATCCCCGTCATAACTCGAGAATATACCCCAGGTTCCCGCCGAAACTCGAGAAAAACCATGAGACGTCCCCCTCGCCGCGAGATGAGGCCCGATTCCCCTGCACTGCGTGCAGAGCAATTCCGTCTTGCACATCACACATCAAAGGAGCCTTAATTTCCTTGATGGCACTCCAGAGAAACCCCAAGAACACTGTTTCAAGGTAGAGGGATCCTGAGGTCACTGTAGCCACACAAAAGAGCTCCGTGGACCAAAAATCAACTCGAGTTGAAAGGTTAGTCCCTGGCTTCGACTCCAGAGGAATACCACCTTACCACAAGCACCTCAAGAGGAGGCTTCTCTCAGCTCTAGATATGTGAGAGGGACCCTGAGTTTGCGGCCTCAAGTGGAATGGACACCGTGATGCCCTGACTCGAAATAAGGCCGGATATCCCTGCAGTGACTTGAGTGCAGGCTCGTCTTGCATCTCCCAAGACGAAAGGATGTCTGAATCCCCTGTGGAGACCACAGAGAAAACCTACTTCCCCACCTCATCGCGACCGGAGGCCTGACATCCTTAGAAAACTCCAGAGGTACGCGGAGATCAGTGCCTCCAAAGGAGACGATGCCTGACTCCTCGTGAAACTTGACAGGAGTCCCAGGATTCCTGTGGCACGTGGAAAGGGACACTTGGTCTCCCGCCTCAGCTGGAGAGGCGTCCCAATTGCCCTGCCAAGCCTCGAGGAGCATCCCGAGTTGTCCCTCGCAACTAGGCAGGAGTCCTGCCGTCGCTGAACAAACACGTGGTTGGAAGGGCCATCCCAGTCGTAACTCGAGAATATACCCCAGGTTCGCGCCGCAACTCGAGGAAAACCATGAGACTTTCCCCTCGCCGCGAGATGAGGCCCGATTCCCCTGCACTGCGTGCAGAGCAATTCCTTGTTGCACATCACACATGAAAGGAGCCTTGATTTCCTTGATGACACTCCAGAGAAACCCCAAGAACACTGTTTCAAGGCTAGCGGGATCCTGAGGTCACTGTATCCACACGAAAGAGCTCCGTGGACCAACAATCAACTCGAGATGAGAGGTTAGTCCCTGGCTTCGACTCCAGAGGAATACCACCTTACCACAAGCACCTCAAGAGGAGGCTTCTCTCAGCTCTAGGTATGTGAGAGGGACCCTGAGTTTGCAGCCTCAAGTTAAATGGACACCGCGATGCCCTGACTCGAAATAAGGCCGGATATCCCTGCAGTGACTTGAATGCAGGCTCGTCTTGCATCTCCCAAGATGAAAGGATGTCTGAATCCCCTGTGGAGACCACAGAGAAAGACCTAGATCCCCACCTCATGGCGAACGGAGGCCTCACATCCTTTGAAAACTCCAGAGGTACGCGGAGATCAGTGCCTCCAAAGGAGACGATGCCTGACTCCGTGAAACTTGATAGGAGTCCCAGGATTCCTGTGGCACGTGGAAAAGGACCGTTGGTCTCCCGCCTCAGCTTGAGAGGCGTCCCAATTGCCCTGCCAAGCCTCGAGGAGAATCCCGAGTTGTCCCTCGCAACTAGGCAGGAGTCCTGACGTCGTTGAAGAAAAACGTGGCTGGAAGGGCCATCCCCGTCGTAACTCGAGAATATACCCCACGTTTCCGCCGCAACTCGAGAAAAACCATGAGATTTCCCACTCGCCGCGAGATGAGGCCCGATTCCCCTGCACTGCGTGCAGAGCAATTCCGTCTTGCACATCACACATGAAAGGAGCCTTGATTTCCTTGATGGCACTCCAGAGAAACCCCAAGAACACTGTTTCAAGCCTAGAAGGATTCTGAGGTCACTGTAGCAACACGAAAGAGCTCCGTGGACCAACAATCAACTCGAGATGAGAGGTTAGTCCCTGGCTTCGACTCCAGAGGAATACCACCTTACCACAAGCACCTTAAGAGGAGGCTTCTCTCAGCTCTAGCTATGTGAGAGGGACCCTGAGTTTGCCGCCTCAAGTGGAATGGACACCGCGATGCCCTGACTCGAAATAATGCCGGATATCCCTGCAGTGACTTGAATGCAGGCTCGTCTTGCATCTCCCAAGACGAAAGGATGTCTGAATCCCCTGTGGAGACCACAGAGAAAGACCTAGTTCCCCACCTCAACGCGACCGGAGGCGTCACATCCTTTGAAAACTCCAGAGGTATGCGGAGATCAGTGCCTCCAAAGGAGACGATGCCTGACTCCTCGTGAAAATTGATAGGAGTCCCAGGATTCCTGTGGCACGTGGAAAGGGACCCTTGGTCTCCCGCCTCAGCTGGAGAGGCGTCCCAATTGCCCTGCCAAGCCTCGAGGAGAATCCCGAGTTGTCCCTCGCAACTAGGCAGGAGTCCTGCCGTCGCTGAACAAACACGTGGGTGGAAGGGCCATCCCCGTCGTAACTCGAGAATATACCCCAGGTTCCCGCGGCAACTCGAGAAAAACCATGAGACTTCCCCCTCGCCGCGAGATTAGGCCTGATTCCCCTGCACTGCGTGCAGAGCAATTCCGTGTTGCACATCACACGTGAAAGGAGCCTTGATTTCCTTGATGGCACTCCAGAGAAACCCCAAGAACACTGTTTCAAGGCTAGAGGGATGCTGAGGTCACTGTAGCAACAAGAAAGAGCTGGGTGGACCAAAAATCAACTCGAGATGAGAGGTTAGTCCCTGGCTTCGACTCCAGAGGAATACCACCTTACCACAAGCACCTCAAGAGGAGGCTTCTCTCAGCTCTGGGTATGTGAGAGGGAACCTGAGTTTGCGGCCTCAAGTGGAATCGACACCGCGATGCCCTGACTCGAAATAAGGCCGGATATCCCTGCAGTGACTTGAATGCAGGCTCGTCTTGCATCTCCCAAGACGAAAGGATGTCTGAATCCCCTGTGGAGACCACAGAGAAAGACCTAGTTCCCCACCTCATCGCGACCGGAGGCCTCACATCCTTTGAAAACTCCAGAGGTACGCGGAGATCAGTACCTCCAAAGGAGACGATGCCTGACTCCTCGTGAAACTTGATAGGAGTCCCAGGATTCCTGTGGCACGTGGAAAGGGACCCTTGGTCTCCCGCCTCAGCTGGAGAGGTGTCCCAATTTCCCTGCCAAGCCTCGAGGAGAATCCGGAGTTGTCCCTCGCAACTAGGCAGGAGTCCTGACGTCGTTGAACTAACACGTGGCTGGAAGGGCCATCCTCGTCGTAACTCGAGAATATACCCCAGGTTCCCGCCGCAACTCGAGAAAAACCATGAGACTTCCCCCTCGCCGCGATATGAGGCCCGATTCCTCTGCACTGCGTGCAGAGCAATTCCTTGTTGCACATCACACATGAAAGGAGCCTTGATTTCCTTGGTGGCACTCCAGAGAAACCCCAAGAACACTGTTTCAAGGCTAGAAGGATCCTGAGGTCACTGTAGCAACACGAAAGAGCTCCGAGGACCAAAAATCAACTCGAGATGAGAGGTTAGTCCCTGGCTTCGACTCCAGAGGAATACCACCTCACCACAAGCACCTCAAGAGGAGGCTTCTCTCAGCTCTAGGTATGTGAGAGGGACCCTGAGTTTGCGGCCTCAAGTGGAATGGATACTGCGATGCCCTGACGCAAAATAAGGTGGGATATCCCTGCAATGACTTGAATGCAGGCTCGTCTTGCATCTCCCAAGACGAAACGATGTTTGAATCCCCTGTGGAGACCACAGAGAAAGACCTAGTTCCCCACCTCATCGCGACCGGAGACCTCACATCCTTGGAAAACTCCAGAGGTACGCGGAGATCAGTGCCTCCAAAGGAGACGATGCCTGACTCCTCGTGAAACTTGATAGGAGTCCCCGGATTCCTGTGGCACGTGGAAAGGGACCCTTGGTCTCCCGCCTCAGCTGGAGAGGCGTCCCAATTGCCCTGCCAAGCCTTGAGGAGAATCCCGAGTTGTCCCTCGCAACTAGGCAGGAGTCCTGACGTCGTTGAACAAACACGTGGCTGGAAGGGCCATCCCCGTCGTAACTCGAGATTATACCCCAGGTTCCCGCCGCAAGTCGAGAAAAACCATGAGACTTCCCCCTCGCCGCGAGATGAGGCCTGATTGCCCTGCCCTGCATGCAGAGCAATTCCGTGTTGCACATCACACATGAAAGGAGCCTTGATTTCCTTGATGGCACTCCAGAGAAACCCCAAGAACACTGTTTCAAGGCTAGAGGGATCCTGAGGTCACTGTAGAAACAAGAAAGAGCTCCGTGGTCCAAAAATCAACTCGAGATGAGAAGTTAGTCCCTGGCTTCGACTCCAGAGGAATACCACCTTACCACAAGCACCTCAAGAGGAGGCTTCTCTCAGCTCTAGCTATGTGAGAGGGACCCTGAGTTTGCGGCCTCAATTGGAATGGACACCGCGATGCCCTGACTCGAAATAAGGCCGAATATCCCTGCAGTGACTTGAATGCAGGCTCGTCTTGCATCTCCCAAGACGAAAGGATGTCTGAATCCCCTCTGGAGACCACAGAGAAAGACCTAGTTCCCCACCTCATCGCGACTGGAGGCCTCACATCCTTTGAAAATTCCAGAGGTACGCAGAGATCAGTGCCGCCAAAGGAGACGATGCCTGACTCCTCGTGAAACTTGATAGGAGTCCCAGGATTCCTGTGGCACGGGGAAAGGGAACCTTGGTCTCCCGCCTCAGCTGGAGAGGCGTCCCAATTGCCCTGCCAAGCCTCGAGGAGCATCCCGAGTTGTCCCTCGCAACTAGGCAGGAGTCCTGACGTGGCTTAACAAACACGTGGGTGGAAGGGCCATCCCCGTCATAACTCGAGAATATACCCCAGGTTCCCGCCGAAACTCGAGAAAAACCATGAGACTTCCCCCTCGGCGCGAGATGAGGCCCGATTCCCCTGCACTGCGTGCAGAGCAATTCCGTCTTGCACATCACACATCAAAGGAGCCTTGATTTCCTTGATGGCACTCCAGAGAAACCCCAAGAACACTGTTTCAAGGTAGAGGGATCCGGAGGTCACTGTAGCCACACAAAAGAGCTCCGTGGACCAAAAATCAACTCGAGTTGAAAGGTTAGTCCCTGGCTTCGACTCCAGAGGAATACCACCTTACCACAAGCACCTCAAGAGGAGGCTTCTCTCAGCTCTAGATATGTGAGAGGGACCCTGAGTTTGCGGCCTCAAGTGGAATGGACACCGCGATGCCCTGACTCGAAATAAGGCCGGATATTTCTGCAGTGACTTGAATGCAGGCTCGTCTTGCATCTCCCAAGACGAAAGGATGTCTGAATCCCCTGTGGAGACCACAGAGAAAACCTACTTCCCCACCTCATTGCGACCGGAGGCCTGACATCCTTTGAAAACTCCAGAGGTACGCGGAGATCAGTGCCTCCAAAGGAGACGATGCCTGACTCCTCGTGAAACTTGATAGGAGTCCCAGGATTCCTGTGGCACGTGGAAAGGGACCTTTGGTCTCCCGCCTCAGCTGGAGAGGCGTCCCAATTGCCCTGCCAAGCCTCGAGGAGCATCCCGAGTTGTCCCTCGCAACTAGGCAGGAGTCCTGACGTCGTTGAACAAACACGTGGCTGGAAGGGCCATCCCCGTCGTAACTCGAGAATATACCCCAGGTTCCCGCCGCAAGTCGAGAAAAACCATGAGACTTCCCCCTCGCCGCGAGATGAGGCCTGATTGCCCTGCCCTGCATGCAGAGCAATTCCGTGTTGCACATCACACATGAAAGGAGCCTTGATTTCCTTGATGGCACTCCAGAGAAACCCCAAGAACACTGTTTCAAGGCTAGAGGGATCCTGAGGTCACTGTAGCAACACGAAAGAGCTCCGTGGACCAAAAATCAACTCGAGATGAGAGGTTAGTCCCTGGCTTCGAATCCAGAGGAATACCACCTTACCACAAGCACCTGAAAAGGAGGCTTCTCTCAGCTCTAGGTATGTGAGAGGGACCCTGATTTTGCGGCCTCAAGTGGAATGGAAACCGCGATGCCCTGACTCGAAATAAGGCTGAATATCCCTGCAGTGACTTGAATGCAGGCTCGTTTTGCATCTCCCAAGACGAAAGGATGTCTGAATCCCCTGTGGAGACCACAGAGAAAGACCTAGTTCCCCACCTCATCGCGACCGGAGGCCTCACATCCTTTGAAAACTCCAGAGGTATGTGGAGATCAGTGCCTCCAAAGGAGACGATGCCTGACTCCTCGTGAAACTTGATAGGAGTCCCAGGATTCCTGTGGCACGTGGAAAGGGACCCTTGGTCTCCCGCCTCAGCTGGAGAGGCGTCCCAATTGCTCTGCCAAGCCTCGACGAGAATCCCGAGTTGTATCTCGCAACTAGGCAGGAGTCCTGACATGGCTGAACAAACACGTGGGTGGAAGGGCCATCCCCGTCGTAACTCGAGAATATACCCCAGGTTCCCACCGCAACTCGAGAAAAACCATGAGACTTCCCCCTCGCCGCGATATGAGGCCCGATTCCCCTGCACTGCGTGAAGAGCAATTCCGTGTTGCACATCACACATGAAAGGAGCCTTGATTTCCTTGATGGCACTCCAGAGAAACCCCAAGAACACTGTTTCAAGGCTAGAGGGATCCTGAGGTCACTGTAGCAACACGAAAGAGCTGGGTGGACCAAAAATCAACTCGAGATGAGAGGTTAGTCCCTGGCTTCGACTCCAGAGGAATACCACCTTACCACAAGCACCTCAAGAGGAGGCTTCTCTCAGCTCTAGGTATGTGAGAGGGAACCTGAGTTTGCGGCCTCAAGTGTAATGGACACCGCGATGCCCTGACTCGAAATAAGGCCGGATATCCCTGCAGTGACTTGAATGCAGGCTCGTCTTGCATCTCCCAAGACGAAAGGATGTCTGAATCCCCTTGGAGACCACAGAGAAAGACCTAGTTCCCCACCTCATCGCGACCGGAGGCCTGACATCCTTTGAAAACTCCAGAGGTACGCGGAGATCACTGCCTCCAAAGGAGACGATGCCTGACTCCTCGTGAAACTTGATAGGAGTCCCAGGATTCCTGTGGCACGTGGAAAGGGACACTTGGTCTCCCGCATCAGCTGGAGAGGCGTCCCAATTGCCCTGCCAAGCCTCGAGGAGAATCCCGAGTTGTCCCTCGCAACTAGGCAGGAGTCCTGACGTCGCTGAAGAAACACGTGGGTGAAGGGCAATCCCCGTCGTAACTCGAGAATATACCCCAGGTTCCCGCCGCAACTCGAGAAAAACCATGAGACTTCCCCCTCGCCGCGAAATGAGGCCCGATTCCCCTGCACTGCGTGCAGAGCAATTCCGTGTTGCACATCACACATGAAAGGAGCCTTGATTTCCTTGATGGCACTCCAGAGAAACCCCAAGAACACTGTTTCAAGGCTAGAGGGATCCTGAGGTCACTGTAGCAACACGAAAGAGCTCCGTGGACAAAAATCACCTCGAGATGAGAGGTTAGTCCCTGGCTTCGACTCCAGAGGAATACCACCTTACCACAAGCACCTCAAGAGGAGGCTTCTCTCAGCTCTAGGTATGTGAGAGGGACCCTGATTTTGCGGCCTCAAGTGGAATGGAAACCGCGATGCCCTGACTCGAAATAAGGCCGAATATCCCTGCAGTGACTTGAATGCAGGCTCGTCTTGCATCTCCCAAGACGAAAGGATGTCTGAATCCCCTGAGGAGACCACAGAGAAAGACCTAGTTCCCCACCTCATCGCGACCGGAGGCCTCACATCCTTTGAAAACTCCAGAGGTATGCGGAGATCAGTGCCTCCAAAGGAGACGATGCCTGACTCCTCTTGAAACTTGATAGGAGTCCCAGGATTCCTGTGGCACGTGGAAAGGGACCCTTGGTCTCCCGCCTCAGCTGGAGAGGCGTCCCAATTGCCCTGCCAAGCCTCGAGGAGAATCCCGAGTTGTCCCTCGCAACTAGGCAGGAGTCCTGACGTCGCTGAACAAACACGTGGGTGGAAGGGCCATCCCCGTCGTAACTCGAGAATATAGCCCAGGTTCCCGCCGCAACTCGAGAAAAACCATGAGACTTCCCCCTCACCGCGATATGAGGCCCGATTCATCTGCACTGCGAGCAGAGCAATTCCGTGTTGCACATCACACATGAAAGGAGCCTTGATTTCCTTGATGGCACTCCAGAGAAACCCCAAGAACACTGATTCAAGGCTAGAGGGATCCTGAGGTCACTGTAGCAACACGAAAGAGCTCCGTGGACCAAAAATCAACTCGAGATGAGAGGTTAGTCCCTGGCTTCGACTCCAGAGGAATACCACCTTACCACAAGCACCTCAAGAGGAGGCTTCTCTCAGCTCTAGGTATGTGAGAGGGACCCTGATTTTGTGTCCTCAAGTGGAATGGACACCGCGATGCCCTGACTCGAAATAATGCCGGATATCCCTGCAGTGACTTGAATGCAGGCTCGTCTTGCATCTCCCAAGACGAAAGGATGTCTGAATCCCCTGTGGAGACCACAGAGAAAGACCTAGTTCCCCACCTCAACGCGACCGGAGGCCTCACATCCTTTGAAAACTCCAGAGGTATGCGGAGATCAGTGCCTCCAAAGGAGACGATGCCTGACTCCTCGTGAAAATTGATAGGAGTCCCAGGATTCCTGTGGCACGTGGAAAGGGACCCTTGGTCTCCCGCCTCAGCTGGAGAGGCGTCCCAATTGCCCTGCCAAGCCTCGAGGAGAATCCCGAGTTGTCCCTCGCAACTAGGCAGGAGTCCTGCCGTCGCTGAACAAACACGTGGGTGGAAGGGCCATCCACGTCGTAACTCGAGAATATACCCCAGGTTCCCGCGGCAACTCGAGAAAAACCATGAGACTTCCCCCTCGCCGCGAGATTAGGCCTGATTCCCCTGCACTGCGTGCAGAGCAATTCCGTGTTGCACATCACACGTGAAAGGAGCCTTGATTTCCTTGATGGCACTCCAGAGAAACCCCAAGAACACTGTTTCAAGGCTAGAGGGATCCTGAGGTCACTGTAGCAACAAGAAAGAGCTGGGTGGACCAAAAATCAACTCGAGATGAGAGGTTAGTCCCTGGCTTCGACTCCAGAGGAATACCACCTTACCACAAGCACCTCAAGAGGAGGCTTCTCTCAGCTCTGGGTATGTGAGAGGGAACCTGAGTTTGCGGCCTCAAGTGGAATCGACACCGCGATGCCCTGACTCGAAATAAGGCCAGATATGCCTGCAGTGACTTGAATGCAGGCTCGTCTTGCATCTCCCAAGACGAAAGGATGTCTGAATCCCCTGTGGAGACCACAGAGAAAACCTACTTCCCCACCTCATTGCGACCGGAGGCCTGACATCCTTTGAAAACTCCAGAGGTACGCGGAGATCAGTGCCTCCAAAGGAGACGATGCCTGACTCCTCGTGAAACTTGATAGGAGTCCCAGGATTCCTGTGGCACGTGGAAAGGGACCTTTGGTCTCCCGCCTCAGCTGGAGAGGCGTCCCAATTGCCCTGCCAAGCCTCGAGGAGAATCCCGAGTTGTCCCTCGCAACTAGGCAGGAGTCCTGACGTCGTTGAACAAACACGTGGCTGGAAGGGCCATCCCCGTCGTAACTCGAGAATATACCCCAGGTTCCCGCCGCAAGTCGAGAAAAACCATGAGACTTCCCCCTCGCCGCGAGATGAGGCCTGATTGCCCTGCCCTGCATGCAGAGCAATTCCGTGTTGCACATCACACATGAAAGGAGCCTTGATTTCCTTGATGGCACTCCAGAGAAACCCCAAGAACACTGTTTCAAGGCTAGAGGGATCCTGAGGTCACTGTAGCAACACGAAAGAGCTCCGTGGACCAAAAATCAACTCGAGATGAGAGGTTAGTCCCTGGCTTCGAATCCAGAGGAATACCACCTTACCACAAACACCTGAAAAGGAGGCTTCTCTCAGCTCTAGGTATGTGAGAGGGACCCTGATTTTGCGGCCTCAAGTGGAATGGAAACCGCGATGCCCTGACTCGAAATAAGGCTGAATATCCCTGCAGTGACTTGAATGCAGGCTCGTTTTGCATCTCCCAAGACGAAAGGATGTCTGAATCCCCTGTGGAGACCACAGAGAAAGACCTAGTTCCCCACCTCATCGCGACCGGAGGCCTCACATCCTTTGAAAACTCCAGAGGTATGTGGAGATCAGTGCCTCCAAAGGAGACGATGCCTGACTCCTCGTGAAACTTGATAGGAGTCCCAGGATTCCTGTGGCACGTGGAAAGGGACCCTTGGTCTCCTGCCTCAGCTGGAGAGGCGTCCCAATTGCCCTGCCAAGCCTCGAGGAGAATCCCGAGTTGTATCTCGCAACTAGGCAGGAGTCCTGACATGGCTGAACAAACACGTGGGTGGAAGGGCCATCCCCGTCGTAACTCGAGAATATACCCCAGGTTCCCACCGCAACTCGAGAAAAACCATGAGACTTCCCCCTCGCCGCGATATGAGGCCCGATTCCCCTGCACTGCGTGAAGAGCAATTCCGTGTTGCACATCACACATGAAAGGAGCCTTGATTTCCTTGATGGCACTCCAGAGAAACCCCAAGAACACTGTTTCAAGGCTAGAGGGATCCTGAGGTCACTGTAGCAACACGAAAGAGCTGGGTGGACCAAAAATCAACTCGAGATGAGAGGTTAGTCCCTGGCTTCGACTCCAGAGGAATACCACCTTACCACAAGCACCTCAAGAGGAGGCTTCTCTCAGCTCTAGGTATGTGAGAGGGAACCTGAGTTTGCGGCCTCAAGTGTAATGGACACCGCGATGCCCTGACTCGAAATAAGGCCGGATATCCCTGCAGTGACTTGAATGCAGGCTCGTCTTGCATCTCCCAAGACGAAAGGATGTCTGAATCCCCTTGGAGACCACAGAGAAAGACCTAGTTCCCCACCTCATCGCGACCGGAGGCCTGACATCCTTTGAAAACTCCAGAGGTACGCGGAGATCAGTGCCTCCAAAGGAGACGATGCCTGACTCCTCGTGAAACTTGATAGGAGTCCCAGGATTCCTGTGGCACGTGGAAAGGGACACTTGGTCTCCCGCATCAGCTGGAGAGGCGTCCCAATTGCCCTGCCAAGCCTCGAGGAGAATCCGGAGTTGTCCCTCGCAACTAGGCAGGAGTCCTGACGTCGCTGAACTAACACGTGGCTGGAAGGGCCATCCTTGTCGTAACTCGAGAATATAACCCAGGTTCCCGCCGCAAGTCGAGAAAAACCTTGAGACTTCCCCCTCGCCGCGAGATGAGGCCTGATTGCCCTGCCCTGCATGCAGAGCAATTCCGTGTTGCACATCACACATGAAAGGAGCCTTGATTTCCTTGATGGCACTCCAGAGAAACACCAAGAACACTGTTTCAAGGTTAGAGGGATCCTGAGGTCACTGTAGCAACACGAAAGAGCTCCGTGGACCAAAAATCAACTCGAGATGAGAGGTTAGTCCCTGGCTTCGACTCCAGAGGAATACCACCTTACCATAAGCACCTCAAGAGAAGGCTTCTCTCAGCTCTAGGTATGTGAGAGGTACCCTGCTTTTGCGGCCTCAAGTGGAATGGACACTGCGATGCCCTGACGCGAAATAAGGCCGGATATCCCTGCAGTGACTTGAATGCAGGCTCGTCTTGCATCTCCCAAGATGAAAGGATGTCTGAATCCCCTGTGGAGACCACAGAAAAAGACCTAGTTCCCCACCTCATCGCGACCGGAGGCCTCACATCCTTTGAAAACTCCAGAGGTACGCGGAGATCAGTGCCTCCAAAGGAGACGATGCCTAACTCCTCGTGAAACTTGATAGGAGTCCCAGGATTCCTGTGGCACGTGGAAAGGGACCCTTGGTCTCCCGCCTCAGCTGGAGAGGCGTCCCAATTGCCCTGCCAAGCCTCGAGGAGAATCCCGAGTTGTCCCTCGCAACTAGGCAGGAGTCCTGACGTCGCTGAAGAAACACGTGGGTGAAGGGCAATCCCCGTCGTAACTCGAGAATATACCCCAGGTTCCCGCCGCAACTCGAGAAAAACCATGAGACTTCCCCCTCGCCGCGAAATGAGGCCCGATTCCCCTGCACTGCGTGCAGAGCAATTCCGTGTTGCACATCACACATGAAAGGAGCCTTGATTTCCTTGATGGCACTCCAGAGAAACCCCAAGAACACTGTTTCAAGGCTAGAGGGATCCTGAGGTCACTGTAGCAACACGAAAGAGCTCCGTGGACAAAAATCACCTCGAGATGAGAGGTTAGTCCCTGGCTTCGACTCCAGAGGAATACCACCTTACCACAAGCACCTCAAGAGGAGGCTTCTCTCAGCTCTAGGTATGTGAGAGGGACCCTGATTTTGCGGCCTCAAGTGGAATGGAAACCGCGATGCCCTGACTCGAAATAAGGCCGGATATCCCTGCAGTGACTTGAATGCAGGCTCGTCTTGCATCTCCCAAGACGAAAGGATGTCTGAATCCCCTGAGGAGACCACAGAGAAAGACCTAGTTCCCCACCTCATCGCGACCGGAGGCCTCACATCCTTTGAAAACTCCAGAGGTATGCGGAGATCAGTGCCTCCAAAGGAGACGATGCCTGACTCCTCTTGAAACTTGATAGGAGTCCCAGGATTCCTGTGGCACGTGGAAAGGGACCCTTGGTCTCCCGCCTCAGCTGGAGAGGCGTCCCAATTGCCCTGCCAAGCCTCGAGGAGAATCCCGAGTTGTCCCTCGCAACTAGGCAGGAGTCCTGACGTCGCTGAACAAACACGTGGGTGGAAGGGCCATCCCCGTCGTAACTCGAGAATATAGCCCAGGTTCCCGCCGCAACTCGAGAAAAACCATGAGACTTCCCCCTCACCGCGATATGAGGCCCGATTCATCTGCACTGCGAGCAGAGCAATTCCGTGTTGCACATCACACATGAAAGGAGCCTTGATTTCCTTGATGGCACTCCAGAGAAACCCCAAGAACACTGATTCAAGGCTAGAGGGATCCTGAGGTCACTGTAGCAACACGAAAGAGCTCCGTGGACCAAAAATCAACTCGAGATGAGAGGTTAGTCCCTGGCTTCGACTCCAGAGGAATACCACCTTACCACAAGCACCTCAAGAGGAGGCTTCTCTCAGCTCTAGGTATGTGAGAGGGACCCTGATTTTGTGTCCTCAAGTGGAATGGACACCGCGATGCCCTGACTTGAAATAAGGCCTGATTTCCCTGCAGTGACTTGAATGCAGGCTTGTCTTGCATCTCCCAAGATGAAAGGATGTCTGAATCCCCTGTGGAGACCACAGAGAAAGAAATAGTTCCCCACCTCAACGCGACCGGAGGCCTCACATCCTTTGAAAACTCCAAAGGTACGCGGAAATCAGTGCCTCCAAAGGAGACGATGCCTGACTCCTCGTGAAACTTGATAGGAGTCCCAGGATTCCTGTGGCACGTGGAAAGGGACACTTGGTCTCCCGCCTCAGCTTGAGAGGCGTCCCAATTGCCCTGCCAAGCCTCGAGGAGAATCCCGAGTTGTCCCTCGCAACTAGGCAGGAGTCCTGACGTCGCTGAACAAACATGTGGGTGGAAGGGCCATCCCCGTCATAACTCGAGAATATACCCCAGGTTCCCGCCGCAACTCGAGAAAAACCATGAGACTTCCCCCTCGCCGTGAGATGAGGCCCGATTCCCCTGCACTGCGTGCAGAACAATTCCGTGTTGCACATCAAACATGAAACTAGCCTTGATTTCCTTGATGGCACTCCAGAGAAACCCCAAGAACACTGTTTCAAGGTAGAGGGATCCTGAGGTCACTGTAGCAACACGAAAGAGCTCCGTGGACCATAAATCAACTCGAGTTGAAAGGTTAGTCCCTGGCTTCGACTCCAGAGGAATACCACCTTACCACAAGCACCTCAAGAGGAGGCTTCTCTCAGCTCTAGATATGTGAGAGGGACCCTGAGATTGCTGCCTCAAGTGGAATGGACACCGTGATGCCCTGACTCGAAATAAGGCAGGATATCCCTGCAGTGACTTGAATGCAGGCTCGTCTTGCATCTCCCAAGACGAAAGGATGTCTGAATCCCCTGTGGAGACCACAGAGAAAGACCTAGTTCCCCACCTCATCGCGACCGGAGGCCTCACATCCTTGGAAAACTCCAGAGGTACGCGGAGATCAGTGCCTCCAAAGGAGACGATGCCTGACTCCTCGTGAAACTTGATAGGAGTCCCAGGATTCCTGTGGCACGTGGAAAGGGACCCTTGGTCTCCCGCTTCAGCCGGAGAGGCGTCCCAATTGCCCTGCCAAGCCTCGAGGAGAATCCCGAGTTGTCCCTCGCAACTAGGTAGGAGTCCTGACGTCGCTGAAGAAACACGTGGGTGAAGGGCAATCCCCGTCGTAACTCGAGAATATAACCCAGGTTCCCGCCGCAACTCGAGAAAAACCATGAGACTTCCCCCTCGCCACGAGATGTGGCCCGATTCCCCTGCACTGCATGCAGAGCAATTCCGTGTTGCACATCAAACAAGAAAGGAGCCTTGATTTCCTTGATGGCACTCCAGAGAAACCCCAAGAACACTGTTTCAAGGCTAGAGGGATCCTGAGGTCACTGTAGCAACACGAAAGAGCTCCGTGGACCAAAAATCAACTCGAGATGAGAGGTTAGTCCCTGGCTTCGACTCCAGAGGAATACCACCTTACCACAAGCACCTCAAGAGGAGGCTTCTCTCAGCTCTAGGTATGTGAGAGGGACCCTGATTTTGCGGCCTCAAGTGGAATGGAAACCGCGATGCCCTGACTCGAAATAAGGCCGAATATCCCTGCAGTGACTTGAATGCAGGCTCGTCTTGCATCTCCCAAGACGAAAGGATGTCTGAATCCCCTGTGGAGACCACAGAGAAAACCTACTTCCCCACCTCATCGCGACCGGAGGCCTCACATCCTTTGAAAACTCCAGAGGTACGTGGAGATCAGTACCTCCAAAGGAGACGATGCCTGACTCCTCGTGAAACTTGATAGGAGTCCCAGGATTCCTGTGGCACGTGGAAAGGGACCCTTGGTCTCCCGCCTCAGCTGGAGAGGCGTCCCAATTGCCCTGCCAAGCCTCGAGGAGAATCCCGAGTTGTCCCTCGCAACTAGGCAGGAGTCCTGCCGTCGCTGAACTAACACGTGTGTGGAAGGGCCATCCCCGTCGTAACTCGAGAATATATCCCAGGTTCCCGCCGCAACTCGAGAAAAAGCATGAGACTTCCCCCTCGCCGTGAGATGAGGCCCGATTCCCCTGCACTGCATGCAGAGCAATTCCGTGTTGCACATCACACATGAAAGGAGCCTTGATTTCCTTGATGGCACTCCAGAGAAACCCCAAGAACACTGTTTCAAGGCTAGAGGGATCCTGAGGTCACTGTAGCAACACGAAAGAGCTCCGTGGACCAACAATCAACTGGAGATGAGAGGTTAGTCCCTGGCTTCGACTCCAGAGGAATACCACCTTACCACAAGCACCTCAAGAGGAGGCTTCTCTCAGCTGTAGCTATGTGAGAGGGACCCTGATTTTGCGTCCTCAAGTGGAATGGACACCGCGATGCCCTGACTCGAAATAAGGCCTGATATCCCTGCAGTGACTTGAATGCAGGCTTGTCTTGCATCTCCCAAGATGAAAGGATTTCTGAATCCCCTGTGGAGACCACAGAGAAAGAAATAGTTCCCCACCTAATGGCGACCGGAGACCTCACATCCTTTGAAAACTCCAGAGGTACGCGGAAATCAGTGCCTCCAAAGAAAACGATGCCTGACTCTTCGTGAAACTTGATAGGAGTCCCAGGATTCCTGTGGCAAGTGGAAAGGGACACTTGGTCTCCCGCCTCAGCTTGAGAGGCTTCCCAATTGCACTGCCAAGCCTCGAGGAGAATCCCGAGTTGTCCCTCGCAACTAGGCAGGAGTCCTGACGTCGCTGAACAAACATGTGGGTGGAAGGGCCATCCCCGTCATAACTCGAGAATATACCCCAGGTTCCCGCCGCAACTCGAGAAAAACCATGAGACTTCCTCCTCGCCGTGAGATGAGGCACGATTCCCCTGCACTGCATGCAGAACAATTCCGTGTTGTACATCAAACATGAAACTAGCCTTGATTTCCTTGATGGCACTCCAGAGAAACCCCAAGAACACTGTTTCAAGGTAGAGGGATCCTGAGGTCACTGTAGCAACACAAAAGAGCTCCGTGGACCATAAATCAACTCGAGTTGAAAGGTTAGTCCCTGGCTTCGACTCCAGAGGAATACCACCTTACCACAAGCACCTTAAGAGGAGGCTTCTCTCAGCTCTAGATATGTGAGAGGGACCCTGAGTTTGCGGCCTCAAGTGGAATGGACACTGCGATTCCCTGACTCGAAATAAGGCAGGATATCCCTGCAGTGACTTGAATGCAGGCTCGTCTTGCATCTCCCAAGAAGAAAGGATGTCTGAATCCCCTGTGGAGACCACAGAGAAAACCTACTTCCCCACCTCATCGCGACCGGAGGCCTCACATCCTTGGAAAACTCCAGAGGTACGCGGAGATCAGTGCCTCCAAAGGAGACGATGCCTGACTCCTCGTGAAACTTGATAGGAGTCCCAGGATTCCTGTGGCACGTGGAAAGGGACCCTTGGTCTCCCGCTTCAGCTGGAGAGGCGTCCCAATTGCCCTGCCAAGCCTCGAGGAGAATCCCGAGTTGTCCCTCGCAACTAGGTAGGAGTCCTGACGTCGCTGAAGAAACACGTGGGTGAAGGGCAATCCCCGTCGTAACTCGAGAATATAACCCAGGTTCCCGCCGCAACTCGAGAAAAACCATGAGACTTCCCCCTCGCCACGAGATGTGGCCCGATTCCCCTGCACTGCATGCAGAGCAATTCCGTGTTGCACATCAAACAAGAAAGGAGCCTTGATTTCCTTGATGGCACTCCAGAGAAACCCCAAGAACACTGTTTCAAGGCTAGAGGGATCCTGAGGTCACTGTAGCAACACGAAAGAGCTCCGTGGACCAAAAATCAACTCGAGATGAGAGGTTAGTCCCTGGCTTCGACTCCAGAGGAATACCACCTTACCACAAGCACCTCAAGAGGAGGCTTCTCTCAGCTCTAGGTATGTGAGAGGGACCCTGAGTTTGCGGCCTCAAGTGGAATGGACACCGCGATGCCCTGACTCGAAATAAGGCCGAATATCCCTGCAGTGACTTGAATGCAGGCTCGTCTTGCATCTCCCAAGACGAAAGGATGTCTGAATCCCCTGTGGAGACCACAGAGAAAGACCTAGTTCCCCACCTCATCGCGACCGGAGGCCTCACATCCTTTGAAAACTCCAGAGGTACGCGGAGATCAGTGCCTCCAAAGGAGACGATGCCTGACTCCTCGTGAAACTTGATAGGAGTCCCAGGATTCCTGTGGCACGTGGAAAGGGACCCTTGGTCTCCCGCCTCAGCTGGAGAGGCGTCCCAATTGCCCTGCCAAGCCTCGAGGAGAATCCCGAGTTGTCCCTCGCAACTAGGCAGGAGTCCTGCCGTCGCTGAACTAACACGTGTGTGGAAGGGCCATCCCCGTCGTAACTCGAGAATATATCCCAGGTTCCCGCCGCAACTCGAGAAAAAGCATGAGACTTCCCCCTCGCCGTGAGATGAGGCCCGATTCCCCTGCACTGCGTGCAGAGCAATTCCGTGTTGCACATCACACATGAAAGGAGCCTTGATTTCCTTAATGGCACTCCAGAGAAACCCCAAGAACACTGTTTCAAGGCTAGAGGGATCCTGAGGTCACTGTAGCAACACGAAAGAGCTCCGTGGACCAACAATCAACTGGAGATGAGAGGTTAGTCCCTGGCTTCGACTCCAGAGGAATACCACCTTACCACAAGCACCTCAAGAGGAGGCTTCTCTCAGCTGTAGCTATGTGAGAGGGACCCTGATTTTGCGTCCTCAAGTGGAATGGACACCGCGATGCCCTGACTCGAAATAAGGCCTGATATCCCTGCAGTGACTTGAATGCAGGCTTGTCTTGCATCTCCCAAGATGAAAGGATGTCTGAATCCCCTGTGGAGACCACAGAGAAAGACCTAGTTCCCCAGCTCATCGCGACCGGAGGCCTCACATCCTTTGAAAACTCCAGAGGTACGCGGAAATCAGTGCCTCCAAAGGAGACGATGCCTGACTCCTCGTGAAACTTGATAGGAGTCCCAGGATTCCTGTGGCATGTGGAAAGGGACCCTCGGTCTCCGGCCTCAGCTGGAGAGGCGTCCCAATTGCCCTGCCAAGCCTCGAGGAGAATCCCGAGTTGTCCGTCGCAACTAGGCAGGAGTCCTGCCATCGCTGAACAAACACGTGTGTGGAAGGGCCATCCCCGTCGGAACTCGAGAATATACCCCAGGTTTCCGCCGCAACTCGAGAAAAACCATGAGACTTCCCCCTCGCCGTGAGATGAGGCACGATTCCCCTGCACTGCATGCAGAACAATTCCGTGTTGCACATCAAACATGAAACTAGCCTTGATTTCCTTGATGGCACTCCAGAGAAACCCCAAGAACACTGTTTCAAGGTAGAGGGATCCTGAGGTCACTGTAGCAACACGAAAGAGCTCCGTGGACCATAAATCAACTCGAGTTGAAAGGTTAGTCCCTGGCTTCGACTCCAGAGGAATACCACCTTACCACAAGCACCTCAAGAGGAGGCTTCTCTCAGCTCTAGATATGTGAGAGGGACCCTGAGATTGCTGCCTCAAGTTGAATGGACACCGTGATGCCCTGACTCGAAATAAGGCAGGATATCCCTGCAGTGACTTGAATGCAGGCTCGTCTTGCATCTCCCAAGACGAAAGGATGTCTGAATCCCCTGTGGAGACCACAGAGAAAACCTACTTCCCCACCTCATCGCGAACGGAGGCCTCACATCCTTGGAAAACTCCAGAGGTACGCGGAGATCAGTGCCTCCAAAGGAGACGATGCCTGACTCCTCGTGAAACTTGATAGGAGTCCCAGGATTCCTGTGGCACGTGGAAAGGGACCCTTGGTCTCCCGCTTCAGCCGGAGAGGCTTCCCAATTGCCCTGCCAAGCCTCGAGGAGAATCCCGAGTTGTCCCTCGCAACTAGGTAGGAGTCCTGACGTCGCTGAAGAAACACGTGGGTGAAGGGCAATCCCCGTCGTAACTCGAGAATATAACCCAGGTTCCCGCCGCAACTCAAGAAAAACCATGAGACTTCCCCCTCGCCACGAGATGTGGCCCGATTCCCCTGCACTGCATGCAGAGCAATTCCGTGTTGCACATCAAACAAGAAAGGAGCCTTGATTTCCTTGATGGCACTCCAGAGAAACCCCAAGAACACTGTTTCAAGGCTAGAGGGATCCTGAGGTCACTGTAGCAACACGAAAGAGCTCCGTGGACCAAAAATCAACTCGAGATGAGAGGTTAGTCCCTGGCTTCGACTCCAGAGGAATACCACCTTACCACAAGCACCTCAAGAGGAGGCTTCTCTCAGCTCTAGGTATGTGAGAGGGACCCTGAGTTTGCGGCCTCAAGTGGAATGGACACCGCGATGCCCTGACTCGAAATAAGGCCGAATATCCCTGCAGTGACTTGAATGCAGGCTCGTCTTGCATCTCCCAAGACGAAAGGATGTCTGAATCCCCTGTGGAGACCACAGAGAAAGACCTAGTTCCCCACCTCATCGCGACCGGAGGCCTCACATCCTTTGAAAACTCCTGAGGTACGCGGAGATCAGTGCCTCCAAAGGAGACGATGCCTGACTCCTCGTGAAACTTGATAGGAGTCCCAGGATTCCTGTGGCACGTGGAAAGGGACCCTTGGTCTCCCGCCTCAGCTGGAGAGGCGTCCCAATTGCCCTGCCAAGCCTCGAGGAGAATCCCGAGTTGTCCCTCGCAACTAGGCAGGAGTCCTGCCGTCGCTGAACTAACACGTGTGTGGAAGGGCCATCCCCGTCGTAACTCGAGAATATATCCCAGGTTCCCGCCGCAACTCGAGAAAAACCATGAGACTTTCCCCTCGCCGTGAGATGAGGCCCGATTCCCCTGCACTGCGTGCAGAGCAATTCCGTGTTGCACATCACACATGAAAGGAGCCTTGATTTCCTTGATGGCACTCCAGAGAAACCCCAAGAACACTGTTTCAAGGCTAGAGGGATCCTGAGGTCACTGTAGCAACACGAAAGAGCTCCGTGGACCAACAATCAACTGGAGATGAGAGGTTAGTCCCTGGCTTCGACTCCAGAGGAATACCACCTTACCACAAGCACCTCAAGAGGAGGCTTCTCTCAGCTGTAGCTATGTGAGAGGGACCCTGATTTTGCGTCCTCAAGTGGAATGGACACCGCGATGCCCTGACTCGAAATAAGGCCGAATATCCCTGCAGTGACTTAAATGCAGGCTTGTCTTGCATCTCCCAAGATGAAAGGATGTCTGAATCCCCTGTGGAGACCACAGAGAAAGAAATAGTTCCCCACCTAATGGCGACCGGAGACCTCACATCCTTTGAAAACTCCAGAGGTACGCGGAGATCAGTGCCTCCAAAGAAAACGATGCCTGACTCTTCGTGAAACTTGATAGGAGTCCCAGGATTCCTGTGGCAAGTGGAAAGGGACACTTGGTCTCCCGCCTCAGCTTGAGAGGCTTCCCAATTGCACTGCCAAGCCTCGAGGAGAATCCCGAGTTGTCCCTCGCAACTAGGCAGGAGTCCTGACGTCGCTGAACAAACATGTGGGTGGAAGGGCCATCCCCGTCATAACTCGAGAATATACCCCAGGTTCCCGCCGCAACTCGAGAAAAACCATGAGACTTCCCCCTCGCCGTGAGATGAGGCACGATTCCCCTGCACTGCATGCAGAACAATTCCGTGTTGTACATCAAACATGAAACTAGCCTTGATTTCCTTAATGGCACTCCAGAGAAACCCCAAGAACACTGTTTCAAGGTAGAGGGATCCTGAGGTCACTGTAGCCACACAAAAGAGCTCCGTGGACCATAAATCAACTCGAGTTGAAAGGTTAGTCCCTGGCTTCGACTCCAGAGGAATACCACCTTACCACAAGCACCTCAAGAGGAGGCTTCTCTCAGCTCTAGCTTTGTGAGAGGGACCCTGAGTTTGCGGCCTCAAGTGGAATGGACACCGCGATGCCCTGACTCGAAATAAGGCCGGATATCCCTGCAGTGACTTGAATGCAGGCTCGTCTTGCATCTCCCAAGACGAAAGGATGTCTGAATCCCCTGTGGAGACCACAGAGAAAGACCTAGTTCCCCACCTCATCGCGACCGGAGGCCTCACATCCTTTGAAAATTCCAGAGGTACGCAGAGATCAGTGCCTCCAAAGGAGACGATGCCTGACTCCTCGTGAAACTTGATAGGAGTCCCAGGATTCCTGTGACACGGGGAAAGGGACCCTTGGTCTCCCGCCTCAGCTGGAGAGGCGTCCCAATTGCCCTGCCAAGCCTCGAGGAGAATCCCGAGTTGTCCCTCGCAACTAGGCAGGAATCCTGACGTCGCTGAAGAAACACGTGGTTGTAATGGCCATCCCCGTCGTAACTCGAGAATATACCCCAGGTTCCCATCGCAACTCGAGAAAAACCATGAGACTTCCCCCTCGCCGCGATATGAGGCCCATTTCCCCTGCACTGCGTGCAGAGCAATTCCGTGTTGCACATCACACATGAAAGGAGCCTTGATTTCCTTGATGGCACTCCAGAGAAACCCCAAGAACACTGTTTCAAGGCTAGAGGGATCCTGAGGTCACTGTAGCAACACGAAAGAGCTCCGTGGACCAAAAATCAACTCGAGATGAGAGGTTAGTCCCTGGCTTCGACTCCAGAGGAATACCACCTTACCACAAGCACCTCAAGAGGAGGCTTCTCTCAGCTCTAGGTATGTGAGAGGGACCCTGATTTTGTGTCCTCAAGTGGAATGGACACCGCGATGCCCTGACTCGAAATAAGGCCAGATATCCCTGCAGTGACTTGAATACAGGCTCGTCTTGCATCTCCCAAGATGAAAGGATGTCTGAATCCCCTGTGGAGGCCACAGAGAAAGACCTAGTTCCCCACCTCATCGCGACCAGAGGCCTCACATCCTTTGAAAACTCCAGAGGTATGCGGAGATCAGTGCCTCCAAAGGAGATGATGCCTGACACCTCATGAAACTTGATAGGAGTCCCAGGATTCCTGTGCACGTGGAAAGGGACCCTTGGTCTCCCGTCTCAGCTGGAGAGGCGTCCCAATTTCCCTGCCAAGCCTCGAGGAGAATCCGGATTTGTCCCTCGCAACTAGGCAGGAGTCCTGACGTCGCTGAACTAACACGTGGCTGGAAGGGCCATCCTCGTCGTAACTCGAGAATATACCCCAGGTTCCCGCCGCAACTCGAGAAAAACCATGAGACTTCCCCCTCGCCGCGAGATGAGGCCCGATTCCCCTGCACTGCGTGCAGAGCAATTCCTTGTTGCACATCACACATGAAAGGAGCCTTGATTTCCTTGGTGGCACTCCAGAGAAACCCCAAGAACACTGTTTCAAGGCTAGAGGGATCCTGAGGTCACTGTACCAACACGAAAGAGCTCCTAGGACCAAAAATCAACTCGAGATGAGAGGTTAGTCCCTGGCTTCGACTCCAGAGGAATACCACCTCACCAAAAGCACCTCAAGAGGAGGCTTCTCTCAGCTCTAGGTATGTGAGAGGGACCCTGACTTTGCGGCCTAAAGTGGAATGGATACTGCGATGCCCTGACGCAAAATAAGGTGGGATATCCCTGCAATGACTTGAATGCAGGCTCGTCTTGCATCTCCCAAGACGAAACGATGTCTGAATCCCCTGTGGAGACCACAGAGAAAGACCTAGTTCCTCACCTCATCGCGACCGGAGACCTCACATCCTTGGAAAACTCCAGAGGTACGCGGAGATCAGTGCCTCCAAAGGAGACGATGCCTGACTCCTCGTGAAACTTGATAGGAGTCCCAGGATTACTGTGGCACGTGGAAAGGGACCCTTGGTCTCCCGCCTCAGCTGGAGAGGGGTCCCAATTGCCCTGCCAAGCCTCGAGGAGAATCCCGAGTTGTCCCTCGCAACTAGGCAGGAGTACTGACGTCGTTGAACAAACACGTGGCTGGAAGGGCCATCCCCGTCGTAACTCGAGATTATACCCCAGGTTCCCGCCGCAAGTCGAGAAAAACCATGAGACTTCCCCCTCGCCGCGAGATGAGGCCTGATTGCCCTGCCCTGCATGCAGAGCAATTCCGTGTTGCACATCACACATGAAAGGAGCCTTGATTTCCTTGATGGCACTCCAGAGAAACCCCAAGAACACTGTTTCCAGGCTAGAGGGATCCTGAGGTCACTGTAGCAACACGAAAGAGCTCCGTGGACCAAAAATCAACTCGAGATGAGAGGTTAGTCCCTGGCTTCCACTCCAGAGGAATACCACCTTACCACAAGCACCTCAAGAGGAGGCTTCTCTCAGCTCTAGGTATGTGAGAGGGACCCTGAGTTTGCGGCCTCAAGTGGAATGGACACCGCGATGCCCTGACTCGAAATAAGGCCGGATATCCCTGCAGTGACTTGAATGCAGGCTCGTCTTGCATCTCCCAAGATGAAAGGATGTCTGAATCCCCTGTGGAGACCACAGAGAAAGACCTAGATCCCCACCTCATGGCGACCGGAGGCCTCACATCCTTTGAAAACTCCAGAGGTATGCGGAGATCAGTGCCTTCAAAGGAGACGATGCCTGACTCCTCGTGAAACTTGATAGGAGTCCCAGGATTCCTGTGGCACGTGGAAAGGGACCGTTGGTCTCCCGCCTCAGCTGGAGAGGCGTCCCAATTGCCCTGCCAAGCCTCGAGGAGAATCCCGAGGTGTCCCTCGCAACTAGGCAGGAGTCCTGAGGTCGTTGAACAAACACGTGGCTGGAAGGGCCATCCCCGTCGTAACTCGAGAATATACCCCAAGTTCCCGCCGCAACTCGAGAAAAACCATGAGACTTCCCCCTCGCCCCGAGATGAGGCCCGATTCCCCTGCACTGCGTGCAGAGCAATTCCGTGTTGCACATCACACATGAAAGGAGCCTTGATTTCCTTGATGGCACTCCAGAGAAACCCCAAGAACACTGTTTCAAGGCTAGAGGGATCCTGAGGTCACTGTAGCAACACGAAAGAGCTCCGTGGACCAAAAATTAACTCGAGATGAGAGGTTAGTCCCTGGCTTCGACTCCAGAGGAACACCACCTTACCACAAGCAGCTCAAGAGGAGGCTTCTCTCAGCTCTAGGTATGTGAGAGGGACCCTGAGTTTGAGGCATCAAGTGGAATGGACACCGCGATGCCCTGACTCGAAATAAGGCCGGATATCCCTGCAGTGACTTGAATGCAGGCTCGTCTTGCATCTCCCAAGACGAAAGGATGTCTGAATCCCCTGTGGAGACCACAGAGAAAGACCTAGTTCCCCACCTCATCGCGACCGGAGGCCTCACATCCTTTGAAAACTCCAGAGGTACGCGGAGATCACTGCCTCCAAAGGAGATGATGTCTGACAACTCATGAAACTTGATAGGAGTCCCAGGATTCCTGTGCACGTGGAAAGGGACCCTTGGTCTCCCGCCTCAGCTGGAGAGGCGTCTCAATTGCCGTGCCAAGCCTCGAGGAGAATCCCGAGTTGTCCCTCGCAACTAGGCAGGAGGCCTGCCGTCGCTGAACAAACACGTGGTTGGAAGGGCCATCCCAGTCGTAACTCGAGAATATACTCCAGGTTCGCGCCGCAACTCGAGGAAAACCATGAGACTTTCCCCTCGCCGCGAGATGAGGCCCGATTCCCCTACACTGCGTGCAGAGCAATTCCGTGTTGCACATCACACATGAAAGGAGCCCTGATTTCCTTGATGGAACTCCAGAGAAACCCCAAGAACACTGTTTCAAGGCTAGCGGGATCCTGAGGTCACTGTAGCAACACGAAAGAGCTCCGTGGACCAACAATCAACACGAGATGAGAGGTTAGTCCCTGGCTTCGACTCCAGAGGAATACCACCTTACCACAAGCACCTCAAGAGGAGGCTTCTCTCAGCTCTAGGTATGTGAGAGGGACCCTGAGTTTGCGGCCTCAAGTGGAATGGACACCGCGATGCCCTGACTCGAAATAAGGCCGGATATCCCTGCAGTGACTTGAATGCAGGCTCGTCTTGCATCTCCCAAGACGAAAGGATGTCTGAATCCCCTGAGGAGACCACAGAGAAAGACCTAGTTCCCCACCTCATCGCGACCGAAGGCCTCACATCCTTTGAAAACTCCAGAGGTATGCGGAGATCAGTGCCTCCAAAGGAGACGATGCCTGACTCCTCGTGAAACTTGATAGGAGTCCCAGGATTCCTGTGGCACGTGGAAAGGGACCCTTGGTCTCCCGCCTCAGCTGGAGAGGCGTCCCAATTGCCCTGCCAAGCCTCGAGGAGCATCCCGAGTTGTCCCTCGCAACTAGGCAGGAGTCCTGACGTCGTTGAACAAACACGTGGCTGGAAGGGCCATCCCCGTCGTAACTCGAGAATATACCCCAGGTTCCCGCCGCAAGTCGAGAAAAACCATGAGACTTCCCCCTCGCCGCGAGATGAGGCCTGATTGCCCTGCCTTGCGTGCAGAGCAATTCCGTGTTGCACATCACACATGAAAGGAGCCTTGATTTCCTTGATGGCACTCCAGAGAAACCCCAAGAACACTGTTTCAAGGCTAGAGGGATCCTGAGGTCACTGTAGCAACACGAAAGAGCTCCGTGGACCAAAAATCAACTCGAGATGAGAGGTTAGTCCCTGGCTTCGACTCCAGAGGAATACCACCTTACCACAAGCACCTTAAGAGGAGGCTTCTCTCAGCTCTAGGTATGTGAGAGGGACCCTGAGTTTGCGGCCTCAAGTTGAATGGACACCGCGATGCCCTGACTCGAAATAAGGCCGGATATCCCTGGAGTGACTTGAATGCAGGCTCGTCTTGCATCTCCCAAGATGAAAGGATGTCTGAATCCCCTGTGGAGACCACAGAGAAAGACTTAGATCCCCACCTCATGGCGAACGGAGGCCTCACATCCTTTGAAAACTCCAGAGGTACGCGGAGATCAGTGCCTCCAAAGGAGACGATGCCTGACTCCGTGAAACTTGATAGGAGTCCCAGGATTCCTGTGGCACGTGGAAAAGGACCCTTGGTCTCCCGCCTCAGCTTGAGAGGCGTCCCAATTGCCCTGCCAAGCCTCGAGGAGAATCCCGAGGTGTCCCTCGCAACTAGGCAGGAGTCCTGACGTCGTTGAACAAACACGTGGCTGGAAGGGCCATCCCCGTCGTAACTCGAGAATATACCCCAGGTTTCCGCCGCAACTCGAGAAAAACCATGAGATTTCCCACTCGCCGCGAGAGGAGGCCCGATTCCCCTGCACTGCGTGCAGAGCAATTCCGTGTTGCACATCACACATGAAAGGAGCCTTGATTTCCTTGATGGCACTCCAGAGAAACCCCAAGAACACTGTTTCAAGGCTAGAGGGATCCTGAGGTCACTGTAGCAACACGAAAGAGCTCCGTGGACCAACAATCAACTCGAGATGAGAGGTTAGTCCCTGGCTTCGACTCCAGAGGAATACCACCTTACCACAAGCACCTCAAGAGGAGGCTTCTCTCAGCTCTAGGTATGTGAGAGGGACCCTGAGTTTGCGGCCTCAAGTGGAATGGACACCGCGATGCCCTGACTCGAAATAAGGCCGGATATCCCTGCAGTGACTTGAATGCAGGCTCGTCTTGCATCTCCCAAGACGAAAGGATGTCTGAATCCCCTGTGGAGACCACAGAGAAAGACCTAGTTCCCCACCTCATCGCGACCGGAGGCCTCACATCCTTTGAAAACTCCAGAGGTACGCGGAGATGAGTGCCTCCAAAGGAGACGATGCCTGACTCCTCGTGAAACTTGATAGGAGTCCCAGGATTCCTGTGGCACGTGGAAAGGGACCCTTGGTCTCCCGCCTCAGCTGGAGAGGCGTCCCAATTTCCCTGCCAAGCCTCGAGGAGAATCCCGAGTTGTCCCTCGCAACTAGGCAGGAGTCCTGACATCGCTGAACTAACACGGGGCTGGAAGGGCCATCCTCGTCGTAACTCGAGAATATACCCCAGGTTCCCGCCGCAAGTCGAGCAAAACCATGAGACTTCCCCCTCGCCGCGAGATGAGGCCTGATTGCCCTGCCCTGCATGCAGAGCAATTCCGTGTTGCACATCACACATGAAAGGAGCCTTGATTTCCTTGATGGCACTCCAGAGAAACCCCAAGAACACTGTTTCAAGGCTAGAGGGATCCTGAGGTCACTGTAGAAACAAGAAAGAGCTCCGTGGACCAAAAATCAACTCGAGATGAGAAGTTAGTCCCTGGCTTCGACTTCAGAGGAATACCACCTTACCACAAGCACCTCAAGAGGAGGCTTCTCTCAGATCTAGCTATGTGAGAGGGACCCTGAGTTTGCGGCCTCAATTGGAATGGACACCGCGATGCCCTGACTCGAAATAAGGCCGGATATCCCTGCAGTGACTTGAATGCAGGCTCGTCTTGCATCTCCCAAGACGAAAGGATGTCTGAATCCCCTGTGGAGACCACAGAGAAAGACCTAGTTCCCCACCTCATCGCGACCGGAGGCCTCACATCCTTTGAAAATTCCAGAGGTACGCAGAGATCAGTGCCGCCAAAGGAGACGATGCCTGACTCCTCGTGAAACTTGATAGGAGTCCCAGGATTCCTGTGGCACGGGGAAAGGGACCCTTGGTCTCCCGCCTCAGCTGGAGAGGCGTCCCAATTGCCCTGCCAAGCCTCGAGGAGAATCCCGAGTTGTCCCTCGCAACTAGGCAGGAGTACTGACGTGGCTTAACAAACACGTGTGTGGAAGGGCCATCCCCGTCATAACTCGAGAATATACCCCAGGTTCCCGTCGAAACTCGAGAAAAACCAGGAGACTTCCCCCTCGCCGTGAGATGAGGCCCGATTCCCCTGCACTGCGTGCAGAGCAATTCCGTCTTGCACATCACACATCAAAGGAGCCTTGATTTCCTTGATGGCACTCCAGAGAAACCCCAAGAACACTGTTTCAAGGTAGAGGGATCCTGAGGTCACTGTAGCCACACAAAAGAGCTCCGTGGACCAAAAATCAACTCGAGTTGAAAGGTTAGTCCCTGGCTTCGACTCCAGAGGAATACCACCTTACCACAAGCACCTCAAGAGGAGGCTTCTCTCAGCTCTAGGTATGTGAGAGGGACCCTGAGTTTGCAGCCTCAAGTGGAATGGACACCGTGATGCCCTGACTCGAAATAAGGCCGGATATTCCTGCAGTGACTTGAATGCAGGCTCGTCTTGCATCTCCCAAGACGAAAGGATGTCTGAGTCCCCTGTGTAGACCACAGAGAAAACCTACTTCCCCACCTCATCGCGACCGGAGGCCTGACATCCTTTGACAACTCCAGAGGTACGCGGAGATCAGTGCCTCCAAAGGAGACGATGCCTGACTCCTCGTGAAACTTGATAGGAGTCCCAGGATTCCTGTGGCACGTGGAAAGGGACCCTTGGTCTCCCGCCTCAGCTGGAGAGGCGTCCCAATTGCCCTGCCAAGCCTCGAGGAGCATCCCGAGTTGTCCCTCGCAACTAGGCAGGAGTCCTGACATCGTTGAACAAACACGTGGCTGGAAGGGCCATCCCCGTCGTAACTCGAGAATATACCCCAGGTTCCCGCCGCAAGTCGAGAAAAACCATGAGACTTCCCCCTCGCCGCGAGATGAGGCCTGATTGGCCTGCCCTGCATGCAGAGCAATTCCGTGTTGCACATCACACATGAAAGGAGCCTTGATTTCCTTGATGGCACTCCAGAGAAACCCCAAGAACACTGTTTCAAGGCTAGAGGGATCCTGAGGTCACTGTAGCAACACGAAAGAGCTCCGTGGACCAAAAATCAACTCGAGATGAGAGGTTAGTCCCTGGCTTCGACTCCAGAGGAATACCACCTTACCACAAGCACCTCAAGAGGAGGCTTCTCTCAGCTCTAGGTATGAGAGAGGGACCCTGAGTTTGCGGCCTCAAGTGGAATGGACACCGCGATGCCCTGACTCGAAATAAGGCCGGATATCCCTGCAGTGACTTGAATGCAGGCTTGTCTTGCATCTCCCAAGATGAAAGGATGTCTGAATCCCCTGTGGAGACCACAGAGAAAGACCTAGATCCCCACCTCATGGCGACCGGAGGCCTCACATCCTTTGAAAACTCCAGAGGTACCCGGAGATCAGTGCCTCCAAAGGAGACGATGCCTGACTCCTCGTGAAACTTGATAGGAGTCCCAGGATTCCTGTGGCACGAGGAAAGGGACCCTTGGTCTCCCGCCTCAGCTGGAGAGGCGTCCCAATTGCCCTGCCAAGCCTCGAGGAGAATCCCGAGTTGTCCCTCGCAACTAGGCAGGAGTCCTGACATGGCTGAACAAACACGTGGGTGGAAGGGCCATCCCCGTCGTAACTCGAGAATATACCCCAGGTTGCCGCAGCAACTCGAGAAAAACCATGAGACTTCCCCCTCGCCGTGAGATGAGGCCCGATTCCCCTGCACTGCGTGCAGAGCAATTCCGTGTTGCACATCACACATGAAAGGAGCCTTGATTTCCTTGATGGCACTCCAGAGAAACCCCAAGAACACTGTTTCAAGGCTAGAGGGATCCTGAGGTCACTGTAGCAACACGAAAGAGCTGGGTGGACCAAAAATCAACTCGAGATGAGAGGTTAGTCCCTGGCTTCGACTCCAGAGGAATACCACCTTACCACAAGCACCTCAAGAGGAGGCTTCTCTCAGCTCTAGGTATGTGAGAAGGAACCTGAGTTTGCGGCCTCAAGTGGAATTGACACCGCGATGCCCTGACTCGAAATAAGGCCGGATATCCCTGCAGTGACTTGAATGCAGGCTCGTCTTGCATCTCCCAAGACGAAAGGATGTCTGAATCCCCTGTGGAGACCACAGAGAAAGACCTAGTTCCCCACGTCATCGCGACCGGGGGCGTCACATCCTTTGAAAACTCCAGAGGTACGCGGAAATCAGTGCCTCCAAAGGAGACGATGCCTGACTCCTCGTGAAACTTGATAGGAGTCCCAGGATTCCTGTGGCACGTGGAAAGGGACCCTTGGTCTCCCGCCTCAGCTGGAGAGGCGTCCCAATTTCCCTGCCAAGCCTCGAGGAGAATCCGGATTTGTCCCTCGCAACTAGGCAGGAGTCCTGACGTCGCTGAACTAACACGTGGCTGGAAGGGCCATCCTCGTCGTAACTCGAGAATATACCCCAGGTTCCCGCCGCAACTCGAGAAAAACCATGAGACTTCCCCCTCGCCGCGAGATGAGGCCCGATTGCCCTGCCCTGCATGCAGAGCAATTCCGTGTTGCACATCACACATGAAAGGAGCCTTGATTTCCTTGGTGGCACTCCAGAGAAACCCCAAGAACACTGTTTCAAGGCTAGAGGGATCCTGAGGTCACTGTACCAACACGAAAGAGCTCCTAGGACCAAAAATCAACTCGAGATGAGAGGTTAGTCCCTGGCTTCGACTCCAGAGGAATACCACCTCACCAAAAGCACCTCAAGAGGAGGCTTCTCTCAGCTCTAGGTATGTGAGAGGGACCCTGACTTTGCGGCCTAAAGTGGAATGGATACTGCGATGCCCTGACGCAAAATAAGGTGGGATATCCCTGCAATGACTTGAATGCAGGCTCGTCTTGCATCTCCCAAGACGAAACGATGTCTGAATCCCCTGTGGAGACCACAGAGAAAGACCTAGTTCCTCACCTCATCGCGACCGGAGACCTCACATCCTTTGAAAACTCCAGAGGTACGCGGAGATCAGTGCCTCAAAAGGAGACGATGCCTGACTCCTCGTGAAACTTGATAGGAGTCCCAGGATTCCTGTGGCACGTGGAAAGGGACCCTTGGTCTCCCGCCTCAGCTGGAGAGGGGTCCCAATTGCCCTGCCAAGCCTCGAGGAGAATCCCGAGTTGTCCCTCGCAACTAGGCAGGAGTACTGACGTCGTTGAACAAAAACGTGGCTGCAAGGGCCATCCCCGTCGTAACTCGAGATTATACCCCAGGTTCCCGCCGCAAGTCGAGAAAAACCATGAGACTTCCCCCTCGCCGCGAGATGAGGCCTGATTGCCCTGCCCTGCATGCAGAGCAATTCCGTGTTGCACATCACACATGAAAGGAGCCTTGATTTCCTTGATGGCACTCCAGAGAAACCCCAAGAACACTGTTTCCAGGCTAGAGGGATCCTGAGGTCACTGTAGCAACACGAAAGAGCTCCGTGGACCAACAATCAACTCGAGATGAGAGGTTAGTCCCTGGCTTCGACTCCAGAGGAATACCACCTTACCACAAGCACCTCAAGAGGAGGCTTCTCTCAGCTCTAGGTATGTGAGAGGGACCCTGAGTTTGCGGCCTCAAGTGGAATGGACACCGCGATGCCCTGACTCGAAATAAGGCCGGATATCCCTGCAGTGACTTGAATGCAGGCTCGTCTTGCATCTCCCAAGACGAAAGGATGTCTGAATCCCCTGAGGAGACCACAGAGAAAGACCTAGTTCCCCACCTCATCGCGACCGAAGGCCTCACATCCTTTGAAAACTCCAGAGGTATGCGGAGATCAGTGCCTCCAAAGGAGACGATGCCTGACTCCTCGTGAAACTTGATAGGAGTCCCAGGATTCCTGTGGCACGTGGAAAGGGACCCTTGGTCTCCCGCCTCAGCTGGAGAGGCGTCCCAATTGCCCTGCCAAGCCTCGAGGAGCATCCCGAGTTGTCCCTCGCAACTAGGCAGGAGTCCTGACTTCGTTGAACAAACACTTGGCTGGAAGGGCCATCCCCGTCGTAACTCGAGAATATACCCCAGGTTCCCGCCGCAAGTCGAGAAAAACCATGAGACTTCCCCCTCGCCGCGAGATGAGGCCTGATTGCCCTGCCTTGAATGCAGAGCAATTCCGTGTTGCACATCACACATGAAAGGAGCCTTGATTTCCTTGATGGCACTCCAGAGAAACCCCAAGAACACTGTTTCAAGGCTAGAGGGATTCTGAGGTCACTGTAGCAACACGAAAGAGCTCCGTGGACCAAAAATCAACTCGAGATGAGAGGTTAGTCCCTGGCTTCGACTCCAGAGGAATACCACCTTACCACAAGCACCTCAAGAGGAGGCTTCTCTCAGCTCTAGGTATGTGAGAGGGACCCTGAGTTTGCGGCCTCAAGTTGAATGGACACCGCGATGCCCTGACTCGAAATAAGGCCGGATATCCCTGCAGTGACTTGAATGCAGGCTCGTCTTGCATCTCCCAAGATGAAAGGATGTCTGAATACCCTGTGGAGACCACAGAGAAAGACCTAGATCCCCACCTCATGGCGAACGGAGGCCTCACATCCTTTGAAAACTCCAGAGGTACGTGGAGATCAGTGCCTCCAAAGGAGACGATGCCTGACTCCGTGAAACTTGATAGGAGTCCCAGGATTCCTGTGGCACGTGGAAAAGGACCGTTGGTCTCCCGCCTCAGCTTGAGAGGCGTCCCAATTGCCCTGCCAAGCCTCGAGGAGAATCCCGAGGTGTCCCTCGCAACTAGGCAGGAGTCCTGACGTCGTTGAACAAACACGTGGCTGGAAGGGCCATCCCCGTCGTAACTCGAGAATATACCCCAGGTTTCCGCCGCAACTCGAGAAAAACCATGAGATTTCCCACTCGCCGCGAGATGAGGCCCGATTCCCCTGCACTGCGTGCAGAGCAATTCCGTGTTGCACATCACACATGAAAGGAGCCTTGATTTCCTTGATGGCACTCCAGAGAAACCCCAAGAACACTGTTTCAAGGCTAGAGGGATCCTGAGGTCACTGTAGCAACACGAAAGAGCTCCGTGGACCAACAATCAACTCGAGATGAGAGGTTAGTCCCTGGCTTCGACTCCAGAGGAATACCACCTTACCACAAGCACCTCAAGAGGAGGCTTCTCTCAGCTCTAGGTATGTGAGAGGGACCCTGAGTTTGCGGCCTCAAGTGGAATGGACACCGCGATGCCCTGACTCGAAATAAGGCCGGATATCCCTGCAGTGACTTGAATGCAGGCTCGTCTTGCATCTCCCAAGACGAAAGGATGTCTGAATCCCCTGTGGAGACCACAGAGAAAGACCTAGTTCCCCACCTCATCGCGACCGGAGGCCTCACATCCTTTGAAAACTCCAGAGGTACGCGGAGATCAGTGCCTCCAAAGGAGACGATGCCTGACTCCTCGTGAAACTTGATAGGAGTCCCAGGATTCCTGTGGCACGTGGAAAGGGACCCTTGGTCTCCCGCCTCAGCTGGAGAGGCGTCCCAATTTCCCTGCCAAGCCTCGAGGAGAATCCGGAGTTGTCCCTCGCAACTAGGCAGGAGTCCTGACATCGCTGAACTAACACGGGGCTGGAAGGGCCATCCTCGTCGTAACTCGAGAATATACCCCAGGTTCCCGCCGCAACTCGAGAAAAACCATGAGACTTCCCCCTCGCCGCGATATGAGGCCCGATTCCTCTTCAATGCGTGCAGAGCAATTCCTTGTTGCACATCACACATGAAAGGAGCCTTGATTTCCTTGGTGGCACTCCAGAGAAACCCCAAGAACACTGTTTCAAGGCTAGAGGGATCCTGAGGTCACTGTAGCAACACGAAAGAGCTCCGAGGACCAAAAATCAACTCGAGATGAGAGGTTAGTCCCTGGCTTCGACTCCAGAGGAATACCACCTCACCACAAGCACCTCAAGAGGAGGCTTCTCTCAGCTCTAGGTATGTGAGAGGGACCCTGACTTTGCGGCCTCAAGTGGAATGGATACTGCGATGCCCTGACGCAAAATAAGGTGGGATATCCCTGCAATGACTTGAATGCAGGCTCGTCTTGCATCTCCCAAGACGAAAGGATGTCTGAATCCCCTGTGGAGACCACAGAGAAAGACCTAGTTCCCCACCTCATCGCGACCGGAGGCCTCACATCCTTTGAAAACTCCAGAGGTACGCGGAGATCACTGCCTCCAAAGGAGATGATGTCTGACAACTCATGAAACTTGATAGGAGTCCCAGGATTCCTGTGCACGTGGAAAGGGACACTTGGTCTCCCGCCTCAGCTGGAGAGGCGTCTCAATTGCCCTGCCAAGCCTCGAGGAGAATCCCGAGTTGTCCCTCGCAACTAGGCAGGAGGCCTGCCGTCGCTGAACAAACACGTGGTTGGAAGGGCCATCCCAGTCGTAACTCGAGAATATACCCCAGGTTCGCGCCGCAACTCGAGGAAAACCATGAGACTTTCCCCTCGCCGCGAGATGAGGCCCGATTCCCCTACACTGCGTGCAGAGCAATTCCGTGTTGCACATCACACATGAAAGGAGCCTTGATTTCCTTGATGGAACTCCAGAGAAACCCCAAGAACACTGTTTCAAGGTTAGCGGGATCCTGAGGTCACTGTAGCAACACGAAAGAGCTCCGTGGACCAAAAATCAACTCGAGATGAGAGGTTAGTCCCTGGCTTCGACTCCAGAGGAATACCACCTTACCACAAGCACCTCAAGAGGAGGCTTCTCTCAGCTCTAGGTATGTGAGAGGGACCCTGAGTTTGCGGCCTCAAGTTGAATGGACACCGCGATGCCCTGACTCGAAATAAGGCCGGATATCCCTGCAGTGACTTGAATGCAGGCTCGTCTTGCATCTCCCAAGACGAAAGGATGTCTGAATCCCCTGAGGAGACCACAGAGAAAGACCTAGTTCCCCACCTCATCGCGACCGAAGGCCTCACATCCTTTGAAAACTCCAGAGGTACGCGGAGATCAGTGCCTCCAAAGGAGACGATGCCTGACTCCGTGAAACTTGATAGGAGTCCCAGGATTCCTGTGGCACGTGGAAAAGGACCGTTGGTCTCCCGCCTCAGCTTGAGAGGCGTCCCAATTGCCCTGCCAAGCCTCGAGGAGAATCCCGAGGTGTCCCTCGCAACTAGGCAGGAGTCCTGACGTCGTTGAACAAACACGTGGCTGGAAGGGCCATCCCCGTCGTAACTCGAGAATATACCCCAGGTTTCCGCAGCAACTCGAGAAAAACCATGAGATTTCCCACTCGCCGCGAGATGAGGCCCGATTCCCCTGCACTGCGTGCAGAGCAATTCCGTGTTGCACATCACACATGAAAGGAGCCTTGATTTCCTTGATGGCACTCCAGAGAAACCCCAAGAACACTGTTTCAAGGCTAGAGGGATCCTGAGGTCACTGTAGCAACACGAAAGAGCTGGGTGGACCAAAAATCAACTCGAGATGAGAGGTTAGTCCCTGGCTTCGACTCCAGAGGAATACCACCTTACCACAAGCACCTCAAGAGGAGGCTTCTCTCAGCTCTAGGTATGTGAGAAGGAACCTGAGTTTGCGGCCTCAAGTGGAATTGACACCGCGATGCCCTGACTCGAAATAAGGCCGGATATCCCTGCAGTGACTTGAATGCAGGCTCGTCTTGCATCTCCCAAGACGAAAGGATGTCTGAATCCCCTGTGGAGACCACAGAGAAAGACCTAGTTCCCCACCTCATCGCGACCAGAGGCGTCACATCCTTTGAAAACTCCAGAGGTACGCGGAAATCAGTGCCTCCAAAGGAGACGATGCCTGACTCCTCGTGAAACTTGATAGGAGTCCCAGGATTCCTGTGGCACGTGGAAAGGGACCCTTGGTCTCCCGCCTCAGCTGGAGAGGCGTCTCAATTGCCCTGCCAAGCCTCGAGGAGAATCCCGAATTGTCCCTCGCAACTAGGCAGGAGGCCTGCCGTCGCTGAACAAACACGTGGTTGGAAGGGCCATCCCAGTCGTAACTCGAGAATATACCCCAGGTTCGCGCCGCAACTCGAGGAAAACCATGAGACTTTCCCCTCGCCGCGAGATGAGGCCCGATTCCCCTACACTGCGTGCAGAGCAATTCCGTGTTGCACATCACACATGAAAGGAGCCTTGATTTCCTTGATGGAACTCCAGAGAAACCCCAAGAACACTGTTTCAAGGCTAGCGGGATCCTGAGGTCACTGTAGCAACACGAAAGAGATCCGTGGACCAACAATCAACTCGAGATGAGAGGTTAGTCCCTGGCTTCGACTCCAGAGGAATACCACCTTACCACAAGCACCTCAAGAGGAGGCTTCTCTCAGCTCTAGGTATGTGAGAGGGACCCTGAGTTTGCGGCCTCAAGTGGAATGGACACCGCGATGCCCTGACTCGAAATAAGGCCGGATATCCCTGCAGTGACTTGAATGCAGGCTCGTCTTGCATCTCCCAAGACGAAAGGATGTCTGAATCCCCTGAGGAGACCACAGAGAAAGACCTAGTTCCCCACCTCATCGCGACCGAAGGCCTCACATCCTTTGAAAACTCCAGAGGTATGCGGAGATCAGTGCCTCCAAAGGAGACGATGCCTGACTCCTCGTGAAACTTGATAGGAGTCCCAGGATTCCTGTGGCACGTGGAAAGGGACCCTTGGTCTCCCGCCTCAGCTGGAGAGGCGTCCCAATTGCCCTGCCAAGCCTCGAGGAGCATCCCGAGTTGTCCCTCGCAACTAGGCAGGAGTCCTGACGTCGTTGAACAAACACGTGGCTGGAAGGGCCATCCCCGTCGTAACTCGAGAATATACCCCAGGTTCCCGCCGCAAGTCGAGAAGAACCATGAGACTTCCCCCTCGCCGCGAGATGAGGCCTGATTGCCCTGCCTTGCGTGCAGAGCAATTCCGTGTTGCACATCACACATGAAAGGAGCCTTGATTTCCTTGATGGCACTCCAGAGAAACCCCAAGAACACTGTTTCAAGGCTAGAGGGATCCTGAGGTCACTGTAGCAACACGAAAGAGCTCCGTGGACCAAAAATCAACTCGAGATGAGAGGTTAGTCCCTGGCTTCGACTCCAGAGGAATACCACCTTACCACAAGCACCTCAAGAGGAGGCTTCTCTCAGCTCTAGGTATGTGAGAGGGACCCTGAGTTTGCGGCCTCAAGTTGAATGGACACCGCGATGCCCTGACTCGAAATAAGGCCGGATATCCCTGCAGTGACTTGAATGCAGGCTCGTCTTGCATCTCCCAAGATGAAAGGATGTCTGAATCCCCTGTGGAGACCACAGAGAAAGACCTAGATCCCCACCTCATGGCGACCGGAGGCCTCACATCCTTTGAAAACTCCAGAGGTACGCGGAGATCAGTGCCTCCAAAGGAGACGATGCCTGACTCCGTGAAACTTGATAGGAGTCCCAGGATTCCTGTGGCAAGTGGAAAGAGACCGTTGGTCTCCCGCCTCAGCTTGAGAGGCGTCCCAATTGCCCTGCCAAGCCTCGAGGAGAATCCCGAGGTGTCCCTCGCAACTAGGCAGGAGTCCTGACGTCGTTGAACAAACACGTGGCTGGAAGGGCCATCCCCGTCGTAACTCGAGAATATACCCCAGGTTTCCGCCGCAACTCGAGAAAAACCATGAGATTTCCCACTCGCCGCGAGATGAGGCCCGATTCCCCTGCACTGCGTGCAGAGCAATTCCGTGTTGCACATCACACATGAAAGGAGCCTTGATTTCCTTGATGGCACTCCAGAGAAACCCCAAGAACACTGTTTCAAGGCTAGAGGGATCCTGAGGTCACTGTAGCAACACGAAAGAGCTCCGTGGACCAACAATCAACTCGAGATGAGAGGTTAGTCCCTGGCTTCGACTCCAGAGGAATACCACCTTACCACAAGCACCTCAAGAGGAGGCTTCTCTCAGCTCTAGGTATGTGAGAGGGACCCTGAGTTTGCGGCCTCAAGTGGAATGGACACCGCGATGCCCTGACTCGAAATAAGGCCGGATATCCCTGCAGTGACTTGAATGCAGGCTCGTCTTGCATCTCCCAAGACGAAAGGATGTCTGAATCCCCTGTGGAGACCACAGAGAAAGACCTAGTTCCCCACCTCATCGCGACCGGAGGCCTCACATCCTTTGAAAACTCCAGAGGTACGCGGAGATCAGTGCCTCCAAAGGAGACGATGCCTGACTCCTCGTGAAACTTGATAGGAGTCCCAGGATTCCTGTGGCACGTGGAAAGGGACCCTTGGTCTCCCGCCTCAGCTGGAGAGGCGTCCCAATTTCCCTGCCAAGCCTCGAGGAGAATCCGGAGTTGTCCCTCGCAACTAGGCAGGAGTCCTGACATCGCTGAACTAACACGGGGCTGGAAGGGCCATCCTCGTCGTAACTCGAGAATATACCCCAGGTTCCCGCCGCAACTCGAGAAAAACCATGAGACTTCCCGCTCGCCGCGATATGAGGCCCGATTCCTCTGCAATGCGTGCAGAGCAATTCCTTGTTGCACATCACACATGAAAGGAGCCTTGATTTCCTTGGTGGCACTCCAGAGAAACCCCAAGAACACTGTTTCAAGGCTAGAGGGATCCTGAGGTCACTGTAGCAACACGAAAGAGCTCCGAGGACCAAAAATCAACTCGAGATGAGAGGTTAGTCCCTGGCTTCGACTCCAGAGGAATACCACCTCACCACAAGCACCTCAAGAGGAGGCTTCTCTCAGCTCTAGGTATGTGAGAGGGACCCTGACTTTGCGGCCTCAAGTGGAATGGATACTGCGATGCCCTGACGCAAAATAAGGTGGGATATCCCTGCAATGACTTGAATGCAGGCTCGTCTTGAATCTCCCAAGACGAAACGATGTTTGAATCCCCTGTGGAGACCACAGAGAAAGACCTAGTTCCCCACTTCATCGCGACCGGAGACCTCACATCCTTGGAAAACTCCAGAGGTACGCGGAGATCAGTTCCTCCAAAGGAGACGATGCCTGACTCCTCGTGAAACTTGATAGGAGTCCCAGGATTCCTGTGGCACGTGGAAAGGGACCCTTGGTCTCCCGCCTCAGCTGGAGAGGCGTCCCAATTGCCCTGCCAAGCCTCGAGGAGAATCCCGAGTTGTCCCTCACAACTAGGCAGGAGTCCTGACGTCGTTGAACAAACACGTGGGTGGATGGGCCATCCCCGTCGTAACTCGAGATTATACCCCAGGTTCCCGCCGCAAGTCGAGCAAAACCATGAGACTTCCCCCTCGCCGCGAGATGAGGCCTGATTGCCCTGCCCTGCATGCAGAGCAATTCCGTGTTGCACATCACACATGAAAGGAGCCTTGATTTCCTTGATGGCACTCCAGAGAAACCCCAAGAACACTGTTTCAAGGCTAGAGGGATCCTGAGGTCACTGTAGAAACAAGAAAGAGCTCCGTGGACCAAAAATCAACTCGAGATGAGAAGTTAGTCCCTGGCTTCGACTCCAGAGGAATACCACCTTACCACAAGCACCTCAAGAGGAGGCTTCTCTCAGCTCTAGGTATGTGAGAGGGACCCTGAGTTTGCGGCCTCAATTGGAATGGACACCGCGATGCCCTGACTCGAAATAAGGCCGGATATCCCTGCAGTGACTTGAATGCAGGCTCGTCTTGCATCTCCCAAGACGAAAGGATGTCTGAATCCCCTGTGGAGACCACAGAGAAAGACCTAGTTCCCCACCTCATCGCGACCGGAGGCCTCACATCCTTTGAAAATTCCAGAGGTACGCAGAGATCAGTGCCGCCAAAGGAGACGATGCCTGACTCCTCGTGAAACTTGATAGGAGTCCCAGGATTCCTGTGGCACGGGGAAAGGGACCCTTGGTCTCCCGCCTCAGCTGGAGAGGCGTCCCAATTGCCCTGCCAAGCCTCGAGGAGCATCCCGAGTTGTCCCTCGCAACTAGGCAGAAGTCCTGACGTGGCTTAACAAACACGTGGGTGGAAGGGCCATCCCCGTCATAACTCGAGAATATACCCCAGGTTCCCGTCGAAACTCGAGAAAAACCAGGAGACTTCCCCCTCGCCGTGAGATGAGGCCCGATTCCCCTGCACTGCGTGCAGAGCAATTCCGTCTTGCACATCACACATCAAAGGAGCCTTGATTTCCTTGATGGCACTCCAGAGAAACCCCAAGAACACTGTTTCAAGGTAGAGGGATCCTGAGGTCACTGTAGCCACACAAAAGAGCTCCGTGAACCAAAAATCAACTCGAGTTGAAAGGTTAGTCCCTGGCTTCGACTCCAGAGGAATACCACCTTACCACAAGCACCTCAAGAGGAGGCTTCTCTCAGCTTTAGGTATGTGAGAGGTACCCTGAGTTTGCAGCCTCAAGTGGAATGGACACCGTGATGCCCTGACTCGAAATAAGGCTGGATATCCCTGCAGTGACTTAAATGCAGGCTCGTCTTGCATCTCCCAAGACGAAAGGATGTCTGAGTCCCCTGTGGAGACCACAGAGAAAACCTACTTCCCCACCTCATCGCGACCGGAGGCCTGACATCCTTTGAAAACTCCAGAGGTACGCGGAGATCAGTGCCTCCAAAGGAGACGATGCCTGACTCCTCGTGAAACTTGATAGGAGTCCCAGGATTCCTGTGGCACGTGGAAAGGGACCCTTGGTCTCCCGCCTCAGCTGGAGAGGCGTCCCAATTGCCCTGCCAAGCCTCGAGGAGCATCCCGAGTTGTCCCTCGCAACTAGGCAGGAGTCCTGACATCGTTGAACAAACACGTGGCTGGAAGGGCCATCCCCGTCGTAACTCGAGAATATACCCCAGGTTCCCGCCGCAAGTCGAGAAAAACCATGAGACTTCCCCCTCGCCGCGAGATGAGGCCTGATTGGCCTGCCCTGCATGCAGAGCAATTCCGTGTTACACATCACACATGAAAGGAGCCTTGATTTCCTTGATGGCACTCCAGAGAAACCCCAAGAACACTGTTTCAAGGCTAGAGGGATCCTGAGGTCACTGAAGCAACACGAAAGAGCTCCGTGGACCAAAAATCAACTCGAGATGAGAGGTTAGTCCCTGGCTTCGACTCCAGAGGAATACCACCTTACCACAAGCACCTCAAGAGGAGGCTTCTCACAGCTCTAGGTATGAGAGAGGGACCCTGAGTTTGCGGCCTCAAGTGGAATGGACACCGCGATGCCCTGACTCGAAATAAGGCCGGATATCCCTGCAGTGACTTGAATGCAGGCTTGTCTTGCATCTCCCAAGATGAAAGGATGTCTGAATCCCCTGTGGAGACCACAGAGAAAGACCTAGATCCCCACCTCATGGCGACCGGAGGCCTCACATCCTTTGAAAACTCCAGAGGTACGCGGAGATCAGTGCCTCCAAAGGAGACGATGCCTGACTCCTCGTGAAACTTGATAGGAGTCCCAGGATTCCTGTGGCACGTGGAAAGGGATCGTTGGTCTCCCGCCTCAGCTTGAGAGGCGTCCCAATTGCCCTGCCAAGCCTGGAGGAGAATCCCGAGTTGTCCCTCGCAACTAGGCAGGAGTCCTGACGTCGTTGAACAAACACGTGGCTGGAAGGGCCATTCCCGTCGTAACTCGAGATTATACCCCAGGTTCCCGCCGCAACTCGAGAAAAACCATGAGACTTCCCCCTCGCCGCGAGATGAGGCCCGATTCCCCTGCACTGCGTGCAGAGCAATTCCCTCTTGCACATCACACATGAAAGGAGCCTTGATTTCCTTGATGGCACTCCAGAGAAACCCCAAGAACACTGTTTCAAGGCTAGAGGGATCCTGAGGTCACTGTAGCAACACGAAAGAGCTGGGTGGACCACAAATCAACTCGAGATGAGAGGTTAGTCCCTGGCTTCGACTCCAGAGGAATACCACCTTACCACAAGCACCTCAAGAGGAGGCTTCTCTCAGCTCTAGGTATGTGAGAGGGACCCTGAGTTTGCGGCCTCAAGTGGAATGGACACCGCGATGCCCTGACTCGAAATAAGGCCGGATATCCCTGCAGTGACTTGAATGCAGGCTCGTCTTGCATCTCCCAAGACGAAAGGATGTCTGAATCCCCTGTGGAGACCACAGAGAAAGACCTAGTTCCCCACCTCATCGCGACCGGAGGCCTCACATCCTTTGAAAACTCCAGAGGTATGCGGAGATCAGTGCCTCCAAAGGAGACGATGCCTGACTCCTCGTGAAACTTGATAGGAGTCCCAGGATTCCTGTGGCACGTGGAAAGGGACCGTTGGTCTCCCGCCTCAGCTGGAGAGGCGTCCCAATTGCCCTGCCAAGCCTCGAGGAGAATCCCGAGTTGTCCCTCGCAACTAGGCAGGAGTCCTGCCGTCGCTGAACAAACACGTGGGTGGAAGGACCATCCCCGTCGTAACTCGAGATTATACCCCAGGTTCCCGCCGCAAGTCGAGCAAAACCATGAGACTTCCCCCTCGCCGCGAGATGAGGCCCGATTCCCCTGCACTGCGTGCAGAGCAATTCCTTGCTGCACATCACACATGAAAGGAGCCTTGATTTCCTTGGTGGCACTCCAGAGAAACCCCAAGAACACTGTTTCAAGGCTAGAGGGATCCTGAGGTCACTGTAGCAACACGAAAGAGCTCCGAGGACCAAAAATCAACTCGAGATGAGAGGTTAGTCCCTGGCTTCGACTCCAGAGGAATACCACCTCACCACAAGCACCTCAAGAGGAGGCTTCTCTCAGCTCTGAGTATGTGAGAGGGAACCTGAGTTTGCGGCCTCAAGTGGAATCGACACCGCGATTCCCTGACTCGAAATAAGGCCGGATATCCCTGCAGTGACTTGAATGCAGGCTCGTCTTGCATCTCCCAAGACGAAAGGATGTCTGAATCCCCTGTGGAGACCACAGAGAAAGACCTAGTTCCCCACCTCATCGCGACCGGAGGCCTCACATCCTTTGAAAACTCCAGAGGTATGCGGAGATCAGTGCCTCCAAAGGAGACGATGCCTGACTCCTCGTGAAACTTGATAGGAGTCCCAGGATTCCTGTGGCACGTGGAAAGGGACCCTTGGTCTCCCGCCTCAGCTGGAGAGGCGTCCCAATTTCCCTGCCAAGCCTCGAGGAGAATCTGGAGTTGTCCCTCGCAACTAGGCAGGAGTCCTGACATCGCTGAACTAACACGGGGCTGGAAGGGCCATCCTCGTCGTAACTCGAGAATATACCCCAGGTTCCAGCCGCAACTCGAGAAAAACCATGAGACTTCCCCCTCGTCGCGATATGAGGCCCGATTCCTCTGCAATGCGTGCAGAGCAATTCCTTGTTGCACATCACACATGAAAGGAGCCTTGATTTCCTTGATGGCACTCCAGAGAAACCCCAAGAACACTGTTTCAAGGCTAGAGGGATCCTGAGGTCACTGTAGCAACACGAAAGAGCTCCGAGGACCAAAAATCAACTCGAGATGAGAGGTTAGTCCCTGGCTTCGACTCCAGAGGAATACCACCTCACCACAAGCACCTCAAGAGGAGGCTTCTCTCAGCTCTAGGTATGTGAGAGGGACCCTGACTTTGCGGCCTCAAGTGGAATGGATACTGCGATGCCCTGACGCAAAATAAGGTGGGATATCCCTGCAATGACTTGAATGCAGGCTCGTCTTGCATCTCCCAAGATGAAAGGATGTCTGAATCCCCTGTGGAGACCACAGAGAAAGACCTAGTTCCCCACCTCATCGCGACCGGAGGCCTCACATCCTTTGAAAACTCCAGAGGTATGCGGAGATCAGTGCCTCCAAAGGAGACGATGCCTGACTCCTTGTGAAAATTGATAGGAGTCCCAGGATTCCTGTGGCACGTGGAAAGGGACCCTTGGTCTCCCGCCTCAGCTGGAGAGGCGTCCCAATTGCCCTGCCAAGCCTCGAGGAGAATCCCGAGTTGTCCCTCGCAACTAGGCAGGAGTCCTGACATGGCTGAACAAACACGTGGGTGGAAGGGCCATCCCTGTCGTAACTCGAGAATATACCCCAGGTTCCCGCCGCAACTCGAGAAAAACCATGAGACTTCCCCCTCGCCGTGATATGAGGCCCGATTCCCCTGCACTGCGTGCAGAGCAATTCCGTGTTGCACATCACACATGAAAGGAGCCTTGATTTCCATGATGGCACTCCAGAGAAACCCCAAGAACACTGTTTCAAGGTTAGAGGGATCCTCAGGTCACTGTAGCAACACGAAAGAGCTGGGTGGACCAAAAATCAACTCGAGATGAGAGGTTAGTCCCTGGCTTCGACTCCAGAGGAATACCACCTTACCACAAGCACCTCAAGAGGAGGCTTCTCTCAGCTCTAGGTATGTGAGAGGGAACCTGAGTTTGTGGCCTCAAGTGGAATCGACACCGCGATGCCCTGACTCGAAATAAGGCCGGATATCCCTGCAGTGACTTGAATGCAGGCTCGTCTTGCATCTACCAAGATGAAAGGATGTCTGAATCCCCTTGGAGACCACAGAGAAAGACCTAGTTCCCCACCTCATCGCGACCGGAGGCCTGACATCCTTTGAAAACTCCAGAGGTACGGGGAGATCAGTGCCTCCAAAGGAGACGATGCCTGACTCCTCGTGAAACTTGATAGGAGTCCCAGGATTCCTGTGGCACGTGGAAAGGGACCCTTGGTCTCCCGTCTCAGCTGGAGAGGCGTCCCAATTTCCCTGCCAAGCCTCGAGGAGAATCCGGAGTTGTCCCTCGCAACTAGGCAGGAGTCCTGACGTCGCTGAACTAACACGTGGCTGGAAGGGCCATCCTCGTCGTACATCGAGAATATACCCCAGGTTCCCGCCGCAACTCGAGAAAAACCATGAGACTTCCCCCTCGCCGCGATATGAGGCCCGATTCCCCTGCACTGCGTGCAGAGCAATTCCTTGTTGCACATCACACATGAAAGGAGACTTGATTTCCTTGGTGGCACTCCAGAGAATCCCCAAGAACACTGTTTCAAGGCTAGAGGGATCCTGAGGTCACTGTTGCAACACGAAGGAGCTCCGAGGACCAAAAATCAACTCGAGATGAGAGGTTAGTCCCTGGCTTCGACTCCAGAGGAATACCACCTCACCACAAGCACCTCAAGAGGAGGCTTCTCTCAGCTCTAGGTATGTGAGAGGGACCCTGACATTGCGGCCTCAAGTGGAATGGATACTGCGATGTCCTGACGCAAAATAAGGTGGGATATCCCTGCAATGACTTGAATGCAGGCTCGTCTTGCATCTCCCAAGACGAAAGGATGTCTGAATCCCCTGTGGAGACCACAGAGAAAGACCTAGTTCCCCACCTCATCGCGACCGGAGGCCTCACATCCTTTGAAAACTGCAGAGGTACGCGGAGATCACTGCCTCCAAAAGAGATGATGCCTGACAACTCATGAAACTTGATAGGAGTCCCAGGATTCCTGTGCACGTGGAAAGGGACACTTGGTCTCCCGCCTCAGCTGGAGAGGCGTCCCAATTGCCCTGCCAAGCCTCGAGGAGAATCCCGAGTTGTCCCTCGCAACTAGGCAGGAGTCCTGACGTCGCTGAACAAACACGTGGTTGGAAGGCCCATCCTAGTCGTAACTCGAGAATATACCCCAGGTTCCCGCCGCAACTCGAGGAAAACCATGAGACTTTCCCCTCGCCGCGAGATGAGGACCGATTCCCCTACACTGCGTGCAGAGCAATTCCGTCTTGCACATCACACATGAAAGGAGCCTTGATTTCCTTGATGGCACTCCAGAGAAACCCCAAGAACACTGTTTCAAGGCTAGAGGGATCCTGAGGTCACTGTCGAAACAAGAAAGAGCTCCGTGGACTAAAAATCAACTCGAGATGAGAAGTTAGTCCCTGGCTTCGACTCCAGAGGAATACCACCTTACCACAAGCACCTCAAGAGGAGGCTTCTCTCAGCTCTAGGTATGTGAGAGGGACCCTGAGTTTGCGGCCTCAAGTGGAATGGACACCGCGATGCCCTGACTCGAAATAAGGCCGGATATCCCTGCAGTGACTTGAATGCAGGCTCGTCTTGCATCTCCCAAGACGAAAGGATGTCTGAATCCCCTGTGGAGACCACAGAGAAAACCTACTTCCCCACCTCATCGCGACCGGAGGCCTGACATCCTTTGAAAACTCCAGAGGTACGCGGAGATCAGTGCCTCCAAAGGAGACGATGCCTGACTCCTCGTGAAACTTGATAGGAGTCCCAGGATTCCTGTGGCATGTGGAAAGGGACCCTTGGTCTCCCGCCTCAGCTGGAGAGGCGTCCCAATTGCCCTGCCAAGCCTCGAGGAGAATCCCGAGTTGTCCCTCGCAACTAGGCAGCAGTCCTGACGTCGCTGAACAAACACGTGGCTGGAAGGGCCATCCCCGTCGTAACTCGAGAATATACCCCACGTTCCCATCGCAATTCGAGAAAAACCATGAGACTTCCCCCTCGCCGCGATATGAGGCCCGATTCCCCTGCACTGCGTGCAGAGCAATTCCGTGTTGCACATCACACATGAAAGGAGCCTTGATTTCCTTGATGGCACTCCAGAGAAACCCCAAGAACACTGTTTCAAGGCTAGAGGGATCCTGAGGTCACTGTAGCAACACGAAAGAGCTGGGTGGACCACAAATCAACTCGAGATGAGAGGTTAGTCCCTGGCTTCGACTCCAGAGGAATACCACCTTACCACAAGCACCTCAAGAGGAGGCTTCTCTCAGCTCTAGGTATGTGAGAGGGAACCTGAGTTTGTGGCCTCAAGTGGAATCGACACCGCGATGCCCTGACTCGAAATAAGGCCGGATATCCCTGCAGTGACTTGAATGCAGGCTCGTCTTGCATCTCCCAAGACGAAAGGATGTCTGAATCCCCTGTGGAGACCACAGAGAAAGACCTAGTTCCCCACCTCATCGCGACCGGAGGCCTCACATCCTTTGAAAACTCCAGAGGTACGCGGAGATCAGTGCCTCCAAAGGAGACGATGCCTGTCTCCTCGTGAAACTTGATAGGAGTCCCAGGATTCCTGTGGCACGTGGAAAGGGACCCTTGGTCTCCCGCCTCAGCTGGAGAGGCGTCCCAATTTCCCTGCCAAGCCTCGAGGAGAATCCCGAGTTGTCCCTCGCAACTAGGCAGGAGTCCTGACGTCGTTGAACAAACACGTGGCTGGAAGGGCCATCCCCGTCGTAACTCGAGAATATACCCCAGGTTCCCGCCGCAAGTCGAGAAAAACCATGAGACTTCCCCCTCGCCGCGAGATGAGGCCTGATTTCCCTGCCCTGCATGCAGAGCAATTCCGTGTTGCACATCACACATGAAAGGAGCCTTGATTTCCTTGATGGCACTCCAGAGAAACCCCAAGAACACTGTTTCAAGGCTAGAGGGATCCTGAGGTCACTGTAGCAACACGAAAGAGCTCCGAGGACCAAAAATCAACTCGAGATGAGAGGTTAGTCCCTGGCTTCGACTCCAGAGGAATACCACCTCACCACAAGCACCTCAAGAGGAGGCTTCTCTCAGCTCTGAGTATGTGAGAGGGAACCTGAGTTTGCGGCCTCAAGTGGAATGGACACCGCGATGCCCTGACTCGAAATAAGGCCGGATATCCCTGCAGTGACTTGAATGCAGGCTCGTCTTGCATCTCCCAAGACGAAAGGATGTCTGAATCCCCTGTGGAGACCACAGAGAAAGACCTAGTTCCCCACCTCATCGCGACCGGAGGCCTCACATCCTTTGAAAACTCCAGAGGTACGCGGAGATCAGTGCCTCCAAAGGAGACGATGCCTGACTCCTCGTGAAACTTGATAGGAGTCCCAGGATTCCTGTGGCACGTGGAAAGGGACCCTTGGTCTCCCGCCTCAGCTGGAGAGGCGTCCCAATTTCCCTGCCAAGCCTCGAGGAGAATCCGGAGTTGTCCCTCGCAACTAGGCAGGAGTCCTGACATCGCTGAACTAACACGGGGCTGAAAGGGCCATCCTCGTCGTAACTCGAGAATATACCCCAGGTTCCCGCCGCAACTCGAGAAAAACCATGAGACTTCCCCCTCGTCGCGATATGAGGCCCGATTCCTCTGCACTGCGTGCAGAGCAATTCCTTGTTGCACATCACACATGAAAGGAGCCTTGATTTCCTTGGTGGCACTCCAGAGAAACCCCAAGAACACTGTTTCAAGGCTAGAGGGATCCTGAGGTCACTGTAGCAACACGAAAGAGCTCCGAGGACCAAAAATCAACTCGAGATGAGAGGTTAGTCCCTGGCTTCGACTCCAGAGGAATACCACCTCACCACAAGCACCTCAAGAGGAGGCTTCTCTCAGCTCTAGGTATGTGAGAGGGACCCTGACTTTGCGGCCTCAAGTGGAATGGATACTGCGATGCCCTGACGCAAAATAAGGTGGGATATCCCTGCAATGACTTGAATGCAGGCTCGTCTTGCATCTCCCAAGATGAAAGGATGTTTGAATCCCCTGTGGAGACCACAGAGAAAGACCTAGTTCCCCACCTCATCGCGACCGGAGGCCTCACATCCTTTGAAAACTCCAGAGGTATGCGGAGATCAGTGCCTCCAAAGGAGACGATGCCTGACTCCTTGTGAAAATTGATAGGAGTCCCAGGATTCCTGTGGCACGTGGAAAGGGACCCTTGGTCTCCCGCCTCAGCTGGAGAGGCGTCCCAATTGCCCTGCCAAGCCTCGAGGAGAATCCCGAGTTGTCCCTCGCAACTAGGCAGGAGTCCTGACATGGCTGAACAAACACGTGGGTGGAAGGGCCATCCCTGTCGTAACTCGAGAATATACCCCAGGTTCCCGCCGCAACTCGAGAAAAACCATGAGACTTCCCCCTCGCCGTGATATGAGGCCCGATTCCCCTGCACTGCGTGTAGAGCAATTCCGTGTTGCACATCACACATGAAAGGAGCCTTGATTTCCTTGATGGCACTCCAGAGAAACCCCAAGAACACTGTTTCAAGGCTAGAGGGATCCTCAGGTCACTGTAGCAACACGAAAGAGCTGGGTGGACCAAAAATCAACTCGAGATGAGAGGTTAGTCCCTGGCTTCGACTCCAGAGGAATACCACCTTACCACAAGCACCTCAAGAGGAGGCTTCTCTCAGCTCTAGGTATGTGAGAGGGAACCTGAGTTTGTGGCCTCAAGTGGAATCGACACCGCGATGCCCTGACTCGAAATAAGGCCGGATATCCCTGCAGTGACTTGAATGCAGGCTCGTCTTGCATCTCCCAAGATGAAAGGATGTCTGAATCCCCTTGGAGACCACAGAGAAAGACCTAGTTCCCCACCTCATCGCGACCGGAGGCCTGACATCCTTTGAAAACTCCAGAGGTACGGGGAGATCAGTGCCTCCAAAGGAGACGATGCCTGACTCCTCGTGAAACTTGATAGGAGTCCCAGGATTCCTGTGGCACGTGGAAAGGGACCCTTGGTCTCCCGTCTCAGCTGGAGAGGCGTCCCAATTTCCCTGCCAAGCCTCGAGGAGAATCCGGAGTTGTCCCTCGCAACTAGGCAGGAGTCCTGACGTCGCTGAACTAACACGTGGCTGGAAGGGCCATCCTCGTCGTACATCGAGAATATACCCCAGGTTCCCGCCGCAACTCGAGAAAAACCATGAGACTTCCCCCTCGCCGCGATATGAGGCCCGATTCCCCTGCACTGCGTGCAGAGCAATTCCTTGTTGCACATCACACATGAAAGGAGCCTTGATTTCCTTGGTGGCACTCCAGAGAATCCCCAAGAACACTGTTTCAAGGCTAGAGGGATCCTGAGGTCACTGTAGCAACACGAAGGAGCTCCGAGGACCAAAAATCAACTCGAGATGAGAGGTTAGTCCCTGGCTTCGACTCCAGAGGAATACCACCTCACCACAAGCACCTCAAGAGGAGGCTTCTCTCAGCTCTAGGTATGTGAGAGGGACCCTGACATTGCGGCCTCAAGTGGAATGGATACTGCGATGTCCTGACGCAAAATAAGGTGGGATATCCCTGCAATGACTTGAATGCAGGCTCGTCTTGCATCTCCCAAGACGAAACGATGTCTGAATCCCCTGTGGAGACCACAGAGAAAGACCTAGTTCCCCACCTCATCGCGACCGGAGACCTGACATCCTTGGAAAACTCCAGAGGTACGCGGAGATCAGTGCCTCCAAAGGAGACGATGCCTGACTGCTCGTGAAACTTGATAAGAGTCCCAGGATTCCTGTGGCACGTGGAAAGGGACCCTTGGTCTCCCGCCTCAGCTGGAGAGGCGTCCCAATTGCCCTGCCAAGCCTCGAGGAGAATCCCGAGTTGTCCCTCGCAAGTAGGCAGGAGTCCTGACGTCGTTGAACAAACACGTGGCTGGAAGGGCCATTCCCGTCGTAACTCGAGATTATACCCCAGGTTCCCGCCGCAACTCGAGAAAAACCATGAGACTTCCCCCTCGCCGCGAGATGAGGCCCGATTCCCCTGCACTGCGTGCAGAGCAATTCCCTCTTGCACATCACACATGAAAGGAGCCTTGATTTCCTTGATGGCACTCCAGAGAAACCCCAAGAACACTGTTTCAAGGCTAGAGGGATCCTGAGGTCACTGTAGCAACATGAAAGAGCTCCGTGAACCAAAAATCAACTCGAGATGAGAGGTTAGTCCCTGGCTTCGACTCCAGAGGAATACCACCTTACCACAAGCACCTCAAGAGGAGGCTTCTCTCAGCTCTAGGTATGTGAGAGGGACCCTGAGTTTGCGGCATCAAGTGGAATGGACACCGCGATGCCCTGACTCGAAATAAGGCCGGATATCCCTGCAGTGACTTGAATGCAGGCTCATCTTGCATCTCCCAAGACGAAAGGATGTCTGAATCCCCTGTGGAGACCACAGAGAAAGACCTAGTTCCCCACCTCATCGCGACCGGAGGCCTCACATCCTTTGAAAACTCCAGAGGTACGCGGAGATCACTGCCTCCAAAGGAGATGATGCCTGACAACTCATGAAACTTGATAGGAGTCCCAGGATTCCTGTGCACGTGGAAAGGGACACTTGGTCTCCCGCCTCAGCTGGAGAGGCGTCCCAATTGCCCTGCCAAGCCTCGAGGAGAATCCCGAGTTGTCCCTCGCAACTAGGCAGGAGTCCTACCGTCGCTGAACAAACACGTGGTTGGAAGGGCCATCCCAGTCGTAATTCGAGAATATACCCCAGGTTCCCGCCGCAACTCGAGGAAAACCATGAGACTTTCCCCTCGCCGCGAGATGAGGACCGATTCCCCTACACTGCGTGCAGAGCAATTCCGTGTTGCACATCACACATGAAAGGAGCCTTGATTTCCTTGATGGCACTCCAGAGAAACCCCAAGAACACTGTTTCAAGGCTAGCGGGATCCTGAGGTCACTGTAGCAACACGAAAGAGCTCCGTGGACCAAAAATCAACTCGAGATGAGAGGTTAGTCCCTGGCTTCGACTCCAGAGGAATACCACCTTACCACAAGCACCTCAAGAGGAGGCTTCTCTCAGCTCTAGGTATGTGAGAGGGACCCTGAGTTTGCGGCCTCAAGTGGAATGGACACCGCGATGCCCTGACTCGAAATAAGGCCGGATATCCCTGCAGTGACTTGAATGCAGGCTCGTCTTGCATCTCCCAAGACGAAAGGATGTCTGAATCCCCTGTGGAGACCACAGAGAAAGACCTAGTTCCCCACCTCATCGCGACCGGAGGCCTCACATCCTTTGAAAACTCCAGAGGTATGCGGAGATCAGTGCCTCCAAAGGAGACGATGCCTGACTCCTTGTGAAACTTGATAGGAGTCCCAGGATTCCTGTGGCACGTGGAAAGGGACCCTTGGTCTCCCGCCTCAGCTGGAGAGGCATCCCAATTGCCCTGCCAAGCCTCGAGGAGAATCCCGAGTTGTCCCTCGCAACTAGGCAGGAGTCCTGCCGTCGCTGAACAAACACGTGGGTGGAAGGACCATCCCCGTCGTAACTCGAGAATATACCCCAGGTTCCCACGGCAACTCGAGAAAAACCATGAGACTTCCCCCTCGCTGCGAGATTAGGCCTGATTCCCCTGCACTGCGTGCAGAGCAATTCCGTCTTGCACATCACACATGAAAGGAGCCTTGATTTCCTTGATGGCACTCCAGAGAAACCCCAAGAACACTGTTTCAAGGCTAGAGGGATCCTGAGGTCACTGTCGAAACAAGAAAGAGCTCCGTGGACTAAAAATCAACTCGAGATGAGAAGTTAGTCCCTGGCTTCGACTCCAGAGGAATACCACCTTACCACAAGCACCTCAAGAGGAGGCTTCTCTCAGCTCTAGGTATGTGAGAGGGACCCTGAGTTTGCGGCCTCAAGTGGAATGGACACCGCGATGCCCTGACTCGAAATAAGGCCGGATATCCCTGCAGTGACTTGAATGCAGGCTCGTCTTGCATCTCCCAAGACGAAAGGATGTCTGAATCCCCTGTGGAGACCACAGAGAAAACCTACTTCCCCACCTCATCGCGACCGGAGGCCTGACATCCTTTGAAAACTCCAGAGGTACGCGGAGATCAGTGCCTCCAAAGGAGACGATGCCTGACTCCTCGTGAAACTTGATAGGAGTCCCAGGATTCCTGTGGCATGTGGAAAGGGACCCTTGGTCTCCCGCCTCAGCTGGAGAGGCGTCCCAATTGCCCTGCCAAGCCTCGAGGAGAATCCCGAGTTGTCCCTCGCAACTAGGCAGGAGTCCTTACATGGCTGAACTAACACGTGTGTGGAAGGGCCATCCCCGTAGTAACTCGAGAATATACCCCAGGTTCCCGCCGCAACTCGAGAAAAACCATGAGACTTCCCCCTCGCCGCGAGATGAGGCCCGATTCCCCTGCACTGCGTGCAGAGCAATTCCGTGTTGCACATCACACATGAAAGGAGCCTTGATTTCCTTGATGGCACTCCAGAGAAACCCCAAGAACACTGTTTCAAGGCTAGAGGGATCCTGAGGTCACTGTAGCAACACAAAAGAGCTCCGTGGACCAAAAATCAACTCGAGATGAGAGGTTAGTCCCTGGCTTCGACTCCAGAGAAATACCACCTTACCACAAGCACCTCAAGAGGAGGCGTCTCTCAGCTCTAGCTATGTGAGAGGGACCCTGAGTTTGCGGCCTGAAGTGGAATGGAGACGCGATGCCCTGACTCGAAAAAAGGCCGGATATCCCTGCAGTGACTTGAATGCAGGCTCGTCTTGCATCTCCCAAGACGAAAGGATGTCTGAATCCCCTGTGGAGACCACAGAGAAAGACCTAGTTCCCCACCTCATCGCGACCGGAGGCCTCACATCCTTAGAAAACTCCAGAGGTATGCGGAGATCAGTGCCTCCAAAGGAGACGATGCCTGACTCCTCGTGAAACTTGATAGGAGTCCCAGGATTCCTGTGGCACGTGGAAAGGGACCCTTGGTCTCCCGCCTCAGCTGGAGAGGCGTCCGAATTGCCCTGCCAAGCCTCGAGGAGAATCCCGAGTTGTCCCTCGCAACTAGGCAGGAGTCCTGACGTCGCTGAACAAACACGTGTGTGGAAGGGCCATCCCCTCGTAACTCGAGAATATTCCCCAGGTTCCCGCCACAACTCGAGAAAAACCATGAGACTTCCCCCTCGCTGCGAGATGAGGCCCGATTCCCCTGCACTGCGTGCAGAGCAATTCCGTGTTGCACATCACACATGAAAGGAGCCTTGATTTCCTTCATGGCACTCCAGAGAAACCCCAAGAACACTGTTTCAAGGCTAGAGGGATCCTGAGGTCACTGTAGCAACACGAAAGAGCCCCGTGGACCAAAAATCAACTCGAGATGAGAGGTTAGTTCCTGGCTTCGATTCCAGAGGAATACCACCTTACCACAAGCACCTCAATAGGAGGCTTCTCTCAGCTCTAGTTATGTGAGAGGGACCCTGAGTTTGCAGCCTCAAGTGGAATGGACACCGCGATGCCCTGACTCGAAGTAAGGCCGGATATCCCTGCAGTGACTTGAATGCAGGCTCGTCTTGCATCTCCCAAGACGAAAGGATGTCTGAATCCCCTGTGGAGACCACAGAGAAAGACCTAGTTCCCCACCTCTTCGCGACCGGAGGCCTCACTTTCTTTGAAAACTCCCGAGGTACGAGGTGATCAGTGCCTCCAAAGGAGACGATGCCTGACTCCTCGTGAAACTTGATAGGAGTCCCAGGATTCCTGTGGCACGTGGAAAGGGACCCTTGGTCTCCCGCCTCAGCTGGAGAGGCGTCCGAATTGCCCTGCCAAGCCTCGAGGAGAATCCCGAGTTGTCCCTCGCAACTAGGCAGGAGTCCTGACGTCGCTGAACAAACACGTGTGTGGAAGGGCCATCCCCTCGTAACTCGAGAATATTCCCCAGGTTCCCGCCACAACTCGAGAAAAACCATGAGACTTCCCCCTCGCTGCGAGATGAGGCCCGATTTCCCTGTACTGCGTGCAGAGCAATTCCGTGTTGCACATCACACATGAAAGGAGCCTTGATTTCCTTCATGGCACTCCAGAGAAACCCCAAGAACACTGTTTCAAGGCTAGAGGGATCCTGAGGTCACTGTAGCAACACGAAAGAGCCCCGTGGACCAAAAATCAACTCGAGATGAGAGGTTAGTTCCTGGCTTCGATTCCAGAGGAATACCACCTTACCACAAGCACCTCAATAGGAGGCTTCTCTCAGCTCTAGTTATGTGAGAGGGACCCTGAGTTTGCAGCCTCAAGTGGAATGGACACCGCGATGCCCTGACTCGAAATAAGGCCGGATATCCCTGCAGTGACTTGAATGCAGGCTCGTCTTGCATCTCCCAAGACGAAAGGATGTCTGAATCCCCTGTGGAGACCACAGAGAAAGACCTAGTTCCCCACCTCTTCGCGACCGGAGGCCTCACTTTCTTTGAAAACTCCCGAGGTACGAGGTGATCAGTGCCTCCAAAGGAGACGATGCCTGACTCCTCGTGAAACTTGATAGGAGTCCCAGGATTCCTGTGGCACGTGGAAAGGGACGCTTGGTCTCCCGCCTCAGCTGGAGAGGCGTCCCAATTGCCCTGCCAAGCCTCGAGGAGACTCCCGAGTTGTCCCTCGCAACTAGGCAGGAGTCCTGACGTCGTTGAACAAACACGTGTGTGGAAGGGCCATCCCCTCGTAACTCGAGAATATTCCCCAGGTTCCCGCCGCAACTCGAGAAAAACCATGAGACTTCCCCCTCGCCGCGAGATGAGGCCCGATTCCCCTGCACTGCGTGCAGAGCAATTCCGTGTTGCACATCACACATGAAAGGAGCCTTGATTTCCTTGATGGCACTCCAGAGAAACCCCAAGAACACTGTTTCAAGGCTAGAGGGATCCTGAGGTCACTGTAGCAACACGAAAGAGCTCCGTGGACCAAAAATCAACTCGAGATGAGAGGTTAGTCCCTGGCTTCGACTCCAGAGGAATACCACCTTGCACAAGCACCTCAAGAGGAGGCTTCTCTCAGCTCTAGGTATGTGAGAGGGACCCTAAGTTTGCGGCCTCAAGTGGAATGGACACCGCGATGCCCTGACTCGAAATAAGGCCGGATATCCCTGCAGTGACTTGAATGCAGGCTCGTCTTGCATCTCCCAAGATGAAAGGATGTCTGAATCCCCTGTGGAGACCACAGAGAAAGACCTAGTTCCCCACCTCATCGGGACCGGAGGCCTCACATCCTTTGAAAACTCCAGAGGTACGCGGAGATCAGTGCCTCCAAAGGAGACGATGCCTGACTCCTCGTGAAACTTGATAGGATTCCCAGGATTCCTGTGGCACGTGGAAAGGGACCCTTGGTCTCCCGCCTCAGCTGGAGAGGCGTCCCAATTGCCCTGCCAAGCCTCGAGGAGAATCCCGAGTTGTCCCTCGCGAGTAGGCAGGAGTCCTGACGTCGCTGAACAAACACGTGTGTGGAAGGGCCATCCCCTCGTAACTCGAGAATATTCCCCAGGTTCCCGCCGCAGCTCGAGAAAAACCATGAGACTTCCCCCTCGCCGCGAGATGAGGCACGATTCCCCTGCACTGCGTGCAGAGCAATTCCGTGATGCACATCACACATGAAAGGAGCCTTGATTTCCTTGATGGCACTCCAGAGAAACCCCAAGCACACTGTTTCAAGGCTAGAGGGATCCTGAGGTCACTGTAGCAACACGAAAGAGCTCCGTGGACCAAAAATCAACTAGAGATGAGAGGTTAGTCCCTGGCTTCGACTCCAGAGGAATACCACCTTACCACAAGCACCTGAAGAGGAGGCTTCTCTCAGCTCTAGCTATGTGAGAGGGACCATGAGTTTACGGCCTCAAGTTGAAAGTAGACCGCGATGCCCTGACTCGAAATAAGGCCGGATATCCCTGCAGTGACTTGAATGCAGGCTCTTCTTGCATGTCCCAAGATGAAAGGATGTCTGAATCCCCTGTGGAGACCACAGAGAAAGACCTAGTTCCCCACCTCATCGCGACCGGAGGCCTCACATCCTTTGAAAACTCAGGAGGTACGCGGAGATCAGTGCCTCCAAAGGAGACGATGCCTGACTCCTCGTGAAACTTGATAGGAGTCCCAGGATTCCTGTGGCACGTGGAAAGGGACCCTTGGTCTCCCGCCTCAGCTGGAGAGGCGTCCCAATTGCCCTGCCAAGCCTCGAGGAGAATCCCGAGTTGTCCCTCGCAACTAGGCAGGAGTCCTGACGTCGCTGAACAAACACGTGGGTGAAAGGGCCATCCCCGTCGTAACTCGAGAATATACCCCCAGGTTCCCGCCGCAACTCGAGAAAAACCATGAGACTTCCCCCTCGCTGCGAGATGAGGCCTGATTCCCCTGCACTGCGTGCAGAGCAATTCCGTCTTGCACATCACACATGAAAGGAGCCTTGATTTCCTTGATGGCTCTCCAGAGAAACCCCAAGAACACTGTTTCAAGGCTAGAGGGATCCTGAGGTCACTGTAGCAACACGAAAGAGCTCCGTGGACCAAAAATCAACTCGAGATGAGAGGTTAGTCCCTGGCTTCGACTCCAGAGGAATACCACCTTGCACAAGCACCTCAAGAGGAGGCTTCTCTCAGCTCTAGGTATGTGAGAGGGACCCTGAGTTTGCGGCCTCAAGTGGAATGGACACTGCGATGCCCTGACTCGAAATAAGGCTGGATATCCCTGCAGTGACTTGAATGCAGGCTCGTCTTGCATCTCCCAAGATGAAAGGATGTCTGAATCCCCTGTGGAGACCACAGAGAAAGACCTAGTTCCCCACCTCATCGGGACCGGAGGCCTCACATCCTTTGAAAACTCCAGAGGTACGCGGAGATCAGTGCCTCCAAAGGAGACGATGCCTGACTCCTCGTGAAACTTGATAGGAGTCCCAGGATTCCTGTGGCACGTGGAAAGGGACCCTTGGTCTCCCGCCTCAGCTGGAGAGGTGTCCCAATTGCCCTGCCAAGCCTCGAGGAGAATCCCGAGTTGTCCCTCGCGAGTAGGAAGGAGTCCTGACGTCGCTGAACAAACACGTGTGTGGAAGGGCCATCCCCTCGTAACTCGAGAATATTCCCCAGGTTCCCGCCGCAACTCGAGAAAAACCATGAGACTTCCCCCTCGCCGCGAGATGAGGCACGATTCCCCTGCACTGCGTGCAGAGCAATTCCGTGATGCACATCACACATGAAAGGAGCCTTGATTTCCTTGATGGCACTCCAGAGAAACCCCAAGCACACTGTTTCAAGGCTAGAGGGATCCTGAGGTCACTGTAGCAACACGAAAGAGCTCCGTGGACCAAAAATCAACGAGATATGAGAGGTTAGTCCCTGGCTTTGACTCCAGAGGAATACCACCTTACCACAAGCACCTCAAGGGGAGGCTTCTCTCAGCTCTAGCTATGTGAGAGGGACCATGAGTTTGCGGCCTCAAGTGGAATGTAGACCGCGATGCCCTGACTCGAAATAAGGCCGGATATCCCTGCAGTGACTTGAATGCAGGCTCTTCTTGCATCTCCCAAGACGAAAGGATGTCTGAATCCCCTGTGGAGACCACAGAGAAAGACCTAGTTCCCCACCTCATCGCGACCGGAGGCCTCACATCCTTTGAAAACTCCAGAGGTACGCGGAGATCAGTGCCTCCAACGGAGACGATGCCTGACTCCTCGTGAAACTTGATAGGAGTCCCAGGATTCCTGTGGCACGAGGAAAGGGACCCTTGGTCTCCCGCCTCAGCTGGAGAGGCATCCCAATTGCCCTGCCAAGCCTCGAGGAGAATCCCGAGTTGTCCCTCGCAACTAGGCAGGAGTCCTGACGTCGCTGAACAAACACGTGGGTGGAAGGGCCATCCCCGTCGTAACTCGAGAATATACCCCAGGTTCCCGCCGCAACTCGAGAAAAACCATGAGACTTCCCCCTCGCCGTGAGATGAGGCCCGATTCCCCTGCACTGCGTGCAGAGCAATTCCGTGTTGCACATCAAACAATAAAGGAGCCTTGATTTCCTTGATGGCACTCCAGAGAAACCCCAAGAACACTGTTTCAAGGCTAGAGGGATCCTGAGGTCACTGTAGCAACACGAAAGAGCTCCGTGGACCAAAAATCAACTTGAGATGAGAGGTTAGTCCCTGGCTTCGACTCCAGAGGAATACCACCTTACCAGAAGCACCTCAAGAGGAGGCTTCTCTCAGCTCTAGCTATGTGAGAGGGACCCTGAGTTTGCGGCCTCAAGTGGAATGTAGACCGCGATGCCCTGACTCGAAATAAGGCCGGATATCCCTGCAGTGACTTGAATGCAGGCTCTTCTTGCATCTCCCAAGATGAAAGGATGTCTGAATCCCCTGTGGAGACCACAGAGAAAGACCTAGTTCCCCACCTCATCGCGACCTGAGGCCTCACATCCTTTGAAAACTCCAGAGGTACGCGGAGATCAGTGCCTCCAAAAGAGACGATGCCTGACTCCTCGTGACACTTGATAGGAGTCCCAGGATTCCTGTGGCACGTGGAAAGGGACCCTTGGTTTCCCGCCTCAGCTGGAGAGGCGTCCCAATTGCCCTGCCAAGCCTCGAGGAGAATCCCGAGTTGTCCCTCGCAACTAGGCAGGAGTCCTGACGTCGCTGAACAAACACGTGGGTGGAAGGGCCATCCCCGTCGTAACTCGAGAATATTCCCCAGGTTCCCGCCGCAACTCGAGAAAAACCATGAGACTTCCCCCTCGCCGCGAGATGAGGCCCGATTCCCCTGCACTGCGTGCAGAGCAATTCCGTGTGGCACATCACACATGAAAGGAGCCTTGATTTCCTTGATGGTACTCCAGAGAAACCCCATGAACACTGTTTCAAGGCTAGAGGGATCCTGAGGTCACTGTAGCAACACGAAAGAGCTCCTTGCACCAAAAATCAACTCGAGATGAGCGGTTAGTCCCTGGCTTCGACTCCAGAGGAATACCACCTTACCACAAGCACCTCAAGAGGAGGCTTCTCTCAGCTCTAGGTATGTGAGAGGGACCCTGAGTTTGCGGCCTCAATTGGAATGGACACCGCGATGCCCTGACTCGAAATAAGGCCGGATATCCCTGCAGTGACTTGAATGCAGGCTCGTCTTGCATCTCCCAAGATGAAAGGATGTCTGAATCCCCTGTGGAGACCACAGAGAAAGACCTAGTTCCCCACCTCATCGGGACCGGAGGCCTCACATCCTCTGAAAACTCCAGAGGTACGCGGAGATCAGTGCCTCCAAAGGAGACGATGCCTGACTCCTCGTGAAACTTGATAGGAGTCCCAGGATTCCTGTGGCACGTGGAAAGGGACCCTTGGTCTCCCGCCTCAGCTGGAGAGGCGTCCCAATTGCCCTGCCAAGCCTCGAGGAGAATCCCGAGTTGTCCCTCGCGAGTAGGCAGGAGTCCTGACGTCGCTGAACAAACACGTGTGTGGAAGGGCCATCCCCTCGTAACTCGAGAATATTCCCCAGGTTCCCGCCGCAACTCGAGAAAAACCATGAGACTTCCCCCTCGCCGCGAGATGAGGCACGATTCCCCTGCACTGCGTGCAGAGCAATTCCGTGATGCACATCACACATGAAAGGAGCCTTGATTTCCTTGATGGCACTCCAGAGAAACCCCAAGCACACTGTTTCAAGGCTAGAGGGATCCTGAGGTCACTGTAGCAACACGAAAGAGCTCCGTGGACCAAAAATCAACTAGAGATGAGAGGTTAGTCCCTGGCTTCGACTCCAGAGGAATACCACCTTACCACAAGCACCTGAAGAGGAGGCTTCTCTCAGCTCTAGCTATGTGAGAGGGACCATGAGTTTGCGGCCTCAAGTGGAAAGTAGACCGCGATGCCCTGACTCGAAATAAGGCCGGATATCCCTGCAGTGACTTGAATGCAGGCTCTTCTTGCATCTCCCAAGATGAAAGGATGTCTGAATCCCCTGTGGAGACCACAGAGAAAGACCTAGTTCCCCACCTCATCGCGACCGGAGGCCTCACATCCTTTGAAAACTCCAGAGGTACGCGGAGATCAGTGCCTCCAAAGGAGACGATGCCTGACTCCTCGTGAAACTTGATAGGAGTCCCAGGATTCCTGTGGCACGTGGAAAGGGACCCTTGGTCTCCCGCCTCAGCTGGAGAGGCGTCCCAATTGCCCTGCCAAGCCTCGAGGAGAATCCCGAGTTGTCCCTCGCAACTAGGCAGGAGTCCTGACGTCGCTGAACAAACACGTGGGTGGAAGGGCCATCCCCGTCGTAACTCGAGAATATACCCCAGGTTCCCACGGCAACTCGAGAAAAACCATGAGACTTCCCCCTCGCTGCGAGATTAGGCCTGATTCCCCTGCACTGCGTGCAGAGCAATTCCGTCTTGCACATCACACATGAAAGGAGCCTTGATTTCCTTGATGGCACTCCAGAGAAACCCCAAGAACACTGTTTCAAGGCTAGAGGGATCCTGAGGTCACTGTCGAAACAAGAAAGAGCTCCGTGGACTAAAAATCAACTCGAGATGAGAAGTTAGTCCCTGGCTTCGACTCCAGAGGAATACCACCTTACCACAAGCACCTCAAGAGGAGGCTTCTCTCAGCTCTAGGTATGTGAGAGGGACCCTGAGTTTGCGGCCTCAAGTGGAATGGACACCGCGATGCCCTGACTCGAAATAAGGCCGGATATCCCTGCAGTGACTTGAATGCAGGCTCGTCTTGCATCTCCCAAGACGAAAGGATGTCTGAATCCCCTGTGGAGACCACAGAGAAAACCTACTTCCCCACCTCATCGCGACCGGAGGCCTGACATCCTTTGAAAACTCCAGAGGTACGCGGAGATCAGTGCCTCCAAAGGAGACGATGCCTGACTCCTCGTGAAACTTGATAGGAGTCCCAGGATTCCTGTGGCATGTGGAAAGGGACCCTTGGTCTCCCGCCTCAGCTGGAGAGGCGTCCCAATTGCCCTGCCAAGCCTCGAGGAGAATCCCGAGTTGTCCCTCGCAACTAGGCAGGAGTCCTTACATGGCTGAACTAACACGTGTGTGGAAGGGCCATCCCCGTAGTAACTCGAGAATATACCCCAGGTTCCCGCCGCAACTCGAGAAAAACCATGAGACTTCCCCCTCGCCGCGAGATGAGGCCCGATTCCCCTGCACTGCGTGCAGAGCAATTCCGTGTTGCACATCACACATGAAAGGAGCCTTGATTTCCTTGATGGCACTCCAGAGAAACCCCAAGAACACTGTTTCAAGGCTAGAGGGATCCTGAGGTCACTGTAGCAACACAAAAGAGCTCCGTGGACCAAAAATCAACTCGAGATGAGAGGTTAGTCCCTGGCTTCGACTCCAGAGAAATACCACCTTACCACAAGCACCTCAAGAGGAGGCGTCTCTCAGCTCTAGCTATGTGAGAGGGACCCTGAGTTTGCGGCCTGAAGTGGAATGGAGACGCGATGCCCTGACTCGAAATAAGGCCGGATATCCCTGCAGTGACTTGAATGCAGGCTCGTCTTGCATCTCCCAAGACGAAAGGATGTCTGAATCCCCTGTGGAGACCACAGAGAAAGACCTAGTTCCCCACCTCATCGCGACCGGAGGCCTCACATCCTTAGAAAACTCCAGAGGTATGCGGAGATCAGTGCCTCCAAAGGAGACGATGCCTGACTCCTCGTGAAACTTGATAGGAGTCCCAGGATTCCTGTGGCACGTGGAAAGGGACCCTTGGTCTCCCGCCTCAGCTGGAGAGGGGTCCGAATTGCCCTGCCAAGCCTCGAGGAGAATCCCGAGTTGTCCCTCGCAACTAGGCAGGAGTCCTGACGTCGCTGAACAAACACGTGTGTGGAAGGGCCATCCCCTCGTAACTCGAGAATATTCCCCAGGTTCCCGCCACAACTCGAGAAAAACCATGAGACTTCCCCCTCGCTGCGAGATGAGGCCCGATTCCCCTGCACTGCGTGCAGAGCAATTCCGTGTTGCACATCACACATGAAAGGAGCCTTGATTTCCTTCATGGCACTCCAGAGAAACCCCAAGAACACTGTTTCAAGGCTAGAGGGATCCTGAGGTCACTGTAGCAACACGAAAGAGCCCCGTGGACCAAAAATCAACTCGAGATGAGAGGTTAGTTCCTGGCTTCGATTCCAGAGGAATACCACCTTACCACAAGCACCTCAATAGGAGGCTTCTCTCAGCTCTAGTTATGTGAGAGGGACCCTGAGTTTGCAGCCTCAAGTGGAATGGACACCGCGATGCCCTGACTCGAAATAAGGCCGGATATCCCTGCAGTGACTTGAATGCAGGCTCGTCTTGCATCTCCCAAGACGAAAGGATGTCTGAATCCCCTGTGGAGACCACAGAGAAAGACCTAGTTCCCCACCTCTTCGCGACCGGAGGCCTCACTTTCTTTGAAAACTCCCGAGGTACGAGGTGATCAGTGCCTCCAAAGGAGACGATGCCTGACTCCTCGTGAAACTTGATAGGAGTCCCAGGATTCCTGTGGCACGTGGAAAGGGACGCTTGGTCTCCCGCCTCAGCTGGAGAGGCGTCCCAATTGCCCTGCCAAGCCTCGAGGAGACTCCCGAGTTGTCCCTCGCAACTAGGCAGGAGTCCTGACGTCGTTGAACAAACACGTGTGTGGAAGGGCCATCCCCTCGTAACTCGAGAATATTCCCCAGGTTCCCGCCGCAACTCGAGAAAAACCATGAGACTTCCCCCTCGCCGCGAGATGAGGCCCGATTCCCCTGCACTGCGTGCAGAGCAATTCCGTGTTGCACATCACACATGAAAGGAGCCTTGATTTCCTTGATGGCACTCCAGAGAAACCCCAAGAACACTGTTTCAAGGCTAGAGGGATCCTGAGGTCACTGTAGCAACACGAAAGAGCTCCGTGGACCAAAAATCAACTCGAGATGAGAGGTTAGTCCCTGGCTTCGACTCCAGAGGAATACCACCTTGCACAAGCACCTCAAGAGGAGGCTTCTCTCAGCTCTAGGTATGTGAGAGGGACCCTAAGTTTGCGGCCTCAAGTGGAATGGACACCGCGATGCCCTGACTCGAAATAAGGCCGGATATCCCTGCAGTGACTTGAATGCAGGCTCGTCTTGCATCTCCCAAGATGAAAGGATGTCTGAATCCCCTGTGGAGACCACAGAGAAAGACCTAGTTCCCCACCTCATCGGGACCGGAGGCCTCACATCCTCTGAAAACTCCAGAGGTACGCGGAGATCAGTGCCTCCAAAGGAGACGATGCCTGACTCCTCGTGAAACTTGATAGGAGTCCCAGGATTCCTGTGGCACGTGGAAAGGGACCCTTGGTCTCCCGCCTCAGCTGGAGAGGCGTCCCAATTGCCCTGCCAAGCCTCGAGGAGAATCCCGAGTTGTCCCTCGCGAGTAGGCAGGAGTCCTGACGTCGCTGAACAAACACGTGTGTGGAAGGGCCATCCCCTCGTAACTCGAGAATATTCCCCAGGTTCCCGCCGCAGCTCGAGAAAAACCATGAGACTTCCCCCTCGCCGCGAGATGAGGCACGATTCCCCTGCACTGCGTGCAGAGCAATTCCGTGATGCACATCACACATGAAAGGAGCCTTGATTTCCTTGATGGCACTCCAGAGAAACCCCAAGCACACTGTTTCAAGGCTAGAGGGATCCTGAGGTCACTGTAGCAACACGAAAGAGCTCCGTGGACCAAAAATCAACTAGAGATGAGAGGTTAGTCCCTGGCTTCGACTCCAGAGGAATACCACCTTACCACAAGCACCTGAAGAGGAGGCTTCTCTCAGCTCTAGCTATGTGAGAGGGACCATGAGTTTACGGCCTCAAGTTGAAAGTAGACCGCGATGCCCTGACTCGAAATAAGGCCGGATATCCCTGCAGTGACTTGAATGCAGGCTCTTCTTGCATGTCCCAAGATGAAAGGATGTCTGAATCCCCTGTGGAGACCACAGAGAAAGACCTAGTTCCCCACCTCATCGCGACCGGAGGCCTCACATCCTTTGAAAACTCAGGAGGTACGCGGAGATCAGTGCCTCCAAAGGAGACGATGCCTGACTCCTCGTGAAACTTGATAGGAGTCCCAGGATTCCTGTGGCACGTGGAAAGGGACCCTTGGTCTCCCGCCTCAGCTGGAGAGGCGTCCCAATTGCCCTGCCAAGCCTCGAGGAGAATCCCGAGTTGTCCCTCGCAACTAGGCAGGAGTCCTGACGTCGCTGAACAAACACGTGGGTGAAAGGGCCATCCCCGTCGTAACTCGAGAATATACCCCCAGGTTCCCGCCGCAACTCGAGAAAAACCATGAGACTTCCCCCTCGCTGCGAGATGAGGCCTGATTCCCCTGCACTGCGTGCAGAGCAATTCCGTCTTGCACATCACACATGAAAGGAGCCTTGATTTCCTTGATGGCTCTCCAGAGAAACCCCAAGAACACTGTTTCAAGGCTAGAGGGATCCTGAGGTCACTGTAGCAACACGAAAGAGCTCCGTGGACCAAAAATCAACTCGAGATGAGAGGTTAGTCCCTGGCTTCGACTCCAGAGGAATACCACCTTGCACAAGCACCTCAAGAGGAGGCTTCTCTCAGCTCTAGGTATGTGAGAGGGACCCTGAGTTTGCGGCCTCAAGTGGAATGGACACTGCGATGCCCTGACTCGAAATAAGGCTGGATATCCCTGCAGTGACTTGAATGCAGGCTCGTCTTGCATCTCCCAAGATGAAAGGATGTCTGAATCCCCTGTGGAGACCACAGAGAAAGACCTAGTTCCCCACCTCATCGGGACCGGAGACCTCACATCCTTTGAAAACTCCAGAGGTACGCGGAGATCAGTGCCTCCAAAGGAGACGATGCCTGACTCCTCGTGAAACTTGATAGGAGTCCCAGGATTCCTGTGGCACGTGGAAAGGGACCCTTGGTCTCCCGCCTCAGCTGGAGAGGTGTCCCAATTGCCCTGCCAAGCCTCGAGGAGAATCCCGAGTTGTCCCTCGCGAGTAGGAAGGAGTCCTGACGTCGCTGAACAAACACGTGTGTGGAAGGGCCATCCCCTCGTAACTCGAGAATATTCCCCAGGTTCCCGCCGCAACTCGAGAAAAACCATGAGACTTCCCCCTCGCCGCGAGATGAGGCACGATTCCCCTGCACTGCGTGCAGAGCAATTCCGTGATGCACATCACACATGAAAGGAGCCTTGATTTCCTTGATGGCACTCCAGAGAAACCCCAAGCACACTGTTTCAAGGCTAGAGGGATCCTGAGGTCACTGTAGCAACACGAAAGAGCTCCGTGGACCAAAAATCAACGAGATATGAGAGGTTAGTCCCTGGCTTTGACTCCAGAGGAATACCACCTTACCACAAGCACCTCAAGGGGAGGCTTCTCTCAGCTCTAGCTATGTGAGAGGGACCATGAGTTTGCGGCCTCAAGTGGAATGTAGACCGCGATGCCCTGACTCGAAATAAGGCCGGATATCCCTGCAGTGACTTGAATGCAGGCTCTTCTTGCATCTCCCAAGACGAAAGGATGTCTGAATCCCCTGTGGAGACCACAGAGAAAGACCTAGTTCCCCACCTCATCGCGACCGGAGGCCTCACATCCTTTGAAAACTCCAGAGGTACGCGGAGATCAGTGCCTCCAACGGAGACGATGCCTGACTCCTCGTGAAACTTGATAGGAGTCCCAGGATTCCTGTGGCACGAGGAAAGGGACCCTTGGTCTCCCGCCTCAGCTGGAGAGGCATCCCAATTGCCCTGCCAAGCCTCGAGGAGAATCCCGAGTTGTCCCTCGCAACTAGGCAGGAGTCCTGACGTCGCTGAACAAACACGTGGGTGGAAGGGCCATCCCCGTCGTAACTCGAGAATATACCCCAGGTTCCCGCCGCAACTCGAGAAAAACCATGAGACTTCCCCCTCGCCGTGAGATGAGGCCCGATTCCCCTGCACTGCGTGCAGAGCAATTCCGTGTTGCACATCAAACAATAAAGGAGCCTTGATTTCCTTGATGGCACTCCAGAGAAACCCCAAGAACACTGTTTCAAGGCTAGAGGGATCCTGAGGTCACTGTAGCAACACGAAAGAGCTCCGTGGACCAAAAATCAACTTGAGATGAGAGGTTAGTCCCTGGCTTCGACTCCAGAGGAATACCACCTTACCAGAAGCACCTCAAGAGGAGGCTTCTCTCAGCTCTAGCTATGTGAGAGGGACCCTGAGTTTGCGGCCTCAAGTGGAATGTAGACCGCGATGCCCTGACTCGAAATAAGGCCGGATATCCCTGCAGTGACTTGAATGCAGGCTCTTCTTGCATCTCCCAAGATGAAAGGATGTCTGAATCCCCTGTGGAGACCACAGAGAAAGACCTAGTTCCCCACCTCATCGCGACCTGAGGCCTCACATCCTTTGAAAACTCCAGAGGTACGCGGAGATCAGTGCCTCCAAAAGAGACGATGCCTGACTCCTCGTGACACTTGATAGGAGTCCCAGGATTCCTGTGGCACGTGGAAAGGGACCCTTGGTTTCCCGCCTCAGCTGGAGAGGCGTCCCAATTGCCCTGCCAAGCCTCGAGGAGAATCCCGAGTTGTCCCTCGCAACTAGGCAGGAGTCCTGACGTCGCTGAACAAACACGTGGGTGGAAGGGCCATCCCCGTCGTAACTCGAGAATATTCCCCAGGTTCCCGCCGCAACTCGAGAAAAACCATGAGACTTCCCCCTCGCCGCGAGATGAGGCCCGATTCCCCTGCACTGCGTGCAGAGCAATTCCGTGTGGCACATCACACATGAAAGGAGCCTTGATTTCCTTGATGGTACTCCAGAGAAACCCCATGAACACTGTTTCAAGGCTAGAGGGATCCTGAGGTCACTGTAGCAACACGAAAGAGCTCCTTGCACCAAAAATCAACTCGAGATGAGCGGTTAGTCCCTGGCTTCGACTCCAGAGGAATACCACCTTACCACAAGCACCTCAAGAGGAGGCTTCTCTCAGCTCTAGGTATGTGAGAGGGACCCTGAGTTTGCGGCCTCAATTGGAATGGACACCGCGATGCCCTGACTCGAAATAAGGCCGGATATCCCTGCAGTGACTTGAATGCAGGCTCGTCTTGCATCTCCCAAGATGAAAGGATGTCTGAATCCCCTGTGGAGACCACAGAGAAAGACCTAGTTCCCCACCTCATCGGGACCGGAGGCCTCACATCCTCTGAAAACTCCAGAGGTACGCGGAGATCAGTGCCTCCAAAGGAGACGATGCCTGACTCCTCGTGAAACTTGATAGGAGTCCCAGGATTCCTGTGGCACGTGGAAAGGGACCCTTGGTCTCCCGCCTCAGCTGGAGAGGCGTCCCAATTGCCCTGCCAAGCCTCGAGGAGAATCCCGAGTTGTCCCTCGCGAGTAGGCAGGAGTCCTGACGTCGCTGAACAAACACGTGTGTGGAAGGGCCATCCCCTCGTAACTCGAGAATATTCCCCAGGTTCCCGCCGCAACTCGAGAAAAACCATGAGACTTCCCCCTCGCCGCGAGATGAGGCACGATTCCCCTGCACTGCGTGCAGAGCAATTCCGTGATGCACATCACACATGAAAGGAGCCTTGATTTCCTTGATGGCACTCCAGAGAAACCCCAAGCACACTGTTTCAAGGCTAGAGGGATCCTGAGGTCACTGTAGCAACACGAAAGAGCTCCGTGGACCAAAAATCAACTAGAGATGAGAGGTTAGTCCCTGGCTTCGACTCCAGAGGAATACCACCTTACCACAAGCACCTGAAGAGGAGGCTTCTCTCAGCTCTAGCTATGTGAGAGGGACCATGAGTTTGCGGCCTCAAGTGGAAAGTAGACCGCGATGCCCTGACTCGAAATAAGGCCGGATATCCCTGCAGTGACTTGAATGCAGGCTCTTCTTGCATCTCCCAAGATGAAAGGATGTCTGAATCCCCTGTGGAGACCACAGAGAAAGACCTAGTTCCCCACCTCATCGCGACCGGAGGCCTCACATCCTTTGAAAACTCCAGAGGTACGCGGAGATCAGTGCCTCCAAAGGAGACGATGCCTGACTCCTCGTGAAACTTGATAGGAGTCCCAGGATTCCTGTGGCACGTGGAAAGGGACCCTTGGTCTCCCGCCTCAGCTGGAGAGGCGTCCCAATTGCCCTGCCAAGCCTCGAGGAGAATCCCGAGTTGTCCCTCGCAACTAGGCAGGAGTCCTGACGTCGCTGAACAAACACGTGGGTGGAAGGGCCATCCCCGTCGTAACTCGAGAATATACCCCCAGGTTCCCGCCGCAACTCGAGAAAAACCATGAGACTTCCCCCTCGCTGCGAGATGAGGCCTGATTCCCCTGCACTGCGTGCAGAGCAATTTCGTCTTGCACATCACACATGAAAGGAGCCTTGATTTCCTTGATGGCACTCCAGAGAAACCCCAAGAACACTGTTTCAAGGCTAGAGGGATCCTTAGGTCACTGTAGCAACACGAAAGAGCTCCGTGGACCAAAAATCAACTCGAGATGAGAGGTTAGTCCCTGGCTTCGACTCCAGAGGAATACCACCTTGCACAAGCACCTCAAGAGGAGGCTTCTCTCAGCTCTAGGTATGTGAGAGGGACCCTGAGTTTGCGGCCTCAAGTGGAATGGACACTGCGATGCCCTGACTCGAAATAAGGCCGGATATCCCTGCAGTGACTTGAATGCAGGCTCGTCTTGCATCTCCCAAGATGAAAGGATGTCTGAATCCCCTGTGGAGACCACAGAGAAAGACCTAGTTCCCCACCTCATCGGGACCGGAGGCCTCACATCCTTTGAAAACTCCAGAGGTACGCGGAGATCAGTGCCTCCAAAGGAGACGATGCCTGACTCCTCGTGAAACTTGATAGGAGTCCCAGGATTCCTGTGGCACGTGGAAAGGGACCCTTGGTCTCCCGCCTCAGCTGGAGAGGCGTCCCAATTGCCCTGCCAAGCCTCGAGGAGAATCCCGAGTTGTCCCTCGCAACTAGGCACGAGTCCTGACGTCGCGGAACAAACACGTGGGTGGAAGGGCCATCCCCGTCGTAACTCGAGAATATTCCCCAGGTTCCCGCCGCAACTCGAGAAAAACCATGAGACTTCCCCCTCGCCGCGAGATGAGGCACGATTCCCCTGCACTGCGTGCAGAGCAATTCCGTGTTGCACATCACACATGAAAGGAGCCTTGATTTCCTTCATGGCACTCCAGAGAAACCCCAAGAACACTGTTTCAAGGCTAGAGGGATTCTGAGGTCACTGTAGCAACACGAAAGAGCCCCGTGGACCAAAAATCAACTAGAGATGAGAGTTTAGTCCCTGGCTTCGATTCCAGAGGAATACCACCTTACCACAAGCACCTCAAGAGGAGGCTTCTCTCAGCTCTAGGTATGTGAGAGGGACCATGAGTTTGCAGCCTCAAGTGGAATGGACACCGCGATGCCCTGACTCGAAATAAGGCCGGATATCCCTGCAGTGACTTGAATGCAGGCTCGTCTTGCATCTCCCAAGACGAAAGGATGTCTGAATCCCCTGTGGAGACCATAGAGAAAGACCTAGTTCCCCACCTCATCGCGACCGGAGGCCTCACATCCTTTGAAAACTCCAGAGGTACGCGGAGATCAGTGCCTCCAAAGGAGACGATGCCTGACTCCTCGTGAAACTTGATAGGATTCCCAGGATTCCTGTGGCACGTGGAAAGGGACCCTTGGTCTCCCGCCTCAGCTGGAGAGGCGTCCCAATTGCCCTGCCAAGCCTCGAGGAGAATCCCGAGTTGTCCCTCACAACTAGGCAGGAGTCCTGCCGTCGCTGAACTAACACGTGTGTGGAAGGGCCATCCCCGTAGTAACTCGAGAATATACCCCAGGTTCCCGCCGCAACTCGAGAAAAACCATGAGACTTCCCCCTCGCCGCGAGATGAGGCCCGATTCCCCTGCACTGCGTGCAGAGCAATTCCGTGTTGCACATCACACATGAAAGGAGCCTTGATTTCCTTGATGGCACTCCAGAGAAACCCCAAGAACACTGTTTCAAGGCTAGAGGGATCCTGAGGTCACTGTAGCAACACAAAAGAGCTCCGTGGACCAAAAATCAACTCGAGATGAGAGGTTAGTCCCTGGCTTCGACTCCAGAGAAATACCACCTTACCACAAGCACCTCAAGAGGAGGCGTCTCTCAGCTCTAGCTATGTGAGAGGGACCCTGAGTTTGCGGCCTGAAGTGGAATGGAGACGCGATGCCCTGACTCGAAATAAGGCCGGATATCCCTGCAGTGACTTGAATGCAGGCTCGTCTTGCATCTCCCAAGACGAAAGAATGTCTAAATCCCCTGTGGAGACCACAGAGAAAGACCTAGTTCCCCACCTCATCGGGACCGGAGGCCTCACATCCTTAGAAAACTCCAGAGGTATGCGGAGATCAGTGCCTCCAAAGGAGACGATGCCTGACTCCTCGTGAAACTTGATAGGAGTCCCAGGATTCCTGTGGCACGTGGAAAGGGACCCTTGGTCTCCCGCCTCAGCTGGAGAGGCGTCCGAATTGCCCTGCCAAGCCTCGAGGAGAATCCCGAGTTGTCCCTCGCAACTAGGCAGGAGTCCTGACGTCGCTGAACAAACACGTGTTTGGAAGGGCCATCCCCTCGTAACTCGAGAATATTCCCCAGGTTCCCGCCACAACTCGAGAAAAACCATGAGACATCCCCCTCGCCGCGAGATGAGGCCCGATTCCCCTGCACTGCGTGCAGAGCAATTCCGTGTTGCACATCACACATGAAAGGAGCCTTGATTTCCTTCATGGCACTCCAGAGAAACCCCAAGAACACTGTTTCTAGGCTAGAGGGATCCTGAGGTCACTGTAGCAACACGAAAGAGCCCCGTGGACCAAAAATCAACTCGAGATGAGAGGTTAGTTCCTGGCTTCGATTCCAGAGGAATACCACCTTACCACAAGCACCTCAATAGGAGGCTTCTCTCAGCTCTAGTTATGTGAGAGGGACCCTGAGTTTGCAGCCTCAAGTGGAATGGACACCGCGATGCCCTGACTCGAAATAAGGCCGGATATCCCTGCAGTGACTTGAATGCAGGCTCGTCTTGCATCTCCCAAGACGAAAGGATGTCTGAATCCCCTGTGGAGACAACAGAAAAAGAACTAGTTCCCCACCTCTTCGCGACCGGAGGCCTCACTTTCTTTGAAAACTCCCGAGGTACGAGGTGATCAGTGCCTCCAAAGGAGACGATGCCTGACTGCTCGTGAAACTTGATAGGAGTCCCAGGATTCCTGTGGCACGTGGAAAGGGACGCTTGGTCTCCCGCCTCAGCTGGAGAGGCGTCCCAATTGCCCTGCCAAGCCTCGAGGAGAATCCCGAGTTGTCCCTCGCAACTAGGCAGGAGTCCTGACGTCGTTGAACAAACACGTGTGTGGAAGGGCCATCCCCTCGTAACTCGAGAATATTCCCCAGGTTCCCGCCGCAACTCGAGAAAAACCATGAGACTTCCCCCTCGCCGCAAGATGAGGCCCGATTCCCCTGCACTGCGTGCAGAGCAATTCCGTCTTGCACATCACACATGAAAGGAGCCTTGATTTCCTTGATGGCACTCCAGAGAAACCCCAAGAACACTGTTTCAAGGCTAGAGGGATCCTGAGGTCACTGTAGCAACACGAAAGAGCTCCGTGGACCAAAAATCAACTCGAGATGAGAGGTTAGTCCCTGGCTTCGACTCCAGAGGAATACCACCTTGCACAAGCACCTCAAGAGGAGGCTTCTCTCAGCTCTAGGTATGTGAGAGGGACCCTAAGTTTGCGGCCTCAAGTGGAATGGACACCGCGATGCCCTGACTCGAAATAAGGCCGGATATCCCTGCAGTGACTTGAATGCAGGCTCGTCTTGCATCTCCCAAGATGAAAGGATGTCTGAATCCCCTGTGGAGACCACAGAGAAAGACCTAGTTCCCCACCTCATCGGGACCGGAGGCCTCACATCCTCTGAAAACTCCAGAGGTACGCGGAGATCAGTGCCTCCAAAGGAGACGATGCCTGACTCCTCGTGAAACTTGATAGGAGTCCCAGGATTCCTGTGGCACGTGGAAAGGGACCCTTGGTCTCCCGCCTCAGCTGGAGAGGCGTCCCAATTGCCCTGCCAAGCCTCGAGGAGAATCCCGAGTTGTCCCTCGCAACTAGGCAGGAGTCCTGACGTCGCTGAACAAACACGTGTGTGGAAGGGCCATCCCCGTCGTAACTCGAGAATATTCCCCAGGTTCCCGCCGCAACTCGAGAAAAACCATGAGACTTCCCCCTCGCCGCGAGATGAGGCCCGATTCCCCTGCACTGCGTGCAGAGCAATTCCGTGTTGCACATCACACATGAAAGGAGCCTTGATTTCCTTGATGGTACTCCAGAGAATCCCCATGAACACTGTTTCAAGGCTAGAGGGATCCTGAGGTCACTGTAGCAACACGAAAGAGCTCCTTGCACCAAAAATCAACTCGAGATGAGCGGTTAGTCCCTGGCTTCGACTCCAGAGGAATACCACCTTACCACAAGCACCTCAAGAGGAGGCTTCTCTCAGCTCTAGGTATGTGAGAGGGACCCTGAGTTTGCGGCCTCAATTGGAATGGACACCGCGATGCCCTGACTCGAAATAAGGCCGGATATCCCTGCAGTGACTTGAATGCAGGCTCGTCTTGCATCTCCCAAGATGAAAGGATGTCTGAATCCCCTGTGGAGACCACAGAGAAAGACCTAGTTCCCCACCTCATCGGGACCGGAGGCCTCACATCCTCTGAAAACTCCAGAGGTACGCGGAGATCCGTGCCTCCAAAGGAGACGATGCCTGACTCCTCGTGAAACTTGATAGGAGTCCCAGGATTCCTGTGGCACGTGGAAAGGGACACTTGGTCTCCCGCCTCAGCTGGAGAGGCGTCCCAATTGCCCTGCCAAGCCTCGAGGAGAATCCCGAGTTGTCCCTCGCAACTAGGCAGGAGTCCTGCCGTCGCTGAACTAACACGTGTGTGTTAGGGCCATCCCCGTCGTAACTCGAGAATATACCCCAGGTTTCTGCCGCAACTCGAGAAAAACCATAAGACTTCCCCCTCACCGCGAGATGAGGCCCGATTCCCCTGCACTGCGTGCAGAGCAATTCCGTGTTGCACATCACACATGAAAGGAGCCTTGATTTCCTTGATGGCACTCCAGAGAAACCCCAAGAACACTGTTTCAAGGCTAGAGGGATCCTGAGGTCACTGTAGCAACACGAAAGAGCTCCGTGGACCAAAAATCAACTCGAGATGAGAGGTTAGTCCCTGGCTTCGACTCCAGAGGAATACCACCTTACCAGAAGCACCTCAAGAGGAGGCTTCTCTCAGCTCTAGCTATGTGAGAGGGACCCTGAGTTTGCGGCCTCAAGTGGAATGTAGACCGCGATGCCCTGACTCGAAATAAGGCCGGATATCCCTGCAGTGACTTGAATGCAGGCTCTTCTTGCATCTCCCAAGATGAAAGGATGTCTGAATCCCCTGTGGAGACCACAGAGAAAGACCTAGTTCCCCACCTCATCGCGACCGGAGGCCTCACATCCTTTGAAAACTCCAGAGGTACGCGGAGATCAGTGCCTCCAAAAGAGACGATGCCTGACTCCTCGTGAAACTTGATAGGAGTCCCAGGATTCCTGTGGCACGTGGAAAGGGACCCTTGGTCTCCCGCCTCAGCTGGAGAGGCGTCCCAATTGCCCTGCCAAGCCTCGAGGAGAATCCCGAGTTGTCCCTCGCAACTAGGCAGGAGTCCTGACGTCGCTGAACAAACACGTGTGTGGAAGGGCCATCCCTGTCGTAACTCGAGAATATTCCCCAGGTTCCCGCCGCAACTCGAGAAAAACCATGAGACTTCCCCCTCGCCGCGAGATGAGGCCCGATTCCCCTGCACTGCGTGCAGAGCAATTCCGTGTGGCACATCACACATGAAAGGAGCCTTGATTTCCTTGATGGTACTCCAGAGAAACCCCAAGAACACTGTTTCAAGGCTAGAGGGATCCTGAGGTCACTGTAGCAACACGAAAGAGCTCCTTGCACCAAAAATCAACTCGAGATGAGCGGTTAGTCCCTGGCTTCGACTCCAGAGGAATACCACCTTACCACAAGCACCTCAAGAGGAGGCTCCTCTCAGCTCTAGGTATGTGAGAGGGACCCTGATTTGCGGCCTCAAGTGGAATGGACACCGCGATGCCCTGACTCGAAATAAGCCGGATATCCCTGCAGTGACTTGAATGCAGGCTCGTCTTGCATCTCCCAAGACGAAAGGATGCCTGACTCCGCTGTGGAGACCACAGAAAAAGAACTAGTTCCCCACCTCATCGCGACCGGAAGCCTCACTTTCTTTGAAAACTCCAGATGTACGAGGTGATCAGTGCCTCCAAAGGAGATGATGCCTGACTCCTTGTGAAACTTGATAGGAGTCCAGGATTCCTGTGGCACGTGGAAAGGGACCCTTGGTCTCCCGCCTCAGCTGGAGAGGCGTCTCAATTGCCCTGCCAAGCCTCGAGGAGAATCCCGAGTTGTCCCTCGCAACTAGGCAGGAGTCCTGACGTGGCTTAACAAACACGTGGGTGGAAGGGCCATCCCCGTCATAACTCGAGAATATACCCCAGGTTCCCGCCACAACTCGAGAAAAACCATGAGACTTCCCCCTCGCCGCGAGATGAGGCCCGATTCCCCTGCACTGCGTGCAGAGCAATTCCGTCTTGCACATCACACATCAAAGGAGCCTTGATTTCCTTGATGGCACTCCAGAGAAACCCCAAGAACACTCATTCAAGGCTAGAGGGATCCTGAGGTCACTGTAGCAACAAGAAAGAGCTCCGTGGACCAAAAATCAACTCGAGATGAGAGGTTAGTCCCTGGCTTCGACTCCAGAGGAATACCACCTTACCACAAGCACCTCAAGAGGAGGCTTCTCTCAGCTCTAGGTATGTGAGAGGGACCCTGAGTATGCGGCCTCAAGTGGAATGGACACCGCGATGCCCTGACTCGAAATAAGGCCGGATATCCCTGCAGTGACTTAAATGCAGGCTCGTTTTGCATCTCCCAAGACGAAGGATGTCTGAATCCCCTGTGGAGACCACAGAGAAAGCCATAGTTCCCCACTTCATCGCGACCGGAGGGCTCACATCCTTTGAAAACTCCAGAGGTACGCGGAGATCAGTGCCACCAAAGGAGACGATGCCTGACTCCTCGTGAAACTTGATAGGAGTCCCAAGATTCCTGTGGCACGTGGAAAGGGACCCTTGGTCTCCCGCCTCAGCTGGAGAGGCGTCCCAATTGCCCTGCCAAGCCTCGAGGAGAATCCCGAGTTGTCCCTCGCAACTAGGCAGGAGTCCTAACGTCGCTGAACAAGCACGTGTGTGGAAGGGCCATCCCCGTCGTAACTCGAGAATATACCCCAGGTTCCCGCCGCAACTTGAGAAAAACCATGAGACTTCCCCCATGCCGCAAAATGAGGCCCGATTCCCCTGCACTGCGTGCAGAGCAATTCCGTGTTGCACATCACACATGAAAGGAGCCTTGATTTCCTTGATGGCACTCCAGAGAAACCCCAAGAACAATGTTTTAAGGCTAGAGGGATCCTGAGGTCACTGTAGCAACACGAAAGAGCTCCGTGGACCAACAATCAACTCGAGATGAGAGGTTAGTCCCTGGCTTCGACTCCAGAGGAATACCACCTTACCACAAGCACCTCAAGAACAGTCTTCTCTCAGCTCTAGGTATGTGAGAGGGACCCTGATTTTGCGGCCTCAAGTGGAATGGACACCGCGATGCCCTGACTCGATATAAGGCCGGATATCCCTGCAGTGACTTGAATGCAGGCTCGTCTTGCATCTCCCAAGATGAAAGGATGACTGAATCCCCTGTGGAGACCACAGAGAAAGACCTACTTCCCCACCTCATCGCGACCGGAGGCCTCACATCCTTTGAAAACTCCAGAGGTATGCGGAGATCAGTGCCTCCAAAGGAGACGATGCCTGACTCCTCGTGAAACTTGATAGGAGTCCCAGGATTCCTGTGGCACGTGGAAAGGGACCCTTGGTCTCCCGCCTCAGATTGAGAGGAGTCCCAATTGCCCTGCCAAGCCTCGAAGAGAATCCCGAGTTGTCCCTCGCAACTAGGCAGGAGTCCTGCCGTCGCTGAACAAACACGTGTGTGGAAGGGCCATCCCCGTCGTAAATCGAGAATATACCCCAGGTTCCCGCAGCAACTCGAGAAAAACCATGAGACTTCCCCCTCGACGCAAAATGAGGCCCGATACCCTGCACTGCGTGCAGAGCAATTCCCTGTTGCACATCACACATGAAAGGAGCCTTGATTTCCTTGATGGCACTCCAGAGAAACCCCAAGAACACTGTTTCAAGGCTAGAGGGAAACTGAGGTCACTGTAACAACACAAAAGAGCTCCGTGGACCAAGAATCAACTCGTGATGAGAGGATAGTCCCTGGCTTCGACTCCAGAGGAATACCACCTTACCACAAGCACCTCAAGAGGAGGCTTCTCTCAGCTCTAGGTATGTGAGAGGGACCCTGAGTTTGCGGCCTCAAGTGGAATGGACACCGCGAAGCCCTGACTCGATATAAGGCCGGATATCCCTGCAGTGACTTGAATTCAGGCTCGTCTTGCATCTCCCAAGATGAAAGGATGTCTGAATCCCCTGTGGAGACCACAGAGAAAGACCTACTTCCCCACCTCATCGCGACCGAAGGGCTCAGATCTTTTGAAAACTCAAGAGGTACGCGGAGATCCGTGCCTCCAAAGGAGACGATGCCTGACTCCTCGAGAAACTTGATAGGAGTCCAAGGATTCCTGTGGCACGTGGAAAGGGACCCTTGGTCTCCCGCCTCAGCTGGAGAGGCGTCCCAATTGCCCTGCCAAGCCTCGAGGAGAATCCCGAGTTGTCCCTCGCAACTAGGCAGGAGTCCTGACGTCGGTGAACAAACACGTGGGTGGAAGGGCCATCCCCGTCGTAACTCGAGAATATACCCCAGGTTCCCGACGCAACTCGAGAAAAACCATGAGACTTCCCCCTTGCCGCGAGATGAGGCCCGATTCCCCTGCTCTGCATGCAGAGCAATTCCGTGTTGCACATCAAACATGAAAGGAGTTTGATTTCCTTGATGGCAATCCAGGGAAACCCCAAGAACACTGTTTCAAGGCTAGAGGGATCCTGAGGTCACTGTAGCAACACGAAAGAGCTCCGTGGACCAAAAATCAACTCGAGATGAGAGGTTAGTCCCTGGCTTCGACTCCAGAGGAATACCACCTTACCACAAGCACCTGAAGAGGAGGCTTCTCTCAGCTCTAGGTATGTGAGAAGGACCCTGAGTTTGCGGCCTCTAGTGGAATGTACACCGCGATGCCCTGACGCGAAATAAGGCCAGATATCCCTGCAGTGACTTGAATGCAGGCTCGTCTTGCATCTCCCAAGATGAAAGGATGTCTGAATCCCCTTTGAAGACCACAGAGAAAGACCTAGTTCCCCACCTCATCGCGACCGGAGGCCTCACATCCTTTGAAAACACCAGAGGTACGCGGAGATCAGTGCCTCCAAAGGAGACGATGCCTGACTCCTCGTGAAAGTTGATAGGAGTCCCAGGATTGCTGTGGCACGTGGAAAGGGACACTTGGTCTCCCGCCTCAGCTGGAGTGGCGTCCCAATTGCCCTGCCAAGCCTCGAGGAGAATCCCGAGTTGTCCCTCGCAACTAGGCAGGAGTCCTGACATCGCTGAACAAACACGTGGGTGGAAGGGCCATCACCGTCGTAACTCGAGAATATACCCCAGGTTCCCGCCGCAACTTGAGAAAAACCATGAGACTTCCCCCTCGCCGCGAGATGAGGCCCGATTCCCCTGCACTGCATGCAGAACAATTCCGTGTTCTACATCAAAAATGAAAGGAGCCTTGATTTCCTTGATGGCACTCCAGAGAAACCCCAAGAACACTGTTTCAAGGCTAGAGGGATCCTGAGGTCACTCTAGCAACAAGAAAGAGCTCCGTGGACCAAAAATCAACTCGAGATGAGAGGTTAGTCCCTGGCTTCGACTCCAGAGGAATACCACCTTACCACAAGCACCTCAAGAGGAGGCTTCTCTCAGCTCTAGGTATGTGAGAGGGACCCTGAGTTTGCGGCATCAAGTGGAATGGACACCGCGATTCCCTGACTCGAAATAAGGCCGGATATCCCTGCAGTGACTTGAATGCAGGCTCGTCTTGCATCTCACAAGACGAAAGGATGTCTGAATCCCCTGTGGAGACCACAGAGAAAGACCAAGTTCCCCACCTCATCGCGACCGGAGGCCTCACATCCTTTGAAAATTCCAGAGGTACGCAGAGATCAGTGTCTCCAAAGGAGGCGATGCCTGACTCCTCGTGAAACTTGATAGAAGTCCCAGGATTCCTGTGGCACGTGGAAAGGGACCCTTGGTCTCCCGCCTCAGATTGAGAGGAGTCCCAATTGCCCTGCCAAGCCTCGAGGAGAATCCCGAGTTGTCCCTCGCAACTAGGAAGGAGTCTTGACGTCGCTGAACAAACACGTATGTGGAAGGGCCATCCCCGTCGTAACTCGAGAATATACCCCAGGTTCCCGCCGCAACTCGAGAAAAACCATGAGACTTCCCCCTCGCTGCGAGATGAGGCCGGATTCCCCTGCACTGCGTGCAGAGCAATTCCGTGTTGCACATCACACATGAAAGGAGCCTTGATTTCCTTGATGGCACTCCAGAAAAACCCCAAGAACACTGTTTCAAGGCTAGAGGTATCCTGAGATCACTGTAGCCACACGAAAGAGCTCCGAGGACCAAAAATCAACTCGAGATGAGAGGTTAGTCCCTGGCTTCGACTCCAGAAGAATATCACCTTACCAGAAGCACCTCAAGAGGAGGCTTCTCTCAGCTCTAGGTATGTGAGAGGGACCCTGATTTGCGGCCTCAAGTGGAATGGACACCGCGATGCCCTGACTCGAAATAAGGCCGGATATCCCTGCAGTGACTTGAATGCTGGCTCGTATTGCATCTCCCAAGACGACAGGATGTCTGAATCCACTGTGGAGACCACAGAAAAAAAACTAGTTCCCCACCTCATCGCGACCGGAGGCCTCACATCCTTTGAAAACTCCAGAGGTACGCGGAGATCAGTGCCTCCAAAGGAGACGATGCCTGACTCCTCGTGAAACTTGATAGGAGTCCCAGGATTACTGTGGCACGTGGAAAGGGACACTTGGTCTCCCGCCTCAGCTGGAGAGGCGTCCCAATTGCCCTGCCAAGCCTCGAGGAGAATCCCGAGTTGTCCCTCGCAACTAGGCAGGAGTCCTGCCGTCGCTGAACAAACACCTGTGTGGAAGGGCCATCCCCGTCGTAACTTGAGAATATACCCCAGGTTCCCGCCGCAACTCGAGAAAAACCATGAGACTTCCCCCTCGACGCAAAATGAGGCCCGATACCCTGCACTGCATGCAGAGCAATTCCCTGTTGCACATCACACATGAAAGGAGCCTTGATTTCCTTGATGGCACTGCAGAGAAACCCCAAGAACACTGTTTCAAGGCTAGCGGGATCCTGAGGTCACTGTAGCAACACGAAAGAGCTCCGTGGACCAAGAATCAACTCGAGATGAGAGGTTAGTCCCTGGCTTCGACTCCAGAGGAATACCACCTTACCACAAGCACCTCAAGAGGAGGCTTCTCTCAGCTCTAGGTATGTGAGAGGGACCCTGATTTTGCGGCCTCAAGTGGAATGGACACCGCAATGCCCTGACTCGATATAAGGCCGGATATCCCTACAGTGACTTGAATGCAGGCTCGTCTTTCATCTCCCAAGATGAAAGGATGTCTGAATCCCCTGTGGAGACCACAGAGAAAGACCTACTTCCCCACCTCATCGCGACCGGAGGCCTCACATCCTTTGAAAACTCCAGAGGTACGCGGAGATCTGTGCCTCCAAAGGAGACGATGCCTGAATCCACGTGAAACTTGATAGGAGTCCCAGGATTCCTGTGGCACGTGGAAAGGGACCCTTGGTCTCCCGCCTCAGCTGGAGAGGCGTCCCAATTGCCCTGCCAAGCCTCGAGGAGAATCCCGAGTTGTCCCTCGCAACTAGGCAGGAGTCCTGACGTCGCTGAACAAACACGTGGGTGGAAGGGCCATCCCCGTCGTAAATCGAGAATATACCCCAGGTTCCCGCCGCAACTCGAGAAAAACCATGAGACTTCCCCCTTGCCGCGAGATGAGGCCCGATTCCCCTGCTCTGCATGCAGAGTAATTCCGTGTTGCACATCAAACATGAAAGGAGTTTGATTTCCTTGATGGCACTCCAGGGAAACCCCAAGAACACTGTTTCAAGGCTAGAGGGATCCTGAGGTCACTGTAGCAACATGAAAGAGCTCCGTGGACCAAAAATCAACTCGAGATGAGAGGTTAGTCCCTGGCTTCGACTCCAGAGGAATACCACCTTACCACAAGCTCCTCAAGAGAAGGATTCTCTCAGCTCTATGTATGTGAGAGGGACCGTGAGTTTGCGGCCTCAAGTGGAATGGACACCGCGATTACCTGACTCGAAATAATGCCGGATATCCCTGCAGTGACTTGAATGCAGGCTCGTCTTGCATCTCCCAAGACGAAAGGATGTCTGAATCCCCTGTGGAGACCACAGAGAAACACCTAGTTCCCCACCTCATCGCGACCGGAGGCCTCACATCCTTTGAAAACTCCAGAGGTACGCGGAGATCAGTGCTTCCAAAGGAGACGATGCCTGACTCCTCGTGAAACTTGATAGGAATACCAGGATTGCTGTGGAACGTGGAAAGGGACCCTTGGTCTCCCGCCTCAGCTGGAGAGGCGTCCCAATTGCCCTGCCAAGCCTCGAGGAGAATCCTGAGTTGTCCCTCGCAAATAGGCAGGAGTCCTGACATGGCTGAACAAACACGCGGGTGGAAGGGCCATCCCCGTCTTAACTCGAGAATATAACCCAGGTTCCCGCCGCAACTCGAGAAAAACCATGAGTCTTCCCCCTCGCCACGAGATGAGGCCCGATTCCCCTGCACTGCGTGCAGAGCAATTCCGTGTTGCACATCACACATGAAAGGAGCCTTGATTTCCTTGATGGCACTCCAGAGAAACCCCAAGAACACTGTTTCAAGGCTAGAGGGATCCTGAGGTCACTGTAGCAACACGAAAGAGCTCCGTGGACCAAAAATCAACTCGAGAAGAGGGGTTAGTCCCTGGCTTCGACTCCAGAGGAATACCACCTTACCACAAGCACCTCGAGAGGAGGCTTCTCTCAGCTCTAGGTATGTGAGAGGGACCCTGAGATTGCAGCCTCAACTGGAATGGACACCGCGATGCCCTGACTCGAAATAAGGCCGCATATCCCTGCATTGACTTGAATGCAGGCTCGTCTTGCATCTCCCAAGACGAAAGGATGTCTGAATCCCCTGTGCAGACCACAGAGAAAGACCTAGTTCCCCACCTCATCGCGACCGGAGGCCTCAAATCCTTTGAAAACTCCAGAGGTACGCGGAAATCAGTGCCTCCAAAGGAGACGATGCCTGATTCCTGGTGAAACTTGATAGGAGTCCCAGGATTCTTGTGGCACGTGGAAAGGGACCCTTGGTCTCCTGCCTCAGCTGGAGAGGCGTCCCAATTGCCCTGCCAAGCCTCAAGGAAAATCCCGAGTTGTCCCTCGCAACTAGGCAGGAGTCCTAACGTCGCTGAACAAACACGTGTGTGGAAGGGCCATCCCCGTCTTAACTCGAGAATATACCCCAGGTTCCCGCCGCAACTCGAGAAAAACCATGAGACTTCCCCCTCGCCACGAGATGAGGCCCGATTCCCCTGCACTGCGTGCAGAGCAATTCCGTGTTGCACATCACACATGAAAGGAGCCTTGATTTCCTTGATGGCACTCCAGAGAAACCCCAAGAACACTGTTTCAAGGCTAGAGGGATCCTGAGGTCACTGGAGCAACACGAAAGAGCTCCGTGGACCAAAAATCAACTCGAGATGAGAGGTTAGTCCCTGGCTTCGACTCCAGAGGAAAACCACCTTACCACAAGCACCTCAAGAGGAGGCTTCTCTCAGCTCTAGGTGTGTGAGAGGGACCCTGGGTTTGCGGCCTCAAGTGGAATGGACACCACGATGCCCTGACTCGAAATAAGGCCGGATATCCCTGCAGTGACTTGAATGCAGGCTGGTATTACATCTCCCAAGACGAAAGGATGTCTGAATCCTCTTTGGAGACCACTGAGAAAGACTTAGTTCCCCACCTCATGGCGACCGGAGGCCTCACATCCTTTGAAAACTCCAGAGGTTCGCGGAGATGAGTGCCTCCAAAGGAGACGATGCCTGACTTCTCGGGAAACTTGATAGGAGTCCCAGGATTCCTGTGGCACGTGGAAAGGGATCCTTGGTCTCCCGCCTCAGCTGGAGAGGCGTCCCAATTGCCCTGCCAAGCCTCGAGGAGTATCCCGAGTTGTCCCTCGCAACTAGGCAGGAGTTCTGACGTCGCTGAAGAGACACGTGTGTGGAAGGGCCATCCCCGTCGTAACTCGAGAATATACCCCAGGTTCCCACCACAACTCGAGAAAAACCATGAGACTTCCCCCTCGCCGCGAGATGAGGCCCGATTCCCCTGCACTGCATGCAGAGCAATTCCGTGTTGCACATCACACATGAAAGGAGCCTTGATTTCCTTGATGGCACTCCAGAGAAACCCCAAGAACACTGTTCCAAGGCTAGAGGGATCCTGAGGTCACTGTAGCCACACTAAAGAGCTACGTGGACCAAAAATCAACTCGAGATGAGAGGTTAGTCCCTGGCTTCGACTCCAGAGGAATACCACCTTACCACAAGCACCTCAAGAGGAGACTTCTCTCAGCTCTAGGTATGTGAGAGGGACCCTGAGTTTGTGGCCTCAAGTGGAATGGACAGAGTGATGCCCTGAATTGAAATAAGGCCGGATATCCGTGCAGTGACTTGAATGCAGGCTCGTCTTGCATCTCCCAAGACGAAAGGATGTCTGAATCCCCTGTGGAGACCACAGAGAAAGACCTAGATCCCCACCTCATCGCGACCGGAGGCCTCACATCCTTTGAAAACTCCAGAGGTACGGGGAGATCAGTGCTTCCAAAGGAGACGATGCCTGACTCCTCGTGAAATTTGATAGGAATACCAGGATTGCTGTGGCACGTGGAAAGGGACCCTTGGTCTCCCGCCTCAGCTGGGGAGGCATCCCAATGGCCCTGCCAAGCCTCGAGGAGAATCCCGAGTTGTCCCTCGCAACTAGGCAGGAGTCCTGACATGGCTGAACAAACACGTGGGTGGAAGGGCCATCCCCGTCTTAACTCGAGAATATACCCCAGGTTCCCTCCGCAACTCGAGAAAAACCATGAGACTTCCCCCTCGCCACGAGATGAGGCCCGATTCCCCTGCACTGCGTGCAGAGCAATTCCGTGTTGCACATCACACATGAAAGGAGCCTTGATTTCCTTGATGGCACTCCAGAGAAACCCCAAGAACACTGTTTCAAGGCTAGAGGGATCCTGAGGTCACTGTAGCAACACGAAAGAGCTCCGTGGACCAAAAATCAACTCGAGAAGAGGGGTTAGTCCCTGGCTTCGACTCCAGAGGAATACCACCTTACCACAAGCACCTCAAGAGGAGGCTTCTCTCAGCTCTAGGTATGTGAGAGGGACCCTGAGGTTGCAGCCTCAACTGGAATGGACACCGCGATGCCCTGACTCGAAATAAGGCCGGATATCCCTGCAGTGACTTGAATGCAGGCTCTTCTTGCATTTCCCAAGATGAAAGGATGTCTGAATCCCCTGTGGAGACCACAGAGAAAGACCTAGTTCCCCACCTCATCGCGACCGGAGGCCTCACATCCTTTCAAAACTCCAGAGGTACGCGGAGATCAGTGCCTCCAAAGGAGACGATGCCTGACTCCTCGTGAAACTTGATAGGAGTCCCAGGATTCCTGTGGCACGTGGAAAGGGACCCTTGGTCTCCCGCCTCAGCTGGAGAGGCGTCCCAATTGCCCTGCCAAGCCTCGAGGAGAATCCCGAGTTGTCCCTCGCAACTAGGCAGGAGTCCTGACGTCGCTGAACAAACACGTGGCTGGAAGGGCCATCCCCGTCGTAACTCGAGAATATACCCCAGGTTCCCGCCCCAACTCGAGAAAAACCATGAGACTTCCCCCTTGCCGTGAGATGAGGCCCGATTCCCCTGCACTGCATGCAGAGCAATTCCGTGTTGCACATCAAACAATAAAGGAGCCTTGATTTCGTTGATGGCACTCCAGAGAAAACCCAAGAACACTGTTTCAAGGCTAGAGGGATCCTGAGGTCACTGTAGCAACACGAAAGAGCTCCGTGGACCAAAAATCAACTCGAGATGAGAGGTTAGTCCCTGGCTTCGACTCCAGAGGAATACCACCTTACCACAAGCACCTGAAGAGGAGGCTTCTCTCAGCTCTAAGTATGTGAGAGGGACCCTGAGTTTGCGGCCTCAAGTGGAATGGACACCGCGATGCCCTGACTCGAAATAAGGCCGAATATCCCTGCAGTGACTTGAATGCAGGCTCGTCTTGCATCTCCCAAGATGAAAGGATGTCTGAATCCCCTGTGGAGACCACAGAGAAAGACCTAGTTCCCCACCTTATCGCGACCGGAGGCCTCACATCCTTTGAAAACTCCAGAGGTACGCGGAGATCAGTGCCTCCAAAGGAGACGATGCCTGACTCCTCGTGAAACTTGATAGGAGTCCCAGGATTCCTGTGGCACGTTGAAAGGGACCATTGGTCTCCCGCCTCAGCTGGAGAGGCGTCACAATTGCCCTGCCAAGCCTTGAGGAGAATCCCGAGTTGTCCCTCGCAATTAGGCAGGAATCCTGACGTCGCTGAAGAAACACGTGGGTGGAAGGGCCATCCCCGTCGTAACTCGAGAATATACCCCAGGTTCCCGCCGCAACTCGAGAAAAACCATGAGACTTCCCCCTCGCCGTGAGATGAGGCCCGATTCCCCTGCACTGCGTGCAGAGCAATTCCGTCTTGCACATCACACATGAAAGGAGCCTTGATTTCCTTGATGGCACTCCAGAGAAACCCCAAGAACACTGTTTCCAGGCTAGAGGGATCCTGAGGTCACTGTAGCAACACGAAAGAGCTCCGTGGACCAAAAATCAACTCGAGATGAGAGGTTAGTCCCTGGCTTCGACTCCAGAGGAATACCACCTTACCACAAGCACCTCGAGAGGAGGCTTCTCTCAGCTCTAGGTATGTGAGAGGGATCCTGAGTTTGCGGCCTCAAGTGGAATGGACACCGCGATGCCCTGACTCGAAATAAGGCCGGATATCCCTGCAGTGACTTGAATGCAGGCTCGTCTTGCATCTCCCAAGACGAAAGGATGTCTGAATCCCCTGTGGAGACCACAGAGAAAGACCTACTTCCCCACCTTATCGCGACTGGAGGCCTCACATCCCTTGAAAACTCCAGAGGTACGCGGAGATCAGTGCCTCCAAAGGAGAAGATGCCTGACTCCTCGTGAAACTTGATAGGAGTCCCAGGATTGCTGTAGCACGTGGAAAGGGACACTTGGTCTCCCGCCTCAGCTGGAGAGGCGTCCCAATTGCCCTGCCAAGCCTCGAGGAGAATCCCGAGTTGTCCCTCGCAACTAGGCAGGAGTCCTGCCGTCGCTGAACTAACACGTATGTGTTAGGGCCATCCCCGTCGTAACTCGAGAATATACCCCAGGTTCCCGCCGCAACTCGAGAAAAACCATGAGACTTCCCCCTCGCCGCGAGATGAGGCCCGATTCCCCTGCACTGCGTGCAGAGCAATTCCGTGTTGCACATCACACATGAAAGGAGCCTTGATTTCCTTGATGGCACTCCAGAGAAACCCCAAGAACACTGTTTCAAGGCTACAGGGATCCTGAGGTCACTGTAGCAACACGAAAGAGCTCCGTGGACCAAAAATCAACTCGAGATGAGAGGTTAGTCCCTGGCTTCGACTCCAGAGGAATACCACCTTACCAGAACCACCTCAAGAGGAGGCTTCTCTCAGCTCTAGCTATGTGAGAGGGACCCTGAGTTTGCGGCCTCAAGTGGAATGTAGACCGCGATGCCCTGACTCGAAATAAGACCGGATATCCCTGCAGTGACTTGAATGCAGGCTCTTCTTGCATCTCCCAAGATGAAAGGATGTCTGAATCCCCTGTGGAGACCACAGAGAAAGACCTAGTTCCCCACCTCATCGCGACCGGAGGCCTCACATCCTTTGAAAACTCCAGAGGTACGCGGAGATCAGTGCCTCCAAAAGAGACGATGCCTGACTCCTCGTGAAACTTGATAGGAGTCCCAGGATTCCTGTGGCACGTGGAAAGGGACCCTTGGTCTCCCGCCTCAGCTGGAGAGGCGTCCCAATTGCCCTGCCAAGCCTCGAGGAGAATCCCGAGTTGTCCCTCGCAACTAGGCAGGAGTCCTGACGTCGCTGAACAAACACGTGTGTGGAAGGGCCATCCCCGTCGTAACTCGAGAATATTCCCCAGGTTCCCGCCGCAACTCGAGAAAAACCATGAGACTTCCCCCTCGCCGAAAAATGAGGCCCGATACCGTGCACTGCTTGCAGAGCAATTCCCTGTTGCACATCACACATGAAAGGAGCCTTGATTTCCTTGATGGCACTCCAGAGAAACCCCAAGAACACTGTTTCAAGGCTAGAGGGAAACTGAGGTCACTGTAGCAACACGAAAGAGCTCCGTGGACCAAGAATCAACTCGAGATGAGAGGTTAGTCCCTGGCTTCGACTCCAGAGGAATACCACCTTACCACAAGCACCTCAAGAGGAGGCTTCTCTCAGCTCTAGGTATGTGAGAGGGACCCTGATTTGTGGCCTCAAGTGGAATGGACACCGCGAAGCCCTGACTCGATATAAGGCCGTATATCCCTGCAGTGACTTGAATGCAGGCTCGTCTTGCATCTCCCAAGATGAAAGGATGTCTGAATCCCCTGTGGAGACCACAGAGAAAGACCTACTTCCCCACCTCATCGCGACCGGAGGGCTCAGATCTTTTGAAAATTCACGAGGTACGCGGAGATCCGTGCCTCCAAAGGAGACAATGCCTGACTCCACATGAAACTTGATAGGAGTCCCAGGATTCCTGTGGCACGTGGAAAGGGACCCTTGGTCTCCCGCCTCAGCTGGAGAGGCGTCCCAATTGCCCTGCCAAGCCTCGAGGAGAATCCCGAGTTGTCCCTCGCAACTAGGCAGGAGTCCTGACGTCGGTGAACAAACACGTGGGTGGAAGGGCCATCCCCGTCGTAAATCGAGAATGTATCCCAGGTTCCCGCCGCAACTCGAGAAAAACCATGAGACTTCCCCCTTGCCGCGAGATGAGGCCCGATTCCCCTGCTCTGCATGCAGAGCAATTCCGTGTTGCACATCAAACATGAAAGGAGTTTGATTTCCTTGATGGCACTCCAGGGAAACCCCAAGAACACTGTTTCAAGGCTAGAGGGATCCTGAGGTCACTGTAGCAACAAGAAAGAGCTCCGTGGACCAAAAATCAACTCGAGATGAGAGGTTAGTCCCTGGCTTCGACTCCAGAGGAATACCCCCTTACCACAAGCACCTGAAGAGGAGGCTTCTCTCAGCTCTAGGTATGTGAGAAGGACCCTGAGTTTGCGGCCTCAATTGGAATGGACACCGCGATGCCCTGACGCGAAATAAGGCCAGATATCCCTGCAGTGACTTGAATGCAGGCTCGTCTTGCATCTCCCTTGATGAAAGGATGTCTGAATCCCCTGTGAAGACCACAGAGAAAGACCTAGTTCCCCACCTCATCGCGACCGGAGGCCTCACATACTATGAAAACACCAGAGGTACACGGAGATCAGTGCCTCCAAAGGAGACGATGCCTGACTCCTCGTGAAAGTTGATAGGAGTCCCAGGATTGCTGTGGCACGTGGAAAGGGACACTTGGTCTCCCGCCTCAGCTGGAGAGGCGTCCCAATTGCCCTGCCAAGCCTCGAGGAGAATCCCGAGTTGTCCCTCGCAACTAGGCAGGAGTCCTGACGTCGCTGAACAAACACGTGTGTGGAAGGGCCATCCCCGTCGTAACTCGAGAATATACCCCAGGTTCCCGCCGCAACTCGAGAAAAAGCATGAGACTTCCCCCTCGCTGCGAGATGAGGCGCGATTCCCCTGCACTGCGTGCAGAGCAATTCCGTGTTGCACATCACACATGAAAGGAGCCTTGATTTCCTTGATGGCACTCCAGAAAAACCCCAAGAACACTGTTTCAAGGCTAGAGGTATCCTGAGAACACTGTAGCCACACGAAAGAGCTCCGAGGACCAAAAATCAACTCGAGATGAGAGGTTAGTCCCTGTCTTCGACTCCAGAAGAATATCACCTTACCAGAAGCACCTCAAGAGGAGGCTTCTCTCAGCTCTAGGTATGTGAGAGGGACCCTGATTTGCGGCCTCAAGTGGAATGGACACCGCGATGCCCTGACTCAAAATAAGGCCGGATATCCCTGCAGTGACTTGAATGCTGGCTCGTCTTGCATCTCCCAAGACGACAGGATGTCTGAATCCCCTGTGGAGACCACAGAAAAAAAACTAGTTCCCCACCTCTTCGCGACCGGAGGCCTCACATCCTTTGAAAACTCCAGAGGTATGCGGAGATCAGTGCCTCCAAAGGAGACGATGCCTGACTCCTCGTGAAACTTGATAGGAGTCCCAGGATTCCTGTGGCACGTGGAAAGGGACACTTGGTCTCCCGCCTCAGCTGGAGAGGCGTCCCAATTGCCCTGCCAAGCCTCGAGGAGAATCCCGAGTTGTCCCTCGCAACTAGGCAGGAGTCCTGCCGTCGCTGAACAAACACGTGTGTGGAAGGGCCATCCCCGTCGTAACTCGAGAATATACCCCAGGTTCCCGCCGCAACTCGAGAAAAACCATGAGACTTTCCCCTCGACGCAAAATGAGGCCCGATACCCTGCACTGCATGCAGAGCAATTCCGTGTTGCACATCACACATGAAAGGAGCCTTGATTTCCTTGATGGCATTCCAGAGAAACCCCAAGAACACTGTTTCAAGGCTAGAGGGATCCTGAGGTCACTGTAGCAACACGAAAGAGCTCCGTGGACCAAAAATCAACTCGAGATGAGAGGTTAGTCCCTGGCTTCGACTCCAGAGGAATACCACCTTACCACAAGCAACTCAAGAGGAGGCTTCTCTCAGCTCTAGGTATGTGAGAGGGACCCTGATTTTGTGGCCTCAAGTGGAATGGACACTGCGATGCCCTGACGCGAAATAAGGCCGGATATCCCTGCAGTGACTTGAATGCAGGCTCGTCTTGCATCTCCCAAGACGAAAGGATGGCTGAATCCCCTGTGGAGGCCACAGAGAAAGAACTAGGTCCCCACCTCATCGCGACCGGAGGCCTCATATCCTTTGAAAACTCCAGAGGTACGCGGAGATCAGTGCCTCCAAAGGAGACGATGTCTGACTCCTCGTGAAACTTGATAGGAGTCCCAGGATTCCTGTGGCACGTGGAAAGGGACCCTTGGTCTCCCGCCTCAGCTGGAGAGGCATCCCAATTGCCCTGCCAGGATTCTAGGAGAATCCCGATTTATCCCTCGCAACTAGGCAGGAGTCCTGACGTGGCTGAACAAACACGTGGGTGGAAGGGCATCCCCGTCGTAACTCGAGAATATACCCCAGGTTCCCGCCGCAACTCGAAAAAAACCATGAGACTTCCCCCTCGCCGCGAGATGAGGCCCGATTCCCCTGCACTGCGTGCAGAGCAATTCCGTGTTGCACATCACACAGGAAAGGAGCCTTGATTTCCTTCATGGCACTCCAGAGAAACCCCAAGAACACTGTTTCAAGGCTAGAGGGATCCTGAGGTCACTGTAGCAACACGAAAGAGCTCCGTGGACCACAAATCAACTCGAGATGAGAGGTTAGTCCCTGGCTTCGACTCCAGAGGAATACCACCTTACCACAAGCACCTCAAGAGGAGGCTTCTCTCACCTCTAGGTATGTGATAGGGGCCCTGAGTGTGTGGCCTCAAGTGGAATGGACACCCCGATTCCCTGACTTGAAATAAGGCCGCATATCCCTGCAGTGACTTGAATGCAGGCTCGTCTTGCATCTCCCAAGATGAAAGGATGTTTGAATCCCCTGTTTAGACCACAGAGAAAGAACTAGTTCCCCACCTCATCGCGACTGGAGGCCTCAAATCCTTTGAAAACTCCAGAGGTACGCAGAGATCAGTGCCTCCAAAGGAAACGATGCCTGACTCCTCGTGAAAATTGATAGGAGTCCCAGGATTCTTGTGGCACGTGGAAAGGGACCCTTGGTCTCCTGCCTCAGCTGGAGAGGCGTCCCAATTGCCCTGCCAAGCCTCAAGGAAAATCCCGAGTTGTCCCTCGCAACTAGGCAGGAGTCCTAACGTCGCTGAACAAACACGTGTGTGGAAGGGCCATCCCCGTCGTAACTCGAGAATATACCCCAGGTTCCCGCCGCAACTCGAGAAAAACCATGAGACTTCCCCCTCGCCGCGAGATGAGGCCCGATTCCCCTGTACTGCGTACAGAGCAATTCCGTGTTGCACATCACACATGAAAGGAGCCTTGATTTCCTTGATGGCACTGCAGAGAAACCCCAAGAACACTGTTTCAAGGCTAGAGGGATCCTGAGGTCACTGTAGCAACAAGAAAGAGCTCCGTGGACCAAAAATCAACTCGAGATGAGAGGTTAGTCCCGGGCTTCGACTCCAGAGGAATACCACCTTACCACAAGCTCCTCAAGAGGAGGCTTCTCTCAGCTCTAGGCATGTGAGAGGGACCGTGAGTTTGCGTCCTCAAGTAGAATGGACACCTCGATTACCTGACTCGAAATAATGCCGGATATCCCTGCAGTGACTTGAATGCAGGCTCGGCTTGCATCTCCCAAGACGAAAGGATGTCTGAATCCCCTGTGGAGACCACAGAGAAACACCTAGTTCCCCACCTCATCGCGACCGGAGGCCTCACATACTTTGAAAATTCCAGAGGTACGCGGAGATCAGTGCCTCCAAAGGAGACGATGCCTGACTCCTAGTGAAACTTGACAGGAGTCCCAGGATTCCAGTGGCACGTGGAATGGGACTCCTGGTCTCCCGCCTCAGCTGGAGAGGCGTCCCAATTGCCCTGCCAATCCTCGAGGAGAATCCCGAGTTGTCCCTCGCAACTAGGCAGGAGTCCTGTCGTCGCTGAACAAAGACGTGTGTGGAAGGGCCATCCCCGTCGTAACTTGAGAATATACCCCAGGTTCCCGCCGCAACTCGATAAAAACCATGAGACTTCCCCCTCGCCGCGAGATGAGGCCCGATTCCCCTGCACTGCGTGCAGAGCAATTCCCTCTTGCACATCACACATGAAAGGAGCCTTGATTTCCTTGATGGCACTCCAGAGAAACCCCAAGAACACTGTTCCAAAGCGAGAGGGATCCTGAGGTCACTGTAGCCACACTAAAGAGCTACGTGGACCAAAAATCAACTCGAGATGAGAGGTTAGTCCCTGGCTTCGACTCCAGAGGAATACCACCTTACCACAAGCACCTCAAGAGGAGGCTTCTCTCAGCTCTAGGTATGGGAGAGGGACCCTGAGTTTGTGGCCTCAAGTGGAATGGACAGAGCGATGCCCTGAATTGAAATAAGGCCGGATATCCGTGCAGTGACTTGAATGCAGGCTCGTCTTGCATCTCCCAAGAAGAAAGGATGTCTGAATCCCCTGTGGAGACCACAGAGAAAGACCTAGATCCCCACCTCATCGCGACCGGAGGACTCACATCCTTTGAAAACTCAAGAGGTACGGGGAGATCAGTGCTTCCAAAGGAGACGATGCCTGACTCCTCGTGAAACTTGATAGGAATACCAGGATTGCTGTGGCACGTGGAAAGGGACCCTTGGTCTCCCGCCTCAGCTGGGGAGGCATCCCAATTGCCCTGCCAAGCCTCGAGGAGAATCCCGAGTTGTCCCTCGCAACTAGGCAGGAGTCCTGACATGGCTGAACAAACACGTGGGTGGAAGGGCCATCCCCGTCTTAACTCGAGAATATACCCCAGGTTCCCGACGCAACTCGAGAAAAACCATGAGACTTCCCCCTCGCCACGAGATGAGGCCAGATTCCCCTGCACTGCGTGCAGAGCAATTCCGTGTTGCACATCACACATGAAAGGAGCCTTGATTTCCTTGATGGCACTCCAGAAAAACCCCAAGAACACTGTTTCAAGGCTAGAGGTATCCTGAGATCACTGTAGCCACACGAAAGAGCTCCGAGGACCAAAAATCAACTCGAGATGAGAGGTTAGTCCCTGGCTTCGACTCCAGAAGAATATCACCTTACCAGAAGCACCTCAAGAGGAGGCTTCTCTCAGCTCTAGGTATGTGAGAGGGACCCTGATTTGCGGCCTCAAGTGGAATGGACACCGCGATGCCCTGACTCAAAATAAGGCCGGATATCCCTGCAGTGACTTGAATGCTGGCTCGTCTTGCATCTCCCAAGACGAAAGGATGTCTGAATCCCCTGTGGAGACCACAGAAAAAAAACTAGTTCCCCACCTCATCGCGACCGGAGGCCTCACATCCTTTGAAAACTCCAGAGGTATGCGGAGATCAGTGCCTCCAAAGGAGACGATGCCTGACTCCTCGTGAAACTTGATAGGAGTCCCAGGATTCCTGTGGCACGTGGAAAGGGACACTTGGTCTCCCGCCTCAGCTGGAGAGGCGTCCCAATTGCCCTGCCAAGCCTCGAGGAGAATCCCGAGTTGTCCCTCGCAACTAGGCAGGAGTCCTGCCGTCGCTGAACAAACACGTGTGTGGAAGGGCCATCCCCGTCGTAACTCGAGAATATACCCCAGGTTCCCGCCGCAACTCGAGAAAAACCATGAGACTTCCCCCTCGACGCAAAATGAGGCCCGATACCCTGCACTGCATGCAGAGCAATTCCGTGTTGCACATCACACATGAAAGGAGCCTTGATTTCCTTGATGGCATTCCAGAGAAACCCCAAGAACACTGTTTCAAGGCTAGCGGGATCCTGAGGTCACTGTAGCAACACGAAAGAGCTCCGTGGACCAAAAATCAACTCGAGAAGAGGGGTTAGTCCCTGGCTTCGACTCCAGAGGAATACCACCTTACCACAAGCTCCTCAAGAGAAGGATTCTCTCAGCTCTATGTATGTGAGAGGGACCGTGAGTTTGCGGCCTCAAGTGGAATGGACACCGCGATTACCTGACTCGAAATAAGGCCGGATATCCCTGCAGTGACTTGAATGCAGGCTCGTCTTGCATCTCCCAAGACGAAAGGATGTCTGAATCCCCTGTGGAGACCACAGAGAAACACCTAGTTCCCCACCTCATCGCGACCGGAGGCCTCACATCCTTTGAAAACTCCAGAGGTACGCGGAGATCAGTGCTTCCAAAGGAGACGATGCCTGACTCCTCGTGAAACTTGATAGGAATACCAGGATTGCTGTGGAACGTGGAAAGGGACCCTTGGTCTCCCGCCTCAGCTGGAGAGGCGTCCCAATTTCCCTGCCAAGCCTCGAGGAGAATCCTGAGTTGTCCCTCGCAAATAGGCAGGAGTCCTGACATGGCTGAACAAACACGTGGGTGGAAGGGCCATCCCCGTCTTAACTCGAGAATATAACCCAGGTTCCCGCCGCAACTCGAGAAAAACCATGAGACTTCCCCCTCGCCACGAGATGAGGCCCGATTCCCCTGCACTGCGTGCAGAGCAATTCCGTGTTGCACATCACACATGAAAGGAGCCTTGATTTCCTTGATGGCACTCCAGAGAAACCCCAAGAACACTGTTTCAAGGCTAGAGGGATCCTGAGGTCACTGTAGCAACACGAAAGAGCTCCGTGGACCAAAAATCAACTCGAGAAGAGGGGTTAGTCCCTGGCTTCGACTCCAGAGGAATACCACCTTACCACAAGCACCTCGAGAGGAGGCTTCTCTCAGCTCTAGGTATGTGAGAGGGACCCTGAGATTGCAGCCTCAACTGGAATGGACACCGCGATGCCCTGACTCGAAATAAGGCCGCATATCCCTGCATTGACTTGAATGCAGGCTCGTCTTGCATCTCCCAAGACGAAAGGATGTCTGAATCCCCTGTGCAGACCACAGAGAAAGACCTAGTTCCCCACCTCATCGCGACCGGAGGCCTCAAATCCTTTGAAAACTCCAGAGGTACGCGGAGATCAGTGCCTCCAAAGGAGACGATGCCTGATTCCTGGTGAAACTTGATAGGAGTCCCAGGATTCTTGTGGCACGTGGAAAGGGACCCTTGGTCTCCTGCCTCAGCTGGAGAGGCGTCCCAATTGCCCTGCCAAGCCTCAAGGAAAATCCCGAGTTGTCCCTCGCAACTAGGCAGGAGTCCTAACGTCGCTGAACAAACACGTGTGTGGAAGGGCCATCCCCGTCTTAACTCGAGAATATACCCCAGGTTCCCGCCGCAACTCGAGAAAAACCATGAGACTTCCCCCTCGCCACGAGATGAGGCCCGATTCCCCTGCACTGCGTGCAGAGCAATTCCGTGTTGCACATCACACATGAAAGGAGCCTTGATTTCCTTGATGGCACTCCAGAGAAACCCCAAGAACACTGTTTCAAGGCTAGAGGGATCCTGAGGTCACTGGAGCAACACGAAAGAGCTCCGTGGACCAAAAATCAACTCGAGATGAGAGGTTAGTCCCTGGCTTCGACTCCAGAGGAAAACCACCTTACCACAAGCACCTCAAGAGGAGGCTTCTCTCAGCTCTAGGTATGTGAGAGGGACCCTGGGTTTGCGGCCTCAAGTGGAATGGACACCGCGATGCCCTGACTCGAAATAAGGCCGGATATCCCTGCAGTGACTTGAATGCAGGCTGGTATTACATCTCCCAAGACGAAAGGATGTCTGAATCCTCTTTGGAGACCACTGAGAAAGACTTAGTTCCCCACCTCATGGCGACCGGAGGCCTCACATCCTTTGAAAATTCCAGAGGTTCGCGGAGATGAGTGCCTCCAAAGGAGACGATGCCTGACTTCTCGGGAAACTTGATAGGAGTCCCAGGATTCCTGTGGCACGTGGAAAGGGATCCTTGGTCTCCCGCCTCAGCTGGAGAGGCGTCCCAATTGCCCTGCCAAGCCTCGAGGAGTATCCCGAGTTGTCCCTCGCAACTAGGCAGGAGTTCTGACGTCGCTGAAGAGACACGTGTGTGGAAGGGCCATCCCCGTCGTAACTCGAGAATATACCCCAGGTTCCCGCCGCAACTCGAGAAAAACCATTAGACTTCCCCCTCGCCGCGAGATGAGGCCCGATTCCCCTGCACTGCATGCAGAGCAATTCCGTGTTGCACATCACACATGAAAGGAGCCTTGATTTCCTTGATGGCACTCCAGAGAAACCCCAAGAACACTGTTCCAAGGCTAGAGGGATCCTGAGGTCACTGTAGCCACACTAAAGAGCTACGTGGACCAAAAATCAACTCGAGATGAGAGGTTAGTCCCTGGCTTCGACTCCAGAGGAATACCACCTTACCACAAGCACCTCAAGAGGAGACTTCTCTCAGCTCTAGGTATGTGAGAGGGACCCTGAGTTTGTGGCCTCAAGTGGAATGGACAGAGCGATGCCCTGAATTGAAATAAAGCCGGATATCCGTGCAGTGACTTGAATGCAGGCTCGTCTTGCATCTCCCAAGACGAAAGAATGTCTGAATCCCCTGTGGAGACCACAGAGAAAGACCTAGATCCCCACCTCATCGCGACCGGAGGCCTCACATCCTTTGAAAACTCCAGAGGTACGGGGAGATCAGTGCTTCCAAAGGAGACGATGCCTGACTCCTCGTGAAATTTGATAGAAATACCAGGATTGCTGTGGCACGTGGAAAGGGACCCTTGGTCTCCCGCCTCAGCTGGGGAGGCATCCCAATGGCCCTGCCAAGCCTCGAGGAGAATCCCGAGTTGTCCCTCGCAACTAGGCAGGAGTCCTGACATGGCTGAACAAACACGTGGGTGGAAGGGCCATCCCCGTCTTAACTCGAGAATATACCCCAGGTTCCCTCCGCAACTCGAGAAAAACCATGAGACTTCCCCCTCGCCACGAGATGAGGCCCGATTCCCCTGCACTGCGTGCAGAGCAATTCCGTGTTGCACATCACACATGAAAGGAGCCTTGATTTCCTTGATGGCACTCCAGAGAAACCCCAAGAACACTGTTTCAAGGCTAGAGGGATCCTGAGGTCACTGTAGCAACACGAAAGAGCTCCGTGGACCAAAAATCAACTCGAGAAGAGGGGTTAGTCCCTGGCTTCGACTCCAGAGGAATACCACCTTACCACAAGAACCTCAAGAGGAGGCTTCTCTCAGCTCTAGGTATGTGAGAGGGACCCTGAGGTTGCAGCCTCAACTGGAATGGACACCGCGATGCCCTGACTCGAAATAAGGCCGGATATCCCTGCAGTGACTTGAATGCAGGCTCTTCTTGCATTTCCCAAGATGAAAGGATGTCTGAATCCCCTGTGGAGACCACAGAGAAAGACCTAGTTCCCCACCTCATCGCGACCGGAGGCCTCACATCCTTTCAAAACTCCAGAGGTACGCGGAGATCAGTGCCTCCAAAGGAGACGATGCCTGACTCCTCGTGAAACTTGATAGGAGTCCCAGGATTCCTGTGGCACGTGGAAAGGGACCCTTGGTCTCCCGCCTCAGCTGGAGAGGCGTCCCAATTGCCCTGCCAAGCCTCGAGGAGAATCCCGAGTTGTCCCTCGCAACTAGGCAGGAGTCCTGACGTCGCTGAACAAACACGTGGCTGGAAGGGCCATCCCCGTCGTAACTCGAGAATATACCCCAGGTTCCCGCCGCAACTCGAGAAAAACCATGAGACTTCCCCCTTGCCGTGAGATGAGGCCCGATTCCCCTGCACTGCATGCAGAGCAATTCCGTGTTGCACATCAAACAATAAAGGAGCCTTGATTTCTTTGATGGCACTCCAGAGAAAACCCAAGAACACTGTTTCAAGGCTAGAGGGATCCTGAGGTCACTGTAGCAACACGAAAGAGCTCCGTGGACCAAAAATCAACTCGAGATGAGAGGTTAGTCCCTGGCTTCGACTCCAGAGGAATACCACCTTACCACAAGCACCTGAAGAGGAGGCTTCTCTCAGCTCTAAGTATGTGAGAGGGACCCTGAGTTTGCGGCCTCAAGTGGAATGGACACCGCGATGCCCTGACTCGAAATAAGGCCGGATATCCCTGCAGTGACTTGAATGCAGGCTCGTCTTGCATCTCCCAAGACGAAAGGATGTCTGAATCCCCTGTGGAGACCACAGAGAAAGACCTACTTCCCCACCTTATCGCGACTGGAGGCCTCACATCGCTTGAAAACTCCAGAGGTACGCGGAGATCAGTGCCTCCAAAGGAGAAGATGCCTGACTCCTCGTGAAACTTGATAGGAGTCCCAGGATTCCTGTAGCACGTGGAAAGGGACACTTGGTCTCCCGCCTCAGCTGGAGAGGCGTCCCAATTGCCCTGCCAAGCCTCGAGGAGAATCCCGAGTTGTCCCTCGCAACTAGGCAGGAGTCCTGCCGTCGCTGAACTAACACGTGTGTGTTAGGGCCATCCCCGTCGTAACTCGAGAATATACCCCAGGTTCCCGCCGCAACTCGAGAAAAACCATGAGACTTCCCCCTCGCCGCGAGATGAGGCCCGATTCCCCTGCACTGCGTGCAGAGCAATTCCGTGTTGCACATCACACATGAAAGGAGCCTTGATTTCCTTGATGGCACTCCAGAGAAACCCCAAGAACACTGTTTCAAGGCTACAGGGATCCTGAGGTCACTGTAGCAACACGAAAGAGCTCCGTGGACCAAAAATCAACTCGAGATGAGAGGTTAGTCCCTGGCTTCGACTCCAGAGGAATACCACCTTACCAGAAGCACCTCAAGAGGAGGCTTCTCTCAGCTCTAGCTATGTGAGAGGGACCCTGAGTTTGCGGCCTCAAGTGGAATGTAGACCGCGATGCCCTGACTCGAAATAAGGCCGGATATCCCTGCAGTGACTTGAATGCAGGCTCTTCTTGCATCTCCCAAGATGAAAGGATGTCTGAATCCCCTGTGGAGACCACAGAGAAAGACCTAGTTCCCCACCTCATCGCGACCGGAGGCCTCACATCCTTTGAAAACTCCAGAGGTACGCGGAGATCAGTGCCTCCAAAAGAGACGATGCCTGACTCCTCGTGAAACTTGATAGGAGTCCCAGGATTCCTGTGGCACGTGGAAAGGGACCCTTGGTCTCCCGCCTCAGCTGGAGAGGCGTCCCAATTGCCCTGCCAAGCCTCGAGGAGAATCCCGAGTTGTCCCTCGCAACTAGGAAGGAGTCCTGACGTCGCTGAACAAACACGTGTGTGGAAGGGCCATCCCCGTCGTAACTCGAGAATATTCCCCAGGTTCCCGCCGCAACTCGAGAAAAACCATGAGACTTCCCCCTCGCCGAAAAATGAGGCCCGATACCGTGCACTGCTTGCAGAGCAATTCCCTGTTGCACATCACACATGAAAGGAGCCTTGATTTCCTTGATGGCACTCCAGAGAAACCCCAAGAACACTGTTTCAAGGCTAGAGGGAAACTGAGGTCACTGTAGCAACACGAAAGAGCTCCGTGGACCAAGAATCAACTCGAGATGAGAGGTTAGTCCCTGGCTTCGTCTCCAGAGGAATACCACCTTACCACAAGCACCTCAAGAGGAGGCTTCTCTCAGCTCTAGGTATGTGAGAGGGACCCTGATTTGCGGCCTCAAGTGGAATGGACACCGCGAAGCCCTGACTCGATATAAGGCCGGATATCCCTGCAGTGACTTGAATGCAGGCTCGTCTTGCATCTCCCAAGATGAAAGGATGTCTGAATCCCCTGTGGAGACCACAGAGAAAGACCTACTTCCCCACCTCATCGCGACCGGAGGGCTCAGATCTTTTGAAAATTCACGAGGTACGCGGAGATCCGTGCCTCCAAAGGAGACGATGCCTGACTCCACGTGAAACTTGATAGGAGTCCCAGGATTCCTGTGGCACGTGGAAAGGGACCCTTGGTCTCCCGCCTCAGGTGGAGAGGCGTCCCAATTGCCCTGCCAAGCCTCGAGGAGAATCCCGAGTTGTCCCTCGCAACTAGGCAGGAGTCCTGACGTCGGTGAACAAACACGTGGGTGGAAGGGCCATCCCCGTCGTAAATCGAGAATATATCCCAGGTTCCCGCCGCAACTCGAGAAAAACCATGAGACTTCCCCCTTGCCGCGAGATGAGGCCCGATTCCCCTGCTCTGCATGCAGAGCAATTCCGTGTTGCACATCAAACATGAAAGGAGTTTGATTTCCTTGATGGCACTCCAGGGAAACCCCAAGAACACTGTTTCAAGGCTAGAGGGATCCTGAGGTCACTGTAGCAACACGAAAGAGCTCCGTGGACCAAAAATCAACTCGAGATGAGAGGTTAGTCCCTGGCTTCGACTCCAGAGGAATACCCCCTTACCACAAGCACCTGAAGAGGAGGCTTCTCTCAGCTCTAGGTATGTGAGAAGGACCCTGAGTTTGCGGCCTCAATTGGAATGGACACCGCGATGCCCTGACGCGAAATAAGGCCAGATATTCCTGCAGTGACTTGAATGCAGGCTCGTCTTGCATCTCCCTTGATGAAAGGATGTCTGAATCCCCTGTGAAGACCACAGAGAAAGACCTAGTTCCCCACCTCATCGCGACCGGAGGCCTCACATACTATGAAAACACCAGAGGTACACGGAGATCAGTGCCTCCAAAGGAGACGATGCCTGACTCCTCGTGAAACTTGATAGGAGTCCCAGGATTGCTGTGGCACGTGGAAAGGGACACTTGGTCTCCCGCCTCAGCTGGAGAGGCGTCCCAATTGCCCTGCCAAGCCTCGAGGAGAATCCCGAGTTGTCCCTCGCAACTAGGCAGGAGTCCTGACATCGCTGAACAAACACGTGGGTGGAAGGGCCATCACCGTCGTAACTCGAGAATATACCCCAGGTTCCCGCCGCAACTCAAGAAAAACCATGAGACTTCCCCCTCGCCGCGAGATGAGGCCCGATACCCTGCACTGCATGCAGAGCAATTCCGTGTTGCACATCACACATGAAAGGAGCCTTGATTTCCTTGATGGCATTCCAGAGAAACCCCAAGAACACTGTTTCAAGGCTAGAGGGATCCTGAGGTCACTGTAGCAACACGAAAGAGCTCCGTGGACCAAAAATCAACTCGAGAAGAGGGGTTAGTCCCTGGCTTCGACTCCAGAGGAATACCACCTTACCACAACCACCTCGAGAGGAGGCTTCTCTCAGCTCTAGGTATGTGAGAGGGACCCTGAGATTGCAGCCTCAACTGGAATGGACACCGCGATGCCCTGACTCGAAATAAGGCCGCATATCCCTGCAGTGACTTGAATGCAGGCTCGTCTTGCATCTCCCAAGACGAAAGGATGTCTGAATCCCCTGTGGAGACCACAGAGAAAGACCTAGTTCCCCACCTCATCGCGACCGGAGGCCTCACATCCTTTGAAAACTCCAGAGGTATGCGGAGATCAGTGCCTCCAAAGGTAACGATGCCTGACTCCTGGTGAAACTTGATAGGAGTCCCAGGATTCTTGTGGCACGTGGAAAGAGACCCTTGGTCTCCCGCCTCAGCTGGAGAGGCGTCCCAATTGCCCTGCCAAGCCTCGAGGAGAATCCCGAGTTGTCCCTCGCAACTAGGCAGGAATCCTGACGTCGCTGAACAAACATGTGGGTGGAAGGGCCATCCCCGTCGTAACTCGAGAATATACCCCAGGTTCCCGCCGCAACTCGAGAAAAACCAAGAGACTTTCCCCTCGCCATGAGATGAGGCCCGATTCCCCTGCACTGCGTGCAGAGCAATTCCGTGTTGCACATCAAACATGAAAGTAGCCTTGATTTCCTTGATGGCACTCCAGAGAAACCCCAAGAACACTGTTTCAAGGCTAGAGGGATCCTGAGGTCACTGTAGCAACACGAAAGAGCTCCGTGGACCAAAAATCAACTCGAGATGAGAGGTTAGTCCCTGGCTTCGACTCCAGAGGAATACCACCTTACCACAAGCACCTCAAGAGGAGGCTTCTCTCAGCTCTAGGTATGTGAGAGGGACCCTGATTTTGTGGCCTCAAGTGGAATGGACACTGCGATGCCCTGACGCGAAATAAGGCCGGATATCCCTGCAGTGACTTGAATGCAGGCTCGTCTTGCATCTCCCAAGACGAAAGGATGGCTGAATCCCCTGTGGAGGCCACAGAGAAAGAACTAGGTCCCCACCTCATCGCGACCGGAGGCCTCATATCCTTTGAAAACTCCAGAGGTACGCGGAGATCAGTGCCTCCAAAGGAGACGATGTCTGACTCCTCGTGAAACTTGATAGGAGTCCCAGGATCCCTGTGGCACGTGGAAAGGGACCCTTGGTCTCCCGCCTCAGCTGGAGAGGTATCCCAATTGCCCTGCCAGGATTCTAGGAGAATCCCGATTTATCCCTCGCAACTAGGCAGGAGTCCTGACGTGGCTGAACAAACACGTGGGTGGAAGGGCATCCCCGTCGTAACTCGAGAATATACCCCAGGTTCCCGCCGCAACTCGAGAAAAACCATGAGACTTCCCCCTCGCCGCGAGATGAGGCCCGATTCCCCTGCACTGCGTGCAGAGCAATTCCGTGTTGCACATCACACAGGAAAGGAGCCTTGATTTCCTTCATGGCACTCCAGAGAAACCCCAAAAACACTGTTTCAAGGCTAGAGGGATCCTGAGGTCACTGTAGCAACACGAAAGAGCTCCGTGGACCAAAAATCAACTCGAGATGAGAGGTTAGTCCCTGGCTTCGACTCCAGAGGAATACCACCTTACCACAAGCACCTCAAGAGGAGGCTTCTCTCACCTCTAGGTATGTGATAGGGGCCCTGAGTGTGTGGCCTCAAGTGGAATGGACACCCCGATTCCCTGACTTGAAATAAGGCCGCATATCCCTGCAGTGACTTGAATGCAGGCTCGTCTTGCATCTCCCAAGATGAAAGGATGTTTGAATCCCCTGTTTAGACCACAGAGAAAGAACTAGTTCCCCACCTCATCGCGACCGGAGGCCTCAAATCCTTTGAAAACTCCAGAGGTACGCAGAGATCAGTGCCTCCAAAGGAAACGATGCCTGACTCCTCGTGAAAATTGATAGGAGTCCCAGGATTCTTGTGGCACGTGGAAAGGGACCCTTGGTCTCCTGCCTCAGCTGGAGAGGCGTCCCAATTGCCCTGCCAAGCCTCAAGAAAAATCCCGAGTTGTCCCTCGCAACTAGGCAGGAGTCCTAACGTCGCTGAACAAACACGTGTGTGGAAGGGCCATCCCCGTCGTAACTCGAGAATATACCCCAGGTTCCCGCCGCAACTCGAGAAAAACCATGAGACTTCCCCCTCGCCGCGAGATGAGGCCCGATTCCCCTGTACTGCGTACAGAGCAATTCCGTGTTGCACATCACACATGAAAGGAGCCTTGATTTCCTTGATGGCACTGCAGAGAAACCCCAAGAACACTGTTTCAAGGCTAGAGGGATCCTGAGGTCACTGTAGCAACAAGAAAGAGCTCCGTGGACCAAAAATCAACTCGAGATGAGAGGTTAGTCCCGGGCTTCGACTCCAGAGGAATACCACCTTACCACAAGCTCCTCAAGAGGAGGCTTCTCTCAGCTCTAGGCATGTGAGAGGGACCGTGAGTTTGCGTCCTCAAGTAGAATGGACACCTCGATTACCTGACTCGAAATAATGCCGGATATCCCTGCAGTGACTTGAATGCAGGCTCGGCTTGCATCTCCCAAGACGAAAGGATGTCTGAATCCCCTGTGGAGACCACAGAGAAACACCTAGTTCCCCACCTCATCGCGACCGGAGGCCTCACATACTTTGAAAGTTCCAGAGGTACGCGGAGATCAGTGCCTCCAAAGGAGACGATGCCTGACTCCTAGTGAAACTTGACAGGAGTCCCAGGATTCCAGTGGCACGTGGAATGGGACTCCTGGTCTCCCGCCTCAGCTGGAGAGGCGTCCCAATTGCCCTGCCAATCCTCGAGGAGAATCCCGAGTTGTCCCTCGCAACTAGGCAGGAGTCCTGTCGTCGCTGAACAAAGACGTGTGTGGAAGGGCCATCCCCGTCGTAACTTGAGAATATACCCCAGGTTCCTGCCGCAACTCGATAAAAACCATGAGACTTCCCCCTCGCCGCGAGATGAGGCCCGATTCCCCTGCACTGCGTGCAGAGCAATTCCGTGTTGCACATCACACATGAAAGGAGCCTTGATTTCCTTGATGGCACTCCAGAGAAACCCCAAGAACACTGTTCCAAAGCGAGAGGGATCCTGAGGTCACTGTAGCCACACTAAAGAGCTACGTGGACCAAAAATCAACTCGAGATGAGAGGTTAGTCCCTGGCTTCGACTCCAGAGGAATACCACCTTACCACAAGCACCTCAAGAGGAGGCTTCTCTCAGCTCTAGGTATGTGAGAGGGACCCTGAGCTTGTGGCCTCAAGTGGAATGGACAGAGCGATGCCCTGAATTGAAATAAGGCCGGATATCCGTGCAGTGACTTGAATGCAGGCTCGTCTTGCATCTCCCAAGAAGAAAGGATGTCTGAATCCCCTGTGGAGACCACAGAGAAAGACCTAGATCCCCACCTCATCGCGACCGGAGGACTCACATCCTTTGAAAACTCAAGAGGTACCGGGAGATCAGTGCTTCCAAAGGAGACGATGCCTGACTCCTCGTGAAACTTGATAGGAATACCAGGATTGCTGTGGCACGTGGAAAGGGACCCTTGGTCTCCCGCCTCAGCTGGGGAGGCATCCCAATTGCCCTGCCAAGCCTCGAGGAGAATCCCGAGTTGTCCCTCGCAACTAGGCAGGAGTCCTGACATGGCTGAACAAACACGTGGGTGGAAGGGCCATCCCCGTCTTAACTCGAGAATATACCCCAGGTTCCCGCCGCAACTCGAGAAAAACCATGAGACTTCCCCCTCGCCACGAGATGAGGCCAGATTCCCCTGCACTGCGTGCAGAGCAATTCCGTGTTGCACATCACACATGAAAGGAGCCTTGATTTCCTTGATGGCACTCCAGAAAAACCCCAAGAACACTGTTTCAAGGCTAGAGGTATCCTGAGATCACTGTAGCCACACGAAAGAGCTCCGAGGACCAAAAATCAACTCGAGATGAGAGGTTAGTCCCTGGCTTCGACTCCAGAAGAATATCACCTTACCAGAAGCACCTCAAGAGGAGGCTTCTCTCAGCTCTAGGTATGTGAGAGGGACCCTGATTTGCGGCCTCAAGTGAAATGGACACCGCGATGCCCTGACTCAAAATAAGGCCGGATATCCCTGCAGTGACTTGAATGCTGGCTCGTCTTGCATCTCCCAAGACGACAGGATGTCTGAATCCCCTGTGGAGACCACAGAAAAAAAACTAGTTCCCCACCTCATCGCGACCGGAGGCCTCACATCCTTTGAAAACTCCAGAGGTATGCGGAGATCAGTGCCTCCAAAGGAGACGATGCCTGACTCCTCGTGAAACTTGATAGGAGTCCCAGGATTCCTGTGGCACGTGGAAAGGGACACTTGGTCTCCCGCCTCAGTTGGAGAGGCGTCCCAATTGCCCTGCCAAGCCTCGAGGAGAATCCCGAGTTGTCCCTCGCAACTAGGCAGGAGTCCTGCCGTCGCTGAACAAACACGTGTGTGGAAGGGCCATCCCCGTCGTAACTCGAGAATATACCCCAGGTTCCCGCCGCAACTCGAGAAAAACCATGAGACTTCCCCCTCGACGCAAAATGAGGCCCGATACCCTGCACTGCATGCAGAGCAATTCCGTGTTGCACATCACACATGAAAGGAGCCTTGATTTCCTTGATGGCATTCCAGAGAAACCCCAAGAACACTGTTTCAAGGCTAGCGGGATCCTGAGGTCACTGTAGCAACACGAAAGAGCTCCGTGGACCAAAAATCAACTCGAGAAGAGGGGTTAGTCCCTGGCTTCGACTCCAGAGGAATACCACCTTACCACAAGCACCTCGAGAGGAGGCTTCTCTCAGCTCTAGGTATGTGAGAGGGACCCTGAGATTGCAGCCTCAACTGGAATGGACACCGCGATGCCCTGACTCGAAATAAGGCCGCATATCCCTGCAGTGACTTGAATGCAGGCTCGTCTTGCATCTCCCAAGACGAAAGGATGTCTGAATCCCCTGTGGAGACCACAGAGAAAGACCTAGTTCCCCACCTCATCGCGACCGGAGGCCTCACATCCTTTGAAAACTCCAGAGGTATGCGGAGATCAGTGCCTCCAAAGGTAACGATGCCTGACTCCTGGTGAAACTTGATAGGAGTCCCAGGATTCTTGTGGCACGTGGAAAGAGACCCTTGGTCTCCCGCCTCAGCTGGAGAGGCGACCCAATTGCCCTGCCAAGCCTCGAGGAGAATCCCGAGTTGTCCCTCGCAACTAGGCAGGAATCCTGACGTCGCTGAACAAACATGTGGGTGGAAGGGCCATCCCCGTCGTAACTCGAGAATATACCCCAGGTTCCCGCCGCAACTCGAGAAAAACCATGAGACTTTCCCCTCGCCGCAAGATGAGGCCCGATTCCCCTGCACTGCGTGCAGAGCAATTCCGTGTTGCACATCAAACATGAAAGTAGCCTTGATTTCCTTGATGGCACTCCAGAGAAACCCCAAGAACACTGTTTCAAGGCTAGAGGGATCCTGAGGTCACTGTAGCAACACGAAAGAGCTCCGTGGACCAAAAATCAACTCGAGATGAGAGGTTAGTCCCTGGCTTCGACTCCAGAGGAATACCACCTTACCACAAGCACCTCAAGAGGAGGCTTCTCTCAGCTCTAGGTATGTGAGAGGGACCCTGATTTTGTGGCCTCAAGTGGAATGGACACTGCGATGCCCTGACGCGAAATAAGGCCGGATATCCCTGCAGTGACTTGAATGCAGGCTCGTCTTGCATCTCCCAAGACGAAAGGATGGCTGAATCCCCTGTGGAGGCCACAGAGAAAGAACTAGGTCCCCACCTCATCGCGACCGGAGGCCTCATATCCTTTGAAAACTCCAGAGGTACGCGGAGATCAGTGCCTCCAAAGGAGACGATGTCTGACTCCTCGTGAAACTTGATAGGAGTCCCAGGATTCCTGTGGCACGTGGAAAGGGACCCTTGGTCTCCCGCCTCAGCTGGAGAGGCATCCCAATTGCCCTGCCAGGATTCTAGGAGAATCCCGATTTATCCCTCGCAACTAGGCAGGAGTCCTGACGTGGCTGAACAAACACGTGGGTGGAAGGGCATCCCCGTCGTAACTCGAGAATATACCCCAGGTTCCCGCCGCAACTCGAGAAAAACCATGAGACTTCCCCCTCGCCGCGAGATGAGGCCCGATTCCCCTGCACTGCGTGCAGAGCAATTCCGTGTTGCACATCACACAGGAAAGGAGCCTTGATTTCCTTCATGGCACTCCAGAGAAACCCCAAGAACACTGTTTCAAGGCTAGAGGGATCCTGAGGTCACTGTAGCAACACGAAAGAGCTCCGTGGACCACAAATCAACTCGAGATGAGAGGTTAGTCCCTGGCTTCGACTCCAGAGGAATACCACCTTACCACAAGCACCTCAAGAGGAGGCTTCTCTCACCTCTAGGTATGTGATAGGGGCCCTGAGTGTGTGGCCTCAAGTGGAATGGACACCCCGATTCCCTGACTTGAAATAAGGCCGCATATCCCTGCAGTGACTTGAATGCAGGCTCGTCTTGCATCTCCCAAGATGAAAGGATGTTTGAATCCCCTGTTTAGACCACAGAGAAAGAACTAGTTCCCCACCTCATCGCGACCGGAGGCCTCAAATCCTTTGAAAACTCCAGAGGTACGCAGAGATCAGTGCCTCCAAAGGAAACGATGCCTGACTCCTCGTGAAAATTGATAGGAGTCCCAGGATTCTTGTGGCACGTGGAAAGGGACCCTTGGTCTCCTGCCTCAGCTGGAGAGGCGTCCCAATTGCCCTGCCAAGCCTCAAGGAAAATCCCGAGTTGTCCCTCGCAACTAGGCAGGAGTGCTGACGTCGCTGAACAAACACGTGTGTGGAAGGGCCATCCCCGTCGTAACTCGAGAATATACCCCAGGTTCCCGCCGCAACTCGAGAAAAACCATGAGACTTCCCCCTCGCCGCGAGATGAGGCCCGATTCCCCTGTACTGCGTACAGAGCAATTCCGTGTTGCACATCACACATGAAAGGAGCCTTGATTTCCTTGATGGCACTGCAGAGAAACCCCAAGAACACTGTTTCAAGGCTAGAGGGATCCTGAGGTCACTGTAGCAACAAGAAAGAGCTCCGTGGACCAAAAATCAACTCGAGATGAGAGGTTAGTCCCGGGCTTCGACTCCAGAGGAATACCACCTTACCACAAGCTCCTCAAGAGGAGGCTTCTCTCAGCTCTAGGCATGTGAGAGGGACCGTGAGTTTGCGTCCTCAAGTAGAATGGACACATCGATTACCTGACTCGAAATATTACAGGATATCCCTGCAGTGACTTGAATGCAGGCTCGGCTTGCATCTCCCAAGACGAAAGGATGTCTGAATCCCCTGTGGAGACCACAGAGAAACACCTAGTTCCCCACCTCATCGCGACCGGAGGCCTCACATACTTTGAAAATTCCAGAGGTACGCGGAGATCAGTGCCTCCAAAGGAGACGATGCCTGACTCCTAGTGAAACTTGACAGGAGTCCCAGGATTCCAGTGGCACGTGGAATGGGACTCCTGGTCTCCCGCCTCAGCTGGAGAGGCGTCCCAATTGCCCTGCCAATCCTCGAGGAGAATCCCGAGTTGTCCCTCGCAACTAGGCAGGAGTCCTGTCGTCGCTGAACAAAGACGTGTGTGGAAGGGCCATCCCCGTCGTAACTTGAGAATATACCCCAGGTTCCCGCCGCAACTCGATAAAAACCATGAGACTTCCCCCTCGCCGCGAGATGAGGCCCGATTCCCCTGCACTGCGTGCAGAGCAATTCCGTGTTGCACATCACACATGAAAGGAGCCTTGATTTCCTTGATGGCACTCCAGAGAAACCCCAAGAACACTGTTCCAAAGCGAGAGGGATCCTGAGGTCACTGTAGCCACACTAAAGAGCTACGTGGACCAAAAATCAACTCGAGATGAGAGGTTAGTCCCTGGCTTCGACTCCAGAGGAATACCACCTTACCACAAGCACCTCAAGAGGAGGCTTCTCTCAGCTCTAGGTATGTGAGAGGGACCCTGAGCTTGTGGCCTCAAGTGGAATGGACAGAGCGATGCCCTGAATTGAAATAAGGCCGGATATCCGTGCAGTGACTTGAATGCAGGCTCGTCTTGCATCTCCCAAGAAGAAAGGATGTCTGAATCCCCTGTGGAGACCACAGAGAAAGACCTAGATCCCCACCTCATCGCGACCGGAGGACTCACATCCTTTGAAAACTCAAGAGGTACCGGGAGATCAGTGCTTCCAAAGGAGACGATGCCTGACTCCTCGTGAAACTTGATAGGAATACCAGGATTGCTGTGGCACGTGGAAAGGGACCCTTGGTCTCCCGCCTCAGCTGGGGAGGCATCCCAATTGCCCTGCCAAGCCTCGAGGAGAATCCCGAGTTGTCCCTCGCAACTAGGCAGGAGTCCTGACATGGCTGAACAAACACGTGGGTGGAAGGGCCATCCCCGTCTTAACTCGAGAATATACCCCAGGTTCCCGCCGCAACTCGAGAAAAACCATGAGACTTCCCCCTCGCCACGAGATGAGGCCAGATTCCCCTGCACTGCGTGCAGAGCAATTCCGTGTTGCACATCACACATGAAAGGAGCCTTGATTTCCTTGATGGCACTCCAGAAAAACCCCAAGAACACTGTTTCAAGGCTAGAGGTATCCTGAGATCACTGTAGCCACACGAAAGAGCTCCGAGGACCAAAAATCAACTCGAGATGAGAGGTTAGTCCCTGGCTTCGACTCCAGAAGAATATCACCTTACCAGAAGCACCTCAAGAGGAGGCTTCTCTCAGCTCTAGGTATGTGAGAGGGACCCTGATTTGCGGCCTCAAGTGAAATGGACACCGCGATGCCCTGACTCAAAATAAGGCCGGATATCCCTGCAGTGACTTGAATGCTGGCTCGTCTTGCATCTCCCAAGACGACAGGATGTCTGAATCCCCTGTGGAGACCACAGAAAAAAAACTAGTTCCCCACCTCATCGCGACCGGAGGCCTCACATCCTTTGAAAACTCCAGAGGTATGCGGAGATCAGTGCCTCCAAAGGAGACGATGCCTGACTCCTCGTGAAACTTGATAGGAGTCCCAGGATTCCTGTGGCACGTGGAAAGGGACACTTGGTCTCCCGCCTCAGTTGGAGAGGCGTCCCAATTGCCCTGCCAAGCCTCGAGGAGAATCCCGAGTTGTCCCTCGCAACTAGGCAGGAGTCCTGCCGTCGCTGAACAAACACGTGTGTGGAAGGGCCATCCCCGTCGTAACTCGAGAATATACCCCAGGTTCCCGCCGCAACTCGAGAAAAACCATGAGACTTCCCCCTCGACGCAAAATGAGGCCCGATACCCTGCACTGCATGCAGAGCAATTCCGTGTTGCACATCACACATGAAAGGAGCCTTGATTTCCTTGATGGCATTCCAGAGAAACCCCAAGAACACTGTTTCAAGGCTAGCGGGATCCTGAGGTCACTGTAGCAACACGAAAGAGCTCCGTGGACCAAAAATCAACTCGAGAAGAGGGGTTAGTCCCTGGCTTCGACTCCAGAGGAATACCACCTTACCACAAGCACCTCGAGAGGAGGCTTCTCTCAGCTCTAGGTATGTGAGAGGGACCCTGAGATTGCAGCCTCAACTGGAATGGACACCGCGATGCCCTGACTCGAAATAAGGCCGCATATCCCTGCAGTGACTTGAATGCAGGCTCGTCTTGCATCTCCCAAGACGAAAGGATGTCTGAATCCCCTGTGGAGACCACAGAGAAAGACCTAGTTCCCCACCTCATCGCGACCGGAGGCCTCACATCCTTTGAAAACTCCAGAGGTATGCGGAGATCAGTGCCTCCAAAGGTAACGATGCCTGACTCCTGGTGAAACTTGATAGGAGTCCCAGGATTCTTGTGGCACGTGGAAAGAGACCCTTGGTCTCCCGCCTCAGCTGGAGAGGCGACCCAATTGCCCTGCCAAGCCTCGAGGAGAATCCCGAGTTGTCCCTCGCAACTAGGCAGGAATCCTGACGTCGCTGAACAAACATGTGGGTGGAAGGGCCATCCCCGTCGTAACTCGAGAATATACCCCAGGTTCCCGCCGCAACTCGAGAAAAACCATGAGACTTTCCCCTCGCCGCAAGATGAGGCCCGATTCCCCTGCACTGCGTGCAGAGCAATTCCGTGTTGCACATCAAACATGAAAGTAGCCTTGATTTCCTTGATGGCACTCCAGAGAAACCCCAAGAACACTGTTTCAAGGCTAGAGGGATCCTGAGGTCACTGTAGCAACACGAAAGAGCTCCGTGGACCAAAAATCAACTCGAGATGAGAGGTTAGTCCCTGGCTTCGACTCCAGAGGAATACCACCTTACCACAAGCACCTCAAGAGGAGGCTTCTCTCAGCTCTAGGTATGTGAGAGGGACCCTGATTTTGTGGCCTCAAGTGGAATGGACACTGCGAGGCCCTGACGCGAAATAAGGCCGGATATCCCTGCAGCGACTTGAATGCAGGCTCGTCTTGCATCTCCCAAGACGAAAGGATGGCTGAATCCCCTGTGGAGGCCACAGAGAAAGAACTAGGTCCCCACCTCATCGCGACCGGAGGCCTCATATCCTTTGAAAACTCCAGAGGTACGCGGAGATCAGTGCCTCCAAAGGAGACGATGTCTGACTCCTCGTGAAACTTGATAGGAGTCCCAGGATTCCTGTGGCACGTGGAAAGGGACCCTTGGTCTCCCGCCTCAGCTGGAGAGGCATCCCAATTGCCCTGCCAGGATTCTAGGAGAATCCCGATTTATCCCTCGCAACTAGGCAGGAGTCCTGACGTGGCTGAACAAACACGTGGGTGGAAGGGCATCCCCGTCGTAACTCGAGAATATACCCCAGGTTCCCGCCGCAACTCGAGAAAAACCATGAGACTTCCCCCTCGCCGCGAGATGAGGCCCGATTCCCCTGCACTGCGTGCAGAGCAATTCCGTGTTGCACATCACACAGGAAAGGAGCCTTGATTTCCTTCATGGCACTCCAGAGAAACCCCAAGAACACTGTTTCAAGGCTAGAGGGATCCTGAGGTCACTGTAGCAACACGAAAGAGCTCCGTGGACCACAAATCAACTCGAGATGAGAGGTTAGTCCCTGGCTTCGACTCCAGAGGAATACCACCTTACCACAAGCACCTCAAGAGGAGGCTTCTCTCACCTCTAGGTATGTGATAGGGGCCCTGAGTGTGTGGCCTCAAGTGGAATGGACACCCCGATTCCCTGACTTGAAATAAGGCCGCATATCCCTGCAGTGACTTGAATGCAGGCTCGTCTTGCATCTCCCAAGATGAAAGGATGTTTGAATCCCCTGTTTAGACCACAGAGAAAGAACTAGTTCCCCACCTCATCGCGACCGGAGGCCTCAAATCCTTTGAAAACTCCAGAGGTACGCAGAGATCAGTGCCTCCAAAGGAAACGATGCCTGACTCCTCGTGAAAATTGATAGGAGTCCCAGGATTCTTGTGGCACGTGGAAAGGGACCCTTGGTCTCCTGCCTCAGCTGGAGAGGCGTCCCAATTGCCCTGCCAAGCCTCAAGGAAAATCCCGAGTTGTCCCTCGCAACTAGGCAGGAGTGCTGACGTCGCTGAACAAACACGTGTGTGGAAGGGCCATCCCCGTCGTAACTCGAGAATATACCCCAGGTTCCCGCCGCAACTCGAGAAAAACCATGAGACTTCCCCCTCGCCGCGAGATGAGGCCCGATTCCCCTGTACTGCGTACAGAGCAATTCCGTGTTGCACATCACACATGAAAGGAGCCTTGATTTCCTTGATGGCACTGCAGAGAAACCCCAAGAACACTGTTTCAAGGCTAGAGGGATCCTGAGGTCACTGTAGCAACAAGAAAGAGCTCCGTGGACCAAAAATCAACTCGAGATGAGAGGTTAGTCCCGGGCTTCGACTCCAGAGGAATACCACCTTACCACAAGCTCCTCAAGAGGAGGCTTCTCTCAGCTCTAGGCATGTGAGAGGGACGTGAGTTTGCGTCCTCAAGTAGAATGGACACATCGATTACCTGACTCGAAATATTACAGGATATCCCTGCAGTGACTTGAATGCAGGCTCGGCTTGCATCTCCCAAGACGAAAGGATGTCTGAATCCCCTGTGGAGACCACAGAGAAACACCTAGTTCCCCACCTCATCGCGACCGGAGGCCTCACATACTTTGAAAATTCCAGAGGTACGCGGAGATCAGTGCCTCCAAAGGAGACGATGCCTGACTCCTAGTGAAACTTGACAGGAGTCCCAGGATTCCAGTGGCACGTGGAATGGGACTCCTGGTCTCCCGCCTCAGCTGGAGAGGCGTCCCAATTGCCCTGCCAATCCTCGAGGAGAATCCCGAGTTGTCCCTCGCAACTAGGCAGGAGTCCTGTCGTCGCTGAACAAAGACGTGTGTGGAAGGGCCATCCCCGTCGTAACTTGAGAATATACCCCAGGTTCCCGCCGCAACTCGATAAAAACCATGAGACTTCCCCCTCGCCGCGAGATGAGGCCCGATTCCCCTGCACTGCGTGCAGAGCAATTCCGTGTTGCACATCACACATGAAAGGAGCCTTGATTTCCTTGATGGCACTCCAGAGAAACCCCAAGAACACTGTTCCAAAGCGAGAGGGATCCTGAGGTCACTGTAGCCACACTAAAGAGCTACGTGGACCAAAAATCAACTCGAGATGAGAGGTTAGTCCCTGGCTTCGACTCCAGAGGAATACCACCTTACCACAAGCACCTCAAGAGGAGGCTTCTCTCAGCTCTAGGTATGTGAGAGGGACCCTGAGTTTGTGGCCTCAAGTGGAATGGACAGAGCGATGCCCTGAATTGAAATAAGGCCGGATATCCGTGCAGTGACTTGAATGCAGGCTCGTCTTGCATCTCCCAAGAAGAAAGGATGTCTGAATCCCCTGTGGAGACCACAGAGAAAGACCTAGATCCCCACCTCATCGCGACCGGAGGACTCACATCCTTTGAAAACTCAAGAGGTACGGGGAGATCAGTGCTTCCAAAGGAGACGATGCCTGACTCCTCGTGAAACTTGATAGGAATACCAGGATTGCTGTGGCACGTGGAAAGGGACCCTTGGTCTCCCGCCTCAGCTGGGGAGGCATCCCAATTGCCCTGCCAAGCCTCGAGGAGAATCCCGAGTTGTCCCTCGCAACTAGGCAGGAGTCCTGACATGGCTGAACAAACACGTGGGTGGAAGGGCCATCCCCGTCTTAACTCGAGAATATACCCCAGGTTCCCGCCGCAACTCGAGAAAAACCATGAGACTTCCCCCTCGCCACGAGATGAGGCCAGATTCCCCTGCACTGCATGCAGAGCAATTCCGTGTTGCACATCACACATGAAAGGAGCCTTGATTTCCTTGATGGCACTCCAGAGAAACCCCAAGAACACTGTTTCAAGGCTAGAGGGATCCTGAGGTCACTGTAGCAACAGGAAAGAGCTCCGTGGACCAAAAATCAACTCGAGAAGAGGGGTTAGTCCCTGGCTTCGACTCCAGAGGAATACAACCTTACCACAAGCACCTCAAGAGGAGGCTTCTCTCTGCTCTAGGTATGTGAGATTGACCCTGAGGTTGCAGCCTCAACTGGAATGGACACCGCGATGCCCTGACTCGAAAAAAGGCCGCATATCCCGGCAGTGACTTGAATGCAGGCTCGTCTTGCATCTCCCAAGATGAAAGGTTGTCTGAATCCCCTGTGGAGACCACAGAGAAAGACCTAGTTCCCCACCTCATCGCGACCGGAGGCCTCACATCCTTTGAAAACTCCAGAGGTACGCGGAGATCAGTGCCTCCAAAGGAGACGATGCCTGACTCCTCGTGAAACTTGATAGGAGTCCCAGGATTCCTGTGGCACGTGGAAAGGGAAACTTGGTCTCCCGCCTCAGCTGGAGAAGCGTCCCAATTGCCCTGCCAAGCCTCGAGGAGAATCCCGAGTTGTCCCTCGCAACTAGGCAGGAGTCCTGACGTCGCTGAACAAACACGTGTGTGGAAGGGCCATTCCCGTCGAAACTCGAGAATATACCCCATGTTGCCGCCGCAACTCGAGAAAAACCATGTGACTTCCCCCTCGCCGCGGGATGAGGCCTGATTCCCCTGCACTGCGTGCAGAGCAATTCCGTGTTGCACATCACACATGAAAGGAGCCTTGATTTACTTGATGGCACTTCAGAGAAATCCCAAGAACACTATTTCAAGGATAGAGGGATCCTGAGGTCACTGTAGCAACACGAAAGAGCTCCGTGGACCAAAAATCAACTCGAGATGAGAGGTTAGTCCCTGGCTTCGAATCCAGAGGAATACCACCTTACCACAAGCACCTCAAGAGGAGGCTTCTCTCAGCTCTAGCTATGTGAGAGGGACCCTGAGTTTGCGGCCTCAAGTGGAATGGACACCACGATGCCCTGACTCGAAATAATGCCGGATATCCCTGCAGTGACTTGAACGCAGGCTCGTCTTGCATCTCCCAAGATGAAAGGATGTCTGAATCCCCTGTGGAGACCACAGAGAAAGACCTAGTTCCCCACCTCATGGCGACCGGAGGCCTCACATCCTTTGAAAACTCCAGAGGTACGCGGAGATCAGTGCCTCCAAAGGAGACGATGCCTGACTCCTCGTGAAACTTGATAGGAGTCCCAGGATTCCTGTGGCACGTGGAAAGGGACCCTTGGTCTCCCGCCTCAGCTGGAGAGGCGTCCCAATTGCCCTGCCAAGCCTCGAGGAGAATCCCGAGTTGTCCCTCGCAACTAGGCAGGAGTCCTGACGTCGCTGAACAAACACGTGGTTGGAAGGGCCATCCCCGTCGTAACTCGAGAATATACCCCATGTTCCCACCGCAACTCGAGAAAAACCATGAGACTTCCCCCTCGCCGCGAGATGAGGCCCGATTCCCCTGCACTGCGTGCAGAGCAATTCCGTGTTGCACATCACACATGAAAGGAGCCTTGATTTCCTTAATGGCACTCCAGAGAAACCCCAAGAACACTCTTTCAAGGCTAGAGGGATCCTGAGGTCACTGTAGCCACACGAAAGAACTCCGTGGACCAAAAATCAACTCGAGATGAAAGGGTTGTCCCTGGCTTCGACTCCAGAGGAATACCACCTTACCACAAGCACCTCAAGAGGAGGCTTCTCTCAGCTCTAGGTATGTGAGAGGGACCCTGAGTTTGAGGCCTCAAGTGGAATGGACACTGCGATGCCCTGACGCAAAGTAAGGCCGGATATCCCTGCAGTGACTTGAATGCAGGCTCGTCTTGCATCTCCCAAGATGAAAGGATGTCTGAATCCCCTGTGGAGACCACAGAGAAAAGCCTAGTTCCCCACCTCATCGCGACCGGAGGCCTCACATCCTTTGAAAACTCCAGAGGTACGTGGAGATCAGTGCCTCCAAAGGAGACGATGCCTGACTCCTCGTGACACTTGATAGGAGTCCCAGGATTCCTGTGGCACGTGGAAAGGGACCCTTGGTCTCCCGCCTCAGCTGGAGAGGCATCCCAATTGCCCTGCCAAGCCTCGAGGAGAATCCCGAGTTGTCCCACGCAACTAGGCAGGAGTCCTGACGTCGCTGAACAAACACGTGGCTGGAAGGGCCATCCCCGTCGTAACTCGAGAATATACCCCAGGTTCCCGCCGCAACTCGAGAAAAACCATGAGACTTCCCCCTCGCCGCGAGATGAGGCCCGATTCCCCTGCACTGCGTGCAGAGCAATTCCGTGTTGCACATCACACATGAAAGGAGCCTTGATTTCCTTGATGGCACTCCAGAGAAACCCCAAGAACACTGTTTCAAGGCTAGAGCGATCCTGAGGTCACTGTAGCAACACAAAAGAGCTCCGTGGACCAAAAATCAACTCGAGATGAGAGGTTAGTCCCTGGCTTCGACTCCAGAGGAATACAACCTTACCACAAGCACCTCAAGAGGAGGCTTCTCGCAGCTCTAGGTATGTGAGAGGGACCCTGAGTTTGCGGCCTCAAGTAGAATGGACATTGTGATGCCGTGACTCGAAATAAGGCCGGATATCCCTGCAGTGACTTGAATGCAGGCTCGTCTTGCATCTCCCAAGACGAAAGGATGTCTGAATCCCCTGTGGAGACCACAGAGAAAAACCTAGTTCCCCACCTCATGGCGACCGGAGGCCTCAAATCCTTTGAAAACTCCAGAGGTACGCGGAGATCAGTGCCTCCAAAGAAGACGATGCCTGACTCCTCGTGAAATTTGATAGGAGTCCCAGGATTCCTGTGGCACGTGGAAAGGGACCCTTGGTCTCCCGCCTCAGGTGGAGAGGCGTCCCAATTGCTCTGCCAAGCCTCGAGGAGAATCCCGAGTTGTCCCTCGCAACTAGGCAGGAGTCCTGACGTCGCTGAACAAACACGTGGCTGGAAGGGCCATCCCCGTCGTAACTCGAGAATATACCCCAGGTTCCCGCCGCAACTCGAGAAAAACCATGAGACTTCCCCCTCGCCGCGAGATGAGGCCCGATTCCCCTGCACTGCGTGCAGAGCAATTCCGTGTTGCACATCACACATGAAAGGAGCCTTGATTTCCTTGATGGCACTCCAGAGAAACCCCAAGAACACTGTTTCAAGGCTAGAGGGATCCTGAGGTCACTGTAGCAACACGAAAGAGCTCCATGGACCAAAAATCAACTCGAGATGAGAGGTTAGTCCCTGGCTTAGACTCCAGAGGAACACCATCTTACCACAAGCACCTCAAGAGGAGGCTTCTCTCAGCTCTAGGTATGTGAGAGGGACCCTGATTTTGCGGCCTCAAGTGGAATGGACACTGCGATGCCCTGACGCGAAATAAGGCCGGATATCCCTGCAGTGACTTGAATGCAGGCTCGTCTTGCATCTCCCAAGACGAAAGGATGTCTGAATCCCCTGTGGAGACCACAGAGAAAGACCTAGTTCCCCACCTCATGGCGACCGGAGGGCTCACATCATTTGAAAACTCCAGAGGTACGCGGAGATCAGTGCCTCCAAAGGAGACGATGCCTGACTCCTCGTGAAACTTGATAGGAGTCCCAGGATTCCTGTGGCACGTGGAAAGGGACCCTTGGTCTCCCGCCTCAGCTGGAGAGGCGTCCCAATTGCCCTGCCAAGCCTCGAGGAGAATCCCGAGTTGTCCCTCGCAACTGGGCAGGAGTCCTGACGTCGCTGAACAAACACGTGGGTGGAAGGGCAACCCCCGTCGTAACTCGATAATATACCATAGGTTCCCGCCGCAACTCGAGAAAAACCATGAGACTTCCCCCTCGCCGCGAGATGAGGCCCGATTCCCCTGCACTGCATGCAGAGCAATTCCGTGTTGCACATCACACATGAAAGGAGCCTTGATTTCCATGATGGCACTCCAGAGAAACCCCAAGAACACTGTTTCAAGGCTAGAGAGACCCCGAGGTCACTGTAGCAACACGAAAGAGCTCCGTGGTCCAAAAATCAACTCGAGATGAGAGGTTAGTCCCTGGCTTCGACTCCAGAGGAATACCACCTTACCACAAGCACCTCAAGAGGAGGCTTCTCTCAGCTCTAGGTATGTGAGAGGGACCCTGAGTTTGCGGCCTCAAGTGGAATGGACACCGCGATGCCCTGATTTGAAATTAGGCCGGATATCCCTGCAGTGACTTGAATGCAGGCTCGTCTTGCATCTCCCAAGACGAAAGGATGTCTGAATCCCCTGTGGACACCAGAGAGAAAGACCTAGTTCCCCACCTCATGGTGACCGGAGGCCTCACATCCTTTGAAAACTCCAGAGGTACGCGGAGATCAGTGCCTCCAAAGGAGACGATGCCAGACTCCTCGTGAAACTTGATAGGAGTCCCAAGATTCCTGTGGCACATGGAAAGGGACCCTTGGTTTCCCGCCTCAGCTGGAGAGGCGTCCCAATTGCCCTGCCAAGCCTCGAGGAGAATCCCGAGTTGTCGCTCGCAACTAGGCAGGAGTCCTGACGTTGCTGAACATACACATGGGTGGAAGGGCCATCCCCGTCGTAACTCGAGAATATACCCCAGGTCCCTGCCGCAACTCGAGACAAACCATGATACTTACCCCTCGTCGCGAGATGAGGCGCGATTCCCCTGCACTGCGTGCAGAGCAATTCCGTGTTGCACATCACACATGAAAGGAGCCTTGATTTCCTTAATGGCACTCCAGAGAAACCCCAAGAACACTCTTTCAAGGCTAGAGGGATCCTGAGGTCACTGTAGCCACACGAAAGAACTCCGTGGACCAAAAATCAACTCGAGATGAAAGGGTTGTCCCTGGCTTCGACTCCAGAGGAATACCACCTTACCACAAGCACCTCAAGAGGAGGCTTCTCTCAGCTCTAGGTATGTGAGAGGGACCCTGAGTTTGAGGCCTCAAGTGGAATGGACACTGCGATGCCCTGACGCAAAGTAAGGCCGGATATCCCTGCAGTGACTTGAATGCAGGCTCGTCTTGCATCTCCCAAGATGAAAGGATGTCTGAATCCCCTGTGGAGACCACAGAGAAAAGCCTAGTTCCCCACCTCATCGCGACCAGAGGCCTCACATCCTTTGAAAACTCCAGAGGTACGTGGAGATCAGTGCCTCCAAAGGAGGCGATGCCTGACTCCTCGTGACACTTGATAGGAGTCCCAGGATTCCTGTGGCACGTGGAAAGGGACACTTGGTCTCCCCCCTCAGCTGGAGAGGCATCCCAATTGCCCTGCCAAGCCTCGAGGAGAATCCCGAGTTGTCCCTCGCAACTAGGCAGGAGTCCTGACGTCGCTGAACAAACACGTGGCTGGAAGGGCCATCCCCGTCGTAACTCGAGAATATACCCCAGGTTCCCGCCGCAACTCGAGAAAAACCATGAGACTTCCCCCTCGCCGCGTGATGAGGCGCGATTCCCCTGCACTGCGTGCAGAGCAATTCCGTGTTGCACATCACACATGAAAGGAGCCTTGATTTCCTTGATGGCACTCCAGAGAAAGCCCAAGAGCACTGTTTCAAGGCTAGAGGGATCCTGAGGTCACTGTAGCAACACGAAAGAGCTCCATGGACCAAAAATCAACTCGAGATGAGAGGTTAGTCCCTGGCTTAGACTCCAGAGGAACACCATCTTACCACAAGCACCTCAAGAGGAGGCTTCTCTCAGCTCTAGGTATGTGAGAGGGACCCTGATTTTGCGGCCTCAAGTGGAATGGACACTGCGATGCCCTGACGCGAAATAAGGCCGGATATCCCCGCAGTGACTTGAATGCAGGCTCGTCTTGCATCTCCCAAGATGAAAGGATGTCTGAATCCCCTGTGGAGACCACAGAGAAAGACCTAGTTCCCCACCTCATGGCGACCGGAGGGCTCACATCATTTGAAAACTCCAGAGGTACGCGGAGATCAGTGCCTCCAAAGGAGACGATGCCTGACTCCTCGTGAAACTTGATAGGAGTCCCAGGATTCCTGTGGCACGTGGAAAGGGACCCTTGGTGTCCCGCCTCAGATGGAGAGGCGTCCCAATTGCCCTGCCAAGCCTCGAGGAGAATCCCGAGTTGTCCCTCGCAACTAGGCAGGAGTCCTGACGTCGCTGAACAAACACGTGGGTGGAAGGGCCATCCCCGTCGTAACTCGGGAATATATCCCAGGTTCCCGCCGCAACTCGAGAAAAACCATGAGACTTCCCCCTCGCCGCAAGATGAGGCCCGATCCCCTGCACTGCGTGCAGAGCAATTCCGTGTTGCACATCACACATGAAATTAGCCTTGATTTCCATGATGGCACTTCAGAGAAACCCCAAGAACACTGTTTCAAGGCTAGAGGGATCCTGAGGTCACTGTAGCAACACGAAAGAGCTCCGTTGACCAAAAATCAACTCGAGATGAGAGGTTAGTCCCTGGCTTCGACTCCAGAGGAATACCACCTTACCACAAGCACCTCAAGAGGAGGCTTCTCTCAGCTCTAGCTATGTGAGAGGGACCCTGAGTTTGCGGCCTCAAGTGGAATGGACACCACGATGCCCTGATTCGAAATAAGGCCGGATATCCCTGCAGTGACTTGAATGCAGGCTCGTCTTGCATCTCCTAAGACGAAAGGATGTCTGAATCCCCTGTGGAGACCACAGAGAAAGACCTAGTTCCCCACCTCATCGCGACCGGAGGCCTCACATCCTTTGAAAACTCCAGAGGTACGCGGAGATCAGTGCCTCCAAAGGAGACGATGCCTGACTCCTCGTGAAACTTGATAGGAGTCCCAGGATTCCTGTGGCACGTGGAAAGGGACCCTTGGTCTCCCGCCTCAGCTGGAGAGGCGTCCCAATTGCCCTGCCAAGCCTCGAGGAGAATCCCGAGTTGTCCCTCGCAACTAGGCAGGAGTCCTGACGTCGCTGAACAAACACGTGGCTGGAAGGGCCATCCCCGTCGTAACTCGAGAATATACCCCAGGTTCCCGCCGCAACTCGAGAAAAACCATGAGACTTCCCCCTCGCCGCGAGATGAGGCCCGATTCCCCTGCACTGCATGCAGAGCAATTCCGTGTTGCACATCACACATGAAAGGAGCCTTGATTTCCATGATGGCACTCCAGAGAAACCCCAAGAACACTGTTTCAAGGCTAGAGAGACCCCGAGGTCACTGTAGCAACACGAAAGAGCTCCGTGGTCCAAAAATCAACTCGAGATGAGAGGTTGGTCCCTGGCTTCGACTCCAGAGGAATACCACCTTACCACAAGCACCTCAAGAGGAGGCTTCTCTCAGCTCTAGGTATGTGAGAGGGACCCTGAGTTTGCGGCCCCAAGTGGAATGGACACCGCAATGCCCTGATTTGAAATTAGGCCGGATATCCCTGCAGTGACTTGAATGCAGGCTCGTCTTGCATCTCCCAAGACGAAAGGATGTCTGAATCCCCTGTGGACACCAGAGAGAAAGACCTAGTTCCCCACCTCATGGTGACCGGAGGCCTCAATTCCTTTGAAAACTCCAGAGGTACGCGGAGATCAGTGCCTCCAAAGGAGACGATGCCTGACTCCTCGTGAAACTTGATAGGAGTCCCAAGATTCCTGTGGCACATGGAAAGGGACCCTTGGTCTCCCGCCTCAGCTGGAGAGGCGTCCCAATTGCCCTGCCAAGCCTCGAGGAGAATCCCGAGTTGTCCCTCGCAACTAGGCAGGAGTCCTGACGTCGCTGAACAAACACGTGGGTGGAAGGGCCATCTCCGTCGTAACTCGAGAATATACCCCATGTTCCCACCGCAACTCGAGAAAAACCATGAGAGTTCCCCCTCGCCGCGAGATGAGGCCCGATTCCCCTGCACTGCGTGCAGAGCAATTCCGTGTTGCACATCACACATGAAAGGAGCCTTGATTTCCTTAATGGCACTCCAGAGAAACCCCAAGAACACTCTTTCAAGGCTAGAGGGATCCTGAGGTCACTGTAGCCACACGAAAGAACTCCGTGGACCAAAAATCAACTCGAGATGAAAGGGTTGTCCCTGGCTTCGACTCCAGAGGAATACCACCTTACCACAAGCACCTCAAGAGGAGGCTTCTCTCAGCTCTAGGTATGTGAGAGGGACCCTGAGTTTGCGGCCTCAAGTGGAATGGACACTGCGATGCCCTGACGCGAAATAAGGCCGGATATCCCTGCAGTGACTTGAATGCAGGCTCGTCTTGCATCTCCCAAGATGAAAGGATGTCTGAATCCCCTGTGGAGACCACAGAGAAAAGCCTAGTTCCCCACCTCATCGCGACCAGAGGCCTCACATCCTTTGAAAACTCCAGAGGTACGTGGAGATCAGTGCCTCCAAAGGAGGCGATGCCTGACTCCTCGTGACACTTGATAGGAGTCCCAGGATTCCTGTGGCACGTGGAAAGGGACACTTGGTCTCCCGCCTCAGCTGGAGAGGCATCCCAATTGCCCTGCCAAGCCTCGAGGAGAATCCCGAGTTGTCCCTCGCAACTAGGCAGGAGTCCTGACGTCGCTGAACAAACACGTGGCTGGAAGGGCCATCCCCGTCGTAACTCGAGAATATACCCCAGGTTCCCGCCGCAACTCGAGAAAAACCATGAGACTTCCCCCTCGCCGCGAGATGAGGCCCGATTCCCCTGCACTGCATGCAGAGCAATTCCGTGTTGCATATCACACATGAAAGGAGCCTTGATTTCCATGATGGCACTCCAGAGAAACCCCAAGAACACTGTTTCAAGGCTAGAGAGACCCCGAGGTCACTGTAGCAACATGAAAGAGCTCCGTGGTCCAAAAATTAACTCGAGATGAGAGGTTAGTCTCTGGCTTCGACTCCAGAGGAATACCACCTTACCACAAGCACCTCAAGAGGAGGCTTCTCTCAGCTCTAGGTATGTGAGAGGGACCCTGAGTTTGCGGCCCCAAGTGGAATGGACACCGCGATGCCCTGATTTGAAATTAGGCCGGATATGAATGCAGTGATTTGAATGCAGGCTCGTCTTGCATCTCCCAAGACGAAAGGATGTCTGAATCCCCTGTGGACACCAGAGAGAAAGACCTAGTTCCCCACCTCATGGTGACCGGAGGCCTCACATCCTTTGAAAACTCCAGAGGTACGCGGAGATCAGTGCCTCCAAAGGAGACGATGCCTGACTCCTCGTGAAACTTGATAGGAGTCCCAGGATTCCTGTGGCACGTGGAAAGGGACCCTTGGTGTCCCGCCTCAGATGGAGAGGCGTCCCAATTGCCCTGCCAAGCCTCGAGGAGAATCCCGAGTTGTCCCTCGCAACTAGGCAGGAGTCCTGACGTCGCTAAACAAACACGTGGGTGGAAGGGCCATCCCCGTCGTAACTCGGGAATATACCCCAGGTTCCCACCGCAACTCGAGAAAAACCATGAGACTTCCCCCTCGCCGCAAGATGAGGCCCGATTCCCCTGCACTGCGTGCAGAGCAATTCCGTGTTGCACATCACACATGAAATTAGCCTTGATTTCCATGATGGCACTTCAGAGAAACCCCAAGAACACTGTTTCAAGGCTAGAGGGATCCTGAGGTCACTGTAGCAACACGAAAGAGCTCCGTGGACCAAAAATCAACTCGAGATGAGAGGTTAGTCCCTGGCTTCGACTCCAGAGGAATACCACCTTACCACAAGCACCTCAAGAGGAGGCTTCTCTCAGCTCTAGCTATGTGAGAGGGACCCTGAGTTTGCGGCCTCAAGTGGAATGGACACCACGATGCCCTGACTCGAAATAAGGCCGGATATCCCTGCAGTGACTTGAATGCAGGCTCGTCTTGCATCTCCCAAGACGAAAGGATGTCTGAATCCCCTCTGGAGACCACAGAGAAAGACCTAGTTCCCCACCTCATCGCGACCGGAGGCCTCACATCCTTTGAAAACTCCAGAGGTACGCGGAGATCAGTGCCTCCAAAGGAGACGATGCCTGACTCCTCGTGAAACTTGATAGGAGTCCCAGGATTCCTGTGGCACGTGGAAAGGGACACTTGGTCTCCCGCCTCAGCTGGAGAGGCGTCCCAATTGCCCTGCCAAGCCTCGAGGAGAATCCCGAGTTGTCCCTCGCAACTGGGCAGGAGTCCTGACGTCGCTGAACAAACACGTGGCTGGAAGGGCCATCCCCGTCGTAACTCGAGAATATACCCCAGGTTCCCGCCGCAACTCGAGAAAAACCATGAGACTTCCCCCTCGCCGCGAGATGAGGCCCGATTCCCCTGCACTGCGTGCAGAGCAATTCCGTGTTGCACATCACACATGAAAGGAGCCTTGATTTCCTTAATGGCACTCCAGAGAAACCCCAAGAACACTCTTTCAAGGCTAGAGGGATCCTGAGGTCACTGTAGCCACACGAAAGAACTCCGTGGACCAAAAATCAACTCGAGATGAAAGGGTTGTCCCTGGCTTCGACTCCAGAGGAATACCACCTTACCACAAGCACCTCAAGAGGAGGCTTCTCTCAGCTCTAGGTATGTGAGAGGGACCCTGAGTTTGCGGCCTCAAGTGGAATGGACACTGCGATGCCCTGACGCAAAGTAAGGCCGGATATCCCTGCAGTGACTTGAATGCAGGCTCGTCTTGCATCTCCCAAGATGAAAGGATGTCTGAATCCCCTGTGGAGACCACAGAGAAAAGCCTAGTTCCCCACCTCATCGCGACCAGAGGCCTCACATCCTTTGAAAACTCCAGAGGTACGTGGAGATCAGTGCCTCCAAAGGAGGCGATGCCTGACTCCTCGTGACACTTGATAGGAGTCCCAGGATTCCTGTGGCACGTGGAAAGGGACACTTGGTCTCCCCCCTCAGCTGGAGAGGCATCCCAATTGCCCTGCCAAGCCTCGAGGAGAATCCCGAGTTGTCCCTCGCAACTAGGCAGGAGTCCTGACGTCGCTGAACAAACACGTGGCTGGAAGGGCCATCCCCGTCGTAACTCGAGAATATACCCCAGGTTCCCGCCGCAACTCGAGAAAAACCATGAGACTTCCCCCTCGCCGCGTGATGAGGCGCGATTCCCCTGCACTGCGTGCAGAGCAATTCCGTGTTGCACATCACACATGTAAGGAGCCTTGATTTCCTTGATGGCACTCCAGAGAAAGCCCAAGAGCACTGTTTCAAGGCTAGAGGGATCCTGAGGTCACTGTAGCAACACGAAAGAGCTCCATGGACCAAAAATCAACTCGAGATGAGAGGTTAGTCCCTGGCTTAGACTCCAGAGGAACACCATCTTACCACAAGCACCTCAAGAGGAGGCTTCTCTCAGCTCTAGGTATGTGAGAGGGACCCTGATTTTGCGGCCTCAAGTGGAATGGACACTGCGATGCCCTGACGCGAAATAAGGCCGGATATCCCTGCAGTGACTTGAATGCAGGCTCGTCTTGCATCTCCCAAGATGAAAGGATGTCTGAATCCCCTGTGGAGACCACAGAGAAAGACCTAGTTCCCCACCTCATCGCGACCGGAGGCCTCACATCCTTTGAAAACTCCAGAGGTACGCGGAGATCAGTGCCTCCAAAGGAGACGATGCCTGACTCCTCGTGAAACTTGATAGGAGTCCCAGGATTCCTGTGGCACGTGGAAAGGGACCCTTGGTGTCCCGCCTCAGATGGAGAGGCGTCCCAATTGCCCTGCCAAGCCTCGAGGAGAATCCCGAGTTGTCCCTCGCAACTAGGCAGGAGTCCTGACGTCGCTGAACAAACACGTGGGTGGAAGGGCCATCCCCGTCGTAACTCGGGAATATACCCCAGGTTCCCACCGCAACTCGAGAAAAACCATGAGACTTCCCCCTCGCCGCAAGATGAGGCCCGATTCCCCTGCACTGCGTGCAGAGCAATTCCGTGTTGCACATCACACATGAAATTAGCCTTGATTTCCATGATGGCACTTCAGAGAAACCCCAAGAACACTGTTTCAAGGCTAGAGGGATCCTGAGGTCACTGTAGCAACACGAAAGAGCTCCGTGGACCAAAAATCAACTCGAGATGAGAGGTTAGTCCCTGGCTTCGACTCCAGAGGAATACCACGTTACCACAAGCACCTCAAGAGGAGGCTTCTCTCAGCTCTAGCTATGTGAGAGGGACCCTGAGTTTGCGGCCTCAAGTGGAATGGACACCACGATGCCCTGACTCGAAATAAGGCCGGATATCCCTGCAGTGACTTGAATGCAGGCTCGTCTTGCATCTCCCAAGACGAAAGGATGTCTGAATACCCTGTGGAGACCACAGAGAAAGACCTAGTTCCCCACCTCATCGCGACCGGAGGCCTCACATCCTTTGAAAACTCCAGAAGTACGCAGAGATCAGTGCCTCCAAAGGAGACGATGCCTGACTCCTCGTGAAACTTGATAGGAGTCCCAGGATTCCTGTGGCACGTGGAAAGGGACACTTGGTCTCCCGCCTCAGCTGGAGAGGCGTCCCAATTGCCCTGCCAAGCCTCGAGGAGAATCCCGAGTTGTCCCTCGCAACTGGGCAGGAGTCCTGACGTCGCTGAACAAACACGTGGCTGGAAGGGCCATCCCCGTCGTAACTCGAGAATATACCCCAGGTTCCCGCCGCAACTCGAGAAAAACCATGAGACTTCCCCCTCGCCGCGAGATGAGGCCCGATTCCCCTGCACTGCATGCAGAGCAATTCCGTGTTGCACATCACACATGAAAGGAGCCTTGATTTCCATGATGGCACTCCAGAGAAACCCCAAGAAGACTGTTTCAAGGCTAGAGAGACCCCGAGGTCACTGTAGCAACACGAAAGAGCTCCGTGGTCCAAAAATCAACTCGAGATGAGAGGTTAGTCCCTGGCTTCGACTCCAGAGGAATACCACCTTACCACAAGCACCTCAAGAGAAGGCTTCTCTCAGCTCTAGGTATGTGAGAGGGACCCTGAGTTTGCGGCCCCAAGTGGAATGGACACCGCGATGCCCTGATTTGAAATTAGGCCGGATATCCCTGCAGTGACTTGAATGCAGGCTCGTCTTGCATCTCCCAAGACGAAAGGATGTCTGAATCCCCTGTGGACACCAGAGAGAAAGACCTAGTTCCCCACCTCATGGTGACCGGAGGCCTCAATTCCTTTGAAAACTCCAGAGGTACGCGGAGATCAGTGCCTCCAAAGGAGACGATGCCTGACTCCTCGTGAAACTTGATAGGAGTCCCAAGATTCCTGTGGCACATGGAAAGGGACCCTTGGTCTCCCGCCTCAGCTGGAGAGGCGTCCCAATTGCCCTGCCAAGCCTCGAGGAGAATCCCGAGTTGTCCCTCGCAACTAGGCAGGAGTCCTGACGTCGCTGAACAAACACGTGGGTGGAAGGGCCATCTCCGTCGTAACTCGAGAATATACCCCATGTTCCCACCGCAACTCGAGAAAAACCATGAGACTTCCCCCTCGCCGCGAGATGAGGCGCGATTCCCCTGCACTGCGTGCAGAGCAATTCCGTGTTGCACATCACACATGAAAGGAGCCTTGATTTCCTTGATGGCATTCCAGAGAAACCCCAAGAACACTATTTCAAGGCCAGAGGGATCCTGAGGTCACTGTAGCCACACGAAAGAGCTCCGTGGACCAAAAATCAACTCGAGATGAGAGGTTAGTCCCTGGCTTCGACTTCAGAGGAATACCACCTTACCACAAGCACCTCAAGAGGAGGCTTCCCTCAGCTCTAGGTATGTTTGAGGGACCCTGATTTTGCGGCCTCAAGTGGAATGGACACTGCGATGCCCTGACGCGAAATAAGGCCGGATATCCCTGCAGTGACTTGAATGCAGGCTCGTCTTACATCTCCCAAGATGAAAGGATGTCAGAATCCCCTGTGGAGACCACAGAGAAAGACCTAGTTCCCCACCTCATGGCGACCGGAGGCCTCACATCCTTTGAAAACTCCAGAGGTACGCGGAGATCAGTGCCTCCAAAGGAGACGATGCCTGACTCCTCGTGAAACTTGATAGGAGTCCCAGGATTCCTGTGGCACGTGGAAAGGGACCCTTGGTCTCCCGCCTCAGCTGGAGAGGCGTCCCAATTGCCCTGCCAAGCCTCGAGGAGAATCCCGAGTTGTCCCTCGCAACTAGGCAGGAGTCCTGACGTCACTGAACAAACACGTGGGTGGAAGGGCCATCCCCGTCATAACTCGAGAATATACCCCAGGTTCCCGCCGCAACTCGAGAAAAACCATGAGACTTCCCCCTCGCCGCGAGATGAGGCGCGATTCCCCTGCACTGCGTGCAGAGCAATTCCGTGTTGCACATCACACATGAAAGGAGCCTTGATTTCCTTGATGGCACTCCAGAGAAAGCCCAAGAGCACTGTTTCAAGGCTAGAGGGATCCTGAGGTCACTGTAGCAACACGAAAGAGCTCCATGGACCAAAAATCAACTCGAGATGAGAGGTTAGTCCCTGGACTCCAGAGGAACACCATCTTACCACAAGCACCTCAAGAGGAGCTTCTCTCAGCTCTAGGTATGTGAGAGGGACCCTGAATTTTGCGGCCTCAAGTGGAATGGACACTGCGATGCCCTGACGCGAAATAAGGCCGGATATCCCCGCAGTGACTTGAATGCAGGCTCGTCTTGCATCTCCCAAGATGAAAGGATGTCTGAATCCCCTGTGGAGACCACAGAGAAAGACATAGTTCCCCACCTCATGGCGACCGGAGGGCTCACATCATTTGAAAACTCCAGAGGTACGCGGAGATCAGTGCCTCCAAAGGAGACGTTGCCTGACTCCTCGTGAAACTTGATAGGAGTCCCAGGATTCCTGTGGCACGTGGAAAGGGACCCTTGGTGTCCCGACTCAGATGGAGAGGCGTGCCCAATTGCCCTGCCAAGCCTCGAGGAGAATCCCAAGTTGTCCCTCGCAACTAGGCAGGAGTCCTGACGTCGCTGAACAAACACGTGGCTGGAAGGGCCATCCCCGTCGTAACTCGAGAATATACCCCAGGTTCCCGCCGCAACTCGAGAAAAACCATGAGACTTCCCCCTCGCCGCGAGATGAGGCCCGATTCCCCTGCACTGCATGCAGAGCAATTCCGTGTTGCACATCACACATGAAAGGAGCCTTGATTTCCATGATGGCACTCCAGAGAAACCCCAAGAACACTGTTTCAAGGCTAGAGAGACCCCGAGGTCACTGTAGCAACACGAAAGAGCTCCGTGGTCCAAAAATCAACTCGAGATGAGAGGTTAGTCCCTGGCTTCGACTCCAGAGGAATACCACCTTACCACAAGCACCTCAAGAGGAGGCTTCTCTCAGCTCGTAGGTATGTGAGAGGGACCCTGAGTTTGCGGCCCCCAAGTGGAATGGACACCGCGATGCCCTGATTTGAAATTAGGCCGGATATCCCTGCAGTGACTTGAATGCAGGCTCGTCTTGCATCTCCCAAGACGAAAGGATGTCTGAATCCCCTGTGGACACCAGAGAGAAAGACCTAGTTCCCCACCTCATGGTGACCGGAGGCCTCAATTCCTTTGAAAACTCCAGAGGTACGCGGAGATCAGTGCCTCCAAAGGAGACGATGCCTGACTCCTCGTGAAACTTGATAGGAGGCCCAAGATTCCTGTGGCACATGGAAAGGGACCCCTGGTCTCCCGCCTCAGCTGGAGAGGGCGTCCCAATTGCCCTGCCAAGCCTCGAGGAGAATCCCGAGTTGTCCCTCGCAACTAGGCAGGAGTCCTGACGTCGCTGAACAAACACGTGGGTGGAAGGGCCATCTCCGTCGTAACTCGAGAATATACCCCATGTTCCCCACCGCAACTCGAGAAAAACCATGAGACTTCCCCCTCGCCGCGAGATGAGGCCCGATTCCCCTGCACTGCGTGCAGAGCAATTCCGTGTTGCACATCACACATGAAAGGAGCCTTGATTTCCTTAATGGCACTCAAGAGAAACCCCAAGAACACTCTTTCAAGGCTAGAGGGATCCTGAGGTCACTGTAGCCACACGAAAGAACTCCGTGGACCAAAAATCAACTCGAGATGAAAGGGTTGTCCCTGGCTTCGACTCCAGAGGAATACCACCTTACCACAAGCACCTCAAGAGGAGGCTTCTCTCAGCTCTAGGTATGTGAGAGGGACCCTGAGTTTGCGGCCTCAAGTGGAATGGACACTGCGATGCCCTGACGCGAAATAAGGCCGGATATCCCTGCAGTGACTTGAATGCAGGCTCGTCTTGCATCTCCCAAGATGAAAGGATGTCTGAATCCCCTGTGGAGACCACAGAGAAAAGCCTAGTTCCCCACCTCATCGCGACCAGAGGCCTCACATCCTTTGAAAACTCCAGAGGTACGTGGAGATCAGTGCCTCCAAAGGAGGCGATGCCTGACTCCTCGTGACACTTGATAGGAGTCCCAGGATTCCTGTGGCACGTGGAAAGGGACACTTGGTCTCCCGCCTCAGCTGGAGAGGCATCCCAATTGCCCTGCCAAGCCTCGAGGAGAATCCCGAGTTGTCCCTCGCAACTAGGCAGGAGTCCTGACGTCGCTGAACAAACACGTGGCTGGAAGGGCCATCCCCGTCGTAACTCGAGAATATACCCCAGGTTCCCGCCGCAACTCGAGAAAAACCATGAGACTTCCCCCTCGCCGCGAGATGAGGCCCGATTCCCCTGCACTGCATGCAGAGCAATTCCGTGTTGCATATCACACATGAAAGGAGCCTTGATTTCCATGATGGCACTCCAGAGAAACCCCAAGAACACTGTTTCAAGGCTAGAGAGACCCCGAGGTCACTGTAGCAACACGAAAGAGCTCCGTGGTCCAAAAATTAACTCGAGATGAGAGGTTAGTCTCTGGCTTCGACTCCAGAGGAATACCACCTTACCACAAGCACCTCAAGAGGAGGCTTCTCTCAGCTCTAGGTATGTGAGAGGGACCCTGAGTTTGCGGCCCCAAGTGGAATGGACACCGCGATGCCCTGATTTGAAATTAGGCCGGATATGAATGCAGTGACTTGAATGCAGGCTCGTCTTGCATCTCCCAAGACGAAAGGATGTCTGAATCCCCTGTGGACATCAGAGAGAAAGACCTAGTTCCCCACCTCATGGTGACCGGAGGCCTCACATCCTTTGAAAACTCCAGAGGTACGCGGAGATCAGTGCCTCCAAAGGAGACGATGCCTGACTCCTCGTGAAACTTGATAGGAGTCCCAAGATTCCTGTGGCACATGGAAAGGGACCCTTGGTCTCCCGCCTCAGCTGGAGAGGCGTCCCAATTGCCCTGCCAAGCCTCGAGGAGAATCCCGAGTTGTCCCTCGCAACTAGGCAGGAGTCCTGACGTTGCTGAACAAACACGTGGGTGGAAGGGCCATCCCCGTCGTAACTCGAGAATATACCCCAGGTTCCCGCCGCACCTCGAGAGAAACCATGATACTTCCCCCTCGCCGCGAGATGAGGCGCGATTCCCCTGCACTGCGTGCAGAGCAATTCCGTGTTGCACATCACACATGAAAGGAGCCTTGATTTCCTTGATGGCACTCCAGAGAAACCCCAAGAACACTGTTTCAAGGCCAGAGGGATCCTGAGGTCACTGTAGCCACACGAAAGAGCTCCGTGGACCAAAAATCAACTCGAGATGAGAGGTTAGTCCCTGGCTTCGACTTCAGAGGAATACCACCTTACCACAAGCACCTCAAGAGGAGGCTTCTCTCAGCTCTAGGTATGTGAGAGGGACCCTGAGTTTGCGGCCTCAAGTGGAATGGACACCGCAATGCCCTGATTTGAAATAAGGCCGGATATCCCTGCAGTGACTTGAATGCAGGCTCGTCTTGCATCTCCCAAGACGAAAGGATGTCTGAATCCCCTGTGGACACCAGAGAGAAAGACCTAGTTCCCCACCTCATGGTGACCGGAGGCCTCAATTCCTTTGAAAACTCCAGAGTTACGCGGAGATCAGTGCCTCCAAAGGAGACGATGCCTGACTCCTCGTGAAACTTGATAGGAGTCCCAAGATTCCTGTGGCACATGGAAAGGGACCCTTGGTCTCCCGCCTCAGCTGGAGAGGCGTACCAATTGCCCTGCCAAGCCTCGAGGAGAATCCCGAGTTGTCCCTCGCAACTAGGCAGGAGTCCTGACGTCACTGAACAAACACGTGGGTGGAAGGGCCATCTCCGTCGTAACTCGAGAATATACCCCATGTTCCCACCGCAACTCGAGAAAAACCATGAGACTTCCCACTCGCCGCGAGATGAGGCCCGATTCCCCTGCACTGCGTGCAGAGCAATTCCGTGTTGCACATCACACATGAAAGGAGCCTTGATTTCCTTAATGGCACTCCAGAGAAACCCCAAGAACACTCTTTCAAGGCTAGAGGGATCCTGAGGTCACTGTAGCCAAACGAAAGAACTCCGTGGACCAAAAATCAACTCGAGATGAAAGGGTTGTCCCTGGCTTCGACTCCAGAGGAATACCACCTTACCACAAGCACCTCAAGAGGAGGCTTCTGTCAGCTCTAGGTATGTGAGAGGGACCCTGAGTTTGCGGCCTCAAGTGGAATGGACACTGCGATGCCCTGACGCAAAGTAAGGCCGGATATTCCTGCAGTGACTTGAATGCAGGCTCGTCTTGCATCTCCCAAGATGAAAGGATGTCTGAATCCCCTGTGGAGACCACAGAGAAAAGCCTAGTTCCCCACCTCATCGCGACCAGAGGCCTCACATCCTTTGAAAACTCCAGAGGTACGTGGAGATCAGTGCCTCCAAAGGAGGCGATGCCTGACTCCTCGTGACACTTGATAGGAGTCCCAGGATTCCTGTGGCACGTGGAAAGGGACACTTGGTCTCCCCCCTCAGCTGGAGAGGCATCCCAATTGCCCTGCCAAGCCTCGAGGAGAATCCCGAGTTGTCCCTCGCAACTAGGCAGGAGTCCTGACGTCGCTGAACAAACACGTGGCTGGAAGGGCCATCCCCGTCGTAACTCGAGAATATACCCCAGGTTCCCGCCGCAACTCGAGAAAAACCATGAGACTTCCCCCTCGCCGCGTGATGAGGCGCGATTCCCCTGCACTGCGTGCAGAGCAATTCCGTGTTGCACATCACACATGTAAGGAGCCTTGATTTCCTTGATGGCACTCCAGAGAAAGCCCAAGAGCACTGTTTCAAGGCTAGAGGGATCCTGAGGTCACTGTAGCAACACGAAAGAGCTCCATGGACCAAAAATCAACTCGAGATGAGAGGTTAGTCCCTGGCTTCGACTCCAGAGGAACACCATCTTACCACAAGCACCTCAAGAGGAGGCTTCTTTCAGCTCTAGGTATGTGAGAGGGACCCTGATTTTGCGGCCTCAAGTGGAATGGACACTGCGATGCCCTGACGCGAAATAAGGCCGGATATCCCTGCAGTGACTTGAATGCAGGCTCGTCTTGCATCTCCCAAGATGAAAGGATGTCTGAATCCCCTGTGGAGACCACAGAGAAAGACCTAGTTCCCCACCTCATGGCGACCGGAGGGCTCACATCATTTGAAAACTCCAGAGGTACGCGGAGATCAGTGCCTCCAAAGGAGACGATGCCTGACTCCTCGTGAAACTTGATAGGAGTCCCAGGATTCCTGTGGCACGTGGAAAGGGACCCTTGGTGTCCCGCCTCAGATGGAGAGGCGTCCCAATTGCCCTGCCAAGCCTCGAGGAGAATCCCGAGTTGTCCCTCGCAACTAGGCAGGAGTCCTGACGTCGCTGAACAAACACGTGGGTGGAAGGGCCATCCCCGTCGTAACTCGGGAATATACCCCAGGTTCCCACCGCAACTCGAGAAAAACCATGAGACTTCCCCCTCGCCGCAAGATGAGGCCCGATTCCCCTGCACTGCGTGCAGAGCAATTCCGTGTTGCACATCACACATGAAATTAGCCTTGATTTCCATGATGGCACTTCAGAGAAACCCCAAGAACACTGTTTCAAGGCTAGAGGGATCCTGAGGTCACTGTAGCAACACGAAAGAGCTCCGTGGACCAAAAATCAACTCGAGATGAGAGGTTAGTCCCTGGCTTCGACTCCAGAGGAATACCACCTTACCACAAGCACCTCAAGAGGAGGCTTCTCTCAGCTCTAGCTATGTGAGAGGGACCCTGAGTTTGCGGCCTCAAGTGGAATGGACACCACGATGCCCTGACTCGAAATAAGGCCGGATATCCCTGCAGTGACTTGAATGCAGGCTCGTCTTGCATCTCCCAAGACGAAAGGATGTCTGAATCCCCTGTGGAGACCACAGAGAAAGACCTAGTTCCCCACCTCATCGCGACCGGAGGCCTCACATCCTTTGAAAACTCCAGATGTACGCGGAGATCAGTGCCTCCAAAGGAGACGATGCCTGACTCCTTGTGAAACTTGATAGGAGTCCCAGGATTCCTGTGGCACGTGGAAAGGGACACTTGGTCTCCCGCCTCAGCTGGAGAGGCGTCCCAATTGCCCTGCCAAGCCTCGAGGAGAATCCCGAGTTGTCCCTCGCAACTGGGCAGGAGTCCTGACGTCGCTGAACAAACACGTGGCTGGAAGGGCCATCCCCGTCGTAACTCGAGAATATACCCCAGGTTCCCGCCGCAACTCGAGAAAAACCATGAGACTTCCCCCTCGCCGCGAGATGAGGCCCGATTCCCCTGCACTGCATGCAGAGCAATTCCGTGTTGCACATCACACATGAAAGGAGCCTTGATTTCCATGATGGCACTCCAGAGAAACCCCAAGAACACTGTTTCAAGGCTAGAGAGACCCCGAGGTCACTGTAGCAACACGAAAGAGCTCCGTGGTCCAAAAATCAACTCGAGATGAGAGGTTAGTCCCTGGCTTCGACTCCAGAGGAATACCACCTCACCACAAGCACCTCAAGAGGAGGCTTCTCTCAGCTCTAGGTATGTGAGAGGGACCCTGAGTTTGCGGCCCCAAGTGGAATGGACACCGCGATGCCCTGATTTGAAATTAGGCCGGATATCCCTGCAGTGACTTGAATGCAGGCTCGTCTTGCATCTCCCAAGACGAAAGGATGTCTGAATCCCCTGTGGACACCAGAGAGAAAGACCTAGTTCCCCACCTCATGGTGACCGGAGGCCTCAATTCCTTTGAAAACTCCAGAGGTACGCGGAGATCAGTGCCTCCAAAGGAGACGATGCCTGACTCCTCGTGAAACTTGATAGGAGTCCCAAGATTCCTGTGGCACATGGAAAGGGACCCTTGGTCTCCCGCCTCAGCTGGAGAGGCGTCCCAATTGCCCTGCCAAGCCTCGAGGAGAATCCCGAGTTGTCCCTCGCAACTAGGCAGGAGTCCTGACGTCGCTGAACAAACACGTGGGTGGAAGGGCCATCTCCGTCGTAACTCGAGAATATACCCCATGTTCCCACCGCAACTCGAGAAAAACCATGAGACTTCCCCCTCGCCGCGAGATGAGGCGCGATTCCCCTGCACTGCGTGCAGAGCAATTCCGTGTTGCACATCACACATGAAAGGAGCCTTGATTTCCTTGATGGCATTCCAGAGAAACCCCAAGAACACTATTTCAAGGCCAGAGGGATCCTGAGGTCACTGTAGCCACACGAAAGAGCTCCGTGGACCAAAAATCAACTCGAGATGAGAGGTTAGTCCCTGGCTTCGACTTCAGAGGAATACCACCTTACCACAAGCACCTCAAGAGGAGGCTTCTCTCAGCTCTAGGTATGTTTGAGGGACCCTGATTTTGCGGCCTCAAGTGGAATGGACACTGCGATGCCCTGACGCGAAATAAGGCCGGATATCCCTGCAGTGACTTGAATGCAGGCTCGTCTTACATCTCCCAAGATGAAAGGATGTCTGAATCCCCTGTGGAGACCACAGAGAAAGACCTAGTTCCCCACCTCATGGCGACCGGAGGCCTCACATCCTTTGAAAACTCCAGAGGTACGCGGAGATCAGTGCCTCCAAAGGAGACGATGCCTGACTCCTCGTGAAACTTGATAGGAGTCCCAGGATTCCTGTGGCACGTGGAAAGGGACCCTTGGTCTCCCGCCTCAGCTGGAGAGGCATCCCAATTGCCCTGCCAAGCCTCGAGGAGAATCCCGAGTTGTCCCTCGCAACTAGGCAGGAGTCCTGACGTCGCTGAACAAACACGTGGCTGGAAGGGCCATCCCCGTCGTAACTCGAGAATATACCCCAGGTTCCCGCCGCAACTCGAGAAAAACCATGAGACTTCCCCCTCGCCGCGTGATGAGGCGCGATTCCCCTGCACTGCGTGCAGAGCAATTCCGTGTTGCACATCACACATGAAAGGAGCCTTGATTTCCTTGATGGCACTCCAGAGAAAGCCCAAGAGCACTGTTTCAAGGCTAGAGGGATCCTGAGGTCACTGTAGCAACACGAAAGAGCTCCATGGACCAAAAATCAACTCGAGATGAGAGGTTAGTCCCTGGCTTAGACTCCAGAGGAACACCATCTTACCACAAGCACCTCAAGAGGAGGCTTCTCTCAGCTCTAGGTATGTGAGAGGGACCCTGATTTTGCGGCCTCAAGTGGAATGGACACTGCGATGCCCTGACGCGAAATAAGGCCGGATATCCCTGCAGTGACTTGAATGCAGGCTCGTCTTGCATCTCCCAAGATGAAAGGATGTCTGAATCCCCTGTGGAGACCACAGAGAAAGACCTAGTTCCCCACCTCATGGCGACCGGAGGGCTCACATCATTTGAAAACTCCAGAGGTACGCGGAGATCAGTGCCTCCAAAGGAGACGATGCCTGACTCCTCGTGAAACTTGATAGGAGTCCCAGGATTCCTGTGGCACGTGGAAAGGGACCCTTGGTGTCCCGCCTCAGATGGAGAGGCGTCCCAATTGCCCTGCCAAGCCTCGAGGAGAATCCCGAGTTGTCCCTCGCAACTAGGCAGGAGTCCTGACGTCGCTGAACAAACACGTGGGTGGAAGGGCCATCCCCGTCGTAACTCGGGAATATATCCCAGGTTCCCGCCGCAACTCGAGAAAAACCATGAGACTTCCCCCTCGCCGCAAGATGAGGCCCGATCCCCTGCACTGCGTGCAGAGCAATTCCGTGTTGCACATCACACATGAAATTAGCCTTGATTTCCATGATGGCACTTCAGAGAAACCCCAAGAACACTGTTTCAAGGCTAGAGGGATCCTGAGGTCACTGTAGCAACACGAAAGAGCTCCGTTGACCAAAAATCAACTCGAGATGAGAGGTTAGTCCCTGGCTTCGACTCCAGAGGAATACCACCTTACCACAAGCACCTCAAGAGGAGGCTTCTCTCAGCTCTAGCTATGTGAGAGGGACCCTGAGTTTGCGGCCTCAAGTGGAATGGACACCACGATGCCCTGATTCGAAATAAGGCCGGATATCCCTGCAGTGACTTGAATGCAGGCTCGTCTTGCATCTCCTAAGACGAAAGGATGTCTGAATCCCCTGTGGAGACCACAGAGAAAGACCTAGTTCCCCACCTCATCGCGACCGGAGGCCTCACATCCTTTGAAAACTCCAGAGGTACGCGGAGATCAGTGCCTCCAAAGGAGACGATGCCTGACTCCTCGTGAAACTTGATAGGAGTCCCAGGATTCCTGTGGCACGTGGAAAGGGACCCTTGGTCTCCCGCCTCAGCTGGAGAGGCGTCCCAATTGCCCTGCCAAGCCTCGAGGAGAATCCCGAGTTGTCCCTCGCAACTAGGCAGGAGTCCTGACGTCGCTGAACAAACACGTGGCTGGAAGGGCCATCCCCGTCGTAACTCGAGAATATACCCCAGGTTCCCGCCGCAACTCGAGAAAAACCATGAGACTTCCCCCTCGCCGCGAGATGAGGCCCGATTCCCCTGCACTGCATGCAGAGCAATTCCGTGTTGCACATCACACATGAAAGGAGCCTTGATTTCCATGATGGCACTCCAGAGAAACCCCAAGAACACTGTTTCAAGGCTAGAGAGACCCCGAGGTCACTGTAGCAACACGAAAGAGCTCCGTGGTCCAAAAATCAACTCGAGATGAGAGGTTGGTCCCTGGCTTCGACTCCAGAGGAATACCACCTTACCACAAGCACCTCAAGAGGAGGCTTCTCTCAGCTCTAGGTATGTGAGAGGGACCCTGAGTTTGCGGCCCCAAGTGGAATGGACACCGCAATGCCCTGATTTGAAATTAGGCCGGATATCCCTGCAGTGACTTGAATGCAGGCTCGTCTTGCATCTCCCAAGACGAAAGGATGTCTGAATCCCCTGTGGACACCAGAGAGAAAGACCTAGTTCCCCACCTCATGGTGACCGGAGGCCTCAATTCCTTTGAAAACTCCAGAGGTACGCGGAGATCAGTGCCTCCAAAGGAGACGATGCCTGACTCCTCGTGAAACTTGATAGGAGTCCCAAGATTCCTGTGGCACATGGAAAGGGACCCTTGGTCTCCCGCCTCAGCTGGAGAGGCGTCCCAATTGCCCTGCCAAGCCTCGAGGAGAATCCCGAGTTGTCCCTCGCAACTAGGCAGGAGTCCTGACGTCGCTGAACAAACACGTGGGTGGAAGGGCCATCTCCGTCGTAACTCGAGAATATACCCCATGTTCCCACCGCAACTCGAGAAAAACCATGAGAGTTCCCCCTCGCCGCGAGATGAGGCCCGATTCCCCTGCACTGCGTGCAGAGCAATTCCGTGTTGCACATCACACATGAAAGGAGCCTTGATTTCCTTAATGGCACTCCAGAGAAACCCCAAGAACACTCTTTCAAGGCTAGAGGGATCCTGAGGTCACTGTAGCCACACGAAAGAACTCCGTGGACCAAAAATCAACTCGAGATGAAAGGGTTGTCCCTGGCTTCGACTCCAGAGGAATACCACCTTACCACAAGCACCTCAAGAGGAGGCTTCTCTCAGCTCTAGGTATGTGAGAGGGACCCTGAGTTTGCGGCCTCAAGTGGAATGGACACTGCGATGCCCTGACGCGAAATAAGGCCGGATATCCCTGCAGTGACTTGAATGCAGGCTCGTCTTGCATCTCCCAAGATGAAAGGATGTCTGAATCCCCTGTGGAGACCACAGAGAAAAGCCTAGTTCCCCACCTCATCGCGACCAGAGGCCTCACATCCTTTGAAAACTCCAGAGGTACGTGGAGATCAGTGCCTCCAAAGGAGGCGATGCCTGACTCCTCGTGACACTTGATAGGAGTCCCAGGATTCCTGTGGCACGTGGAAAGGGACACTTGGTCTCCCGCCTCAGCTGGAGAGGCATCCCAATTGCCCTGCCAAGCCTCGAGGAGAATCCCGAGTTGTCCCTCGCAACTAGGCAGGAGTCCTGACGTCGCTGAACAAACACGTGGCTGGAAGGGCCATCCCCGTCGTAACTCGAGAATATACCCCAGGTTCCCGCCGCAACTCGAGAAAAACCATGAGACTTCCCCCTCGCCGCGAGATGAGGCCCGATTCCCCTGCACTGCATGCAGAGCAATTCCGTGTTGCATATCACACATGAAAGGAGCCTTGATTTCCATGATGGCACTCCAGAGAAACCCCAAGAACACTGTTTCAAGGCTAGAGAGACCCCGAGGTCACTGTAGCAACATGAAAGAGCTCCGTGGTCCAAAAATTAACTCGAGATGAGAGGTTAGTCTCTGGCTTCGACTCCAGAGGAATACCACCTTACCACAAGCACCTCAAGAGGAGGCTTCTCTCAGCTCTAGGTATGTGAGAGGGACCCTGAGTTTGCGGCCCCAAGTGGAATGGACACCGCGATGCCCTGATTTGAAATTAGGCCGGATATGAATGCAGTGACTTGAATGCAGGCTCGTCTTGCATCTCCCAAGACGAAAGGATGTCTGAATCCCCTGTGGACACCAGAGAGAAAGACCTAGTTCCCCACCTCATGGTGACCGGAGGCCTCACATCCTTTGAAAACTCCAGAGGTACGCGGAGATCAGTGCCTCCAAAGGAGACGATGCCTGACTCCTCGTGAAACTTGATAGGAGTCCCAGGATTCCTGTGGCACGTGGAAAGGGACCCTTGGTGTCCCGCCTCAGATGGAGAGGCGTCCCAATTGCCCTGCCAAGCCTCGAGGAGAATCCCGAGTTGTCCCTCGCAACTAGGCAGGAGTCCTGACGTCGCTAAACAAACACGTGGGTGGAAGGGCCATCCCCGTCGTAACTCGGGAATATACCCCAGGTTCCCACCGCAACTCGAGAAAAACCATGAGACTTCCCCCTCGCCGCAAGATGAGGCCCGATTCCCCTGCACTGCGTGCAGAGCAATTCCGTGTTGCACATCACACATGAAATTAGCCTTGATTTCCATGATGGCACTTCAGAGAAACCCCAAGAACACTGTTTCAAGGCTAGAGGGATCCTGAGGTCACTGTAGCAACACGAAAGAGCTCCGTGGACCAAAAATCAACTCGAGATGAGAGGTTAGTCCCTGGCTTCGACTCCAGAGGAATACCACCTTACCACAAGCACCTCAAGAGGAGGCTTCTCTCAGCTCTAGCTATGCGAGAGGGACCCTGAGTTTGCGGCCTCAAGTGGAATGGACACCACGATGCCCTGACTCGAAATAAGGCCGGATATCCCTGCAGTGACTTGAATGCAGGCTCGTCTTGCATCTCCCAAGACGAAAGGATGTCTGAATCCCCTCTGGAGACCACAGAGAAAGACCTAGTTCCCCACCTCATCGCGACCGGAGGCCTCACATCCTTTGAAAACTCCAGAGGTACGCGGAGATCAGTGCCTCCAAAGGAGACGATGCCTGACTCCTCGTGAAACTTGATAGGAGTCCCAGGATTCCTGTGGCACGTGGAAAGGGACACTTGGTCTCCCGCCTCAGCTGGAGAGGCGTCCCAATTGCCCTGCCAAGCCTCGAGGAGAATCCCGAGTTGTCCCTCGCAACTGGGCAGGAGTCCTGACGTCGCTGAACAAACACGTGGCTGGAAGGGCCATCCCCGTCGTAACTCGAGAATATACCCCAGGTTCCCGCCGCAACTCGAGAAAAACCATGAGACTTCCCCCTCGCCGCGAGATGAGGCCCGATTCCCCTGCACTGCGTGCAGAGCAATTCCGTGTTGCACATCACACATGAAAGGAGCCTTGATTTCCTTAATGGCACTCCAGAGAAACCCCAAGAACACTCTTTCAAGGCTAGAGGGATCCTGAGGTCACTGTAGCCACACGAAAGAACTCCGTGGACCAAAAATCAACTCGAGATGAAAGGGTTGTCCCTGGCTTCGACTCCAGAGGAATACCACCTTACCACAAGCACCTCAAGAGGAGGCTTCTCTCAGCTCTAGGTATGTGAGAGGGACCCTGAGTTTGCGGCCTCAAGTGGAATGGACACTGCGATGCCCTGACGCAAAGTAAGGCCGGATATCCCTGCAGTGACTTGAATGCAGGCTCGTCTTGCATCTCCCAAGATGAAAGGATGTCTGAATCCCCTGTGGAGACCACAGAGAAAAGCCTAGTTCCCCACCTCATCGCGACCAGAGGCCTCACATCCTTTGAAAACTCCAGAGGTACGTGGAGATCAGTGCCTCCAAAGGAGGCGATGCCTGACTCCTCGTGACACTTGATAGGAGTCCCAGGATTCCTGTGGCACGTGGAAAGGGACACTTGGTCTCCCCCCTCAGCTGGAGAGGCATCCCAATTGCCCTGCCAAGCCTCGAGGAGAATCCCGAGTTGTCCCTCGCAACTAGGCAGGAGTCCTGACGTCGCTGAACAAACACGTGGCTGGAAGGGCCATCCCCGTCGTAACTCGAGAATATACCCCAGGTTCCCGCCGCAACTCGAGAAAAACCATGAGACTTCCCCCTCGCCGCGTGATGAGGCGCGATTCCCCTGCACTGCGTGCAGAGCAATTCCGTGTTGCACATCACACATGTAAGGAGCCTTGATTTCCTTGATGGCACTCCAGAGAAAGCCCAAGAGCACTGTTTCAAGGCTAGAGGGATCCTGAGGTCACTGTAGCAACACGAAAGAGCTCCATGGACCAAAAATCAACTCGAGATGAGAGGTTAGTCCCTGGCTTAGACTCCAGAGGAACACCATCTTACCACAAGCACCTCAAGAGGAGGCTTCTCTCAGCTCTAGGTATGTGAGAGGGACCCTGATTTTGCGGCCTCAAGTGGAATGGACACTGCGATGCCCTGACGCGAAATAAGGCCGGATATCCCTGCAGTGACTTGAATGCAGGCTCGTCTTGCATCTCCCAAGATGAAAGGATGTCTGAATCCCCTGTGGAGACCACAGAGAAAGACCTAGTTCCCCACCTCATCGCGACCGGAGGCCTCACATCCTTTGAAAACTCCAGAGGTACGCGGAGATCAGTGCCTCCAAAGGAGACGATGCCTGACTCCTCGTGAAACTTGATAGGAGTCCCAGGATTCCTGTGGCACGTGGAAAGGGACCCTTGGTGTCCCGCCTCAGATGGAGAGGCGTCCCAATTGCCCTGCCAAGCCTCGAGGAGAATCCCGAGTTGTCCCTCGCAACTAGGCAGGAGTCCTGACGTCGCTGAACAAACACGTGGGTGGAAGGGCCATCCCCGTCGTAACTCGGGAATATACCCCAGGTTCCCACCGCAACTCGAGAAAAACCATGAGACTTCCCCCTCGCCGCAAGATGAGGCCCGATTCCCCTGCACTGCGTGCAGAGCAATTCCGTGTTGCACATCACACATGAAATTAGCCTTGATTTCCATGATGGCACTTCAGAGAAACCCCAAGAACACTGTTTCAAGGCTAGAGGGATCCTGAGGTCACTGTAGCAACACGAAAGAGCTCCGTGGACCAAAAATCAACTCGAGATGAGAGGTTAGTCCCTGGCTTCGACTCCAGAGGAATACCACGTTACCACAAGCACCTCAAGAGGAGGCTTCTCTCAGCTCTAGCTATGTGAGAGGGACCCTGAGTTTGCGGCCTCAAGTGGAATGGACACCACGATGCCCTGACTCGAAATAAGGCCGGATATCCCTGCAGTGACTTGAATGCAGGCTCGTCTTGCATCTCCCAAGACGAAAGGATGTCTGAATACCCTGTGGAGACCACAGAGAAAGACCTAGTTCCCCACCTCATCGCGACCGGAGGCCTCACATCCTTTGAAAACTCCAGAAGTACGCAGAGATCAGTGCCTCCAAAGGAGACGATGCCTGACTCCTCGTGAAACTTGATAGGAGTCCCAGGATTCCTGTGGCACGTGGAAAGGGACACTTGGTCTCCCGCCTCAGCTGGAGAGGCGTCCCAATTGCCCTGCCAAGCCTCGAGGAGAATCCCGAGTTGTCCCTCGCAACTGGGCAGGAGTCCTGACGTCGCTGAACAAACACGTGGCTGGAAGGGCCATCCCCGTCGTAACTCGAGAATATACCCCAGGTTCCCGCCGCAACTCGAGAAAAACCATGAGACTTCCCCCTCGCCGCGAGATGAGGCCCGATTCCCCTGCACTGCATGCAGAGCAATTCCGTGTTGCACATCACACATGAAAGGAGCCTTGATTTCCATGATGGCACTCCAGAGAAACCCCAAGAAGACTGTTTCAAGGCTAGAGAGACCCCGAGGTCACTGTAGCAACACGAAAGAGCTCCGTGGTCCAAAAATCAACTCGAGATGAGAGGTTAGTCCCTGGCTTCGACTCCAGAGGAATACCACCTTACCACAAGCACCTCAAGAGAAGGCTTCTCTCAGCTCTAGGTATGTGAGAGGGACCCTGAGTTTGCGGCCCCAAGTGGAATGGACACCGCGATGCCCTGATTTGAAATTAGGCCGGATATCCCTGCAGTGACTTGAATGCAGGCTCGTCTTGCATCTCCCAAGACGAAAGGATGTCTGAATCCCCTGTGGACACCAGAGAGAAAGACCTAGTTCCCCACCTCATGGTGACCGGAGGCCTCAATTCCTTTGAAAACTCCAGAGGTACGCGGAGATCAGTGCCTCCAAAGGAGACGATGCCTGACTCCTCGTGAAACTTGATAGGAGTCCCAAGATTCCTGTGGCACATGGAAAGGGACCCTTGGTCTCCCGCCTCAGCTGGAGAGGCGTCCCAATTGCCCTGCCAAGCCTCGAGGAGAATCCCGAGTTGTCCCTCGCAACTAGGCAGGAGTCCTGACGTCGCTGAACAAACACGTGGGTGGAAGGGCCATCTCCGTCGTAACTCGAGAATATACCCCATGTTCCCACCGCAACTCGAGAAAAACCATGAGACTTCCCCCTCGCCGCGAGATGAGGCGCGATTCCCCTGCACTGCGTGCAGAGCAATTCCGTGTTGCACATCACACATGAAAGGAGCCTTGATTTCCTTGATGGCATTCCAGAGAAACCCCAAGAACACTATTTCAAGGCCAGAGGGATCCTGAGGTCACTGTAGCCACACGAAAGAGCTCCGTGGACCAAAAATCAACTCGAGATGAGAGGTTAGTCCCTGGCTTCGACTTCAGAGGAATACCACCTTACCACAAGCACCTCAAGAGGAGGCTTCCCTCAGCTCTAGGTATGTTTGAGGGACCCTGATTTTGCGGCCTCAAGTGGAATGGACACTGCGATGCCCTGACGCAAAATAAGGCCGGATATCCCTGCAGTGACTTGAATGCAGGCTCGTCTTACATCTCCCAAGATGAAAGGATGTCAGAATCCCCTGTGGAGACCACAGAGAAAGACCTAGTTCCCCACCTCATGGCGACCGGAGGCCTCACATCCTTTGAAAACTCCAGAGGTACGCGGAGATCAGTGCCTCCAAAGGAGACGATGCCTGACTCCTCGTGAAACTTGATAGGAGTCCCAGGATTCCTGTGGCACGTGGAAAGGGACCCTTGGTCTCCCGCCTCAGCTGGAGAGGCGTCCCAATTGCCCTGCCAAGCCTCGAGGAGAATCCCGAGTTGTCCCTCGCAACTAGGCAGGAGTCCTGACGTCACTGAACAAACACGTGGGTGGAAGGGCCATCCCCGTCATAACTCGAGAATATACCCCAGGTTCCCGCCGCAACTCGAGAAAAACCATGAGACTTCCCCCTCGCCGCGAGATGAGGCGCGATTCCCCTGCACTGCGTGCAGAGCAATTCCGTGTTGCACATCACACATGAAAGGAGCCTTGATTTCCTTGATGGCACTCCAGAGAAAGCCCAAGAGCACTATTTCAAGGCTAGAGGGATCCTGAGGTCACTGTAGCAACACGAAAGAGCTCCATGGACCAAAAATCAACTCGAGATGAGAGGTTAGTCCCTGGCTTAGACTCCAGAGGAACACCATCTTACCACAAGCACCTCAAGAGGAGGCTTCTCTCAGCTCTAGGTATGTGAGAGGGACCCTGATTTTGCGGCCTCAAGTGGAATGGACACTGCGATGCCCTGACGCGAAATAAGGCCGGATATCCCCGCAGTGACTTGAATGCAGGCTCGTCTTGCATCTCCCAAGATGAAAGGATGTCTGAATCCCCTGTGGAGACCACAGAGAAAGACATAGTTCCCCACCTCATGGCGACCGGAGGGCTCACATCATTTGAAAACTCCAGAGGTACGCGGAGATCAGTGCCTCCAAAGGAGACGTTGCCTGACTCCTCGTGAAACTTGATAGGAGTCCCAGGATTCCTGTGGCACGTGGAAAGGGACCCTTGGTGTCCCGACTCAGATGGAGAGGCGTCCCAATTGCCCTGCCAAGCCTCGAGGAGAATCCCAAGTTGTCCCTCGCAACTAGGCAGGAGTCCTGACGTCGCTGAACAAACACGTGGCTGGAAGGGCCATCCCCGTCGTAACTCGAGAATATACCCCAGGTTCCCGCCGCAACTCGAGAAAAACCATGAGACTTCCCCCTCGCCGCGAGATGAGGCCCGATTCCCCTGCACTGCATGCAGAGCAATTCCGTGTTGCACATCACACATGAAAGGAGCCTTGATTTCCATGATGGCACTCCAGAGAAACCCCAAGAACACTGTTTCAAGGCTAGAGAGACCCCGAGGTCACTGTAGCAACACGAAAGAGCTCCGTGGTCCAAAAATCAACTCGAGATGAGAGGTTAGTCCCTGGCTTCGACTCCAGAGGAATACCACCTTACCACAAGCACCTCAAGAGGAGGCTTCTCTCAGCTCTAGGTATGTGAGAGGGACCCTGAGTTTGCGGCCCCAAGTGGAATGGACACCGCGATGCCCTGATTTGAAATTAGGCCGGATATCCCTGCAGTGACTTGAATGCAGGCTCGTCTTGCATCTCCCAAGACGAAAGGATGTCTGAATCCCCTGTGGACACCAGAGAGAAAGACCTAGTTCCCCACCTCATGGTGACCGGAGGCCTCAATTCCTTTGAAAACTCCAGAGGTACGCGGAGATCAGTGCCTCCAAAGGAGACGATGCCTGACTCCTCGTGAAACTTGATAGGAGTCCCAAGATTCCTGTGGCACATGGAAAGGGACCCCTGGTCTCCCGCCTCAGCTGGAGAGGCGTCCCAATTGCCCTGCCAAGCCTCGAGGAGAATCCCGAGTTGTCCCTCGCAACTAGGCAGGAGTCCTGACGTCGCTGAACAAACACGTGGGTGGAAGGGCCATCTCCGTCGTAACTCGAGAATATACCCCATGTTCCCACCGCAACTCGAGAAAAACCATGAGACTTCCCCGTCGCCGCGAGATGAGGCCCGATTCCCCTGCACTGCGTGCAGAGCAATTCCGTGTTGCACATCACACATGAAAGGAGCCTTGATTTCCTTAATGGCACTCAAGAGAAACCCCAAGAACACTCTTTCAAGGCTAGAGGGATCCTGAGGTCACTGTAGCCACACGAAAGAACTCCGTGGACCAAAAATCAACTCGAGATGAAAGGGTTGTCCCTGGCTTCGACTCCAGAGGAATACCACCTTACCACAAGCACCTCAAGAGGAGGCTTCTCTCAGCTCTAGGTATGTGAGAGGGACCCTGAGTTTGCGGCCTCAAGTGGAATGGACACTGCGATGCCCTGACGCGAAATAAGGCCGGATATCCCTGCAGTGACTTGAATGCAGGCTCGTCTTGCATCTCCCAAGATGAAAGGATGTCTGAATCCCCTGTGGAGACCACAGAGAAAAGCCTAGTTCCCCACCTCATCGCGACCAGAGGCCTCACATCCTTTGAAAACTCCAGAGGTACGTGGAGATCAGTGCCTCCAAAGGAGGCGATGCCTGACTCCTCGTGACACTTGATAGGAGTCCCAGGATTCCTGTGGCACGTGGAAAGGGACACTTGGTCTCCCGCCTCAGCTGGAGAGGCATCCCAATTGCCCTGCCAAGCCTCGAGGAGAATCCCGAGTTGTCCCTCGCAACTAGGCAGGAGTCCTGACGTCGCTGAACAAACACGTGGCTGGAAGGGCCATCCCCGTCGTAACTCGAGAATATACCCCAGGTTCCCGCCGCAACTCGAGAAAAACCATGAGACTTCCCCCTCGCCGCGAGATGAGGCCCGATTCCCCTGCACTGCATGCAGAGCAATTCCGTGTTGCATATCACACATGAAAGGAGCCTTGATTTCCATGATGGCACTCCAGAGAAACCCCAAGAACACTGTTTCAAGGCTAGAGAGACCCCGAGGTCACTGTAGCAACACGAAAGAGCTCCGTGGTCCAAAAATTAACTCGAGATGAGAGGTTAGTCTCTGGCTTCGACTCCAGAGGAATACCACCTTACCACAAGCACCTCAAGAGGAGGCTTCTCTCAGCTCTAGGTATGTGAGAGGGACCCTGAGTTTGCGGCCCCAAGTGGAATGGACACCGCGATGCCCTGATTTGAAATTAGGCCGGATATGAATGCAGTGACTTGAATGCAGGCTCGTCTTGCATCTCCCAAGACGAAAGGATGTCTGAATCCCCTGTGGACATCAGAGAGAAAGACCTAGTTCCCCACCTCATGGTGACCGGAGGCCTCACATCCTTTGAAAACTCCAGAGGTACGCGGAGATCAGTGCCTCCAAAGGAGACGATGCCTGACTCCTCGTGAAACTTGATAGGAGTCCCAAGATTCCTGTGGCACATGGAAAGGGACCCTTGGTCTCCCGCCTCAGCTGGAGAGGCGTCCCAATTGCCCTGCCAAGCCTCGAGGAGAATCCCGAGTTGTCCCTCGCAACTAGGCAGGAGTCCTGACGTCGCTGAACAAACACGTGGGTGGAAGGGCCATCCCCGTCGTAACTCGAGAATATACCCCAGGTTCCCGCCGCACCTCGAGAGAAACCATGATACTTCCCCCTCGCCGCGAGATGAGGCGCGATTCCCCTGCACTGCGTGCAGAGCAATTCCGTGTTGCACATCACACATGAAAGGAGCCTTGATTTCCTTGATGGCACTCCAGAGAAACCCCAAGAACACTGTTTCAAGGCCAGAGGGATCCTGAGGTCACTGTAGCCACACGAAAGAGCTCCGTGGACCAAAAATCAACTCGAGATGAGAGGTTAGTCCCTGGCTTCGACTTCAGAGGAATACCACCTTACCACAAGCACCTCAAGAGGAGGCTTCTCTCAGCTCTAGGTATGTGAGAGGGACCCTGAGTTTGCGGCCTCAAGTGGAATGGACACCGCAATGCCCTGATTTGAAATAAGGCCGGATATCCCTGCAGTGACTTGAATGCAGGCTCGTCTTGCATCTCCCAAGACGAAAGGATGTCTGAATCCCCTGTGGACACCAGAGAGAAAGACCTAGTTCCCCACCTCATGGTGACCGGAGGCCTCAATTCCTTTGAAAACTCCAGAGTTACGCGGAGATCAGTGCCTCCAAAGGAGACGATGCCTGACTCCTCGTGAAACTTGATAGGAGTCCCAAGATTCCTGTGGCACATGGAAAGGGACCCTTGGTCTCCCGCCTCAGCTGGAGAGGCGTACCAATTGCCCTGCCAAGCCTCGAGGAGAATCCCGAGTTGTCCCTCGCAACTAGGCAGGAGTCCTGACGTCACTGAACAAACACGTGGGTGGAAGGGCCATCTCCGTCGTAACTCGAGAATATACCCCATGTTCCCACCGCAACTCGAGAAAAACCATGAGACTTCCCACTCGCCGCGAGATGAGGCCCGATTCCCCTTCACTGCGTGCAGAGCAATTCCGTGTTGCACATCACACATGAAAGGAGCCTTGATTTCCTTAATGGCACTCCAGAGAAACCCCAAGAACACTCTTTCAAGGCTAGAGGGATCCTGAGGTCACTGTAGCCAAACGAAAGAACTCCGTGGACCAAAAATCAACTCGAGATGAAAGGGTTGTCCCTGGCTTCGACTCCAGAGGAATACCACCTTACCACAAGCACCTCAAGAGGAGGCTTCTGTCAGCTCTAGGTATGTGAGAGGGACCCTGAGTTTGCGGCCTCAAGTGGAATGGACACTGCGATGCCCTGACGCAAAGTAAGGCCGGATATTCCTGCAGTGACTTGAATGCAGGCTCGTCTTGCATCTCCCAAGATGAAAGGATGTCTGAATCCCCTGTGGAGACCACAGAGAAAAGCCTAGTTCCCCACCTCATCGCGACCAGAGGCCTCACATCCTTTGAAAACTCCAGAGGTACGTGGAGATCAGTGCCTCCAAAGGAGGCGATGCCTGACTCCTCGTGACACTTGATAGGAGTCCCAGGATTCCTGTGGCACGTGGAAAGGGACACTTGGTCTCCCCCCTCAGCTGGAGAGGCATCCCAATTGCCCTGCCAAGCCTCGAGGAGAATCCCGAGTTGTCCCTCGCAACTAGGCAGGAGTCCTGACGTCGCTGAACAAACACGTGGCTGGAAGGGCCATCCCCGTCGTAACTCGAGAATATACCCCAGGTTCCCGCCGCAACTCGAGAAAAACCATGAGACTTCCCCCTCGCCGCGTGATGAGGCGCGATTCCCCTGCACTGCGTGCAGAGCAATTCCGTGTTGCACATCACACATGTAAGGAGCCTTGATTTCCTTGATGGCACTCCAGAGAAAGCCCAAGAGCACTGTTTCAAGGCTAGAGGGATCCTGAGGTCACTGTAGCAACACGAAAGAGCTCCATGGACCAAAAATCAACTCGAGATGAGAGGTTAGTCCCTGGCTTCGACTCCAGAGGAACACCATCTTACCACAAGCACCTCAAGAGGAGGCTTCTTTCAGCTCTAGGTATGTGAGAGGGACCCTGATTTTGCGGCCTCAAGTGGAATGGACACTGCGATGCCCTGACGCGAAATAAGGCCGGATATCCCTGCAGTGACTTGAATGCAGGCTCGTCTTGCATCTCCCAAGATGAAAGGATGTCTGAATCCCCTGTGGAGACCACAGAGAAAGACCTAGTTCCCCACCTCATGGCGACCGGAGGGCTCACATCATTTGAAAACTCCAGAGGTACGCGGAGATCAGTGCCTCCAAAGGAGACGATGCCTGACTCCTCGTGAAACTTGATAGGAGTCCCAGGATTCCTGTGGCACGTGGAAAGGGACCCTTGGTGTCCCGCCTCAGATGGAGAGGCGTCCCAATTGCCCTGCCAAGCCTCGAGGAGAATCCCGAGTTGTCCCTCGCAACTAGGCAGGAGTCCTGACGTCGCTGAACAAACACGTGGGTGGAAGGGCCATCCCCGTCGTAACTCGGGAATATACCCCAGGTTCCCACCGCAACTCGAGAAAAACCATGAGACTTCCCCCTCGCCGCAAGATGAGGCCCGATTCCCCTGCACTGCGTGCAGAGCAATTCCGTGTTGCACATCACACATGAAATTAGCCTTGATTTCCATGATGGCACTTCAGAGAAACCCCAAGAACACTGTTTCAAGGCTAGAGGGATCCTGAGGTCACTGTAGCAACACGAAAGAGCTCCGTGGACCAAAAATCAACTCGAGATGAGAGGTTAGTCCCTGGCTTCGACTCCAGAGGAATACCACCTTACCACAAGCACCTCAAGAGGAGGCTTCTCTCAGCTCTAGCTATGTGAGAGGGACCCTGAGTTTGCGGCCTCAAGTGGAATGGACACCACGATGCCCTGACTCGAAATAAGGCCGGATATCCCTGCAGTGACTTGAATGCAGGCTCGTCTTGCATCTCCCAAGACGAAAGGATGTCTGAATCCCCTGTGGAGACCACAGAGAAAGACCTAGTTCCCCACCTCATCGCGACCGGAGGCCTCACATCCTTTGAAAACTCCAGATGTACGCGGAGATCAGTGCCTCCAAAGGAGACGATGCCTGACTCCTTGTGAAACTTGATAGGAGTCCCAGGATTCCTGTGGCACGTGGAAAGGGACACTTGGTCTCCCGCCTCAGCTGGAGAGGCGTCCCAATTGCCCTGCCAAGCCTCGAGGAGAATCCCGAGTTGTCCCTCGCAACTGGGCAGGAGTCCTGACGTCGCTGAACAAACACGTGGCTGGAAGGGCCATCCCCGTCGTAACTCGAGAATATACCCCAGGTTCCCGCCGCAACTCGAGAAAAACCATGAGACTTCCCCCTCGCCGCGAGATGAGGCCCGATTCCCCTGCACTGCATGCAGAGCAATTCCGTGTTGCACATCACACATGAAAGGAGCCTTGATTTCCATGATGGCACTCCAGAGAAACCCCAAGAACACTGTTTCAAGGCTAGAGAGACCCCGAGGTCACTGTAGCAACACGAAAGAGCTCCGTGGTCCAAAAATCAACTCGAGATGAGAGGTTAGTCCCTGGCTTCGACTCCAGAGGAATACCACCTCACCACAAGCACCTCAAGAGGAGGCTTCTCTCAGCTCTAGGTATGTGAGAGGGACCCTGAGTTTGCGGCCCCAAGTGGAATGGACACCGCGATGCCCTGATTTGAAATTAGGCCGGATATCCCTGCAGTGACTTGAATGCAGGCTCGTCTTGCATCTCCCAAGACGAAAGGATGTCTGAATCCCCTGTGGACACCAGAGAGAAAGACCTAGTTCCCCACCTCATGGTGACCGGAGGCCTCAATTCCTTTGAAAACTCCAGAGGTACGCGGAGATCAGTGCCTCCAAAGGAGACGATGCCTGACTCCTCGTGAAACTTGATAGGAGTCCCAAGATTCCTGTGGCACATGGAAAGGGACCCTTGGTCTCCCGCCTCAGCTGGAGAGGCGTCCCAATTGCCCTGCCAAGCCTCGAGGAGAATCCCGAGTTGTCCCTCGCAACTAGGCAGGAGTCCTGACGTCGCTGAACAAACACGTGGGTGGAAGGGCCATCTCCGTCGTAACTCGAGAATATACCCCATGTTCCCACCGCAACTCGAGAAAAACCATGAGACTTCCCCCTCGCCGCGAGATGAGGCGCGATTCCCCTGCACTGCGTGCAGAGCAATTCCGTGTTGCACATCACACATGAAAGGAGCCTTGATTTCCTTGATGGCATTCCAGAGAAACCCCAAGAACACTATTTCAAGGCCAGAGGGATCCTGAGGTCACTGTAGCCACACGAAAGAGCTCCGTGGACCAAAAATCAACTCGAGATGAGAGGTTAGTCCCTGGCTTCGACTTCAGAGGAATACCACCTTACCACAAGCACCTCAAGAGGAGGCTTCTCTCAGCTCTAGGTATGTTTGAGGGACCCTGATTTTGCGGCCTCAAGTGGAATGGACACTGCGATGCCCTGACGCGAAATAAGGCCGGATATCCCTGCAGTGACTTGAATGCAGGCTCGTCTTACATCTCCCAAGATGAAAGGATGTCTGAATCCCCTGTGGAGACCACAGAGAAAGACCTAGTTCCCCACCTCATGGCGACCGGAGGCCTCACATCCTTTGAAAACTCCAGAGGTACGCGGAGATCAGTGCCTCCAAAGGAGACGATGCCTGACTCCTCGTGAAACTTGATAGGAGTCCCAGGATTCCTGTGGCACGTGGAAAGGGACCCTTGGTCTCCCGCCTCAGCTGGAGAGGCGTCCCAATTGCCCTGCCAAGCCTCGAGGAGAATCCCGAGTTGTCCCTCGCAACTAGGCAGGAGTCCTGACGTCGCTGAACAAACACGTGGGTGGAAGGGCCATCCCCGTCATAACTCGAGAATATACCCCAGGTTCCCGCCGCAACTCGAGAAAAACCATGAGACTTCCCCCTCGCCGCGAGATGAGGCGCGATTCCCCTGCACTGCGTGCAGAGCAATTCCGTGTTGCACATCACACATGAAAGGAGCCTTGATTTCCTTGATGGCACTCCAGAGAAAGCCCAAGAGCACTGTTTCAAGGCTAGAGGGATCCTGAGGTCACTGTAGCAACACGAAAGAGCTCCATGGACCAAAAATCAACTCGAGATGAGAGGTTAGTCCCTGGCTTAGACTCCAGAGGAACACCATCTTACCACAAGCACCTCAAGAGGAGGCTTCTCTCAGCTCTAGGTATGTGAGAGGGACCCTGATTTTGCGGCCTCAAGTGGAATGGACACTGCGATGCCCTGACGCGAAATAAGGCCGGATATCCCTGCAGTGACTTGAATGCAGGCTCGTCTTGCATCTCCCAAGATGAAAGGATGTCTGAATCCCCTGTGGAGACCACAGAGAAAGACCTAGTTCCCCACCTCATGGCGACCGGAGGGCTCACATCATTTGAAAACTCCAGAGGTACGCGGAGATCAGTGCCTCCAAAGGAGACGTTGCCTGACTCCTCGTGAAACTTGATAGGAGTCCCAGGATTCCTGTGGCACGTGGAAAGGGACCCTTGGTGTCCCGACTCAGATGGAGAGGCGTCCCAATTGCCCTGCCAAGCCTCGAGGAGAATCCCGAGTTGTCCCTCGCAACTAGGCAGGAGTCCTGACGTCGCTGAACAAACACGTGGGTGGAAGGGCCATCCCCGTCGTAACTCGGGAATATACCCCAGGTTCCCGCCGCAACTCGAGAAAAACCATGAGACTTCCCCCTCGCCGCAAGATGAGGCCCGATTCCCCTGCACTGCGTGCAGAGCAATTCCGTGTTGCACATCACACATGAAATTAGCCTTGATTTCCATGATGGCACTCCAGAGAAACCCCAAGAACACTGTTTCAAGGCTAGAGGGATCCTGAGGTCACTGTAGCAACACGAAAGAGCTCCGTGGACCAAAAATCAACTCGAGATGAGAGGTTAGTCCCTGGCTTCGAATCCAGAGGAATACCACCTTACCACAAGCACCTCAAGAGGAGGCTTCTCTCAGCTCTAGCTATGTGAGAGGGACCCTGAGTTTGCGGCCTCAAGTGGAATGGACACCGCGATGCCCTGATTTGAAATTAGGCCGGATATCCCTGCAGTGACTTGAATGCAGGCTCGTCTTGCATCTCCCAAGACGAAAGGATGTCTGAATCCCCTGTGGACACCAGAGAGAAAGACCTAGTTCCCCACCTCATGGTGACCGGAGGCCTCACATCCTTTGAAAACTCCAGAGGTACGCGGAGATCAGTGCCTCCAAAGGAGACGATGCCAGACTCCTCGTGAAACTTGATAGGAGTCCCAAGATTCCTGTGGCACATGGAAAGGGACCCTTGGTCTCCCGCCTCAGCTGGAGAGGCGTCCCAATTGCCCTGCCAAGCCTCGAGGAGAATCCCGAGTTGTCGCTCGCAACTAGGCAGGTGTCCTGACGTTGCTGAACAAACACATGGGTGGAAGGGCCATCCCCGTCGTAACTCGAGAATATACCCCAGGTTCCTGCCGCAACTCGAGACAAACCATGATACTTCCCCCTGGCCGCGAGATGAGGCGCGATTCCCCTGCACTGCGTGCAGAGCAATTCCGTGTTGCACATCACACATGAAAGGAGCCTTGATTTCCTTGATGGCACTCCAGAGAAACCCCAAGAACACTGTTTCAAGGCTAGAGGGATCCTGAGGTCACTGTAGCCACACGAAAGAGCTCCGTGGCCCAAAAATCAACTCGAGATGAGAGGTTAGTCCCTGGCTTCGACTTCAGAGGAATACCACCTTACCACAAGCACCTCAAGAGGAAGCTTCTCTCAGCTCTAGGTATGTGAGAGGGACCCTGATTTTGCGGCCTCAAGTGGAATGGACACTGCGATGCCCTGACGCGAAATAAGGCCGGATATCCTGCAGTGACTTGAATGCAGGCTCGTCTTGCATCTCCCAAGATGAAAGGATGTCTGAATCCCCTGTGGAGACCACAGAGAAAGACCTAGTTCCCCACCTCATGGCGACCGGAGGCCTCACATCCTTTGAAAACTCCAGAGGTACGCGGAGATCAGTGCCTCCAAAGGAGACGATGCCTGACTCCTCGTGAAACTTGATAGGAGTCCCAGGATTCCTGTGGCACGTGGAAAGGGACCCTTGGTCTCCCGCCTCAGCTGGAGAGGCGTCCCAATTGCCCTGCCAAGCCTCGAGGAGAATCCCGAGTTGTCCCTCGCAACTAGGCAGGAGTCCTGACGTCGCTGAACAAACACGTGGCTGGAAGGGCCATCCCCGTCGTAACTCGAGAATATACCCCAGGTTCCCGCCGCAACTCGAGAAAAACCATGATACTTCCCCCTCGCCGCGAGATGAGGCGCGATTCCCCTGCACTGCGTGCAGAGCAATTCCGTGTTGCACATCACACATGAAAGGAGCCTTGATTTCCTTGATGGCACTCCAGAGAAACCCCAAGAGCACTGTTTCAAGGCTAGAGGGATCCTGAGGTCACTGTAGCAACACGAAAGAGCTCCATGGACCAAAAATCAACTCGAGAAGAGAGGTTAGTCCCTGGCTTAGACTCCAGAGGAACACCATCTTACCACAAGCACCTCAAGAGGAGGCTTCTCTCAGCTCTAGGTATGTGAGAGGGACCCTGATTTTGCGGCCTCAAGTGGAATGGACACTGCGATGCCCTGACGCGAAATAAGGCCGGATATCCCTGCAGTGACTTGAATGCAGGCTCGTCCTGCATCTCCCAAGATGAAAGGATGTCTGAATCCCCTGTGGAGACCACAGAGAAAGACCTAGTTCCCCACCTCATGGCGACCGGAGGGCTCACATCATTTGAAAACTCCAGAGGTACGCGGAGATCAGTGCCTCCAAAGGAGACGATGCCTGACTCATCGTGAAACTTGATAGGAGTCCCAGGATTCCTGTGGCTCGTGGAAAGGGACCCTTGGTGTCCCGTCTCAGATGGAGAGGCGGCGCAATTGCCCTGCCAAGCCTCGAGGAGAATCCCGAGTTGTCCCTCGCAACTAGGCAGGAGTCCTGACGTCGCTGAACAAACACGTGGGTGGAAGGGCAATCCCCGTCGTAACTCGGGAATATATCCCAGGTTCCCGCCGCAACTCGAGAAAAACCATGAGACTTCCCCCTCGCCGCAAGATGAGGCCCGATTCCCCTGCAATGCGTGCAGAGCAATTCCGTGTTGCACATCACACATGAAAGGAGCCTTGATTTCCATGATGGCACTCCAGAGAAAACCCAAGAACACTGTTTCAAGGCTAGAGGGATCCTGAGGTCACTGTAGCAACACAAAAGAGCTCCGTGGACCAAAAATCAACTCGATATGAGAGGTTAGTCCCTGGCTTCGAATCCAGAGGAATACCACCTTACCACAAGCACCTCAAGAGGAGGCTTCTCTCAGCTCTAGCTATGTGAGAGGGACCCTGAGTTTGCGGCCTCAAGTGGAATGGACACCACGATGCCCTGACTCGAAATAAGGCCGGATATCCCTGCAGTGACTTGAATGCAGGCTCGTCTTGCATCTCCCAAGACGAAAGGATGTCTGAATACCCTGTGGAGACCACAGAGAAAGACCTAGTTCCCCACCTCATCGCGACCGGAGGCCTCACATCCTTTGAAAACTCCAGAGGTACGCGGAGATCAGTGCCTCCAAAGGAGACGATGCCTGACTCCTCGTGAAACTTGATTGGAGTCCCAGGATTCCTGTGGCACGTGGAAAGGGACCCTTGGTCTCCCGCCTCAGCTGGAGAGGCGTCCCAATTGCCCTGCCAAGCCTCGAGGAGAATCCCGAGTTGTCCCTCGCAACTGGGCAGGAGTCCTGACGTCGCTGAACAAACACGTGTGTGGAAGGGCCATCCCCGTCGTAACTCGAGAATATACCCCAGGTTCCCGCCACAACTCGAGAAAAACCATGAGACTTCCCCCTCGCCGAGAGATGAGGCCCGATTCCCCTGCACTGCATGCAGAGCAATTCCGTGTTGCACATCACACATGAAAGGAGCCTTGATTTCCATGATGGCACTCCAGAGAAACCCCAAGAACACTGTTTCAAGGCTAGAGAGACCCCGAGGTCACTGTAGCAACACGAAAGAGCTCCGTGGTCCAAAAATCAACTCGAGATGAGAGGTTAGTCCCTGGCTTCGACTCCAGAGGAATACCACCTTACCACAAGCACCTCAAGAGGAGGCTTCTCTCAGCTCTAGGTATGTGAGAGGGACCCTGAGTTTGCGGCCTCAAGTGGAATGGACACCGCGATGCCCTGATTTGAAATTAGGCCGGATATCCCTGCAGTGACTTGAATGCAGGCTCGTCTTGCATCTCCCAAGACGAAAGGATGTCTGAATCCCCTGTGGACACCAGAGAGAAAGACCTAGTTCCCCACCTCATGGTGACCGGAGGCCTCAATTCCTTTGAAAACTCCAGAGGTACGCGGAGATCAGTGCCTCCAAAGGAGACGATGCCTGACTCCTCGTGAAACTTGATAGGAGTCCCAAGATTCCTGTGGCACATGGAAAGGGACCCTTGGTCTCCCGCCTCAGCTGGAGAGGCGTCCCAATTGCCCTGCCAAGCCTCGAGGAGAATCCCGAGTTGTCCCTCGCAACTAGGCAGGAGTCCTGACGTCGCTGAACAAACACGTGGGTGGAAGGGCCATCTCCGTCGTAACTCGAGAATATACCCCATGTTCCCACCGCAACTCGAGAAAAACCATGAGACTTCCCCCTCGCCGCGAGATGAGGCCCGATTCCCCTGCACTGCGTGCAGAGCAATTCCGTGTTGCACATCACACATGAAAGGAGCCTTGATTTCCTTAATGGCACTCCAGAGAAACCCCAAGAACACTCTTTCAAGGCTAGAGGGATCCTGAGGTCACTGTAGCCAAACGAAAGAACTCCGTGGACCAA